>NC_133900.1:50910567-51545254 GCF_964199755.1 Larus michahellis | reverse complement strand
CTCTCTGCCCCAGATGCCTCAGTCAAGGGCTTGGGTTGAGAGAGCTTTTATGCACGGTGTGCTGGGAGCCTCAGTCTGGCCTGATGGGAATTTACCTTCTGGATCTTCCTCAGATTAGAAGGATGCTACTTTAATTGACAGGATCAAAAGCAAAGCTTAGGCTGGCAGTCAGCCAGCCATTCCCTTCCTCTCCCTATAGTTACCTCCCTGTTCCTGACAGTGGGGGTGATCAGGGCACTTGCTCAAGTGAAATAAACATTTCTCTTTATTTAACCCTTTCCAGGTAGGCTCCCACAAAGCTGCTGATTTTATTCAGAAAGGACAACGCAGTTCCTTGGAAAGCTAAAATGTTTGGCACAGTCTTGCATGGTGGGAAGGATTGTTTCTGAGGCCACGAGCGCAAAACCTCAGATGTTTAAAGCCTCTCATTGCCATCTGCAAAGAACTTGTTCTTTGAATTCCTTTTCTCCACCTTGCTCGGGCATTGTTGTCAGGAGACTCTGCAAATGTCAAAACCATTATCAGTCACAGGCAAGCAGGCTCTTAATTGAACCTTTATTCTCCTGCCTAACTTGCTGCACTCTGAAGAAAAGACTGCATTGCTGTCATGGAAATGGCCTTTGGAAGTCACTGACTGTTAAAAGTAAATTATCTAAAATGGAGATATATATATGTATATATATTTTTCCCCATTCAGATCTTTCTTTGGTTTTTAGATATACAGTACAAATAAGCATGTAAATTTTCATATGTTCATAGTATCTGTGTGTGTTTACTTCCATATACAAAAATAAAAGATAGGTCTCCAAGTGTTTGAATACAACTTCCCCCTTGCAACTTCACTCAGGCATATAGCATCTCCCAGTTCATGAAGCGTACTGTTGCCTTGTGACAGGAGGCCCCTGAAAATAAATAAAAAATAGGGGAAAAAAAAGTGTGAAATAACAGTCTTGTTTGCTGCTTTGTGCTGTCTCCATCCTTCTTTTTTAGCCTTTGTTCACATTGTTTCCCTTCGCCATTTATTTTGATCGAGACATGACAGGCAGACCTGATATTCAGCTGCCTTAGTCCATAAATGTCTCTTCGGATGATGCTATGCTCCAAACAAAATTCAGGGCAATTGGAACAAGTATCCTGAGTCCATTATTAGTCCTTCTGCTTTATTAGGATATTTTTTACCCTTTATGTCTCCCAAAGTGGTTAGCTCAGGTTTTGTCAGATCTGCTTTGGCTTCAAGAGCCTACTGGATTCTACTGGATGGCAAATGCTGGTTTTTGCCATTAATCACCCAAAGGACTCTGAATCATTAGAGTTTCTTCTAATTTATTTCTGCCGTAGTCTGACTGACTGTCTAGGTTCTGTGCTTTTTTTATTGTGTCTTTTATTCTACAGGAATTCGAAATGCCTTACAAAGAAATAACCTAATCCTGACCATTTAAGAACTGAACCCTGAACCCAAGGTTTTTTTGTGTCTCCATGAATAGCCTACCTTTCCCTTCCACACAAAGTAACCCGTGCAGAACTACTTTTTAATAGTACGTAAGGTGTTCACAACTAAGTAGAAAAAGCTTGTGAAACACACCTTGTTTTATCCTATTCAAGTGTGCGGTCACGCCTGTAAAAAGGCTGTCTTGGGGTACTCAGCTTCAAGCAGTCTCTGATTTGTATTGTATTTGTATTTGCAGTTTCATATGGTTTCCAGAAATAGGACAAAGCAGAGCTGTCAACTGAACATGTGTTTCGGACGGTGTGTGCAATAAGGAGTCTTGCAAAGTTCTCTCAAAGAAGGGTGCAAGAGGCAGAACTGACCTTACTGGTTTTAATCCCAATCAGATGTGCCAGACATGAACCATTGCTGCGTCTATTAATCCAATCACAAGCAACTGCTTGATGCCAGCTCATTCTCCCATAGCTTCTCTGAGATGAGTGGAGTCACTGTCAGTTTAACCTCCCAGCTTCCTTTTCATGAGACCACAGTATTTCCAGTTCCAATTCTACGGATTTAAAATAGCAGGAAGCGGAGCAAAACATTGGCTGAAGATTTGCTGTTAATCAGGTTTAAGAGGAGAAGGGACACTTCTAAGACGAAGATGACTTTTGGTACCCTATGGGAACTCCTTTTGGCAAGCTTTTTCCATGTGTGTGCAGTGAGGTGCTGTGTTAGGAGTCAGCACTTTCCTCTATGTGTCACTGGCAGATGCCAAAATCACCGTTGAGGCTGGAGAGTCCATGTCAGGTAGCTCCAGTGGCAGCTGTTTTGGAGTCACCAAGGGGAGAGCGGGACAGGCAGTAAAGTGCAAAGAGAGGGACTGTGGCACAGATACCATCTTTGTGGGAAAGGTCCCAGAGAGTTGGCTTCTCTTGGTGGTGTCTCTCTCAAAAGCAAACCCCAAACTCTATACAATGACGCCAGGAAACCTCCCAGATGTGATTCCTAGTGTTTCCTAGGTTTTACCACGATGCACCACAGTTTTCAAGGGAACTGCTCCAGACTTAACCTGGTCTGAATCAAGTCATCAGTCTGTTCTCCAGCTTTTCCCTCTCTACTCCACTGAAACAGCCCATATTTTGGAGTAGAGAGTCACTAGCAAGCAGCCAAGGAGAAGAAAATGGCAGACAGACGGCTCCTGAGCTGTAACAGCTTTGCTGGTAGAAACAAGAAGTTGCTCTTATTGCTCCCTGCACGTTATGCAAGGCAAGAGTTAAGAAAGGGCACACACGTGGATTTTTTTCATCTGTGCTACCCACAAACAATAATTAAATCTTGACGGGTACTTTAATTAGGCTCCTTGCCTTTTTTTCAGGTTGAAGCTCATGAAGAGTTTTTCGGTTGGCAGTGGGTAACCATAGATACCATTCATGGGGAAGAGGTGGGGAGGAGTATTAAATATGCAACAGTTCTGTGTAAGAGCTCTGTAGCTCCTGTAACTTACACAGACTTTTTTTTTTTTCTTTTGGGTATCTTCAGTAAAAAATCTTTCTATCACTTGATGGCAGTAGAGCTATAATATAAATTTACAGATACTGATGCTGCATGGATGCATTGAAGGAAAAAACCCCTCATATTTATGTTTGTCCATATATTTTTCTATGGGCTGTGTTTTGTATTATAAGTTTTAAAAAGACATAAGGCATAGGAAAGCCTTGTATTTCCAGAAGAGATTGATGCAGAGGATATTTCATTCATTCGCAGACATCATAAATAACAGTTGGTGCAACCAAACATCCCCTAAATTCCTTCAGCTGTAGCTCCAAACTCTGCAAAAGTAAAATCAACTTTCTTATTGCATTTTTAACTTCTGTGCACATAATTTCCTTTCTGCTGTGGGTGCTGTGGTAAACACAGCAGTTCCTGTAGTTGTGAGCCTGTGAGCTTTCATGCTACTGGCAATGTTACTGCTTGCTCTTTTACAGTCAAAATACACATATTAAATGCAACAATACTGATATCAAGTTACTCTCAGCTCTCATTTCCTGAAACTCAGATAAGTCCCTGTCAAATAGTAAATCGTTGCTGTATAACCAACAAATGCCAAAGCCTCTTTGTAGTAGTGCTCACACAATCCAGATGAAAATAATCTTGGGTAAAATCAGGATGACCCCCTAAATACCCTTTCTATCTCACCCTGGGAGGTATAGCAAGGTATACCTTTATTCACGGTATAACAAAAATCTGGCTCCGTCCCCTAGAGGTAAACCTGCAATCCAGCTCATGTTTAATACTGCACTGGAGATGCAGCAGTGTGAACTAATTGCCAAATAGCAACACACTAAAATATGAGCTAGTTGCCTTGCTAGTCTTTTTACACAAGTGACTGGCATGTGTTAGCGACTCTGTTATCTGTGGCACTGAATCCAGGGTCTACCTTGCCAGAACCAAGCCTTTATTTTGCTGCCTAAATGCTCTGCAAGCTCCAAAATATTTCCTCGCCTGGGGTTATGAGTGTACAATTTCACGAGCTGTCCAAATCTCCTTGCACAAAAATGTCACTGCCTTCTAGATGAAAACCACCTCCCTATCCCAGTCCTGATCACTCTTGGACACTTGGGTATTTTTACCATACTTTGATGCTTCGGTTAGACCAAGCTATATTTTTTTCTCTCTTTTCCTAACATCCAGTCCTAAAATGCTTTGCAAAAGTATCTGGCAGTTGCACAGCTGCAATATTTCACTGCGGAGGGCACTCTATTTCAGATATCCCCAGCCAGAAGCAGAGTAGCCCTGCAGAGATTTCACTGTAACCTCTACCCGTAAGCCGGGAAGCTGCACGGACCAACATCCCCTCCTGCCTTCGAGCATTTTCCCCAGACACAACGATTTCACCATTTCTTCCTGCTGCTAGGTGGCAGAGCTTTTGCTCCACTCACCCTCGCGGCTGTTGCTTTTGCACCTCGCTGCAGGAGCACTTGCCTCCCAGGCGCGGGGATGCGGTCCCAGGTCTTCTCCTACAGGCAGGGCATCGCCAGCCCCTGCGAGACCTCCCTCGCCCTTTCCCCATGAAGCTGTTCCAGACAGCATTGCTTGTGCTTTCTCTCTCTTTCTCATGGGTCTCTTTGGTTCAATTAATATTTAATTCTTACACTCGCTGGGACAACCTGAAGTGGGGAGATGAAGGAAATCTTGTTCCAGGCTGTGTCGGCAGCCTGCTGAACAGCTGCCTGGGGAGGTGGGAGACACGGAGTCATTTCTCCCTTCTAAATCAGGCAGAGATGGACTTGAAAATATCTCCTGTTGCAGACATATCTTAGATATAAATGGATTTAGGATGTTGTTTTCTTTCCCTCGCCTCCACAATTCGGAGAGAAAGGAGACGGGTGATTTCTGCTGTCCTAGCTGGTAGATGGTCAGCACCATCCATTACCCTCTTCTGAGCTTTATCCTGAGCTGAAAAATGCTTTAGCAAGAGCCCTTGGCACATCTAACCCTGAAACTTTTCCCCGAGGACGTGAGTTCATTCAGAGGACAGAGCCAAAGCGTGCGCACCAGAGCACCCACCTGGCAGAGCTTCTCTCTGAGCCCTTCTCCCCGCTCTGAGCTGCTTGTTCCGCTTCTGGACTGCAAGCAGTCCCCACTCAGCAGCAACTATCCTTTATTATTCCCCATTACTTTGTTCAATCCACTATTAAGTGAGGCAAGCAAGGAAAAACAACCCCTCCTGATATCAGATAAACTGCCGTTATTTCACTCCAAGGTATTTTGACATTAATAATGTTGGGAACATTCAAATAACGGTGCCAAGGGAAAGGAGCAATATTTAACTTTCATTTTACCTTGATCTCATTACTTGTTAGAAAGCCTATTACAGAACAACTGCTTTCTTGTTTATGAAAGAAAAAGAAGAAAAATAACCATCATTTTAAAACCTGAAATGGCTAAAGACAACACAGAGATTATTTACCCCAAACCAACAATCTCAACTTTAGCTACAGTAACTTTTATAGGAGCTGCTGCAGCTTTTCAGTTATCTGCATTTTATGGCTGGTGAGGACTTTTACCATAAATTCAGGCATTTGCAGTTCCTTTATTTGTCATAGGAAAGTGGTTAGTAAATGAGTGAAGTGCTCCAGTTCCCAGGGACGTTATGATCCAACATCTGCTGAAGTCCATGGAAAAACTCCCTGTTGACTTCTGCTAGTTCTGGATCAGGCACTTTTGAAAAAGATAGAAAAGGTGGAATATTTTTGCCTCTTTATCATTTAGCGGTAAGAGAGCTGTTAGTCTGAAGCTCCTTTCCCGTACAGATGTAATTCCACTGCACTCAAGTCTTCACTGAAATGGAGTTAGACCAAGAAATATTAGGGCTAGATATCTGCGTAATGAATTATGTTTGTCCTCGGGAAATGAACTCCTGTGATGTACTTCAAATCCCTGCAGGCTGTGGGGCCAATCTCTCCAAAACATTGCTTTATAGACAACTCTGCTGGTTCCAGTCCCTTCAGAAGGGCTGACCTCCATCCACTAAGCTCAGACACTACCAAAATATACTTAAAAAAAATATCACTGAGTTTGTCCGATTTTTTTTCCTTTCACAGAAAAGCATTAGCCTTCTTTGTTTAGATGCCTCCTGAAATAATTTTGGCTCTGACAAGCCCACGCTTCTCCTAGGAGAGTCCCCTGCTGCCATTTGCCATCAGCACTATTTCTAGGGTACTGCTGCCGAGCTGCAGGAAGAGTCAGTTTTAGGACTGATTTCTTCCTTATGGCATTGTAAATACTCTTGGTGTCTGCATAAAGCAAGTCTGACAGGAATCCACCAGCTGTCTCTGCTGAGGATAATATTGTTAAACAACTAATTTCTTCAGAGGTCTTCCTTGGAGAAAAAAATTAACTGTTCCCTCCATCCCGTTTCCTTCTAAAAAAGAAGGCAAATGGTCCAGGCTGGTGTCAGTCACCCTTCTCCATCAATTCCACTCTTTCCTCATTATCAACACTGAAGTTTGGGGTTAAGCTGAATTCCCCATTAAAAAAAAAGTCATTTTCACCACTCCTTGTCCCAGCCCCCTTTCTTTATTGTACCACCTTCCTCTTCAGCTCATTTGCAGAGATGCCATCTGTTAGGACAGAGCTAACTCACTGCACTCGGAGTATCTAGCCCTGACTAGATCCAGACTGAATTTCCTCAAGCTGTCCTACGATAACCCCAAGTTATTAAGAAACACCTTGTGCCGCCTGAGCCTTGAGCACATGTCCTTATGAGGATCTTTTCAAAGTCAGGCACCTCTAAATCAATCCTAAATTGCAAATCCTGAAATTAATAGTGCCTATTTCAGGGTCCAGGCTTCTTTCATGATTTCCAGTGCCCTGTTCCAGTGCTTTTCCCCCTAAAAGTGACTAGAGAAGTGTCAATTTTCCAGGAAAAAAGCTAAAAAGTTTGCTTATTTTCTCTTTCTTTTTTTTATTTCTTTTTGAAATACTGGTAAGCAACTAGATTTCCTAGAAAATAAAGCAGTTTTGGCTAAGGGGAATAAAAGGACATCGCACACATCTCAGGAGGCCTGCAGCTCATAGACGAAAGTGTTTATCTCAGGATAAGGCACAAGGCTTAAAGTGGCTTTCAATAGGAAAAGGATTTAGGGGCCAAGAAAAGGAAAGTGCAAGGTAATTGCTGAGGGTCTGTTCCCTTGCTCTGTGTATTTTGTATGTGCTGTGGTCCCTGTGAACCCATGCCGGGTCAGGGCTGGGAGGTATGATGTGTGTCTATGGACTTGGATCCATGTTTAGGATGTTGAAGCCTGGGTGGTCACCGAGGTTTCATGGATAATGGAGCAACCTCCGAATCAGCCTCTGAACATAGAGTTACCTGCAGGAAAATGCACACTATAAGCTGTTGCAGCTAAACAGCTCAGTTATAGCCTGAGTTTGGGGCACATCTTTGGATTTATGTCTGCCCCTCCTCCCTCTGCTATCCTTACTCCTGACCCAGATCACTAAACTCTTCAGCAGATTTAAAACTCTAAGTTATCTAATAGACTGCCACACCAGTTGGTAGTTATATCCCCATGTTAGCACCCATGAGACTCTCAGTCTGGGGGATGGGGAGAGGGAGTTGTGTTTCTGGACTCTGAACATCTGTCAGATCTCTTAGGAGTCCTCTGATACCAAAGTTTCTGGCCTCTGCTTGTTCACACAAGACCCTTAAAACACTTTTGTACTTTTCTGCTGGCCTCAAAAAGCAAGCATGTGTTTACTTTAAAAGGAAAAGCTGAAAGCCTTTATAGCAGTATCATTGCTATTCTGGTGATGTCTCTTCTGCATCTCCATGGACTTAGCAGGCAGAAGGTCTTCTGGCAGGCTGATCTTTGCTTCTGGTTCAGAGTGAGCAGCTCCTTACATAAAGTCCAGTGAGAAGGGGAAAACTCGGGAGAAAAAAGTTTGGTTCTTTTTTTTTTTAAATAATTGGCCTATTTCTGCCTGGTTTCCTGCCACACTAATATAGCCTATCCTTTCACACCAACTTTTTTGTAGATCTGAACAGGGGCACATTGTATTCCTAGCCCTCCATAACTCCCAACTGGAGCTGTTGTAATTATGAGGGTTATTTTATGTTCAGGAGGAAGCTCGCTAGTTCTAGCTGATCCAAACCCCAGAATTATGAAACAAAATGAAGGGGATCAGCTGGTTTAGTTTTCTGGGTTACATGCAATCTGAAGCAGTGGCTTTGCGCAGCTCTGATTGTGCATCTGCTTCTGTGCCCTGGAAATCTCCTTTCTCACGTGTGGGATCCATTTCACCTCATTATAGGCATTGAAGATTTAATTGTTCAAGCTGAAACAGTCTGTGTGGGCTTTCTCTGTAGTCATTAAAGAAAAAGTGTTTCCAGTGGGGGATTTATCGGATCTGCTCTAGGATGCTGTTTTACAGTCTTCTTAATACATCAGTCACAGCTGTTGCAGAAAATAAGCGATCCTATTTCCCCTGCTCTTTGGCTGTACGATCCTGCCCAATCCCTTGTGCTAAAGCTCATTTTCATGAGGAATCTGGACAGGGTATTGAGCTGGCAGAGAATTACCCCTGGTGGTTTTGGGTTTTTTTAGTTTGTTTGTTTTGGTTTTTTTTTTAGTTTGGTTTCAGCTAGCTCAATTTCTTAGACACTGAGCAGGTGAATTAAATCTAGCAATGACAAAAAGAAAGAGAAAGGAATAACTGGCTGAGGCAGAGGGCTGTTGAAACAACCTTTTTCCCAGGACCCAATGCCTTGGGAGGAATAAAGCGACTGTGGAATTGCACCTTTAAAGAAGACAAATCACTCTTTGGGGATACGTTTCTCATACACCGAACCAGCTTAAAAGATCTCCACTTCTGAAGAGGCTGACTTCCCTTCAGCCTAAAACCCAGTCTGAAAAGGCAGGTTATATGCACCTATTGCTCCGAAGGAACGGCCATAACTCCTGCGGATATAAGTGCTGGAGCTGTATCCATCTGGCCTGTCTTGGTGTATTCACTGCCTACCCCTTGTTTGTCCATCATGGTTGCAGTGCAGCTCTCCTTTTTGCTTCTGGAGACGGCAGGTACAAGGCACTGCCAACATCGTGGTTGAGTTATATGTAGTGGACAGAGGCAGCGCCCTGTTAACAAACCATTTTATTTAAAATTTAGATCCTCTGCTGTCGCACATCGATTTATTTCCACTGAAGTCAGCACTAGTGAAGATCAGAGCTGTTTCTTTGTGCAATAAGGAAAAGGTCCATTAAAACCGATAAGACTTTCTATTAGGTGAACGGGCTTTGGACTGTGCACCACGTTATTTGTGAGGAATGTACAATATGTGCATTTCCCTGCACTGTACAGACAAGAGAACAGGGACGGACCGAAACCAGGCAAAATTTAGCACCCTCACTCTCCCGGCAGCTCTGGGGGAGAAGAGTGCAGATGATGCAGGGATGCAAATGTGATGAGGGATTTCTGTGGCAGCTGAAGTTCATTGGAAAAAGTTCACCAGAAAGCAATCCCGGTAAAGAAATTGCTGCAGGGAACTGCAACAAATAAGGATTACAATAAAGAACCAATGACAAGAAAGCAGAAATGACAGGTTTTTCTGAAAGCATTTCCTGATTTATCTCCAACCAGAGTCTCTCTGAGTGAGCATATTAGAGCTCAGACTGTATAGCAAAGAAATAATGAAACTAGCTTAAAACACAAGCATCCTTGCTCACTGAATGATACCGGTTGCTAAAAGATACTCAAATAACACAAGATGACCAGATGAACAAAATTATTTTGATGTACTGCCACAGATATGTTGGCTTTTAGCAATATGCATGTGCTAATTCTGTTGTTAGAGTGTACTGAGTATAAATAATAGCGTTTTTCTCTCTCCCGTATCTCCTGACTGCAGTATATGTAACTGAAACATTATTTAAGAATGAGTTTAATATCCTGTGACTACCACACATGCAGTGTAGGCACAGATCATGTCAGTTTGGCTCCTTCTGCCCTAGGCAGTCCTCCATCACTATCCCAGCATGGACTTGTTCCCTCTCCATAAACATGCTCCTGTCCTGTCCTGGAGCGGGAGCATGCAATCTTGACTGATGTCATGCTATGAAATCCCCGCGGTGAACCCAGCCTTCCATTTATTTTGGGCACTTTGAGATGAAAGACAAATAGTAATTCTGGATCATCAGTACAGGAACACCCCACAGGGCTCAGAAGAGATCCTAGATGCAGGACATAGCCAGTCTACTCCAGATGGTGCTACTGTGAGCAGTGCGGACT
This sequence comes from Larus michahellis, assembly GCF_964199755.1. Lineage (NCBI taxonomy): Eukaryota > Metazoa > Chordata > Aves > Charadriiformes > Laridae > Larus > Larus michahellis. The sequence goes on along the minus strand of NC_133900.1, from coordinate 51,535,038 downwards.
TGAACCAGTCACCACCAGTTGGGCTGGAAACTAATGGGCCATAACAAAAGGAATTATTTTGACAGTGGACCATGGCAAGTTCAGTTGGCAAAGATTAGGGCTCCGAGTGATTCTTGCCCCTGTGCAAGAGCCATTGTGCATGGGGTTGAGTACAGAAGTATACAGAAGATGCCTGGGAAAGGGCTAGGAGGGCTGGGGTGATAATGGCTGCTTTTTAGGAATAATCTTCCCCTATCACAAGATAAGACCTCAAAGAATGAAAAACAAGAGTCAATAGTTCCACTTTAATTTCAGGCACTGTTTTTAAACGGACATTGGCTGCTAATTTCTGTGTTTCTCCCCAAAAGGAGGAGAGAGAGAATGGGGCAGGGAGGTGGGGAGGAATGAGTAATCTGGCATTCTCTTTTTGCTAAGTGACCTTTTAAAACCAGGGGACTGAAATCCAAATACCAGGGAGGAGCCTGGGGGAGAAATTACAGACAGCACCACTGCCCTCTGCACTCCGTTATGTGCGCCATTCCTCTACTGAAAAGGCAGCGCAGGAGGCTGAGTTAAAGCATGAAGAATAGAGTCACAATAGTGACTCCTTTTTCATTTAAACAACCAATGCAATCATTTCACACTTGGCAGATCATTACTAAAAACCTACTCATAAATTCTGAATCAGTTGGTTTAGAACATAACATTACAGATTTAGACAGCTGCAGAGTACTAGCAAATACTGAAAAGAGTAGTATTTGGTATTTACATTAAATATGACATGGCAACCGAAAGGGTTTACTTTGGTGTTCTCTGCATGTGGGCAACATATTAAAGCTGGTAACATTCAAAATAGGATTTTGTTCCTCTACCTACATTTTGAAGTTATCGTTAAAGTCAATTGGTGCTTTGTGTGTGCTTGAACTCTGGGAACTGATTTGCAGATCATTCATTGTATGATGTCCTTGATCTGGCTAAACACCTATGTGCACCTGACTCATTGCATATCCCTCTTAAAACTCCTAAAGCCAGAGGCCATTATATCAGAAAATACCCCTGAGATGATGGGCAGCTGCCTCTGGAGGGTTCTGCTTGAGCAAGGGGGTTGAACAAGATGGCCTCCAGAGGTCCCTTTCAGCCTCAACCATTTGCTGATTCTGTGATGATGAGAATGGAAAAAATAGGTGTTGGTAGTGCTTAAACTGCCCAGAACAGATCATAATACAAGGTTGATTTTATTCCTTCCTTTTATTTCCAGTTATACACATCTGCACTGCAAGCCTTTATAGTGACCCCCACCTGAAAGAGCATATTCTAGTGTTCATGGTAGTTGGTGTTACGATTTTCCAATATAACACTAAGAAAGTAAATTTCCCAGAGAAATTTAGCCTGAGAACTATGTTCTACATTTACCAGTTTACACAAATGTCAATCCCATCAATTTGTTAAAGGACAATAAAGAACGTAGGGCTTGAAAGGACATTTTGGCCATAGAATCCATCCCATGTAATCACAGCAAATGTTTTATGGACCAAAAACGTCAATCTTCTAACCAGATCTCCCATCATAGGTCACTAACCAATTTCTAGTCCTCTGCAGAAAACTTTAGATCTCAGGCTTCAACTTTAGTTTACCTGACCAAGTGTATGGGGGAGAGCAGCACCTAGCTATGTCCTGGAAGCACCTAGCTATGTTCAAGGAAGAAAAAAAAAAAAGAAAACTCATACAGATGATCCAGGTCAAAGTAAGGTGGAGAAAATGCATTCCAGTCTCCAAACTGGGCAATTTTTAACACAGATTTGTGCTGAGAAACACAAAACAGGTATGTGCTGGATCTCAGTTCTTGATAAACAGCAGTAGATTGGCCTCATCCTCTGTCTCCAGCTGTGGCTGATCTCTGATGATCTGAGGAAGGCTAAAAGCAGCAGAAGAAACCCCAATTAAATCTCTCATGTCCAAAAACTTAACAATATTGGTGGAAATTTGCTCTAGGATTCATAGCTATGTGTAGTAGTTCAGCTCTATTTTTAACAACACATACATAGTTAGTTGTCTTATACCAACTCTTTCACTTGTAGAAAATCAGCAAGACACATACAGAAATTCATGAGCCAGACTCTGGTCACAGCAATTTGTAATGCTGCGATGAAACGACAACGAAGATAAATAAAAGGGATGCTCGACAGAGTAACAGTTATGGGAAAAATGAGGGAAATAACAAGATCTTTAGCCAAGAGACTGGTTCTCTTCCTCTGAATGTTGAGTTTGGGTGGGGAAGCTGTTCCTCCTTTCACTTGATCTAGAATCAGGAAATCATCCTACACTGGCAAGACAAACTGTGTTGTCTGTGGCACCCCAGCGCCAGGGGAAAGGATTGGGATGAGTCAGTCCTCCCTTCGGTAACGCTTGACCTGAGCCTCAGCAAGTGATCCTTCATCAAGCCTTAAAATTTCCCTGTAAGAGGTGCCAAGGCATCATGAAATGCCAGGAAAGGCCCTGAAAGTTGGTGCTGCAACTTATAACAGGTGAAGTGCTAGAAAGACAATGTGGATTCACGTGAAACCTGTGAAATGATGAGGAGTGTATGGCCCCAAAAAACCACTGATGCTCACAGCGTTACTGGTAGGTCCATATAGGCACTGAAGAGAAGCAAGTCTCTGGAGCATCTCTCAGATCTGGTACATAGAACGGACTCTACTAAGTTTTACCAGATCCATAGGTCACTGAAGGAATCAGGTACTTTCTTTTTGTCTTCTTGAAAAAAGTGACCATTGGCAGCAGGCCATGGCTGGCTGGCTCTGAAGGCTTTGAGTAGAGTCCATCACAGTTTGACCTGCCCTGAGTGAATAGTGACAGAAGGTGCATTTAAGCATCAGAGTGACCTGGAGACCTGGTGACTGGTAATGAAAGGTTTTAAGTTTTAATTGTCTGCAGCCCCTGGCCTACTTTGAGCCTCCTGCTGAGTAGCAGAGCTCTGTAAAAACACAGCGCTGAAAATCTTAGGCTATAAAACATCTGCTGGCTTTAAAATGACTTAAATAGGTTATAGTCACACTGTGAAGCTGTTTGTTTCAGTTTCCTTGTTTAGATTATACTGGAGAATTGCATTGGAGGGGGAGGTGATGGAAGGGAATTAGGTAAATAGGGAGAAGATGCTCCAAATCCTTCCCTTTACATGGCAGGCTCTGAAAAGAGCCTCTCACCTGCTGGTACAGGACTATGGAGACAGCAGTGAGTCAGATGGCATTTGTCACCTTTTTGAAAGTTTGATAATCAGAGGTGCACTAGATTATTGCAAAACCAGCCCCATAGTCAAAAGCGTGCGGTTGTGCATAGCTGCTGCAAAGAGGGAACCTCTGATACCAGTGAGGGGGGTGGTGGGGCACGGGTACGAGACTACAGGCAGCCGTGCTCAGATAAATCATCTCCTCCTGTGGCAGGTCAAAAGCTATCACAACCTGTTCACATGAGAAAAGTCAGATAATCAGCATTCAGTCAGAAGGAGAGAAAAAAATGAGGCTGGAATTCATCAGTGTTAAAGCAAATGTTCTAAATTATGTATAGCGACTCATTTATCTGCGTATTTCCATTCATAAAATGGTTGAGATTGGTCTGGGAGGAAAAAAAACCCAACAAAACTTCTGGTTTGGCCTAGTCTCCAGAAACTACCCGTTGACTTGGAAACAAAGTTGTACCAAAGAAATAAATATTTTCATACTGCTAAACATTCCAAATGTTCCTTAGGGAAAATTTAATAAGCCAAGAGATATGCCAATTATTTTTCTGTAATACCATAATCCTTTGACAAGTACTTCCTTCTGATGCATCATCTCCACAATAAAGTGCTGAAAAATAACCAGTTTTGATTAATCTTACCAAAATCCATAAAGTCCCCACACCTGTGGATTGAGAACAGCAGTTGCGTACTCCTGCAAGAATAATAGGCCACGTCAGTTCAGGGCAACATAGGTAAGGGCTATGTATGAGAGACATACGTGTAAATGTCAAATTGAACTCTGGTTTTTGGACCTCCACTCTAGTTGCCCATATTCTCAAGAAGTTGTATTGCACAGACCTTTTCACAAGAATCTAGAAAGCAGAGAAAAAGAGGAACTTTGTGAAGCTGTTCATCTTGTCATACCACTCTCATGTTGCTCCTGGCATTCATTTTTCTGATCTCTCTTTAAATATCACCAAGGTAAGAGACATTTCACACCTTATCCAGATAACGAATTAAACTGCTTCACCTACCATTAGGCTATATATCCTAATGCCTATCCCATATTTCTTGATATAATCTGAGATTCATTCTCACTCTTCTGTCAGAGGCACCAGGAACAGATTATCCTCTTTGTAGCAGCTTCTTTTTGCCATCTCTCTCTCTTTCTCTCCTCTCATTAGTATGAACAGCTTCAGATCTGTCAACCCCTCTCCCAGGGAACATGATCTGTAAACCTCGATGGGTTCTTCTAGTTCCACCTGTCTACATTTAGCCTACATCTTTCAGCGTGGCACTCAAATCTAGAGAATCTAGAGGCACTTCCAACTGTTAAGAAGAGCCAAAGTATTTGCGTCTCATTTCATAGGGTCCGTTACGGTGTTTGGCTTTTTTAGCAGCACCAGGATGTTTGACTTATGTTCTGGTTGCATCTGCCAGGTACTGTGCTAAGAAGCAATGGTTTAAGCAGTTGGATCCCACCCTCTGTATGTCTAGCTTGATTTTTGCCGAGGGTTATTATTTTGCACTTGTCCACACTGATTTTCTCATATTTGTTCGTCTCACAAAGGAGTTTTTCCACTCTTGCAATAGCTATAAAATGGGCCAGGTATTCACTGATGAGAACACTGAAGACTGCAGGACCCACTAGAAACCCTGTGGAAAACTGCTCAATACATCACTTTAAGAGCAAACCTTTGACAACTTCTTCCTGTGTCTGATTATTCAACTAGTTTTGCACCAATTCTTCAACCGTTTCTTGCTGAATCTGCTTCCATCACTTATTTATGAGGAGGTTGTTCAAGGTATTGTCAAAAGTCTTAAGTAAAAAAGACATCTATTGTTACTCCCTTCTTCACGGGCCTGTTAGCCTGATATAATGGGAGATTATATTTGTGTTACATGAGTTCTTCTTAACAAATCTATATTGGCTGACACCCATTTCTTTGTTATTTGCTAGGAAGATTATCGGATTATTATTTACAAACTGCTCAGCTATTCATTTAAGGAGGAGAGTGTTTATATTTTCACTGTCTTCTGAGAACTGAAGTTACCCCAGTTCCCGTCCCGTCCCTTCCCTTCCCTCTTTCTTCACCCTTTAAAAATGGATGTGTACCCTCTCTGCTTCACTCTTTCCATTATCCATCAAGCCCTACATTAAAAGCAGCTGGGTTTTCCTCCCTGTTTGCCTGACTGAATTCTGCTTCTGCACCTCACTGCTCTGGCTGGTAGAAGCCTTTCCCTCTAATTTTCAGACTGGATTTATTTCTGGGCAGTTTACACGTACTTTCTCTTTTTCTAGCTCTGTCCTTTAACTTAAGTAGTTCTTTCCTACCCCCTGCTGTTTATCCCCCGGGAGATATTTGCAATTTCATCCCTTTCAGACTTCATTTTGATAGACTAAACAGAAGAAGTGGTTGCCTATTTTATTATATTTTTTTTCTTGCATGAAAAAGAATATCCTATCAATTCCTGGAGTATATTTTTGGCACCTTTGCCTGTAGAATTTCCTCTTTCTTTAACTTGCACAACCTGAATCGTCCTAAGCACACCAGGTGAGGGCTCAGCGGTCACTGATGGTAGCTGCAGGTCACATTTGCCTCCTCCGTGGCTGCATCTGGCTGGTGTCTCAGTCCAGGAGTGACTCACACCTTTCTAAGTCACACCGTAGAACAGAAATCCCCATTTTTCATCCTGAGACGCATGAGATCATTTTGTGCTACAGAGCATAATCTTTTTTTTATTATTTTGACAGGCTTCAAAGGCATGTGGTTATTCCTGTGTGATTTTTCCAGTTCTCTTTGTATTCATGCTGCTCTCCAGCTTTGTGTCATCGGCATACTCCATGGCTTCGCGCCGACTTTCTGTGCAAGACTTTCTCACAGAAATATTTTGCTGAGATCACTCTCCAGAGAAGTTTTGGAAGAATCATCCCTGTTCCCTTTCCACACTACCGGTTCCTCTTGCTCCTTCCCCGCCTTACTGCACCGGTACCTTCCAGCTCTGTCTGCCTTGTCTGGAAACTTCTACCATGATACCAAACCTGAAATGCAGAAAGAGGAGCAGACGTTTGCTTCATTTCTTACATCTGCAGCATCAACTCTCAAATGAAACAAAGCCACCAGGCACCAGACCAGAGCTGAACCAGACACCTTTCAGCTGTGCTAATGCAATTCCAGGTGCAGGTTTGTGTCCCGCAGCAGCTTCTTATTTAGGACTAACATCGATTCCCCACTATCTATTCTGAGCAGAGAGAACCAACTGCTTTCATTTAATTAAAATAAGATGTCATGCTTTGGCCTGCCTTCCAACGCATATTCAGCCCAAGCTCAACAGCAGCATTTCTTGAAGCTTGAGTTGTGAGGTGGTTTAATTTTTTTGCGTTTTAATTTGCTTTTTTTTTAGCAGATCTTTACATTCTTCTGGTTTCTGAGTAGCATATTATCAAGCTAATATGTGAGAATCACCATTTTAAGCTTAGGTATCTTTGCTACAGTTCTATGCCTTGGGGAAATATATTATCCTGGGGTTTTTTACAGGCAGGGAACTGAAACACAGAAGCAAAGGGTCAAATCTGCCACCGCAGATTTATTCCAGTGCAATCCAAGGAAGCAGACAGCTGTATAAAACTGCACTTTTACAGTGATTAACCAAGCTATTTGATTTGTACTTAATGGTTTATTACAGTCTTCTTTTAGTTTTGCTATATTTACTAAATCTGCCGTGGAGCAGCTTATAGTCAGGATGCTAAATCAGCATAATGGTATTCAAATACCAGGCACTGTGCTGTTGTAGGGAAAGGAGCATATTTTTACACATCTAACCTCCTGAAATGAAATCTCTGATTCAGCAGCGACAGGGGTTATAGGCACACGGAGCGGTGGGTGACACAGCCACCCTGCAGCCTGCTCCCTGAGTACTAAAACCCTCTGCCTGCCTCAGTGCAGCATGGGCACGGATTATCCAAGGACACACTTTCAAGTGTCATTACTTTTAAAGGGAATTAGGCTGTCTGAAGTGCGATTTATATCTAAGAAAATATGATAATTGACTCAGAGCTGGGTGCTTTGACCCATCTGACTTTGATGTTCGTGTGCTTTCCCCGGTGCCAGGTCGCATGCGCTGGCAACAGAATTTTCCACTTTTCATCCTTGCTTTGAGTGGACTGGAATCTGCCTTTTCTCTCAAACTGGACAGCTGCCGCCATCTCCCTGCTCGTTACAGAAAAAGGCTAAGCAGGTTTTCAGCTTCAGGGGTTTGCTGGAGGGAAGGATCAGTGAAACGGCAGCCAGAAAGATACAAAATGTGGTTTCAAATAAAGAAAAATAAATCCTTTTGGCTTGCCCGCAGATGGCCCTGAAAGGATCCTCTCCAAATGGCACCCCTTGTTTACTGGGGACTGCAAGGTGATTCCTTGCAGTCAGAAACAATCTCTGGGAGATTTCCTGACTCACTGAACAAGCTGATTTACAGCCAGCGGAAGCTGAAATGTGAAACTCTCTGTATGGGTATTCTTGTTTTAGTGTCTGATGAGGGTTAAAGCTGCTAGGCCATAAATAACATCAATATGCTCCAAATTAAATCAGGCAGCAGTGAAGGGTCAGGCACCTCTTTACAGGATAGATGCCGGAGCGTGGTAAAGTTGGCTGATTTGTGCCAATTCATTTAGTCCCACTTGATACCTAATAATATTTATGAGCCACTCTGTGCTGGGAGAAGGCGAGGCAGTTCCTGTACCTCACAACACATTTAAATTGATTGCAGTGTGAAGTTCCATAACCCTGCCTTGATACCTCACCTTGCAGCGGGCCGTGCAGATCATCCACCTGCGGTGCTTGGATGGAGACGGGCAGATGCCAGGGTTATGCGGGGCCGGCAGACACTTCTCCAACACCTAGCCGTAATCCACCAAAAAACTGCTTGGGGAAAAAGAATTCCTTTGTAGCAGTGTTGATTCTACCATTTATGGCACAAGGAAGCCCTGGTTTTCAGCTCTTGAATAGACCCCGGCTCTGATTTTGGTGCAGAGGGGAATTTTGAATTCTGATTTTGGTGCAGAGGGATTTTGTTAAGGAAGGTGCTGCTAAAAGCCAATGCTCAGAAATTGTTGCTCTGTGCCCTTGTAGTCACCTTTTCTTTTAGTTATTCTCCTGTGCTCTAGAAACAAAGAGATTTTGTGTGTTTGTTTATTTGCTCTCTCCTCTTTTCATCCCTCTTTGTCCTGGGTATTAGGGCCAGCGCGAAGACCTCAGCGCTATGAAGCCCCAGGAGGGACCAGGCTCAAAGAATAAAACCAAGGCTTGTAAACCCAAAGCACATCCCAGGGCAGCCAGGTTCTGACTGCCTGAGCCTATTTTCAATCAGTTGCAACATAAATGGTTTGGGACGATGACAAACCTTTGGTCATGGCTCCCCGAGAACCGGATCCCTCATGGTGCCACAGGTGTTGCCTGTCTTACCCATATCATTATCTAGCTGGAAAACATGCAGGGATGCTAATTTAAATGTCAGGTCTGCTTAGTATTTTATCATCAAAAGGACATTGTGCAGCTAGTTTGTGACCTGCACAATTTGTCTCAGGGGATGCCTCCTCTGGTGACCCAAAGTTGGTGGCAGCTCGGCACAGACTGAATATAAAAGTGGAATTTTATTAGACCACTGTTTAAGGATGAATCCAGCTGAAAACCACCTCCAGAGCTGCCTGGACCCCCTTCCGACTGTTTAAAACAAGTGTCACTAAATCAGACAAATGCCGGTGCTGGGACACAGCAGGCACTAATTTAACCCATATGCTCTGGGAGTGCTCCTACATCTGTTTGTTCTGGGCAGAACTAAACAGTGGAATTAAATTTTTTTTCTCCCCCCTATCAAGTAAAATTGTATCACAAGCTAGCCGTGCAATTTTAAGCCCACTGGAAGGTAAATAGAGAGGACAATTTTTGGCTCAGGAGAGCACCAGTAGTAGCTCACTAATTGGTGTTAGCGTAGTGGAAACTGAAAAACTGCCGAGCAGTTCAGGGCTGGAAATCAGGGGTAAAGTCGGCTGGGTTGGAAACAACTGCAGCATGAAGGAATTATCCTGAGGCAGACGAGATATTTATTATGTGAAGCAGAATTTTTTGGTTTTTGCCTCTCAACTTTCCTCTCTCTCCCCACAGCTCAGGCTATCCCAGTGTGTCCGGTGGGAGGTTATTACCTCTCCAGTGAAATCTTACCCCTTCCTTACCTTCACAGAGCCCGGACACAACATTATTGCTGCTTTTGTGGAATATTTATGCTTTCCAGAGTCTGTCCTTTCTCTAGTCCTTTCGTAAAACGTCTTTACCCTTTGACATCTTGTGCCTTCACTATTTCATTGCGCTTACAGCTTTTAGTTCTCTTATTTATGATCTTGTCTCTTTCTTTAATAGCTCGACAACTAAGAAAGGGATGAGACAAAGTAAGACCAAAAGCTAGTTCCTATTCTTTCAAAGATAGTATGTAAAAGAGAAATCAATGTAGTATCAATACCTGGTAGGAATATATAGCTCACGTAAGTACAAATGCCTTAAGTATATCCAAGGTCAGGTTTCCAAATGCTAAGTGCTTAATGTTTGTATTACCTACTTTATTATTATCCTTATGTGCCATAACATATTTAAAGCTTAGTCATAGAAAATGAACATGGAAGATCCTCCTTAACTGAAATTTCACAATTTTATGATGAAACTGGTTTGAAAACAATCTCAAAATACTTTGCAAGAAGAAATTTCAAAGTTTTCTTTTTGAGTACATGAAAATGACCTTAATGGCATATTTTTTTCCAGTAATTTCAGGCTGTGTCAATTCAGTAATTCAAAAGGTGTGTATGAACAGTAAAATGGTAATTCGATCATATAAGTGCATATTATATTAAAACAGTAGCATTTTTATGATATTTGTGGTTATTTTCATGTTGCTTGCTATTGTAAAGTGACATCCAAATAAACTAATCCTTATTAAGGCAGGGAAGATTGTAATGAACATTTAATTGGGCTTTCTGAAAAATAGTGAATATGGATTTTCATCAATAGTTCTCCGTCTCACCTAATGACTTCACACTAAACATATCCTTTTGGAAAGACATTTAGTCTTGATTTAGCAACTCCCAAATGAAAAAGAATTTACCATGAGCCTCAGTAATTTGTTCCAATGGTTAATTATCATGCCTTAAATATGTACATCTTATTTTCAGCTTGCATGAGGTTTACTCATATATTAATTGTATATTTGATTGTAATTCGCCCTATCTTAGCTAGTTAAATTCATTGCACTTATTTTTTTTTTTAATTCTCTGATTGGATGACATCTTTAAATAACCAACTTAGCATGAATTATGAAGTTTTACAATCAATTATACAAATGCAAAATTCAAGAATTGAACTTCAGCGGAACCATCCACAGATAGTTTCTTCTGCAGTAGCCCTCCGGTTTTTGAATATGTGCAGGAAGAAAATGTCAAAGAAACCCGACCACAACATGGTTTTATCCAAGCGTACCTATTTCTTACTCAAAAAGGACAGAAATGCCTCCAGCGTGTAGGGACCAGAGCCTGTGAGCGCTGAGTTTTGCTCATTTGATTAAGGCTGGTGGAGTCTACTGCTGGCTCGTACCCCTTAAGTGTTTTGTTATACTGCTGCCTAAAGGTATCATATTGTGACATGACCATATTTTGTGATGCTCTTAAATCTTTTGGGAAGGGATCAGTGGGTTTCGGGGCATTACATTGTGCCAAGTGGTGCAGAATAGGACCAAAGAGGTCTATGGCAGATGTCCTGCCACTGCAATAGCTTTATCACCTATTCCTCTTCTATATTGTCTGCAGAGGTTTTCAGCTCCTCCATGGTACCTGCATATTGGTTTCGGTGGTTAGAAATTACCTCTGTGAGTCCATGCAGAAATATGCATAATCAAAATAGTTGCACTGAAGTACTGAATAATGTCCTGGATTGCACTATTTGAATATATTGTAATTATTTTAATTTTTTTTTTTTAATTTCTGTCTAGAGTTTGTTTCCATAGATTTCCCAATGTTATACACAGTCCTTCCTCTCTGGCTGTAAAAGATCCATATGAGACACATCTACGGTTTTACTGAAAACTTACTTGAATATTGCATTGTCAAAAGGACAGTTAGCTGAGAAAGCTCCTCCAGCTTCAATGAGATCAGTTTTCTTTATCTTGTTGGAGCAGCATGATAGAAAATCTGGATTTTCTTATAGTAGGTACTATATTATACAGATAATCAGGTAGTAGGGACAGCTAAATTTTTAGATAAATTGATAATGAGATGGATTGCTGAGCACAAATCTTGAATCAATTTCCCTCTTACATGGGCAGTTCTCCAGAAGGTCTCTCAATCAAAGGAAAGTTATCTTTGAAGTGCTGTGATAACTGTGCACAGTTTCCAGACATTGATAACTTTGAAACCTAATGGTGACACACTAAATGTTTTGATTGCCATTATTTTACAGGTCTTGATTGGGAAGGCAGAAAGTGAAATAACTGAGTTTATGAATAAGTTCCTACAGCTGATGTCAATAAGACTCCTGTTCATTTGAAGTGTGTTTCTGAATAAGTGTAAAAGTATCCAGAGAACTTTCCTGAGTCGGGAAATAAGCCCTGATATGAGGTTTGGAAATAGGCCCTTATACAGAGAGATAATATAGATGTCTGAGATAGAAATGGCATTATTTTTCTGGTCTCTTTTCACTAACCAGAAAGGGAACCTAAGGTGAGAAACTCATATGTAAATGAAACGAGATGAATTCTTATCTGTATTCCATGTGCACACTTTGATTTGTACAGAAGAATCAGAGAAAGGAAAAAAATTAAATCAGTGTAGATGAAACTTGAAAAAAAACTAACATACTCATTGAAATGTTAACCTTCATTGAGATGTGTATAATTCCACCAGGATTCCCCACATTCATCTTGCTTTTCAACCAAATGTTTTATGAAGCAAATGACTCACTAATCAATTTAATTCTTGTTGGCGTGATGGGATTTGGAGAGGGTTGGAGAGGATGCATGCTGTGGGGGCCAAGGTGGCACTAGAAGTGGGACAATGCTCTGTATTGCAGTTGGCAGGATCATAAAGCAGGGAATAAGAGGACCAAGATTAATCAGAGAGAAGCCGGTGTCAAGGAAGAGCAGAAAAGCAAGGAAGGGATACCAGGCATGCTGGGTGGCAGGCATCTGCTCCAATTTAAGTACCTTAAAGGTGGATCTCTAGGTTAGAGCCAACCACCTTCATCACTCTTGCAGCTGAAGGGAATGAATAAGTGACCCCTGGGCACAATGCTTTCAGCCTTTCATGTGGATAATGTTCATTGCCTAATGTGTCAGTCTCTCTACTGAGCACTGGAGAGCCTGGTGTGATTACTTTGAGGGTAGATGAATGCCCTGTCCCTAGTATAGTCCATATTCCCTCCAAAAGATGATATGAAAAGAGCAGCTGATTTGTCTAATCTATTCTTAATAATCTACTAAGAAAGGAATTCTGTAACTGCAGACAGCCTGTTAGCAGCAATCTGCAGAGAGGTCTTCCTGTTATCCAATCAAAGTCTTTGCTGTTGGACATCAGCTGGGTTGCACCTTGCACTGGATTACATGAGAGGCCATGCAAAATGACTGGTCACAACTTTATTAAGGCCTTTATTGCATGTTGCCACACCTGTGCTCTTTTTCCTTTTCCTGCCTAAATAAATTCAATCTGCTTAATCTTCCCACAAACTTTCTTTGAACTTTTTATCCTACTTCTCTGTTCCATGATCTGGGACAGTTCATGGTCCTCAGTTCATTATAAACTCAATTTTCGTACCTCTGTCAGCTTTCCAACTTCACTTGGACTCACTACAAGTGAGTTCCTGCCAGAGCTCCAGCCTAGAGAAGAGCAGAAAACCTGCATTTAACATTAGCATGGGAACATTTTCCATAATCCAAAATTGTGGGTTTTTTGTCATTAGCTACAGGCATTCTTCTCTCAATTGCTCCCACAGGACTACATCCTGAGGTGTGCAAGTGTGTTACCATGAGGGCACACTTCATGAAGCTGCAATCTGAAGAGCATCAGGGAAAATGCCCTGGTTCCTCTTCTGCTAAGCAAAGCAGCCAAGAGGTAAGTGTAACAAAGCACCACATAGAAATGCTTGATTCTTAGTGCATGCTGTGAGACACACATATATAATACGGGCAGTAAATTGGGTTAATGGGTGTAAACAAAAGGTTAACGTTCAGAGGGGAGAAAATGGCTGTAAATTGCAGGGTGAGGGGGTAATATTATACGGCAGAATATAAATCCCCCACTTTCTCTCTGAGGAGAGGTCACTGTTGAGATCCCCTGTGATGTATTTCGTGGCGTGGATCCAAGGGAGCTGAGAGGTAGAAGAAAGCAGGCCAGCCCCTTCCGTGGTCAGAAAGCTTAAGAAAATACTTCATTTAGTTTCTAAAGACAAGTTGTAAATACTCTGGAAAAACCCGTTACTAGCTGGGGGTTACTTAGGAAGAGCCACATTAGTGATGTGTGATGGCCAGTTTTCTAAGCTGGACAAGGTTTCTGTGCTTCAAGGCACCTGAAAGCTGGATATGGGACACTGGGCAGGATTTACTTGTGCCCCTAATTACATGGAAACATGTCCAAGGTTCCTGGGTAGTGTGTCCTGCTTATGCTTTCAGGTTTATTCCATTGCAAAGCCGGAGTCAAGAAGTCCCAGTCAAACAAGGGCGGATTATTGTGTGTTTTTCACCTCTTGCTATAACATAGGGCATGGTTTGTCTGCCAAAGCATTGTCTGGCCATTTCCATCTGATGCATTTCCTTGTTCTTATCACAAGAAAAAGACTCTTGATCATTTGTGTTCATCTCCTGTGGTGTTTTGGCAGCTTGGGAGACTAAATGCCTTATGTTTGCTCTTGTGAGGAGGGTGATTGCTCTTGTGAGGAAGACGTTTCAGCGATGGGTAGGAGCTCTTCTGGTGTTCTGTTCTTATATTATTTGTTTATACTGTCATCTTTGCTTGGATGTTCAAAGTGCAGCTAATCACAAATCTATCTCAGGACCATGCAATCCCAAGAAGTCTCCTTTAGCAGTAGATTAATCTGTGATTTGCACTTCCCACCATCAGCTTCTTAGTATACTGAACATCCTTCTCTACTGCAGTTATCTTCCAGGGCTCTGGTTTCTCTGATTGTTTAGTCTGACCCTGTTTCCAGAATCAGGGGAAAGAAGTGTGGAGATGTCTAATCTAGTATATCTCTCTCCATGGTTGAACCAGATCACTATAAATTAGTCGCCAGTATGCTTTCCCCAAGGTTCTGCTTTCCCAAGTCCTTGTGATAACAGTGTGATAGAGTCCATGTAAATGAGATTGGATTTTTCTTTTTTTTTTTTTTTTTTTTTAGTTCACCTTATAGCCTTTTATTAGGTCACAATGCAAGATTTCCTGAAAAGAGAGACTTGGAAACATGCGGAGGGATAAAGGAAAACATTAAGATGAATTCTGTTTACTCATATGTGGTAACTGGTACAGAATCAAGTAGACCTTATTTCTGATGTTAACAGAAATTTGTTATGAGAGTATGGCCTTCAGGTTCAAGGTCTAAAAAGAAGCATCTGTTTATTTTCTTTTCTATACATTTACATTTCACTGGGATTTTTTCTTTGTGTTTAGGTTTCTCTTGATTGCTGCTTGACACACACCACATTTGTGTAGTTCATGGTGAATTCCCCATTTTTTTAAGTATTTGCTCACATCAGCGTGCTCCTTGTTCTGTTTTAATTGAATACCTGGCAAAGGAAGTGTTCTTAAGTCACAAGTAGATATTAATCAATGATAAGAGTAAAAAGACTAGATGCCCCAGGATGTTTTCTTTATTTATTACAGTACATGTGATTAAGATGCATGGAAATACATGAAGATCCAGAAAAATGATAGTTACAAATTAACACAGAAAGGCATAGCCTGGAGTCGACCCATGTTCTCTGCATGGGTCCTGTTCTAATAAGAAGTTGGACATTGAACAGCAAGGTCTGTGCTGACTCTTTTGAGCTTTGCTTATGTGACTTTCAGTATTTTCTACCTGGATCAGGTCATCACAGTTGCAACAACCCATGGCCCACATGCTTGTAAAACCCTCCCTGATTTTTTCTTTGTTTTTCTGGGAGTGGGGAAATGAGAGCATAAGGTTAGCTTTTGCGGCTCCTGCACAATGGAACTCATCTGAGCTGTGGTGACTTATGAATTGTCTGGAGAGAGGATGGTACTTGCCTGTGCCTTTCCACCAGCTGCAAAACACAGTGCTTGTCTTACAGAATCAATTGGATTAGCTAAAAGTGAGCTCACGGGATCACTTTCTTAACATGAAGGAAAGAAAACAGAAATATTGCTGGAAATAAAACAGTCAAAAAAATTCAGAAGAAACCATGACAGCTTCAGTTCACTATACCGATATGGTCAGATCCAAGATAAATACAGTCTGTGGTTTTCTTTTAAATTAGTGTCACAGATCTTAATCTCTATATTCAGGCTTTTCAGCTGGCATTGCCCTGCTCTCTCAGGGCTGTCAGTGGGTGTATACCCTGGCAGCAACTCCAACGTGAACAAGAAGAGAAATAAAATTCCAGGGTAAAAGATGAGAAATTTATTACTGATATACTTGCACATGCCCTCCCACCACTACCAAGGCTGTTCGCAATAGGGGTGAGACTCTTTAAGTTAAAATTTCACTTTAGAGCAAGATTTTGATGTTTGTAAAATCTATAGGCGTGACTAGTCCTTTCCTTCCATGAAGGTCAAACAAATGCTTTTAATTATTGCAGGTTATAACACCCTTGGCCAGGCTGGGTGAATACCTAAATATTCCACATGCATTTACTTGCATTTTTAAAGGAAATTAATGTGCCTGTTTCCAATCTTTTGTTTGCTTTCTATGAATACTCAAGTGAATCATCTTTACCTCAAAATGCCCATTTTAATTTGAAGGGCAAGTTTCAATTGCAAATTAACCACACTGCCACCTGTATTGATGATGTCCTGGGGGAGGATTGAGTGTGTAGGAATGTCATTGCCAGAGCTCATTGCACTTGAAGGCTCAGGCTCAGAGGCCTGTGCAAAAACCTTCATACCTCTAAATGCAGGTGCTGTAGCTGGTTCCTCAGTGTCACACAGGTGCAATTTTACTGATTGACTAATGTGTAACTCAATAGTTACACAGAAATAGCACAGGACCAGCAATAGAAGTGTGCACTGAGAATGCGCCCAATGGTGAAGTCAAAGATCATAATACCATGCATTAATTGATAAATACAGCCATCAAGCACCCTGAATAATGGATAGTTTTCAGAATATGACATGCTGAGATTGGAAACAAGGCAAACTGCTCACTACGTGTTATTTGTGCTTGTCTACAGGATGGAAAAACGTGAATGTTCAACTACAGAGGCAAGGAAAATTGGACGTGCTCCAGGGAGCTCACGATCCATGCATTTCATGAGATGAAACAGATGGATGAAGCAGATACATGGAGTGGGTAGGAGGAGGTGGGAGGATGTGTTAAAGGAAATGGCTTTGTAGAATTAGCAGCACTTCATTTTCTAGCACAGATCTCCCTATGACATCAAAGAAGTCACTTAAGACCAGGGTTGGGCTTTTTTTTTTTTTTTTTTTTAAAGATATGTCTGAGCAGGTGGTTGGAGGAATTATTAAAAGTGAGGAATTTGGGAATTCTAATGGAAGCCATGAGGATTTGGGGATCTTTGTTCTTCTGACATTGCACCTAGAAATCTTACTTACTGTCTCTGATCCAGATGTCCAAAAGGTAATGGACAGTCACTGATTGAAACAGGCCCTACATTCTTGGTGTTATTGAGTTTATGGAAATAAATCATTCCTTTTTATAAAGCCTTAGAAAATCTTTGAGTAAAAAGACCTAAGTTATAAGGTATTAGAGAAATAAAAAAAACCCAAACCACCATCACATGTACATGACACAAACACACCTTTACATGTCCCTCTTTACGTGACAAATGGTACCAGCATCTCCAGAGTTATAGCTGTGCTTAATGACAAGGGATGATTATCCATGAAATATTTCTACTAATTCTAGCTAGAAATGTTCTAAATGGCTGGCTGGATGCCCAAGGCAAGGCATTATCTTTCAGTTAGTCCTGCCTGTTAGAAACTAATTACCCTTTTCCACTCCAATTCTTCCCCAACTTCTCTATCTCTGCAAAGCAGGAGCTTGCCTTTTTGTACCTCTAAACTAGTGTATTGTAGAGGGTTTCTAGTGTCCCAGTGAAACAATATGCTTCTTTGGGTCCCAGGCAATGGTGTTAATTGATGGTTGTTTTGAAGCAAGAAACAGGTGAAAAAACAAGCATGTTTGCTTCTGGTGTTCACAAATCATCAGAAACCTGTTCACCTCTGGTTAGTTCCTGAGGTAGGGTCTGGCTCAGAGAAAGACAGGCAAGTTTGATTCAGGTTCATGGGTGTTGCCTAGTGTAATTTGAGAGGCCCCAGCATGTCTGAGACATCTGTGCAGGCCAATAAATATGATATAGGGTTAATAGGAGACATCATGCTCTGGAGCCTCTCAAATCATATCACACACTTGTTTCGGCAACTAAATTTTGTGAATCTCTAGGGACTGTGATGGGAATTCAGGCACCCAGTGCATGTACAGGACTGTGTTTAGGTGCCTTTAATCTGTGATCAAATCAGTCCTATCCAAACTATGCACTTGCCCTTCTCCCCTTGCTCTGTCCACTTTTCCCCAATGCTTGTTAGGGACAATGTCCCTGCACAGTCTCTGTGAGCTGGGAATTGACTGCAGAGGCAATTTGGCTTGCAGTGCCCCCGGGAATGCAAGTCTTCAGAGGCAGGACCACATTACGCCGGTAATTAGCAAATCACCGGAGCACTTTTCCATGTTCCTGCTGTGCTCACGCTATGCTCGTGCCACATTCCCATGTCCAGCGGGCGTGAAGCCATTTGACTTGAGTCTGCATTCCCAGGAGTGAATCAGCTCCAACATAGGACCCCGACTTTGGGTCAGCGGAAAATAGGAGTTTGCTTGATGGTTCTTTCATACGCACTACAGTGCAAATTCCCTGCTTGCTCCACATCAGTTTCAATATTGTTGACTGATTTTTTAAGGCTTTTTCATCCTTTCCTGCCTACTTACATAGTGTAGTCACTAATCATTACTCATGAAAAGGCTTCTTTCACAAAACTCCTTAGTTATTGACTACTCTTCATCTTCCTTTGAAACTTCAGAGAGAAAGCTCTGCTGAAATGCACACAGAAAAATCCCCAAGAGGCAATGGATAGAGGTGAGAGAGAAGGGACAGCAGATCGTGTTTTTCTATTTCTATTAAAATATGTTTCTATCATTCAGAACAACGCACTTACGGCTACATGTGATTGAAGTAAGTTTGCAAACTCTTTGCTCTAGCTGTTGCTCTGCCTCTTCCTTTCATCTTGCTGTTTGCCATATATTCACTTTCTACATTTTGTCTTTTTTGACATTTTAGCTGTCTCAGGGGGCAACACTGGCACTTTCACACATCACTGTAATAGAAATAAAAGCTTGAAAGATCGAGATCTGAGACCCGCCTATTCCTGGGGCATTGCAATGCAACATCATGAAAGATGTCGCTTGGCTGGATCCTCAGGGGATCACAAGAAACCTGGAACCACAGCTCCTGAGAAAAACTGAGCTGATGAAGGCAGACAAACATCTATGCACTTTTTTTTTTCTGGTGAAAAATCCTGTCAGCAATTGACATTTTTTCTTTGCATGTGGTTAAGATGACATTTTGTTTTCTAGTGGAGAGGTAATATTTTATTTAAGTTTTTTTTTGATTAATAGCTCCGGCCTGTCTACATTGACACATACTTCACACAATGCAAACAGAAACTCCCCGATGATTCTTTCCAAATTCCAAATTCAATTCATCAGCTCAGGATGAATTAAAACCTGTATATTTGGGTCAGATTCTCCACCATTCCGGACTGGTACAATCAGTTAAGCCATATCAGTTTACACTAGTATAAAAGTTGACCCCAAATTTCAGACTGAGACATACTAAATACAATTCCTGTTGTCAGTGCTAATGAATGCATGGTTTAGAGATCACCAGTTACCTTTGCAATTTAAACCTGCTTCAGGTAGCAGACCAGCTTCTGAGTTGAAGTTTGGTCTTTGTGTTTTACTGGCAGAATAAAAAATATCCAACTGGCAAAATGCATTGGGAGCAATTTCTTTTTGCTTGCATAACCCATCTTCAGGAGCTAAGGCGTTTCCCAAATATCTTATAACCAACAATTAAAGTATATCAAAACTAATCTGATGTATCAAACATTTTGGATAGCTTTATATGATATTTGGCTACTAATTTTCAAGTATTTTGCGGGAAGTAAAATGGAGAGACATCGTTTAACGTGTGCTGAGATACTGTCATGACAGTTCACGCATGCAGTAAATACCATTCCCAGACGGAAGAGCTCCAGCAGCTGTATAGCCTAGCACAGCGCCTGCTAATGCGTTGCCAGTCTCTGTCCTTGGAGGCAGCTGGCTCAGGATACTCAGGTTTATGAGTCCTCCAGGCTGGTTGAGTTCATGTTAGATACAAAAGATGCTCACAGCTTTAGGGCCCTGCAGCTCAGTCCCCCCAGCTTGAGGGATGACACGCTGCTGGTATCACCTTAGGGTTTTGAAAAGTACCTAAAAATACTATATGCTCACTCTCCAGTTGACAGAAGTGATTCAGTCCCTCAGGCATTTGTAAAAAATCCCCACCAGCACGGTTGTGGCGTTGCAGCAGGCACCGACGCCGAGGCAGGCAGCAATCATTTTTAATTTGGGGGTTGACAATCTGATGTTAGGGCTGCAAGAACAAAGGAAGAAGTCTGAACATATCGAACCGGAGACATTCCTCCTGAGCCATGGAAAAAGAATAGCTTGACATTTTAAAGTGTCAATAGCCATAGCAGAGAGAGGGCTGAAGGGGAAAGCAGTAGAATACCTGGCTGATTGCTCTGCTTCACGTATGCACAGTAACTTTCTTCCAATTCCAGCTGCACATACATTTTCTTTTGATCATAAGGTATTGAAAATGACTTGAAAGAACACACCCACCAAACCCTCCCATCCCTCCTCGATTTGGTTAATGAGGTCATTAAAAGGATGCATGAAAGACTTGCAAACAAGCGCTGAATTTTTATGCTTCAGTGGCAATATCAGAGTGGCCTCAGCATAGAGAAAGGCTATTAGGGAAACGAGTGTTCTCATTATATCTTTGAAAGCAATTTTCACCCTTTTAGCTATTACATTGAAGAGACTTGAAAGTAACATGTGTGTACTGAGGAGCAGAAATGGTCTAGTGTAATGTAGCCTGAGAAATCCTTCCTGTCACAGGACAACGGTATCCCGTTTTCTGCTGATGATGTCAAAAAGAGCTAAAAATTCACAAAACTAAGCAACCATGATGGCCTGCTCTGAAACCACGGCAATGGGAACAGAAAGTCCCTAAACCAAAAAGCCCATAAACAAAAATAATCCAATCTTGCAGTTGGCCATTGTTCCAATTGGAACTCCAACAGAATAGAAAGTTGAACAGTAACCTGGTGGTAGATGATGGGATGAAGTTATGGCCTCCATTACATTAGATAATTTTAATACTAAAAATTACATCTCTACGAGGAGATTTTATATTTAAATGTAAGACCAGCTTAGTATAATGAGCCAGACAGAAATTAGGACACACACACAAACGAGTTTTTGTTGTATAATTGCAAGTGACCAATCAGTTATTTTAATGCAATTTTTTTCCTTGTTACCTTTTTGTATAAAAGACCCGATGTGTTTCCTGAGGTGTGCTGGCTGTGTTAGATGCCTAGCACCCACTTCTGCAGGATTCAAATAATGACAAATATCTCAACTCGGTGTGTTGATTGGCTCTTGCATGCCAGGTGAAGAACCCTTATTTATAGGGACAATGCTGAGATTATCTCCTCTGTCCTGCATCAGGGAGCACCTTCCCAAGAGAGAGAGATGATGCCTCCAGCCCTTCTGAGACAGTGGTCCTCCAGGGCACCAGTGGGACTTGGTACAGCTCACAGCTTTGTGACCTGCAACCTCTACACCCATGAATTGTCTAACCCTGTAGTCAGGGAATAAGGAAAAAAATCTAGGAAACCTCTGGTACAGGAGGTTGGAGTCACTAGTCCCAGTTTGCTCACTGGGAATGACTTTGGTTTTTTTGTCTAGTTCCTGACCTATTAGTGTCCTGAAGCATGGAAACAGGAAGATTACAGCACTGTGGATGTGCAGGAATCAGTACTTTCTGCAGTTTAAATTGTCCACAATGCCACATTTTGGGTCTACATGAGAATAGGGTAGATGTGATGTAAACTGAAGGCACATGCTGAAGTTTTGTATGTGTCTGGGAAGATTTTTTGTTTCGCTCTTTTCCTTTCTCAGCTGTTGGCATCAAAGGCCATAGGACAGAAGGATGAACACACCTGCAGTTGTAAGTGGTACTTACAACTCTGACTCTCAGTCCCCTTTCCCTGCCATTTCCAGCTTGCAGCCCTTTCCCACCACAGAGGAAGACCCCACACTACAAACCATCCCTCCCCTCCAACGCAGCAGCTAGGACACAGAAATAACCCTCCCTGGGTGCACAGAGGAGAAGCACTTGGGCATTTCAACTGTCTTTGCTCTTATTTGGGGTATTAGAATTTGCTTTAATTTTCCATTTGGAAATAAATATGTGTCATCCTGCCCTGAAGCCATGTTAAGTGCACAATAGCTCTGACATTGCTGTTGTGCACTCAGCTGCTGCATGAGTCACGGCCATTTCTTGACTCAGAGAAGTTTTCCTCATTAAAAGCTGAAAAAAAAAGCACGAGGGGAGAGAACAAAGAGAGGGAAAGGTGGACTTTCTGGGCTTTCTGAAATTAAACCTGTGCATTTCTGAAAGGACAGTGATCCCTCCATCCACAGTCCCTTCCTAATGATCAACACATTCGGTGGCTCAAAGGATGTTCTCCCTCTCTCCTCCATTTCAGAAACAGAAGAAATAATCAACTCAAAGAATGAAAAAAATCACGCCTAATGATAGATTCTCACAAATGTTTTGCCTCATTTACTGAATTGGCTGAGTAGTTCCTCCAAATTACTGCATCCAAGTGGTGATCATAAGGTTTGTTTCCAAATCTCGAACCAGGTTTTATTATACATCACATTGTAATAACAGACTAAGTTTCAGATGTCTCTGCATCCAGAATTCGCGTGGTTTTCTAAGCAAAAGATGAACAATATAAAATTGGACTTTTGCCCTCAGGTCATGGAAAAAAAATATCAAGGTTTGAAGAACTAAGCATTTATTCCTTCTGCTGCCAAGTCTACTTTGAATAATCTAGGTGCTAAATATGAGAGAATTAGGGATTGTATCTGGGATTCCATTTGCAGGGATCAAAGACTTCCTTTAATTGAATAGTTTGAGCTCTCTCATCTCTGTGCTCAACTTCCTCACATACCAAAAGAGAATAGTGACACTGAAGATGGTGTTCAGTTTGCAAATTCATGAACTGTAATGAGACTTAGACACCTCCAGGTATCTCAAAAAAGACATCTGACTTCAGGTATTTTAATTTGTGAGTTGAATCTTACCCTTGTATTATTCGTTTGTCCTCATGAACTTGTGCAGTGCCCAGGGCACAAGGATCCTGATCTTGATTGAGATCCCTAGAATCTGCAGTTGGAGACCAGTCAGATCTGATAATCAGATTCTTATTTACATATTGGCCCTCCTTCAATGAAACTGTTATTCAGGCATGTTCAGTAGCTTCAAAACTGCCCCGGATGTCTTCCTAACTGGAGAAAAGGAGATATTGCCTGTGATGAGCCGACTTTAATGTAGATGACAGATACTTTGCTCAGGCATATGCATTCCATCTCAAATTGATCACATTTCACTGTCAATGCATCAGTGTTTAGCATCTCTCTGACTTTTTCTTTTGCCTTGGAAGGGGAACTGAGGGAAATAGTTTAGTCTTTTAGTCTTTTAGTCTTTGCTGCTTCTTATTGATAAATGTCCTCTGTATTTCCATACTTTAAAGGAATGTTCTTGTATCATGATGAATAGCCCTTTTAGGCCCAGAATCAATTCAAACTTTTTCCATCCCAGTGCTTGAAATTCTTGGGAGGATATTCCAATTTCCATAGTCTTGCTCGTTGTTATGCGACTGCATCAGCATTAGCACTGAAATCAATCTTGATTTACATTTTGCTCTTGTCCAGGTACCCAGAGCAGCAGCTTTTCAATGCTTAGTTAGTGGACTTTGCACTAAATAAATTTTTGGAAGATTTACTAGTCTAGTGACAAAATCTGGAAAGTTATTATAAACTTTGACACATATCAGCTATGCTATATGTTAAGCCTACTCCATCCTTTTAAAATACATTGACTGTCATTCTTGCTATTGTTTTCCTTCCCATTTTTATTCTCTCCTCTTTGTTTCCAGATTGCAATTCTACAGCTGCTTAACAAAATGAACTCTTCCAGTTTTTCTTGGCACACACAACAAAGAGGCTCTGAAGTCTTAGAAGAAAGACAAAGAACCATACTAATAAATATTTTGAAGGAAAATGTCTTCCCTGTGCTGATAGGAAAAAAATATTCCAGGCAGTAATTAAAGAAAATGATTTGAAACCCCGGTCAACCTAGGTATTACCCTGCTATGTTCAGATTGCTTTTCCCAAACACTTTGATGCTAGCAGGAAAACACATTCCAGTGATTTCTAATTATATCCATCTTTTATTAATACCTTGAACCTTCCTTAATCTGGTTTTATCCTTGCAGCATAAGATGGAATATGTCTGAGTAAACCCAGCCAACTGTAATATCAATGTACATGAACTGGTCCCTGAACCATTCTTCATGGTGCTGACCCTCAGCCAGGAGCTGGAAACCAAGATAGTTTCAGGAACCAGCAGCAGCAGGGGAAAAAAAAAAAAAAAAAAAAAGAAGCACAAACCAACTGAATTTTGAAGAATTTATTTCAAATAAATATTAAGAAATATAGCAAATTAATACAGATAGAAATACATATGCAGTGTAATTTTTATAAAAGCGGAAGAAAGAATTTTAGAGATTAAACTGCGATGATGTCAAGGTCTCCTTGCATCTGCAGATGAGAATCAAAGCATTCACATGACTCCAGCTGAAGGAAGAGTCCTTCTTTCCTTACCTTGTTGCTACCTTACAAATAGGGGAGGTGGCTGTGCAGAGTTTCTCACCCAATCTTTATACTCTGAGGTTTTGTAGGCAACCTCATCATGTAATCTGATAATATTTTAACTCTGGAGGTGTAAAGCTCATTGCTTCTAGTACCTCTTGCCTACAACCTTTTCTTTTTATATGTCTGTCTGGTGGATTTTTTAAACTTCAGCTCAGAAAAAAGAACAAAGAAAGCATTTTAAGGGCTACTCAAGGGCTGCTACAAAAGTCTGTTAACATTATGGTATACCTTCTAGCCATGGTATGGTTTAGAAAGGAACAGTTTGCACTTTACATACAACGTGCTGGTTCTCAATGACTTTGGCCTCTATGTTCTGCTTATAGAGCTACAGTAGTGGAAATTGAGATATTTAGGGACCTGGCTTATTCCATCCTTCAGTAGGCATCTCAGACAAGACAGATGGCTTAATTGCCGACTTTATTTTTTTTATTGACTGAGGTCAGATGTGACGTGGGATATGTGTGACTAGGAAAGGATAAAGGTAGGAGAGAACAGACAGGATTTGTAACGACGCCTTTTTATAACACACGCAACTCCTTTTAAAAAAAATGAGAGAACTTAATAGACCTCACAAGATGCCTGGTCCTGTTGCAGGCATCTTCCCAGCCTCCCCCACAGCTTGATTTTCCTCTGTGTTGATTCCAGAATTTCCCTTGCCTCCAACTGCATGATGACAATGTGACATCCTCGTAAACCCTACTGAGGGAGCTGGAGTTCAAAATGTTTAAGAAACGTCAGAAAAGGCAACAGCTTGTTGTCTAACAGACTGAAGGAATGCAGTATGCAGTTTTTCAGGGAGCTTTTTGGGTTCCCCAGGAAAAATTGAGTAAACACCATTCATTATTTGAGCTGCTATTCTCATTAGCATTTCTTCCTTCCTCCCCTTGCCCCGAGACTTGAAGTGACTCCACCAAGACACCCCCCTACTAGTTTCCGTTCCTTCCTTGGCTGATCCCTTTGTGTAAAGCTGAAAAAGCAGGTTCTTGCTGTCCATTGCTTTAAGACGTAAGATTGATTTGTTCTCTATTAAAAGTAAAGGATAATAAAGAACGTACATCCACTTGTGCTACACATCTTAAATATCCCTAGTTTTGAATTCATCATCAAGAATAAGCTGGGGGGTAGCAATCTGAGAGGGAACATTACTGGTTTGACAATGCTCTTTCTATCAAATAGTATTGAGTAAACTGTTTCTTTAATGGGAAGATAAGTCCTTCCACTTTAGACCTTTATAATTAGATCCCAAAAGTAGTCAGCTTCGAGACACATGGCTTGATCCAATCAGACGCTGCTAAGGTGTGATGTTAATGGACAATGAGAACGTGAGAATGAGTAAATGGTCAAAACTCAAATTTTTGTTTTGGGGAAATAAGGCTGTTTTCCCCTATTTTATAAAGAGGAGCCATGGAAAAGAGGAAGAGCAGTAACAGAGGCATCTAACATCCAGTAATCTCAATGGGAGGTAGGCATCAGGATATTTTTTTCATCCGAGTCTCAAAGTCTTATCCTGCATCATGGTGAGAACCCACGGTTAAGCTGGAAATTGAAGCCAAGCAATCTTAGAACCAGCAACCTGACATTACGCTGATACTCGCAAAGCCCTTTCAATGTTGTTTTTTCAAATGGGCTGATCTGAGGTCTCTTTATGTGTGTGTTTAGAGTGCCCACCATTGCCTTGAGTCTGCCTGTGTTTCTGTGTCCAGCTGGAAAGCAAATACTAATTTGGAATTTTTTCTTGCATTTTGTTTATTAAGAAGCACATGGAAAAACAAGGAGGGGAAGAGTCTGTGCTACATTCAGAGCCCAATAATAGTCACTTGATTCTATGATTCTGGGATGTAGCCAACTGTTTGATCATCTCATCTTCCATTTGGCTGAGGGATTAAGCAGTTGATTAGGTAAAGCAGCCCTTTAAAGTCAGTTCTGTACAACACACCCCCACACGCTTAGGAAATTTTTCGGGTAAAGGCTTTGAGGCAGCACTTTTGAAATGCTACCAAGGCTGCAGCTCAGAGCCAGCTGATTCTTTGGGTTATAGACAAATCAAAATGGCATCTGAGGTTTGAAGGTGAACACTTATTTTGTGGTTTTTTGGAAGATTCGTACCTTCTAAAATTGTCATTTGCTTGAAACTTTCCATTGCTATTTAATCAGCAGTAATTAAATATGTTTTTGAAGACTTGCTGAAGACTGAATACTGCTTTCTTTTGCTTCTTCTGCAATAAATGACCGAAACATAATAATTTTGGGGTCTGCTTTAGAGAGACCTTCTCATTGAGAAGAATCACCTGCATATACCCTTCCAGGGAAAGAGATGATGATCCTAAAGAAACAGGGAAACCAATCACATTTTCTACAGTTCCTCACTTTGTACACTTTTGTCTCAGTTTTGGGGATTTTTTACTAGTGAACTGGTCAGGATTTTATTATTGTTATTTCATTCACAAGGATGAGATGCCCCACTTTAACAATGTTAAGGTAAATTACGGTAGTTGGTTTGCTCCCTCTGTAATCAGTACACAAGGACCTCAGCATTATTACACATCTAGTTAAATGAGATTATTCCTATGTAAATGATGACTTACCTGCATTGAAATGTCTTGCCCTCATGTATCAGTTTCATCAAAACTTCAGGTGAAAACTTTTTCTTGGATTCAAGGTGGAATTTCCAGTCAGCGTCAAAGAGAAAAGGAATGAGTAGCATTATCTTATCATAGGACATAGAGTAGCAGGGTGGTCTAAGAACTCATGTGAGATACCAGAAATCCATGTAAAAAACCCCTATCCCAATGAACTACAAATTTCCTGAAGGCAAAGATGCCCACGCCCAAATCAGAAGGCAGTACCCCCTTTAAGCAACTGGGGTGAAAATGAAATTTAAATACAGGTCTCCAAAATCTTTGATAAGTTCCTCAAATGGCAAGCAACTGGCTACCTTGTATTAATTTTCCTTGAGGTTTATGAAAGACTTGAATATATCTTGGTTTTTTCTCAATACATAAAGGAAAAAAGTTTTCACAGATCAAACATTCCATGAGATGAAGAAATTAATTCCTGTCCACATCTGCAGAGGATCTTAAAAGCTATATGCAATACTGGTAGCATTAGCTTTATAGGATGAAACAGTGTCATATACAGTTGATATAAGCAAACACTTCATGTAACTTTTATATTACATAAACATTAGATATTCACAGTGTAGACGTGAGCTAATCATCTCACATCTCTGCTAATAAGCCAAGGATCTCTTCACAGTTGATGGGAAGAAAAAGAGACATTTTTAGGGCACAATTAATTTGCCATATTTTGCAATGTGCTTTAGAGTGAGATGAAGTGCCTATTTGTCTCCGGTGGCTTCGAGGGAACCTATGGGGACTCATTCGAGTGTACAAATCTACATTGCAAAAGTCTACAGTCGGTCTGAAGAATCGCCTCCTCAGTGTCTATAACATAGAGGAGTGCCAAGTTCTAAAGAAAGCCTGTAACTATTCTTATTTTATTTTATAAAGGAAGTTTCTCTTAATGAGATCCCATTTCAAATCTAATCCCCCAGCTTCTTGTTTGGGAAGATTTCTTTAGATAGACTCTTGTAACATTAATGTTCTGGTCTAGGACTGCTTTCTTATAAAGTCTCTAGCTATCATCAGTATAGATATCCCTCATGTATAATGCACTCGCAGCGCTTCCCTCGTGTCCTTGCTTCTCCGCTGCTTTCTCATTTGTGTCAAGCCTCAAACATCTGAGCGGGATGTTTGGCAGGCAAGCCTCTGTTGTCTGCTGTCAACGTGGATTTCGGCTGGCCGGACCTTTGCAGTGCTTTGTCGGGTCTTCTCCCGTAAGGGCTCTGCACTGCGGCCGGTGAGCTGGCTGCTTCTGCGTCTCTTCTCTAGGGGCTTATTTGCACTAAAGGAAGCTGTATCCCCTCTTTTTTATGCAAGAGTAATAAGTGAGCCTAGGTTCAGCTTAGGTTTGAATAACTTGTACCAGGATAGCATCCAGGGGCTTCGGGCTGTGTGGAAGAACTAGTCACACACATGGGCTTTGTTCTACGTGATTTGTACACTGTACACTGTAAGTTAAAAAGCCACGCTCTTTAGACCATTGTAGAAGTGAATGTATGGGAAGCTGAAAATTGGAGTGGCACTGAGTTGCTCAAACATGTGAGGCTAGTGCCTGTCCAGGTGCCCCAGGGTACCTGAGATATCCACATGGGCTGGCAGCACCTAGGAATGTCTGGAGAGGCATCAGGAGCCAGGTGAGTTACTCTAAGGTACCTAAAATAGCATCAGGCACACACTGAACCCCATTTTTGCTACATCCCCAGGCTTTTTTCATTATGCCACTTCAGTAGCACCACGGCTTATGTCACTGCTTGCCATTGCTTTCCCCAGCCGTTTCAGTATAATAAATAAAGGTTTCTTCCTTGCTTTCTTCCTTGGAAATGGCATCAATGGACTAATACAGCATTTCAATGCCCTTTCTGCTGGTTAATGACAAAACCAGTCATAATTTATGAAATTTACTTTTCACTTTATTTGGAAATGTACTGCCACTTGTCAGAAGCCAGGCCAAGACTCCGGAAGCTTGCAGGGACAGGGACAACACACAGCCTGGAGCAAAGGAGCCTGATCTAGGCTGAGTCTTCAAGCACAGCAATGATAGGTCACCACAGTCGTCACAGTAATGCGTTTCATGGACTTATTTTAGCCTACTTGACCATTAACCTTATTTAACCTCTTCCATGCTACTTGATGATATGATAATGTGATAATATGAAATATTGTGCATTCCTCACAAAATTTTTCCAAATACAGTCTGCTGTTTGGTGATAGTGCAGTTACAGTAGGTGCTTTGGCCATACTCTTAATTAGAGATGAAAAAAAAAAAGCATGTTTCTTTGATCAAACATTTCTGGTATAATAAAATAGTGACATAGGGTCTTGCATAATAAAAGGGTGACAAGGGTTCCTGTATTTTTAAGATGTTCTTTATAACTTGTCTTTTCTGCTGCTGGTTCTGGAATGGGTATCAACTAGAGAGACAAATAATGTCCATGGCAGTGTCTGAATATTAAGTGTTTGAACTAAAAAATGAAAGCTAACCCTCCTCAGAAGCCACGTTGCAAGCACAAAGGGACATGTTCCACCTCAGCCTATGCACTTGCAGTGCAATGAGACTCTTGGTATGTCTGCAGTGTACATAATTAATGGCAATAACAAGTACATGATTAGTATTGAAAATAATAAGAGGACCAGGTTGCTCGTAGTTCAAAGTCAAGCTGTTTCAATCCTATTTTCTTTGAGGGCTTCTTTTTTTAAGACATTTCTTCCAATATTTGCTTTTTCTGTTCTGTGCTTTTGGTGGGAAGGGAGATGAGAATATCTGGCAGGCTTTGGGAAGGAGGGCTCCCACAGCAGGAGGCAGTGGGAAGAGTCCCTGTTTGAGGAGAAGATAGATTGAGAAGCTGAGTAGAGTCCAGGAGGAGTTTGGGGATATTTTAAGATGATTGTGTGGTTGTAATCCAGGACTGGGACAGGTGGAGGAGCTGAGGTGGGGACAGCTTGCCATGCTGACAGCACAGCAGGTCCAGGGAATGAGGAAATGCATTATTATACCTTCAGGTGCCACAGGGGTAGAAGGACAGACACATGGGAGCAGGGCTACAGTAGATGGCATTAGATATAAATGATTTTTATCTTCTCATACCTGGAGGATGAAACCATTAGATGCAGAATTAAAATGCCTGCGCCTCTGTTCCCTTGCTGCAGAAGCCCAGGAGAAGCTAACTCCAGCTTTAGAATGAAGAAGCATTAGAAATCTGCTTGCCAAGCTGCAGCTCTTCTCCAGCGAGACAAAATGAATGGTGTTTGAGTGGTGCAGGCCTGCTCTAGGTCTTACCCCGAGACAGGAATACTTGGAAGGAAGGTGGTCCTGCAGTTACTGCGCAGGGTGGAGCTCGAGTCCCCTGCTTCAAACTCCCCAGGGAAATAATGGTAATGTATGCTGATTTTGCTCTTGGAAAATCCAGTTTCTGGTAACACTTTTAAAAGCTGATTACAGCCTCACCTCACTTCATACCCTCAGATGACCTCTAGCCACCCCATCAAGTGAGAACCATATTCATAAATGTGTAGCTATGGTGTAACTTTGGACTGGCTGTCTTTAAAGATGGAAATATTGATTGAAGACAGTGGATCAAAGGCTGAGGGGAGAATACTTTTTACTGAATTTAGGAAGCCTATATATCACTCCCTGGGGAAGCGGCTGCCAATCCTAATTTATTTGTCATTTAATTCCTGCTGATCTAAATTTTCTATGACAAATAGCTTCATTTAATTGTGTCACCTCTGGCTTGTGTGTGGCTCAAAAAGAACTTTTCATTTTAACAGTGGGTAACAAAGGAGTAAGAGTTTTGAGTGATAATGTCAGGGGAGCTTGCAAAGACACTCAAACTATGGGAGGTCATGTTTTATATTAGGGCGAAATTATACTAGATAGGAGCATAGGCTTGTAGTCTTAGAGAGAATTTCTTTCCAAAGATCATTGTGCCTGTAGCATGGAATTTAGCTAAGCTGCTCCAAGCTTTTACATAGTTTTCTGAACTCAAGAATATTTGCCTTCAATAAAAAGGGAAATAATAACTCTGGAGATTAATTGCTTGGTAGTATGCACTGGCACATAGTGATGGCATCTGTATCTAATGGAAATACAATGAAAATGGGCCTTTGTAGATTAATTCAGCTAAAATAAACAACCAGAAAACAATCTGGATTCCTGGCTAAGGCTAAGAGAAGAAATGAAAATGAATGTATAGAGAGATTATCTCTGTCAAATTTATCTTTCTCTTTTCTCTCTCAGAAGATTAAATTTTGGCTGTTTTTTTCATAGCTAGCCTGATGTTCCTTCCACTGTAAGTATCAGCGATGGGTGTTAGAAACGCTGTCTGCAGCAAGAATGTCCACACAGTGCCAACGTGTTGCATCTGCTATAAACATACTGCAGCAGCAGCAAAGGCAGTTCATGTGTGCCCAGCTTCTCTCTGTAACGCGCTCACCCTGAAGTAGAGTGCCCTGGTGAAAGCCTGACACATCCCCCTCCCTGCACAACAGGTTCCCCCCAGCCCAGCAACGTCAGGGGCTCTCTGCCTCCACACAGCCATCTCTGCAGCCGATGCCAGGAACAGACCTGATGCTCTACATAGCAATACCATCCTCTCTGCAGCAGTAGGGCTCTAAATCTGGGTTACAAATTGGGGTCTCAGCTCCAATTGGATGCAAAGGTAACTTTTCTGGATTGTCTTTTTGAACTGCTTATTGTGCAATCACAAGAAAAACTGAGTTAAGCTTTCTAAGATCACATTTTGTGTTTCAAATAATAAAAAAAACAAATCATGCTGCAATAGTCATATTTTGATTTCTCCCCACAGTGCAGCGACTTCCCAGCAGCGCATGCATTTCTGGGGACATAGAGGGGGTGTAATTTAAACCATTAGAAAAAACCATTGTAGCGTACAAGGTACAGTGCATGACTGAGCAGTGATTGGCTGGGAAAAAAGAGGAATATAGAGACACTACCACAAAAGCCTTATCAAGTTCAGAGGATGTGGCCAGTAAGAGTAGACTTAGGGTGGAGATTTTGGAGCTGACAATGGTTGCATGAACACCAGAACTACAGCTACACTAGCTTATAAATAAATGACTCTCCTTGAGAGGCAGAGCTTGCTAGACCAGAGGTTCAGGTAGGCTAATACAAGAGCACTGGCCTAGAAACATAAGATGGCTTTTCAACAGGGCACGCTGTGCAATACAGCATGATGTGGCAGCTTGCTTGGTGCCACCTCTACAATCCACTGAGTATTGCCAACCTGCCCAGTTGCTGTAGGCAGCTTCTGGAGAGAAACTCCTGCTTTTGCAGCACACACCACAACAATTTGCAAAGCAGTGCATCAAGCATGTTAAATGGTAAGACCATGTATGCAATTTTCTGTCCTGGCAGTCTGTCTGCAACATGGTATTTCAGGTGCATTGGGAAAACATAATTAAGGCTGAAATCAAACAACCACTGCTGAAATGTCTGTCATGTTTGAAGAAGTTGCTTCCTGTGGTCGCTGGTCCACTACCCTCAGCTGGAGGTTGTGTCTAACACTGATGGGATAAACTTTGTGAGTGCTCCTTGGGGTTCACAATGCAAAGTCAGAATTGCTGCCTAAAAAACTGCCCTTGACAAGGGATACATGTGCAACATGCCTAGCTTCCAATCCCTTTCTTTTTATAATGTGGAGAACTCGATAATTCAAAAGACATATCTGCTTAAGGACCTGGCTGGCGTGTGTCGAAATTTCGCTTTGCTCAGGAGAGCAAGCTGAACTTGGGGGATGCGTTACCAAGACGTGCTGAGTAAGGGTGCTTTGCTGCATTCAGCTCAGGAGAGACTCGAATCCCCCAAACTCAACATTTAGCCTGAGGTTCACTGAGGACCAATAGAGGACTTTGGAAAAAGCATAACATGTATTAACAAATGCCTACAGAGTTCAGTCCACTAATTTTGCCATCCTTCTGTCTTATTTTCTGAGCTTCTGACGTTAAATCAGGCTTCGGGTCATGAGTTACCCTGGAGCGAGTGTTCCTGGTTTGGCTGGGCTTTCTCCATGCTTCTGTGTGTTGTTCCAGACCCTCAGGAGCAATATATTTATTTTATTTTTAATAAAGCAAAAAGATTTCATCGTTGTTCTGCCCAGTAAGATGGCAATATAAGTCTTGTTAGTCAGCCATCAGATCAGTGTTTTATGGTTTGCCAGTGCATGTATTGTCTGTAGCTGATCAAAACAAATAAGTAAACAGGAAAAAAAAAAAGAACAACTACTAAAAATGAGCTTTATTTAATCTGCTTCTTATAAAGTTTTAAAATCGCACTGGGAAAAGAAGAAAATTTTTATGATGTGGAAGAAGAGAGAAGGCAATATAAGATATCATTTTCCTTGTACTGCTCCACTCTGCCTGCTTGGTGCAGTAGGAGGAAAGGCTTTAAAGCAGTTAACGTTTCACAGTTTGCCAGAAAAAACTAGGAACAAAAAGCATCAGTTTCAAAGTGACTTTCACGATCACACTGTCAGATCCTGAGGTATCACCAGCATCCACAGCCAAAATCTATCAAGATTCACCTTAAAATTGGCATGTTTCTTGACTCCTCAATCCATATGCACACTTCTACTGGGATGCTATCCCAGACCCTCATGCTTGCCATGCTTAGAAACCTGCTTTCTATTTCCAGCCCAAAAACATCTATTGCTAGAGCATGGCCCTTATGATGACCTGTTCAACCATTTAGATGATGTCTGTCAGATTCCTCACATCATTCAGGAGTTATGGCTCATTTTTCCAGAGGGGAGATCTTCCCAGAAACGTTTTGTGAGGAATCGGGTCCTTGATACAACACAGGTGGGCTCGGGTCTGAGGAATTGAATAGGCCAGAAGAGAGTCAGATGGGCTCTCATCGGGTGGATCAACTCCACCTGTGTTGAGCTGAGCTGAGACACGCTGATGCTATCAAAAAGAGCAAGAGGCCCCAGATCCCTTTATTCTCAGTAAATCTTGTGCAATTATTTCCCAAGTAGGAGCAGGAGTTCAAGGGAGAGAGGAGCTGATGAATGGCAGACTCAACAATAATCTGATTTTGCAGCACTGTAGGTCGTTTGGGTTAATGAACTGACTCCTGGCTCACACGCAACCCTACAGACCTGCATGTGCGATTTGATGATTTGGCTTATTTGCAAGTCTCCTGCTATTTGTATAGGGTTTTTTTTTTATATGGATGTCATCTGTTGGTCTTTACGATCAGTACTTCATAATGGGGATTATAGGTTATTTTTTCCCCACCTCATTTACAGACACCTTTTGCTTTCATTACAACAGTTATCCTTTCTCCGTTTTTCCCCCCTGTGTCTTCCTCCTTTTCGATCAATAAAAACACAGAAAAAATGCCTTTGGGGATTATCTTTATATTTAACTGAGAAGCTGTGTGTGTTTTTCATAGTTTAGCTTGAATACCAACTTTATTTCCTTGAATATGAAAAACACCACCTTGGTTTCACTCCAGAATTTTGTATATGTATATTTTAAAATATGACTAAAGCTAATCTACATAAATTTTTTTGTGATGCATGGGAGAGACTGTAAACTGTTCTACTAAAAATAGTTGAACTTTCTGTATCAACATTGGTTTTGATTGAGAATCATAGCTTCATTAAAATGTTACAAAGAGCTTTTCCATTAAAAATATATATAGCACATAATACCTTTTGAAAAAGGTATTAATTTGTTAGTTCCTGATTGGTTTTAGGAAACTGAAAATAAAAAAAAAATGTATTTGAAACAAAACTCAAAACTGTTCTTTCTCTCTCCCTCTTTTGTTTCTTTTTAAAGAAAAGACCAGATTTCTTTATCCACAAAAGATAAAATGCTGCTGAGCTGAGGCATTAAGGAGCAACAGGGAAACACCTGTCAATTGCCTCAAGGGAATGAAGGGGAACTTCTTTAAAAAGGTGATGTGGCCACTAGCCCAGCTGAAGTGCGTCTATACCAATGCACGCAGCATGGGAAACAAACAAGAGGAGCTGGCAGCTGCTGCATAGATGGAACTGGGATGGACTGCACAATTGGAGTGCTTTGGTTGATGGCTCTAAACTATTCAGAAGGAATAGGAGAGGTGGGAGAGTTGCTCTATATGCCAAAAATGGGATTGCTTGTACAGAGCTATCTTTGAACAACAGCAATGCACAGATTGAGAGTTTATGGGTGAAAATTAGAAACCGAGGCAACAAAGGAAACTTTGTAGTTGGTGTCTACTACCAGCCACCTGATCAAGGAGAGGAGGCTGATGAAGAGCTCTTCCTTCAAGTGCAGGTAGCATCATGCTTGCAGGCCATGATCCTGATAGGGAATGGCAACCACCTAGACATCTGTTGGAAAAGTGTCACAGCAAGCAGTCCAGGAAACCACTGGAGTGTGTTGAGGACAACTTTCTTGTCCAGGTGATGGAGAGCCTGACCACAGGAGAGGCACTGCTAGACCTGTTGTTCACGAACACAGAATAACTTATCAGCGAGGTCAAGCTTTCGGCAGCCCATAGCCTGTGCTGCAGCAGTCATACTCTGGTAGAATTCTCAGTCTTCAGGGCTACAGGATGGGTAAAAAGCAGAGCCAGGAACACACATGTCAGAAAGGCAAACTTTTGGCTATTTAGGGTGCTAGTGCAAACGACCCTTGGGAAACTGCCCTCAGAGGTAAAGGAGTGAACGAGAGCTGGGAGGTATTTAAAGATGTTTTTCTTAGGGTGCAAGAGCTCTCAATCCCAATGTGTAAGAAATTGGGTAGGGGAGGCAGGAGGCTGGCTTGGCTAGGTCAAGACCTCTTAGCCAAATTAAAACACAAAATCAAAATACATAGGCAGTGGAGGCAGGGATACGCATCCTGGGGAGATTATAGGTATAAAGTCTGTGGAAGTCACTCACTTGATGTCGCTAGTCTCTGGATCAGGCATAAAGCTAATTTCTTACACTTTCTCTTCTTCTGTTTGATGTGGCAGATTGAGTTACATTTGTTATGGGAATGGAATGGAATTTCATCTGACCAAACACAGAGATCTACTTCTGAACTCCAGCCTGCCAATGGGCCCCCTGTGAGGAACAAGTATTTTGGTGGCATGATACATTTCATGACAAAGTAGGTCAATTGTATCATTTCCTAAAAGTGCCCATTATTTTCCAGGCAGGTGCTCAGCTCCATTAGAGGCAGTTGCATTGCAGCTGTTGAGAGTCTGGTGAGATGAATCACACCCATTGAGTTTTAGAGCATGTCTACATTGCACACTGCAGAGTTACCTCTGGTACAAGCCAGTTAGTTCATATATCATGATGCAGAAAAACTAGCTTGACTTACCCAGGTCACACAGAGTATCTTAGTTTCGCTTTTCTAGGTGAATTACTCCATACATCTCGCCGTTCGATACTGCAGTGGATCATACCCACTTACTATGTTGCTGTATACAGCACAACAGCCTCATCTCTTTTGCACTTGAGGAAGTCACTTAATGGAGTTCATTTAGTTGCAAACGTTGTACATGGGTTAAAGAATTAACTACGTCTGAAGAAGGTCTGTTGGGTCTTCTAACATGATGTATCCTCCAGCTCTCAAAGTCCCTAAACCTTAGATTGCCGGGGACAGGAGGGCACATTGAGGAAAGCATCATGCTACACTTCCCTTGTTTTGGCATCCTTTCTCTCACCATGTGCTGATGGATGATGTTGAAGGCATTTTTCTTTTCAGTTGATCCTTAATGTAGCTTTCGTGATCTCTGTGGGTATTGTTTGATACAAGGGATGCAGAGAGTAGAGCGCAATTTGGGAGGAATCTGACACAGCCCACACAACAAAAAGTGACAGATTAGGAAAAGCAACTCTATTCAGCCACATAAAATGTCACTTTGTGTGCAGGTGACACTTTCACATTATCAGCAGATGACAGTGCTGTTGCCTAAGACCTTTGACAAGCTTTTCTCATAGGTCAGCAAAGGCAGAAAGCAGAATGTTCATCCAGCTTTTGGGGAAATGATGCAAATCTAAACTGTCTGAACACCAAAGGCCTTTGTATTACAAATAGTTCTTTACATTGAAGTGATCCCATTTTGCTTGGGGAAATTGCCAACACATTTCTTATTTAAGTAAAATTGGCAATGTATTTTCGTCTAATTTCCTGATTCAAAAACTTACATTTTTGAAAGATCCAAGACCACACTCATTACTGTTCTTCCACTTAAGTATTTTTTGGCAGGTTGGTCTTTTAGTTTTAAATAAGCCAAAATTAGCTACAGATATCCAGAGCTCTGTGTTCCTATTCTTAAAGTAAAATCTGTGAAACTAATTGAGTGAGACCGTTTAATGAGACAAACCTCATTAAGATGGTAATTCTTCCCTGCATACTGTATCCCCTTACTCCTTCTGAATATTTAGCTAGTAGTATCAAAGATTTAGAGAAACATTTTGTGAGGCTTATTTGTCAGAGTACAAAATAAGAATAAAACCTTACAACAATTTGCAATATGTTCAGCTAATGACAAAAGTGGTCATGAATCAAATATATACATTAAGCCTGAAAGACTTTCTTAAGAAGAAGTAGAGACATAAGCTAAATCTCCAGGACAGCCAAAGTGAAAGAAGGACTTCCGAAGCTCTCAGGGCTTACTAAAACAAGCCAACAAAGGTCAGGCTTGTACTAACTTTAGCTTATAAGCAAATTTCAGCGTTCAGAATGATTTGGTTGCAGATGGCTATCTGGATGGTGTCTTATGCTTTTGGCTGAGAGCTGTAAAAGTCTAGAGCTGATATAAATATGAATCACTGACCTTTTGGTTTCCATATTTGGCGTTCACCTCTGGTGTGCCTGTAATAATAGAACTGGTTTTGAATCATTTTTAACGCACTTCTTATTCCAAATCTGTAGAAAGCCAAGTCCAGTTGTCTGAAATATATAACGTTCTTTAAAAATTGCATAATTAAAGAAAACCCCACCTGCCAGAAGGGGTCCAGTTGTACAGAAATCCAAACTAAATCAGAAAGCAAGGTTCATTAATTATTCTTTAACTTACTTAGCTACGGAGTTTAGTTGCATGAACACAGGAGATCAGTGCCATTTGAGATGCCCTGTGATACCTCAGACAGTCACCAGTGTTGGCAGATACAACACAGGAGCTACAGGAGACTGCTGGTCTTTTGGAGAAGAAGATGAAGGTCAGGTGAGACATTGTGGGGAATTTTGGTGCCCTGCATTTAGGAAGACTT
This sequence comes from Larus michahellis, assembly GCF_964199755.1. Classification (NCBI taxonomy): domain Eukaryota; kingdom Metazoa; phylum Chordata; class Aves; order Charadriiformes; family Laridae; genus Larus; species Larus michahellis. Next base: position 51,496,682 of record NC_133900.1, on the reverse strand, counting down.
TATGAAGGCATATATAGAAATTAACTTACGCCAGGATGATTTTGTCCAAGTTTAGAGGAATGATGCACAAAAATCCTGAGCAATCTAACTGGTATGTGGGTAGATGCAGTATCCAAAGGCTTCTTCAAAAGGTCCTTGGGCACATACAGTTTTTACTGCACAGAACTGGAAGCAACTATGGCTGAAATGTCTCTACCCACAAAAAGCCATTCAGAAAATATAGTGACATTCACCTAGGCTCTTCTTCAAGTGAGTCACTTATGTTTTCGCCAGTGGAAAGTTATAGCATGTGGGAAAATTTACTTTGACTTTGCGTGCAACTTCTAGATGGCTGAAATGAGGTGAAGACCAGTCCCTCCCAAACATCCTGAAAGTCCCCAGGGCAGCTGAGCTCTCCAGGCACTTAAGTAAAGGAGTGAGGTTCAAAGCCTGGATCTATTTTAAGTAAGTGCCTGAATGTTTCTTCTTATTAGTTTGTAAAGGAGGCACAGGGACTAACCCCTTCTCTGTTGGGTGTTTCCTGTTAGCGTAAGCATCTCGGCCAATTGTGTGCCAGTAGCTGTGACATCCCACTGTCTTCCCTGGGCTCTCCCATCTCTGGCTCCTCTCCAGACCCACCCCCAGGTGTAAGACACAGGGTTGTTGAACATCCTTTTGTCCCACCTTGGATCTGCCACTCCCCTGTTCCCTTGAAAACAACTCTGTGTTTGTCCTCCAAGCATCGACCTTGTTTGCCCTGCTGTGTGGAGGAAAATACGGCAAGGGAAGGGGCTAAATGAGCTTTGCAGCCTGCAGTCAGAGACCCCCCACTGCCCTGCGCCAGCCACACGGCACGGTTCGGGGACTGGCACCACACGATATGCTGTCTCCCTCGTGCTTTCTGAAGTCCTCCCTGCAGGGTGCTAAGAAACAAGACAGCTGCCTGTATATTTTCAGGACTTGTTTCCAGTCTTTAACTCCAGCGGATGCGCTGAGCTGCACGCACCACAGGCGTGCGGTGAGGAAGACCAGGGTAGCGCAGGGAGGGGAATCACTCTGGGAGGATGAATCGCACAAGCTAAGCCCCTGCTTTAACCGACTCAGCGATGTGGCTTTCCTATTCCTTTCTTACATTCAGACTATCTCCATGAAGCACAATCTCCCTTTATTTCCAAACAACAAATATTCCTATATGTAACATTTACCTCAGTTCAGTAAACCTTATCACCTACATGCCGTCCTCCAGTGCTCCATCCCCTCTCCTCCCTTTAATGAACAACATTTAAAAACCATTACAATTTTAAAAACAAGTAGATGAACAGAGAAATAAAGCACCACCTTTTGAAAAGTCCATCTCTCTCTCTCTTTTCCACAACTGTGATCACCTTTGAGATACAATAGCCGATACAGCACCTCTCACATTCGAATTTGTCTCAGAAATGCCCAAGGGAAATATGAGGGTGAGGTGGGAAGAGGTTTGAACCCATCACGCCTGTGAGGATGCCCACGTTGACCCGCTGGGGGGATTTCTCAGCCGGCTGCTGCAGAGGCACTGAGCGACCTTTTCACCATGCGCTTTCTCATCTTGCTCAGACCAAGTGGGTGCTCGGCGGAGGTATAACTCAGCTGTGAAAGCAGGACAGATGGATTAGCATGGCAGCATAAATGTGTTAGTTAGCACAGCACCTCAGCTAATAACTTTCGAATCAAGCAGGTGTTTTTCTTCTGTCCTGGAGCATGTCCAGCCGGGCTTATTCTGACAGCAAGGTTTGACTGTGTGTATTAATTTGTTCCTGCTTCATCCCTGAGCAGTCAGTGTCTCCTTTGAGACATGATACAAAAGATCATGCAAGGAGGAATGAGAAGGCAGAAAAATCGGCTCCCCCAGTTACTATTTATTGCAGGATTTAAATGGTTCAAACCCACCATCCAACACTTTAAAAAAACCCAAACAATTCTTTAGGAAGGATGCACAATGTTACATGTTCTTCCAGGACCAGGACCTATGAGACCAGAATATCCAGCAACTGGAAAGCACTAAAACCGCTTCTCTAGCTGAGATCACTCTGCAAACACACAATTTACAGCCCCCTGTAGCAGGATGTCAACCACATAATTCCTTTTGCACAATGAACTGCTGAATGCTTTTGTAGTTACAAGAATGCATAGAGAAATCCAGAACGAGACGTGCTTTATTGCCCTGTGTGTGTGTTGTTCAGCACACCAAGGGAATTGGTTTAGTGGGCAATAAGCTGTTAAAAGACTGAGACATTGGTAGCTAATATCCAAAGAACCCAACTGCTTGGGGCTGTAACGCAAGCAGCGGGTCACATCAGCACTGATGACTTATCCTCTATTCTGCTCTCACATGGAGAGACAAACATAAGCCTCTGTTGAAAAAAATCCCTATATTTTACCAGATATAATACAATGGAATTATGACTGAACTCATTACAATTACTTTTTGCAACTTCTTTTCCCTAGTTATTGCAGGTTGCACGCATCAGTGAATTTATCAAATCTGTTCACACCTCTCTGGAAGTGAAATGGTGCATTACCCACTTCGCTTGTGGAAAGAAAAAATTAAAAAAGGAGCCTTTTGAGTTCTTGTCCAGACCAGTTAAGTTCACAATAAATGGGTGGGACTCTTGCAGCTGTCAGCGGTGAAAGTCCTTCTTGCTTAGTTCCTTCTAATAGTTATTAAAAGTTCAATTTAGAAGCTGGAGGCCAATTGTCTTCTTTGTTTGATCTGTCTTGGGTGACAGCGATGTCAGTGCAGTAAAGCTTTTGCATTTCCATAAATATGGCACTTGTCAGATCTCATCAGCCTTCTGCAAGGTCGTATGAAAGCACGGCTTTCTGCCGTGGTTTGAAGTAGTTGTCAAGGAGTAATCAAGTTTATGGCTTTGTGGCTCCATTCAAATGTGCACAGTTTGAAGGGGTCCTTTTATAAATGAAATTTTGGTGCTGCTCCTCATTAGGAAGCTCACAAATTTCAAGGGATTTATCAGGACAGGATAACACTGTAATATTAAAAACCGCATCTGTGTTATCCTCCAGTTGAAAAGTTTTCGGGAATTTTCTGAATTCATCCCATCTCGAGGGTAGTTGTTGTTCTTGATTTGGATTGACTGTTGCTGTTTACTCATTTATGAAATTTCATCAAATAAAAATGAAATTGGACAATAAGAATATATTTGATGGTCAGTATATTCAGCTTCAATAACACAGAGAAAGATCACACAGGATGAGTGCTTCCCCTGAGTACTTATGATGCACTAAATAAAATGTATTTGGGGAGTATATACCTAATAAGAATATGTTAAATATTAATATTTCATATATACATATATTAATTAGAATGTTTGTACTCAAATTATTTTTATTAATTACATATTTTACTCTTTTTTGAGGTTCCCTGTGGATGATCTCAGCCCTAAGAAGAACTCTATGAGCCTTATAAGTGTCATTTATAATACAGAAATTATTTCAGGGAAAAAGACGCTGCTGGATCAGTGATGAAGAGAACAGAAGAGGAGGGGATGTTTGAAGAGATGGTTTAAAAAATGACAGGAATGTTATTTACTGGGTCACTTGGATTTTGGAAGCAACATGATGGATGGTATAAATCACAAACTGGGAGAGAAGGAGAAGGGAGTAAAAATGGATGAGGATTAAGAAAAGCAAAAGGAAATGGAGAGGGAGCAGACGAGTGAAAGCAAAAGATAGGTAGTGGAAAGATTAATTAGAGTCTTATAGATGAGAACAAAGAGCAAGAATGTGATGGATATGCAGCTCATTTCCTTTCAGAAAAAGCTGACAAATGTAACAGAGTGCTTTTGGAAAGAAGACATCATCAGTGAAGTTCACTGCTGCTGGTTATATTCAGGAAAATAGTCCAGGAAGGTTCAAAAAGCACTTAAACATGAATAAGAAGTTCAATATAACTTCCTCATTACACTAATTATTGATTTCTTTTTTTTTTTTAAATTAAACCCCTCTTTACGATAATGTTGAGTTTGAGTTGAAATATTTCTTTCCTCACAATAAGTTTTCAGATTTCCCTTGAAAAACTGAAAAACAATTCTCCCCGAATTCTCCTCTCACCCTTCCTGTCCAAGTTGTTGAACAATAGCATTTTCATTTAGGATGATTTCACTCATTTTTTATTAAAGTTTCTGGAGGAAGAAAATGGAACATCATTGACTTCAGCTAACAAAGTACAGACTGATCTTCATCATTTAGCATTATGCAAGGCTTTGCCCTCCATGCTACACAAAGGACAGGAATATGATTCAACCTTCCACAGATCTGGCTGGGAAAGGATTTTTTGCTTACATGTGATTTTCCCCCTGTTTTTCCCTAAAATTGAAATCATTTAACTTGTTATTTTTTAAAGGTTTTAATATTTTTTTGTTAAAAAATTGAAGGTTTCACAAAATTAGAAATGTCGGTCAAAGGCAGACAATCTAAATGATCAAAATTAACACTTTCTTAGTGCAGGAAGAAACATGTTTTCATAAGCTGGCTTTGATTCTTCCTCAGATAAGTTAATTCTCCCCTTTGCTCACTCTCAGAAAATTTACGGCAGAATTAGTTTCTCCATAAGGATATTCTTCCTGTTGCTGGATAAACTTACCTATAGTCAAATTCCGCTCTTTTCTTCTTGGAGCAACATTGTCTTGTAGCTCAAATAGCTAGATTGTACTGACAAATCATTTTCAGCAGGGGGAAAAAAAAAAGTCAGAAAGGAACATTTCAATCAGCTTTGGTTGTGAAACTTATTTGGCTGCATTGGACCACTCTAGAAAGAAGATCCAAGATTATGGACCAGATCTCACAATTGTCTATATAAACGTGGGCCTCTGGATCCACATAGAGCTTTTCTTGCTCAGTGAGGTCTTGGCGCATAACAGCAAGCTTTCAGAAAAGCAAAAATTTTAAGCCTATTTGCGGCAGTGCAAATGTGTAGCTTTTTCTTCTGTTCTGCACAAATTAAAATTGACAGAGAAATGTCAAACTCAGGATTCATCTTTATTTTGGCAGGTGATACTAATGCAGCATTTCCTTTCCTTTCTGCTTCTCTGCAGGTCTGACACCAAGCCAGCTGGATCACCTAGGCGAAATCTCACGCTGGCTTTGCATGAAATTCTTATATTCTGACTTCAGTTCTTTGCATGACATTAATTTGGGCCTTATCCAGTTCGGTGCTACATCCTTACCTATGAGATACATGAACACATTAGGCTAATTTATCCATACAGAAAGCTATTAAGCGCTGTGGGTGCAAAGAATTCTGTGGTATCCAAAAGAAAGTGTGTAGTGTATTTTCATTTTAAAAGTTGAATGATACTCAAAATGCACACACGTAATGTTTTATCTAAAAAGACAAAACCAGTACAAGAATTTTGAAGCTTTTCAGGAGGAAATTTATTAGCTTTGTTCTTCTGATTATTTTCAAAATTTATAAATGTAAAGCAAAACTTAAAGATACTGAAAGAAGTTGGAAGACACCTGGAAGTTTGCTGCATTTTTAGTAATTGTTTTTATTTTTATTATTATTAATAGTAGTGCTTTCATGCTACTTAAAGTTTTGAAGCTAAGAGCTAGGAAAGCTTGTTCTTAATTTCATCAAATAATGAGTTGTAGATCAAACAATCCTAAATTAATATCAATGAAAAATGGCCCTGAAACTTTCTTGAACATAAAAGGAAACAACTCAATTAAACAAATTTTATGTCATCAAGAACCTCTATAAGAGCTACATCGCTCCGATCATAGCCGTGTAATTTTTCTCATCAGTATTAATAAAAAGAAAAGTTAAAATGCATATGAAGTTTTAATTAAAAATCTGTGCAATATTGATGTGATTTCTACAGCTCAATGCTCATCAAGCATTTTAAGATTTAGGCCAAAGACACAAGAAACCGTATAAAAATGAAAGCAAAAAAGAGAAGGAGAGAGAGAGAGAGAGAAACAAGAGAGAGAAGGAACGGATTAGAATAAAGTACAAAGATTAACTTTAAAGTATATACACGCAGTGTGTCTGGTGGCCAGGATGGCTTAGTGTAGTCTTTTAGATGGTGTGGCTGTTCAGAGTGAAGCAGATGCAGCAGCTATCAAAACCAAAAGAAACATTTCTTGCATGCTCTTGACACAGATGATAGCATTTCCTGTTTGGATAAATGCTTAAAAATATTTATTAAACTGTCGGTTAAATCCCTCTTTCAGATATGTGGACATTGTCTCTTGGCTGCTATCATAAAGAGCAGTACGGTGCTGTCTTCCAAAGGAGCCTGCTTGCCAAGCCAAATGAATACCAGGATTTTTTTGTCAGGTGTACTTTCCCTGTATCACCTAGTACTCAAATTTTGGGGAGTAAGATACACTATCTTAGGCCATGGGAGCGTTTAGCAAATGAACCATAGGGACAGGCTCTAAAGCCAGTTAAAGACCAGTCAGCAACTCATCAGTGGGCAAGAGACGATAGGGAGACCACTACCTGGCCCTGGGGCTCATGCAGGTACAGGAAAGCAGGTGTTGTTTGTCAGGCACAGCCTCTAGGGCACAGCCTCCTTCACCCTAAAGTAGGTGTCCAAATCATTATTTATCACGACCTGCATGTGCCCGTTACCATCCATGGAGTATAGGTGAGCAGCTCAGGTGTGAGCGTCTGTATGCCAGATGTTTAAAATTGGGTGAGATGAATAAAATGCAGTGAAACAGGACTGAATGAGATAGAAAGGTGAGAGTCTAAAAGAGAGCTCCCAAACACAAGCTGCACAGGGAATAACATGTATGAGTGGGGTCTGAATGCACTGACAGGTGAAATTATAACTGGATGAGAGCGATGCTCTGGGAGGAGATCACAGATATAGGGGGACAACTCAGTGGGAGAGGTTTGTCTCGTCAAATGGGGGTTTTGAGTAACAGCACAGGAGAAAAAGTGTAGGCAGCAGGGAGAAGGAGGGTTGTACAGGCAAGGAGAGCAAGCTGAGGGGAATGAGAATTTGGGCTGGTGGGGCAACAGGACGTTGGGTGGGTGAGGTGGAAAGGTGGCGAGGTCTAAAGCTGTGAAAACATTTAAATGAAAGAAATGTCACTGCTGGATCAGGAAAGTGGCAAGAAGTATTTCTTTCTTGAACCTCCACTGTGCAGCACTGAATTCTCTCCTCCTCCTCCTCCTCGCTACCTACCAGCAGCTCAACACCGTGATGCAAAACCCGGTCCCTCCTCAACCTGTCTGTACCACCTCCTCTCTTCAGCCTTGTTGCGTTTAATACAGCTACACCTGGTTTTGGAATGAGCACACTTATTCTGGAGACGAGTGTGGATTTCTTGTGAACAGAAATGCATTTTAGAGGCTGTCTTAATCCAACAGCACGTTTAACTCCATAGATGCCATAACACCTATAGAAGGTTTTATAGAGAATTATGTTCTAGTGGGGGTATAGTTCACAATTGCGAATGACAAAACCAATTGAACATCAGCAGGGAATTTGTGAAAGAATAGCCAGAATAAAATATATTCCTATCTCTGAAGAAAATATATTTATAATTTTTTAAAAAATGTTAATTTCAAGGGGACAACTATAAAATTGAAGCATTTTCATTTAGAGAGCTCAGATTGTCTTGATGCTGACATACTTGTCCTGATTTTTCTCTTCCCTTAGCTCATCACCCTTTTTTATAAGATCTTCAGTGAAGTATGTAGCAAACATCACTGTATACATAATTTTGTGAATTGCGTGTGGTAACAGAATTATATTTTCTTCCAATTCCTTGCTGTGGAAATTCATTATTTCTTTCATGAAGATAGGTAAAATTTGAAGCCTATCTCCAAATTAAAACCTCAGTGGCGGCATCACCAGATGATTTACAAAGTCAAGTGTCTAATTACACACCCTCATAAATATTCATTCTCATGTTCACAGTTATGGAGGAGAGAAAGTGAACACGTTGATTAATCAATTGATAGTATCTGATTCATCTGGCTATACAAATGGGAAAGAAAAGATAGCAGAGCAATTTCCAACAAATACAGGCTCTAGCAGATTATATTGTTTAGGAATACTAACATGAAATGAAAAATAAATAAATGTTAAAAATTAAAAGATCCATGAGGGCAAAGGGGGCCATGCAGGTAAACCGAACAGATTTTCCGTATCGTTTGGGCCTGTTGCATATTTCACACTTCCCCTTCTGAAAATCTTCTTAAAATTTGCCTTTTTAAACTTTGCCAAACTTGAGACATTGTGGCCGAATCATCTGATTCAAGCTGGGTTTTTCTGGCCATGGCAAAAATGGCTAAGCCTTTTCCACAAATGCAATTAGTGGGAAACAATTGTTTTATCCGCATTAACAAAAAATGAGGAAAGTAAAAAAAAAAACCTTCATTGCTAATGCCAATGGCTATTAAATCTAGAGTAGGAGCACAATGATATGAGTTTTGTGTGAGAGGTTTATTCTGGAAAGGGTGGGGAAGCACATTGGCATCTGCGCGCATTATAAACCTTTGGAAAATTGCAAGGTCAGATTAGAAATTTGCCATGTCTTGGTAGATTCAGCATTGACACAGCATCCTGGGACACCTGCACCTCCCCTTGGCCAAAGAAACAATCCGCTTCTGGAGCCCCATTGCACTGGTGTGCCCTGTAGTTTCTGGAAAGGAGAGGACAGAGAGGTGACTGAAATCCCCTCAGGCAGGTCCAAATTTTTGTGACCTCTCTCTCTCACGACTCTCTATAGCCTTTGGAAAATCAATTCCTAATTTAGGCGATTCAGCTACTTACCTCCTGTTAAACTGTGCGTGTCGGGCCACAGTGAGAAGCAGTCCTGAGGTGTCTGTTACTTTATCAGACTGCCTGGGGCGGGGAAGCAAGGCAGGGATGGAGATAAGGATTTGGCTGAAGCCAGACACAAAGGTAGGGAAACAACACAAATCCCTGTTCCCTTCCTCTGTGCCCTGTCGGCGAGACCACAGGGCTCACTTGAGGCCACCTCCGGCCAAATCCTGCTTGCACTGCTCAAGTGAATCACCTCATTGACTTCATGGCTTTGTGACTATTCACGCCTTCACACCTTTGAATTATGAACATGTAACTCCTCTGTTAATACACCACAAGCTCCTTGTGCTTTTTGCTAATTACTGCTAATTCTGACAATACTTTATCATATGCTAATATAATATCCACCGGTGACTGATACTGAAAGGCTGTCGTTATCCATACAGAGATCTGTTTTCTGGAGTTTTGACTTCTGTTCTTTGCAACCACATTTTTTTCCTTCTGTCTCCCTTACTTTTAACTCTCATCGTGGATGGTTTATTGAAAGTACCTTCTTTTTGCAGTGCACCCAAGGGAAAATCAGGAATGAGAATCTGCAGGAAGGAAATATACCTATCACTTCGATAAAGAAGTCATTAACTTATTGTTACGGTAGAGACTTATGTAAGAGACTTATCATGTGCTTAACGCAGTATTAAATGTGTACCATCCTGTCTATTACAGACATTCCTGTACATTACAGGCATCTTTCCATTTGTCTTTATAGTGTAAATCAGATCTCTGTATATTATCTATACAATTAAAATATTCATGTAGGAAAAGTTATGTGAGTGTGTGTGTGTCTGTGTCACTGTCAATAACCAAAAATAAGTCTCACATTTCTCTACTGTACTACCATATAAGATGTGCATAGTGTGTTACTTTTCAGGGGTTATAATGGTGTACTGGCTGCTGTTTTATTTGGGGTTTTTTTGTTGTTTTTTTTTTTTTCTTCCAGGTTTATTCAGTGCTTTTAGCTGTAGCGAGATAATAAATGAAACTAATTGCCATTGAAAAAGTATCTTGGATGTATACAAGGTTTGCCTTTTACTGGAGCTTGTTCCTGTTTCAACTCATACAAATTTCTAAGAATAGGAATTTTTGCTTTGGGAATCAGACTCAATTAAAGCAGTCAAATAAAAGAGTCTTTTTCAGAGCTCCTAGGTTATATGTTAATGCAGCCAGGAAAGGATTGGCCCAGAAGTCCTGGGTCCTGAGCTAAGGATCCATTTAGGATGTTTAGGATTTTTCTCTCTCTATTGTACATTGCTCTATCAAAACTGCTTTTTTGCGCGTCATTTTTCCACTCCACAGTCCCATTAGTCTGCGTGAAATAACCTTTTCCTGCAGACAAAGAGCTTTGTGGAAGTCCTCATAGCGGGGGTCTCAGCCTTTTCCATCCACTCTTACTCCGCAAGCAAGAAGTCGTGTAGCGCACTCTGAACGCCAGTCCCAGCATGCCCGATGTAGTTATGGTCATAGGTTGCAGTGGCTGGCTTGCATAATTGTGGGTCTCTAGTGCCACTTTATATCTTCATTTTCAAGTCTATAGTGCAGTAAATTGGTTCCCAACAGGCTGTGAATAAAACACTATTTTTTTGGACGCTACATTTGTTTTTATGATAAAAATGCATTATGTGCGAGAATGCATAAAGCCGGCAACACAGTTATGGTTCCTGGACTCCATTTGGGGAGAGGGATGAGTATGACCATTTTCCAACATTAATGACTCCCAAACTGTGGTCTGTGAAACTGCTTCTGTCACAGCCGTGAAGCTTTACCGAAAATAGGAGCTCATATGTACTAAACTCTTCCAGGCTTTCAGAGACCTTGTGATTAGCTAATTAACAAAATAATGTAGCCAACATCTAAGAAGCATTCTGAAATTCTACATGGTTTTGCCCTGCTTGTTCCTTTTGCCATATTTCTTTGCTTTAAGTTCAATCCTGATCATTATGAAAATTACAGGGGTAATGAATTTAGGGTGATTCGCTCAGCTGGCGTTCAGATTAGCTCCTTTGGTTTCACAGGAGTGGCAGCATGTAGTATGAGCTGAGCTTTGAATCAATTCATTGGACTTTTGCTGATTTTACAACTGTGAACAGAATTTAGCCCATAATAAAACCTGGAAGATAAATGCCTGGAAACAAGAGAGCCGAATTTGTGGCTATAGTCAGAAAGGAAAACAACAAAAACTGTTGTTGTCTGACTATGTCCACAAATGCTAGATGACCTTAGGAGAATAATCTCCTAGGAATGGAAAACTGAAAAGTCATTACTAGTAAGAAAGGCTTTAGAGGACAGAGTTTTATTACATTTACAGAAGTTAATGCCTCTTCAATTCTCTCTCCTTTGACCCGTTTCAGTATTATCAGATTAAATACATTCTGCATAGAAGAATTCTGATTCAAGTATCATCAGAAGCAAATAACATTTGGAGAAGGACTTCCTAGTATTCAAGTGCTTTATTAAACTCACCTAAAACACTGATTAAGCTGACCTAATGGAGTAAAGGACAGACAAGGTGAAGATCTGAGAGCAGACTAGCTAACTAAGTCTGGATTTGGTCATTTATGTTCATCTTCCCTAGACATATTCAAACCAAAGTTACTTTTGTATGCGACACATAATTTTTCCTAGCAGCTTGAAGATGAGAGCCAAAACTTACCCTTGTAGAAGTCTAATTTTTTGTTAAATACCGTGAGAGGTCTTTGGGCTATCTTAATTTTCAGCTTATTTTTCAGCCTGTTCTGAGGAGAAGAACTCCCTGAACATTCAGTTAACTAAAGGAATCCCAGTTCTCCACCTTGTCTTGATTTTAGTGAAAGTTAGACTACTCAACAGAAAACAGATATCTTTTACACTTTATTGTTTTTCCCCCTTTTATAATAGAGAAGCAACTAGCCAGATGATCCAAATACACAATGTTAGTAAAATGATGTACTCCACATACTGAGATGTTTAAGTATTTATACATTTCTGTGCAACCCTCAGTTGTTCTATGAGCAAATACATTTCTCTTTCCCTCCCTCATTTCCTGATTTTATTTCCATGGATGTGTGCGAACAGCAAGTTTAGGGAAGGCTGAAGGTAGCTTTTGATCTACTGAATCTTCTGAAGAACCTTCTCCAAGTGTCTGTCTGGGGGTGAGATGTTGTTTGTGAATCCAGACCTTTTATCAGTACTTGTAACTAAGGCTGTTTTATTACATTACCGCATATATACACTGCCCAATGTCAAAGCCTCACTGAAACATGCCTAATACTAATGAGGAAGGAAAAATGCAGTATCATTCTGAGAGTGTGCCGTCTAATTAAAGCAACAAGCAAAGACTGGGATAAGGGCAAAGAGTACTGCTCAAGAGCATGGAGCAGGCGAGGGGCAGAGAAAATTAGATTTGTCGAGTCTCAGTGCAAGATCATCTCTACATGACCATGATCCTTCTCTGTCTTCTACATTGTAGGGCCAGAAAAGATCGGAGCATTAAAGTTGACTAACTGTAGCAGGGGGATACTGGAACAAACGTCTGTTCAGAGATCTAGATAAGTTTATGTAGAAGAATTTTGATGAGGAGCTAGAGAGTGTATTGAGTGATACAGAATGTCCCTTTAGACTTCTGTTCCGATGTCCCTGTAAAATGTATTAACTGTCATATACCTATGTTTTACAGTCATTTCTCTCCTTCCCTTTAATAATACCTGTTTGTGTTGTTTCCTTTACTCCGTAGATTAATACTTGCAAAATGCCTTGCAGCTGAAAAAAACGAGGATTGCTATTATTATTTACGCTTAGCTCCTCAGTTGTTGATACACGAAATGTATGAGAGAGAGAAAAAAACACAGTAATTCAAGATCCCTCTTCTTCATTTGAGGTCTATCTGCACTTTCCATTTTTTTCTTGCTATGCTCAAGTAAACACAAAAGGCAGGCTTACAAATTGGTTCTGAAGATGCTTCCACTTCATATTTAGATATACACAGCCAATAAGGCAGTTTCAAACATAAGCAAAAGCTTCCGGACTTGAAACCTCTTAATGCTGTTGTTTTCCATTTTTCCTCCAGTACAAACACAAACAAACTAAACCCAAACCATCAAAATAAAACAAATCTGCAGTAAGCCAAAACTATTGCTTAAACTAGCCTTGAGGCTACTTATTTTTGGCAAAACACCTTCTCAAATGAAGGTGTTTGCTTAGCACACAGACACGGCCTTAGCTTTATTGCATAGAGCAGAGGGAAATCAAAACTGTAACAGTGATATTTCGGGACTGTTGATAAGAGAGTTCCCAAGAAAAGGGAAATTAGAGTAAAACTGCTCTGGTAAACTAATAATGTGCTTTAGTAATATAAATGTGCTTGGGGGCTTGAGACACTGGTAGAGCGTCTTAATTAAATTATCAGTGTTTTTAAATAAGAGGAAAGTACATGTTTCAGAATTAAATATTGTATCAAAAGTACCGGCTAAATTAGAGCTTGCTACAAGTTGATGTCAAGGAGGAGAGTTCAGGAGAGGGCTCTCCTGTCAGTTACAATGAAGGGGGGGGACATTTGCATTACTCCAAGCTCCTGCCATTGACTGCTCCAGGGCACCCAGTGAGCGCAGCTGGGGCATCTGGCACTTCCAAACGAAGTGAGGAAAAAGGCCCCGGAGGTACTGGGGAGGGGAAAGGACTCGAGCTCCTTCTGCAGAACTCCTTGGGTTGTTGAGCCGACACATGCAGAGACATCTCTTATTTGCGCGGGTCTGCGCTTGCTGTGGTCCCGTGTGAGCCTCAGCGAGGGAGGCTGATTCTCAGTTGCTCTGCACAGAGGTGATATAACACCAGCTTGCTGTCTGAAAGAGTTATTCCCGCTGCTCCAGAGGAGTGCTAGGTGGCTTCCTTCTACCTTTTCAATTAACCTCAATGAGTCCTGCACACCCCAGGTGATAGTGCACGCTGCAACGTGGGGCCAGAGCCTATTACGTTTTCTCAAGCAGTAGTCTTTAAGTGCTCCCTTCTTTCTTACACTATATAGTTCAGCTCAGCAATAGTAAAGATCCCTAACCGACGGAACGCAATTCACCTGTCTGCATTAGACAGTCCCCTAGTATAAATCGGTATCCTTCCACATCATGGAACAAAAGTGACTTATACGAGCTGAGGAATGCGCCCATGGCCTAGAAAATTATCAAACAAGAACTCGATATGGAGTAATTGATAGCAGCCATGTACAAAAGATATAGAAATACACTGTTAATTTGATCCACCAGGTATGTCCTCTGAGGGTGAGACAGAGTGCCCACATCCCAGGCTGGGTAAGATGAGCCTACCCCAAGCTGGCATTGTGGTATATTCAGGTATGCAGTATATTTTAGGAGCAAATAAATAGATTACCACAGGTAATCTGCTCATATAGAAAACAAAAAATCAAGAATTCTCAGAAAGACCTAGGATTAACGCCTCATCCACAAATACCCAGAAATTTAGCCCCTTAATTAGGAGAATGATAGCCCTGAGTTTCCTCTGCAGTGAATATGGAAAGCGAGCACTTCTATGGGGCTGCATCTCTGCCCCACAATCTGCCTCACCTGCAGCCCCATCTGTTTTTTCCCTGTTGACCATAGAAAGAACTTAGGAAAGCTGCTCCTAACTGATGCATCCTGACAGAGTGAAAATTTGTTAGTCATAGCAGAAGAGGTAAAAAAATTCTAATTACTTCTTACATGGAATCTGATATGTCCATAAAGAGGACTTTATTATAAGATGTGCAATTCAGGGTCTCACTGACCCAGGAGGTCTCTTCTTGTCGTGTTGATGGTTCTGTTTTGTTGAGGCAAGATGGCATTTGCAGTCAGAATTGCAATGTCTCAATCATTGTCAAAGCTACGCAAAGCGCTGTGAGCATACTGGATCATTATGGTAAAAACTCTAAAGAGCTCATAGTTTAGAAATACTCAGGCTCAAGGACACAGCTTGTCCTTAAACTGAATCAGGCTCTTCCTCAGTGAAGAGAATGAGTTTATTCTCATGCAAAAGTGTCTGTGGCACAGAACTGGAGATTTAATTTTACATGCAGTACAGCAAAGAACACAAATAAAAAATGTCTGTTAGAAAGCAGTCCATTACGTTGATATGATATCTGTACACATTCATCTTCCTCTTTATTCATCATCATTTGTAAAGAAGTATTATTGCTTGCCATCCAGTAGTGCTCATCTCATATTTATCCACAATATTAAGCAGATGTCTGTGAGTGTAATTAAAGAGATAAAAAAAAAAAAGCATTGTTCTTTATTGATAAAAGATGCAGAATGAGAGAGACAAAATTATTTTTTCAGTTTTGTGAGGTGGCATTTCTTGACATTTACATGTAAGAATAAAGGGATAAAGGGTCAGATAATAGATCTTCAAAACATACAAATTTAATTCTTTCAGTGTTAAAGACATAGACAGGGAATTTGTTCTCCCTGTTTTTCAGGGAGAAAAAAAGGTGGGAATTTGGTCTGATCTTTTGTATTTGTGCTAATGTCAAAAGGTGTTTTAAATTTTAAAATTTTCAAAAAGTGACTTTCAGTTGTGCACACTTGTTTGTAAATGTCTCCTTTAAATCACTGTTACCATTATGAGACACTTGTTTAGTTCACCTCTCACCATAGTCCCCCAGCGCATGATTTCGTGTGATCTCAAGTACCAGCAGAGAAGGCCTTTGCTTTGAGATGCTCAAGGTTTCCTCAGAGGCAGATTGGTAAAAGGTTAGACATATGAAAGACACAACAAATATAATTTAGGGTCCATATAACTACCACATCAAAGAAGGACCTTTATGAGATATCTGCCACTGATACTTTGCTGTCTTCACGCTGTGCCCAGGTCATCGTCTGCATTTTCAGGAATACTGGTCTTCCTCTTGTAGTCCCTCAAAATTTCCTGTTACAGTAAGTGTGGGGCTTGGGGATCTCTGTTTGTGGGAAACAGGACCCTCCTGGCTTAGGGTAATCCCTTTTTATTTCACCTCCCCTCAAGGATCACAACCTCTACTTGCACCATGAACTTGCCCAGCTCAGGCAACTTGTTAGAGAAAGAAAGGATACCGCTGGCCAGAGAATGAAGAAGGGAGAAAAGTTTACCTTTCTTCTCCTCTGGTGATACAAGGGTGGGGTGCTTGGTCAGGAGGCCAGGATTCAGAGGGGACATGTAGGCATTCTGGAAATTACAAGGCAAGATTTATTTCTATCATGCTGTCTGGGCATTTCACTGCAAGCCTCAAAGTCTGCTCTGAGCAGAGGCACAGGAGGGCTGAGGGGTGCAGAGGGGACCAGGCAGGTCAATGCAGTGCTGCTGCTGGATTAGCGCTGACATTGCTTCAGAAATATTTCTTCCATATTGCACCTGAGACCCTCTGGATTGCAGCTGTGACACCCTGTGGAGTGCTGGCAGTCAGCAGCCAGGTACTGTGGATCGTGCTTCCGTCAGCCATGAGATATTATTTTGGAAATATCTGTAGGGGTTGATTCATTCCTCTGCAGAAGACTATAATTCAACCCTATTATTATGATCATTCATATTACAGTAAGGACTGAAGGTCTCAGCCAAGATCAGAACTGAAAACTTTTACAGCAAGGGGCAGTGCTAATGCTCTCAGAAGATGCTGCTTCAGTTTCACTGCTGTGCTCACAGTAAATGCTGTTTCACATTTATGTGCAAGCTTGGAGACTTGAATTCCACATTTAGAACTTGCTCACAGCAGTGGTTCAGGATTATACCGGTGCCACCTCCAGCTCCTAATAATTTTTTAATATATTTATAGATTTTAGAGCCAGAAAGGAACCATTATATCATCTAGTCTGACCTCCTGCATCTTGCACACTCAGGCCATAAAATTTACCCAGTTACTCCTCTGTTGAGTATCTGAAGAATATCTTCTAGAAGTGCCTCTGTCCTTCAGTTGAGGGACAGCTTTCCCCTTCCCCTGGAAATCTGCTTCAGTGGTTAAGCAGCCTCACTTTTCCAAGTTTGTGCCTTATTACTGAGAGGAATTGGTGTGGAGGACCTTCTACCACTGGTTCCTCTGAAGCTTTTCTGCACTGGATTAGAGACCCCTTTGCTAGCTAGCATTTTCAGATTCAACTGCAAGTCACTTCACAGTTTTCTTTTTGTCAAACTGAGCAGATAACAGAAGAAAAAAGATAATACTGTATCTTGTTTTATTAACTCCCAGGGATCATTTCCTACCCTCGCCACAGTTGTCATTACTTTTGGTTCAAGTCAGTGACCTGAGACCTAATGTTCTGAATTTTTTTATACTTGTATAAACTGGAAGCATTCCAACTCCTGCTGAATATTATTGCTATTAATACTGTATGCTACCATAGCTCCTAATCTGTGAGCATTTTCTCTTCAAAAGAAGCCAGCCATAAACTGCATGATCCGAGTTAAATGTGGACTTTCCTCTTCCCATTTTCTTCTGCATGATTTGAAGAGTTTCTGAGACTTGGGAGAAAGCTTACAGCCAAAAATCACCAACCCAACATGAGCAGTGATTGGCCATTTCCATTACCTTAACGTTCTGTTTCAGAAAGAGACAACTCGGCTCCTCAGGGAGTAAAATAAGATCGGAGCACAGTACCAGTTATACTGATCTATCCAGCCCTGTGTCCTGCCCTTGAAGTGGTCAGCTCTGGGTGTAGAAGGAAAGAATATAAAAGGTCATTCTTCACATGCCCTTCCTGTTCCCACAGTTAGTGGTATACTGGTTTTCTGGGATGGAGATTGGATTTGTAGAGTCGTCTTCTCAGCCCGGCAGGTGTTTAATTTCTGAACAGAAGAGACTTATCTACTTAGGGCTTTTCATACCCAAGAAATTTCAGTCTAACTTCCTGGTCAGATGGAAGCAGAAGTCCTACGGTCATGTAGAACATCGGAGTCCAGAGACAGGACTCTCAGTGACAGCCTGGGTCCAGAAGATGAGAATGCAAGAGAGTGCCTAGTTTCAAGGCTAGGGCTAATACGGTTTTCAGCCTGACTGAACGGCAGCCCTACTTTGGTAGGTCGCATTTGTTCTGACTGGTTTCACACCTCAGTTTTCCCTGCCCAATTCATTCTGTAGGTGCACGTTGCACCCACCAACAATCTGCAGTGTGCCTCTGAAACTGTATTTCCAGTTATTACACAATCACCTACATAACCAAAAAGCTTTTATTGGCATCTGATGCGATTTCTTTGTCAAAGACAAACAATTTGTTTTACATTTGGAAGGGGAATGCTGGATTTTAAGTGTAGCGATCAAAGATGCAGCTGCCACCACCTTATGTTCCATTTCAAATGATTAATAATATTTGTCACTTCCGATGTGTCATTGTGCTCTATTGCTGTACAGCGCGCTCTAAATGATGGCACTCTCTTTCAGATTGGCCTGATTAATGATGGATGAATCTGTTTCATTTTATTGTAAGCCTCTCTTAACTGAATGGCTTAGGTTAAAAGAGAACAACCTCCACCAAATGTTATGAATTATGCCATCATTTAAAATATGTTTTCTTCCTCTTGTTGCTAACAATTTAGTGACAATACCTGAAGAATTGAACTTAATTACTTCTAATCAAGCCCTGCTCCTCCGGATATAAATATTCACTCATTTTTTTCCTTTAATTTTATGATTTCATTTTTCACCCGGTGATGAAAATGTCCCTCTGTCATTACAGTGCTCTATGTTCTACAACAGATCATTTCAACACTGCGGGTGCCCATCTTGTTCCTCGTGAAAATTGCTCAAAACACTACAAAACCCTTTAATGATTTATCTTGTTTTCTATTCACTATTGAAGAGTTAGTTTGATGCAATGGCTGCAGCACCAGCTTATAACAATAAGGGTATTTACGCTATACATAGCTCCATTGTTATGCGACCTGAGGCTTTGTTTTCACATCAGTTGCTTGTCCTATTCCTTGTCAGTCCTGTTTAATTAGCTTGTACGGTCCTGTATGGCAAGGACTTTCTAATGTTGGTTGTTTGCTTAGTGCTTAGCACAAGGGTACCTCTATTTTAGGTATTGTAATGCCCAGCATAAATAATACTAATAGCTTAACAGAAGACAGTAAGAAAATCTTCACAATTTCCTCTCTTTCCTAATTAGTATTACTGTGGTATTCTCTGTAGTTAGCACTGGCAAACGTACGCTAATGACAATCACTTATAAAAAGTAATAGCAGAAGCTTAAGGGTTGACTGCTGAAATCAGTTACAGACCTGAAGATCAGTTTTTATGCACTAAAACCTGTCCAAATATGTTGCTCTAGTAAGAAACACGATTTCTGACTACAAATGTTTCTCTAGGGGTAGTATTTGCCACAACCTGTAAAGGAATTTGGGGGAGGCTTTGTTGTCTCATCCTTCAGGGAGCTGACAGGATAACAAGAAATATAAACAGCAGGACCACAAATCTTTATACAGAGTTAGAATTGGTTTCATCTGGAAACATTTTCTCTTCTGAGACTCTGATTAAGACTTTTTTTTACTCAGACATTCAAACCTGAAGCAGACCCAACATTTCTGGTCTTGAAAACAGACATGGGATAGCCTTCTCGCGATGCTAAAGATTTCGTCTTTTGAACTATCTCACAGACCCCTTTCTTCACATCCCGTCTGCAAGAAACGAAGTGGCATTTTTAACGCTCCTTAAATGAAGCAGTTAATGCAGTCACCTAAATTAAAGACTTCTTTCCTTGAGTTCCTACGCATTTAAAGTAAACACATGGTTAGTCTAGTAAAAATTAGTGAGTGCTTACCTAGAACGTACAAAACCTACAAGCCCTACAACTGGGCTGCTCTGAGCAGCATAAACCATATTTAGATAACCTCCCCTGAACTTTGAGAGTTTTCTACTTTAAAAAAAATAATAAAAATGTTTATTTTCAGGGAAAGGAAATCCTTGCTTGGATCACATGTTTTTTTCCAGAGTTTTGGATGACAACAATTATTGCGGTTTAGAAATCCTTTCTTGATGGCTGTCTGTCTGTCTTTTAGTGTCTAAAGGCACTGCCCAAGACCACTGTGGATTCCAGTTTTATTGGTGTAAATACTCAAGAAAAGCAAATATTTTCTTTAGGCAAACATACAAGCCCAAACCCTGGGGCACGCCTAAATCTCTCAGATATGAATGATTTTATATTCACACTAGCCTGAGAGGGAGGGAAGTCTTTTCACTATGATAAACACAATTTAAATAATAAAACCAATTTATAATAATAAACACAATTTAAAAAGGGAAGTGGACTAAACAGAATTGAGATTAAAAGAAACATATGAGTTAGAAACATAAACTAGAACTAACTTCTCAATAATCAGTTCTATTTTATCCATTCTACTGTTCCTTCTTGCTTCTTCTTATATGGCACATATCTGTTGACTTCTAAGGGCTGAAGAAAGGAAAAAAAAAAAAAAAAGTTTTTGTTTTCTCCATGAAATCAAGAGGTATTACTGACAGTGCCCATGAACCAGATCTGCTTATTCATAAACTATCATTTTAATAAAGTAATCTCAGAGTACATAAACAGCATGTTGACTCATGATGTGTTACTCAAATATTGTAACGTGTTGTTAGACTTTATATTTGTGAAAAACTTCCCTCCTGAAGCTCAGCTGGGCTCAGAATGTTTCACATTCACCTCAGAAACAGCCCACAGACTTTTTGGTGATCTCATTTTTAGGCAAGTCTGACTCACTCAAGCTTGTTCACCAAAAGGCAGATGAAATTAATGGTGGTAGAAATTTCCTTTAATCAAATTTGCTTGACCTTTAAACTCCATAGGAAACCTTGGCTTAAGGAAACCAGATGCACTTCACAGAATTAAGGTATTTTTGCTTTCCTCCCACATAAAATGAACAAATTACGCACTGCATTTCTCAGTCTAGACTGCTTTTATTTTGGAGAACAAGGGATGAAGAAACAGAAAATCTCTACGAATGTGAGGGAAAGTACACAGTGATTCACTGTAACGATTTACAGAACAACATAAAAATAGTCGTTGAGTCACAGCTGACCTTTCAGAAAATGTAGATCCTCATCTACATTTAAAAGGGTGCAGTATACTAAAACCAGAATGACACAGGCTTCATTATGTTACCCAAGTCTTGCATCAGAATTAAGGTAGTAGAAGGTCTTTTATTCTGTAGGGTGCCAAACTAAATTGATCTATTGTCATTCTTTTTTTTTTTTTCTCAAAAACTCTTGTATTCCCCTGGATAGGTGACTGCTTTTATTCAGGTGATTTGGAGTAGCTGCTTCAGCCTGGGTCTAGCTCCAGCAGAACGCCAATATCATATCTGAGGAAATGGAGTGGACGTAGCTTTTTTGCCATTTTTTTTCCCCAATGAGTCATATTTGGTTTTGCAGTCTGGATTTGAGGATTTAGTGCCATAACTACTCTTTTCTCCCACACGGGTGAAGTCAAACTCTGCTGCTCATCTATTAAGCCAGTTGCAAAGTAGTTAATATACCAGCCTGGCTTTCAGTAGGGTGCCTGCCTGATGTGGTTTGAATTCACATCTCCATGAGGGTTTCTTACATCCTGAGCTACAGTTGAATTTGCTGTCTGGTTTTGACCCATTTATTAATATATACATGAAGATCAATGATCTCAAAAGAGAGATTGGAAGAGACCTGGAAATTCTCAGCTCTCACTGGAGACGAAAATCTCATCTTTCACACGTGATCCAATTCCAGCAGATGAAGAATGTGAGCCCAGGTCTTCCACGCCTTGGGAAAGCATCCTAGATACTGATTTATCAGCCACAAAGATACAAATGATCTTTCACACCTCCATGGCATTTAGGATGGGGAACAAGGTGCTCTGAGCAGGAGAAGAAAAATAAGTGGAGGACTGACTTTCTCAGTTGTGCACCAGAGCAAAGAGTGACATTCCTCTGGGGAGGGCCAGCTGGAGTGAACGGCCTCTTTGCAGTGCCATGAAGAGTTGCACAGAGGCACTCACTTGGCTCCAGCAGCCACATGGCTGGATATCTCATGACTGCAAGAGGTCCAGCTGATGCAGCTAGACCATCTGAAATTGGAGCAGAGGACATTAGCTCCGATAAACCTGAGGTGTGATGTACAGGTCCTTAAGAGTTAAGTCACAAGACAGGAAAAGCAAGAAGTTCCTCTCAGTCAAGAATCAGATGACTCTCTCCATGCCTGTAGGTGAATTTAAAGAAACTTGAGTGACTAGGGTTTCCAGAGATACCCTCGTCCTTCCTGAAATTGATCTTCCTTTAGCACGTAAAGAGAAGCCTTTGTCCACTTTCTGGCTGACTCTTAATTAACCGCTTTGCATTGGAAGCAGTTTGTGAAGCTAGCTGTTAGTAACTCTCAGAGAATAATTTGAGTAACCAATTAAAAAAAAATTCCATAAAGCCATGCTGTATGGCAAATTAAACATGTTTGTAATGAAGAACAATAACACAGCACTAACAGCGGTGACTACACTACTTCTCTGCATTATCCTGCCATTGCAGACAATTACTGGTCTACCAAAATTACAGTAAAAAGACAAATTAAGCAATAGTTGTACCAGTTAGGGTACATGAACAACTCATTTGGTCACTCTGAAGGGGAGTGTTATGTAGGAGACCAAAGATATCAGACCAGCAAGGCATGAAAGTGTTTGCTATAATTTTTGCTCCTATTACAAGGCTTCTTATTGCAACTATGAGATGTCATCAGTGAACTCTGATGTAAAAGAGTATTTACCTATGCTAGTTAGAGGACAACGTTATTTTTTTGTTCAGCATGGTGGATTCTGTTTTCTTTATTTCCTGCACTGGAGACATTCAGAAATGTGTCAGTGCTTCCAAGCATGTACTATCATTTTCACATGGACATGACCTTTCATTATCAAACCCGCTTTTGAGTGTTGAGACACGTATGCACACACCACTTATTGATTTACTGATATTTAGTTATTTATTTAGCTATTTTTTAATATTTTAAAAATTCATGTAAATTTTTTTGTTTTTAAAAATAACAGGTTTCAGGAGAATGGATAAATTCAGGATTAGGGGAATTCTTAGGTGGTTGAAGACCTAAGGAATAATGGTTCTGCTACAACGTGTCTTGATATTGGTCTTGCAATACACTACATAAATAAGAACTCCAGTACCTTGGGATGGAGCGTCCCTGAGATCCAGCTGTCAGGGTTAAGATCCACTTGCAGAATTTCATCAATGTCATTTTTTGGCAATGCCTAAACTGGAGCACTTTTGTAGTAAGAAGCCTCTAAATAAGTGTTACTTTAACAAGGATTTTCCGTCTTGCTTTGAAGTGGGTTGCATCTCACCTTACTCTGTCTGTGTAAAAAGTAGGTCTTGAAGCTAAGCTGCTTTTCTAGGCTAATAGAAGGTAAAACCATCCTGATACAGGTGCCTCAGACTGGTAGGACGAATTTTGTTTTAGAAGCTACCTCTCCCATTAAGAGTTCAAGGCGACATCTTTAGTGGCAGAACCAACTGACTGTAAGCCATGGAGGCGTATTACAGATTGCCAGGTGAGATAAACCTTATTCTTCCCAAATCTGCTAGTGCTAATTTCCAACACAGAGAGATCTAGATAAGATTTTCTTCTATGCGCTCCATTAAGATCGCCCTCTTTATTGATGAGAGAGCATTACGGACTGCCTTCGATGGGTACAACAGGTTGCAGGCAGGCAGCTGACTATCAGAGAAATTATGCCGTTCATGTTCTAGCTGGATGGTGGCTACTAATTGGATGCTAGCGCAAATTACATCTTGACTGCCTGCAGCTGTGAATTTGCAATGCTGCATACTTTATATGCCCATTCAATCATATTCACTCGGATTCCTGTCCAATTTTTAATGTTCACAAAATCCAAGCATCAAGATTCCAAGAATGAATGTGGGTGGCCCGAGTGCTCACATCACTGCCCCATGATACATTTGGTTATAAAAAACATTCCTAAAATCAACTTCCAGAGGATAATTCATCTCACCTGTTTTAGGAACCTATTTGAGAATAGCGTGTGTATGTACCAGCTGCTCAGACCTTTTTCTTTGTTCTCCATTGATAAGGTATCTCTCCTTGGTTTTAAAAATAGAAATATAAACTCTTTTTAACAAGTGATCAGATCCTGCTGTCCTTTACAGTGTGCATTTATTTAATATAATTATGCCACATGATACAAATTATAACTTGGTCTTCTTTCTCTATGTTAACATAAATCCGAATTTCCCCACTGGGTGTAATCATGGGTCTCATGCATGAGGATTTAGATGCACCAAGAGAACAAAGGCTAATAAAACACCACTCTAAAGATGGAATATCTCATGTCTCTTATCTAATTTTCTGCCTTGTTCTTCCTCTGACTTCAGTGTTAGATGAGTTGGACCATTAGTTATTTTTATTATGCTGACAAATGCAGAGTGTGGTAGCGACACAAATCGGCTTTGACTGAGGCATAAAATCCCTGCAAAGATGGAGACTTCACTTAGATAACAGTGAAACCAGAGAATGTTGTGTATGGCTGTCCACAAAGGGCAGGATATAAAGGACAGAGTTATCCTGCCTACTCTACTAGGGTAGCAAAATGGATTTCACTCCAGTCTTCAACTCCAAGCCTGGCAAAACCTCTCAAGACTTGGTGTGTGTGCTATTTTCTTTTTCTTTTCTTTTTCTACTTACTGATTGAAATGGGAAAAGGGAAAAGGTCACTGTCACCTTTGATTGTGCCAGTGCTTTTGTCCTTTCAAGCCTGTGCTCCTAAGGGCTTGCTCATTCTCAAAAGCCATTCTCAAAAGGCTAGTGGTGAGGAACCTTCCTATTCAAAGAGTCTCTGTTTTTATTCTTTCTAACATTAATTGCCCAAACGTTACCAGTCACTGGCCTCCTTCAGATTATACACTGCTGGTCAAAGTACAGCTGGTGTCTCTGGTGCATTCAGAACTGGATGTTAAAGTCTGCAACCTCCCACTCTGCAGAGATGATAAATTTGCAAAGAGTAAAAATATCTCAGATGATACAAGCTTTGTTGTTACTGCACAGAAGTCACCACACATACTTCAGATGATGATTTCCATTTAAATCACGGCTTTGGGGCACAAGTGGAATAGCTTGATCTGGCAAGTCACTTCCAGTTTTCGTGGACGGCACTTTCCAAATGCCTTGGAAACCCTCACTCTGTGCATGTGTGGCATTCGGGACTGCAATTCTTATTGCATCCATTAATTTCATGCCCACGAGGGCAGATTTCAGAGAGCTGAGTATCGCTTTGCATTGTCTCAGGAAGGGGTTGAGTTTAGGAAAGAGCTGGAGGTCTCAGGAGGACTTTCTGGGAAAGCAGCCACTTTGCAGGAGGGTCTGACATTATCCAGCGGGAGAAAGTCTGGGTAGTGGGAAATTCACCATTGCTTGTGATTTAGACTCGTTTCTTTTTCATGACACTTACAGAAGTGCTTGTGTATGTGGTTATATGGCTTATAAGCATGGGGGGCTGCTCATTCCCATCACTTGCAGTCAGAGGTGGTCCCCCAGGCACTGCATGGGCATGACCCCAATGGCTTTGACCTCATTGGTGGATTTTAGCCTCAGGACAGCCCTGTGAAGGACAAGATGAACCCATATTTAAATGGCTTTCACAGGGTCACAAAGCCAGTAAACAGGTGTGTGTGGGGCTAGACTCCCATCATCTTCTGTGTGATCGACAGCAAACCCTGACCCCTCACTTGTCCCTTTGTCAGGGGACTTTAGGTGTCCCCCAGCCCCTGGATGCCTGTGTGCCCTCCAGTTTCTTCTCCTCCAAAGCACAGTTTCAACAGCATCCATCCTTCTTCCAGGTCTGAATTTGGGTCCGTGTGGCCTCTGCAGGTCCCTCGAGCAGTTCCTTCAGCCCTTGGAAATAAGAGCGGCAGCCGCACTGACAGGCGGTGCAGCTCAGACCATGCAGCAAATCCAACAGTTTGATTAAGAAGGCCTGGCCTCAGGACTCAGCAGTGTTTTGGCAACAAGCTGTGAGGGAAAAGATGGTCATCCAACTAATTATCGCACAGATATGCTCTGGTATAGCTGACCGGTCAGGCCCAGAAAACAAACCTCCTTATGGCACCAGTGCCTCTGTTAAAGTCCTCAAAATCCACTTGCAATGTCTGCCTCTCCCTTCCCCTTTTCCCTATTTCCCTTTTCCCTGACTTTCTGCTTATTTCTCCCTCGCTAGTACTAAGTGCAACTTGTGCAAATAGCTGAGGAGCCCGTGCCCTCTCACTTTTCTCTCTGTGATTCATTATTATTAATAACTGGGATATTTTTGGCTTTCGCTCATCAGGCAGCTTGTACCACATAAGCAGCCTGCCTTTCAGCATTGCCAATCAAGCCTTTCGTTCTGCTTATCGGAGCAGAATGCCTCGTCCTGTTAGCGGCTCCTCTGCAGTCCTGCTGCTGCCGTTACCCTTACCTAAAGCATACATTTGGACTTGAACGTATGCATGTGTGCATATACATAGAGGGACAATAAATGTGGGAGCAGCTCACATTTTCCTGGCCCCCCCCTCTTTCGGAGACAGCAACAAAGACTGCTGTGACTGCAGCACCGAGAGCAATAAACACGCTCCATATGGTGCCTGCCTTTTGACAGCGTGCTCCTTGGCTCGGGGAGTCCTGGGACTGCTGTGGCAATTTTCGGTGTGCTTTGCAGTGGGTTTGTTTTTATTTCAAGTTTGAAAATCTATGCAGCGCAGAGGGGGCGGAGGGTGCCTGTTAAAATGACATAAATAGTCGTACCAAACCAGATGGGAAGAGCAGGATAGAGAAGGGAAAACAAACAGGATGATAAATGTTAACCTTATAAAGATGTGCAATTTTATCCTTGGTGGTTTCTTTAGTGTCTTTGTTTTTTTTAATGAACTATGAAGGGTATTTTTTTCTGCTGTGTGAGTTTTAACTCTAAAACTCTGATGTGTATGTTAACAACTCACAGGGCATGGGCTGTGTGTGGGTTAAGTCACGGCCCACCTATTGGTATAGGATTATAATGTTGATGCTTCGATAGCTAAGCCAACTACTGATGCACAACAATCAGTCAGGCAAATACCTGTAATTTAACCAAGATACCACTAACAGAAGCAAGTAGAAAACTCTTTGATTATTCTGAATCATAGAGGAGAGTCAGGTGCAGCAGAAAACCATCTAACAAAGTAGGATACTAGTATTAGCTAAGTCTTAAGCAAATATCACGTATCTCCATGTGGCTGACCAGCGGTTTGCCCAGAGGCCCACAGGAATCTCTGCAATGCAAAGCAAACTGTTGTGATCAAACACTGGGAGTGGCAATGACCTCTGTGGATTTACTCTTGGAATTAATTTGGTCTGAACCGCACTTGCAGGTTCTCAGGACTGAGCACTGGAAAAATTTGTGGTGTCACTTAATCCATCCCTTTTCTTTCCACTTCAAGAGCATCCATTTCTGCCTCTCATGCTTTTCGCTCCTCAGCTCTAAGTGGGTCAGCGATGAGGACTCAGACCATTATTTCGTGGCCCAGCACATCTCCGAGCACAGAGCGTGTGCTGTCACAAGTTACCGTGCATCACTGAGCTGCAATAATTTGCCATGTGCCATGTGAAATAATGTGACTTCAGTTAACCCTCTTTCCCTGTGAGCAAAGCCAAATCAATTTGCTGTGCATTTGCCTTGGGCTGAGGGTGTACACGGGGACCGTGACCATGGTCTGGATGAAGTGTGCCAGCTTGTTAAGCCATGATAGTTCTGTCACCTTACAATCATTGTTATAATCAGAGTTTTATTTTAAAATTTAACATGATTTAACATTTAACATGATTTAACATTTATTTTTAAAACTTAACATCACTTATCTAATCCACCTTCCGACACTAAAAAAAGGTAAGGTTCAAGTTCCTCTTTCCGAGCATGCCGTCTGGATACAGCTTTCCCGTGCATCCCCCGTACTGGATTGCTGACACCACAACCAGTCCCTGTCGATAAGAAATAGTGTCTGCAGAGAGTCCCACATCGGTAAGTGCCAGTGGGGACCTGGCTCCCTATTTGGCTGTCCTCCTATCTTTCCTTTCCTATTTTTTTCTAAAAGATGGCAGAGAAAATACTTCCATTCTCCTGAGGCCGTTCTTCTCCCTTCCGTCCTTTGCAGCTTCCCCTTCTTATTTTTAATCTTTTTGATCCTTTATCTTCTTACCGTACCACTGCAGAATGTGTGCAGAAGCACAGGAGAGGGCCCTGCCCCAGCTCACTGCTCTGCTCAGTGAAGCACGGTAAGCTGGCAACTTCTCCAGCAAGCAGAGTGGAACATTTAAATATTGAGGAGGCAAAGGTGAAAGGTTCTCAAAGCTAATGGAAGCGGCAGCCTGTAAGGAAAAAGTACAGCCTCACAGCCTGCTTTTCTTGTGTGTTGCTCAAGCTAGGGCAGCAGCATTAAATTTTATTAGATGCTTTGTTTAGAATTTTCCTTTTAATATCATTGAGGTAAAACCAAGAACCATGACAACAGGTTTCTCGGTAGCTCTTTGCAGTAATTGCATCCTGATGAAGGTCAAAAGCAAACGTACTTTGTCTCAGGTTATTTTTAATTTTCAGTTTGTTTGTTTGGTTGATTTTTTTTTTCTTTTCTTTTTTTTTTCCCCCCAGATCAGCCTGAGACCATGAAACTTCCTCATAGACTAGTGAGCTTAATGTATTTGCAACCTAAAATCTGCCCCCCCCATCACTCTCCACACATCAACCTGCCAATTCAGATCCCTTTGAAGCACTTTCAGTCACTTGTTAAAATGTTCTGTTACTTCTTCTGCAAGCTGGCAGCTACAAGAGTGGTGTGTCTGATGCCAATCTTGTTCACATGAACTAAGCCTTGAACTCACAGTTATCTTCTTTGTAGGCCTAAACTGGCACTTGCAGAAGGCCACTCATCATAGGCAAAGGCAGTTTAAAAATGACAGGAAGACGCTGAATATTATTCTCATTAGTTTTGGGTCACGATCCTTTTGCCCACCTTCCTTCTGCTCTCAAGAGGGAGTCAGGGACTTGCATTTTATGGCCTGTCTTGTGCCTCAGGGAATAATAATTTGTATTTAAGGAGAAGATAAGGAAATCCGTGGGAGGTGATGGTCTCCTGCTGAGTGGTGTGGGCAGCCTGAAATTCCAGCACATCCAGATTTGATTTAATTTGAGAATAATCTCTAAAACAAAGATGACAATGTTTATGTAAGTGGAATTACTACGTAGTGTAACTGAATTACTACCAGTTTTGCCACATAAGCTTTAATGACAGTGGGGCAGGTCTGTACAAGTCATGGCAGGTCTACACAAGTCATTGTTTGCTTGGGAGGTCATTGGTGGTGTCCAGAAAAATCTTGTCACAGCAGAAGGCACACTGATGTGCTTTATCACAACGGGAGAGCAGAGCGACAGATTTACATTTGAGTGCACCAAGGTGTCACACTGCAAGCAGGGTGCTACCATGGTCTGATAGACCTATAAAATTGCGCTTTATAGGTGAAAGCCTAAAACAGAGTGAGTGTCAATGCACAACTACTTGCCCATGTCCGTGGCTAGATCCTGAGCTGCTGTAAATAAGGGGCCGGATCCAGATGTGGTGTATTTATGGAACTGATTCATTCTAGCTGAAGGTCAGACAGGTCTGCTCTGCTTCTACTGGAACTAGCTCCCTTGCATCATCCCAGAAAGTAAAAAATAGTGATTTTAGAAATCCATTCCACAAAAAAAGGAGGGATGATAGTCCCAAATCCCTCAAGCATTCCCCAGAATCTCCCTGCATGCCCAAGAGACAGTAAAATAGAGATTTCACCAGCCTGTAGTATTTTATTGAACATTCTCTGTACACCAGGGAAGAGGAAAGGAATGATGCATCTTACACATGGTAGCATGTTGCAGTCCCCTGAGGCGTGAACAGAACATGGACCATCTGGATTTCTGTAATCTGAAGTTCAATTAAAATGTTTTGATGTTAACCACATGCAATTTTCGAGGATATAATTTTTTTCTCTCCAGCTTTCTATCTTTCTCTATTCTATTAAAAACAAAAATGAGAGAGGGAGGAAGTGAATAAATATTTCACATGAAAGTCCATATGGCTTCAATCGTCATATTATACATTTAAGGTTTATTCTTTTTTTAATAAAACAAAGCAACTGAAGTATGACTGTTGCACTAATAAGCTAGGAAAATAAGCTTTGGAAATAGTGGTGACTTTCTAGACCTGTGTATTGAAGACTGACATGCAGAAGAAAACTTGCTGTATTTGGACAAACCTTTACAGATGAGACTGCTAACATTTATTCCCCCTGGGTCAAACCTTTCCACTGACAGCTCCAGTACCCTTGATAAGTAATAGAAAAGCAAGTCTCCTATCAGCCGTCTTGGATCTGCCCCATACTGATCTGCAGGTCCATAGAAACGCATATACTGGTCTGCAAACAAAAAATGGTGGAAAACCGTTTCTCAAAGCACCTGCCCCTCATTGTACAGCCACATCCCAATGGAAGATGGAGCTGGACAACACTGTCTTGAAAGGAGCTTTGCGAGGAGCACGTGGCACCTACAACAAAGTTCCTTTGTTGCTAAGCATGATTGCTATCTGTGCTGGAAGCAGTTCTTGAGACATACACACTTGGAGATCGCCTGATATAAGGAAAGAGAAATGGGCAAAACTTTCCAGTTAGTTGGCTGGTTTTCCATCTTGTGCAAGGATTATTTTGGTTTTGTTGGTCTGCTGCTCGTGATCAGGAGTCCACAGTGTTGTGAGTGCTGGCAGGGCAACACATGCATTGGCCTGAGGACCCTCTCTGATGGCTGTTTGTGTGTGCAAAGCCGTTTGAATGGGGATTACTTGGATGACATCACTGCACGGGGGTCCCACTCCCACGAAAGTCCTAGCTCTTTAAGTAAAAGCATATGCAAAAGACAAAGTGAGGTGATCTCAGTCTAATCAATTCATTCCAGGTTTACTGACCCAGTCCTGTGACTGTGCATAGTTCCCCCCATACATCAAGCAGACAATTCGGATGCGCTGTTAGAGTGTGCTGAACTTTGGATGTACTGTGTGATTTTACTGCATGCAAGCTAGAACGATTTTAAGAGCCAAATCCCCACCTCACATAAATTGGCATGGTGTTATAAATTGTTTGATAGTTTAATACTTTGAAGTATTGCTGAAAAAGGACAGTCACATTCACGCAGAACCTGATTCTGTTATTCAGTTCATTGCTGTTAACCAGGACAAACCTCATTCTTACCCAGTGTGGGGCTAGATTTCATTTCATTGTAAAATAGGCTGGAGAAGCAGTTCAGCAACCTGTTTTGAATGTAGCTCAAGCTGATACTCTGCCTAATTTTTCCCTGGTCCAAAACATCTCTAGCCAAGCTCTTTTTGGCATTCCATGTTTGTTTGGGAATATCTCCACATCTTTTCTCTCTGGATTTCTGGTCAGAGCTGCCAACTTTGAAATTTTCAGTGATTTGATGGCTGCCAACAGAGCATTGTAAAATAAATAAATCAATACGTACGGTAGCTGTTTTCCCTGGAGTAAAGAGCCCCAGCTTCATCTCTGAGAGAAGCAATACAGTTCCCTTATAATTAAACGTAATTTACATTACTCACAACACAACTTTTGAAATGTGTTTAAAAATGGATTCTGTGGGAAGTCTTTAAAGCTTAGTTTAAGCAGATGAGTTTTGCTACTGAAATAAAGAGGATTATTCATGTGCTTACTGCTAGGTGCATGCATAAATGCTAGCAAGATTGAAGTCTGGGAGGTTATGTTAAAGTGAAAAAAAAAGTAAAAAATGTCACCTACTTTTTGTTTTGTTTTACTTACATTTTATGCTAAGATAATAAGCACGCTGTAAAAAACTATAGTGCTAGAGTCAAAGTATATGTGATTATTTATATTGTCTTTCATAGGCTTTTTAATTACTCCAAATAATGCTAGGGTAAGGTAATTTTTGGTTTAAATTCTTAATCTAAAGAACCTTGGAAAACATTTCAATTTGAATTCCAAATGTTCTACATTCCTCAAGAAAATGTCTTCCCAGGCCACATCTGGGATAGTTTTTTTTATTTATGTTGATTGATCCTGGATTGTTACAGAACATCCATTTATTCAAACTACACAGAATGCTTAAAGATACTTAGTGACCCAGATTGAGAGAAATCAGAGAAACAATGCAGAAGCTGTTTGCTTTTTTTCATTAAACATAAAAGGCATCTGTGCTGGTTCAAAATATGCACAAAGTTTGGTTTTACTAACTACCGATCTACCAGGCAACGTTGCCTTTGCTTAGGCGTTGCTACATAAGGTGTTCGCCATTGCTTATAATTGTGTACTTGATATAAGCTCATCATAAGAAGGATGGAGGGAGGGAAGAAGGTGAAAGAAAAGCAGTGAAGATTACGCTCTCTTCATATATAAGCAGTGAAGTGAGTGATTTTAGCTGAATCTTACAGGCTCTGCGATAGGCTGAAATAAGGAGGAAATCACAGAAGTTAGTGGCCACTTTGGTGTCCGTAGTCCAGTGTAAAAGAGGCATGCCGCGTAAAACCTAGCAGCCAAAGGTGTTTTAATGCTCCCTTACAGGGTTTTAAGTGCCTAGCAATAGTGCCAGATTGGGAAGATTCAGTGCTAAGGTGCAGTTCAGGGCCAATTTTAGTGTTAAATCCTTTGTTTGAAGGAAAAGAAAAAACAAGGCAAAACAAAGGAAGCCACCTTCCTCAGAGTTGGAAGCCACAATGCTGCTAGAAAGCTCTGACCTAGTTGCTATTACTGAAATCTGGTGGGAGGAATCCCATGACTGGAGTGCAGCTATCAATGGCTACAGGCTGCTCAGAAGGGACAGGCGAGGAAGGAGGAGTGGAGGCATTACCCTCTACATCACAAAATGGATAGAGTGTGAAGAGTTGTCTCTGAAGAATAGCCATGAGCAGGTTGAAAGCTTTTTGGTAAGAATTAGAGACCGAGGCACTAAAGGGAGCCTTGTGGCTGCCCAATGAAGGGGAGCCTATTGACGAAGCCTTCTTACTCCAGCTACAGGAGCCATCACACTCGCAGGCTCTCATCCTTCTGGGGGAATTCAACCACCCCAACATCTAATGGAAAAGTAGCACGGTGAGCTGTAGGCAATCCGGGAGACTCCTGGAATGCATTGAGAAGAACTTCTTAAGCCAGGTAATAGACAGCCCTACCAGAGGAGATGCAATACTGGACCAGTTGATCACCAACGCAAGTGAGCTAGTCAGTGACATCAAGACCGGAGGCAGCCTGGTCTGCAGTGATCATGCAATAGTGGATGACAGTCCTGAGGGATATGGGTCAGGCAAAGAGTAAAGTCAGGACCCTGAATTTTAGGAAAGCAAAATTCCAGCTGTTCAAGGAGTTAGTCAATAGGACCCCCTGGGAAACTGGCCTCAGGGACAAGGGAGCAGAACAGAGCTGGCAGATCTTTAAGGACACTTTCCATAGAGCGCAAGCACTCTCAGTCTCCAGGTGTAAGAAATCAGGAAAGGAAGGAGAGAGACTGACATGTCTGAGGTGAGACCTGCTGGTCAAGCTAAAGGGCAAGAAAGAAATATACAGGCAGTGAAAGCAGGGACAGGTATCCTGGGAAGAGTCTAGGGACACTGCCTGGTTGTGTAGGGATGGGGTTAGGAAGGCCAAGGACCTGAACATGAGGGACATCTAGAGCCATCTAGAGATGAACGGGGCGAGGGATGCAAAGAATAGTAAGAGGGGCTCCTACAGGTATGTCAGCCAGAAAAGGAAGGTCAAAGCAAGCCTACATCTCCTAATGAGCAAGAGTGGCAAACTGATAAAAACAGATGAGGAGAAGGTGGAGGTGCTCAAGAAATTTTGCCTCAGTCTTCACTAGCAACCTCTCTTCCCACGCTTCTAGAGTGGATGGACCGCAAAATGGGGACTAGGGAAGCAAAGTCCCTCCCCCTGTAAGAGAAGATCAGGTTCGTTACCACCTGAGGAACCTGAACATACAGAATTCTATGGGGTCTGACAAGATGCATCCCAGAGTCCTGAGGGAACTGGCTGATGTGGTTGCTGAGCAAGTCCCTGGTGACTGTTCAACAAGGCCAAGTACAAGGTCCTGAACCTCCGTTGGGGCAACCCCCAGTATCAGTACAGCCTGTCGGATGAAGAGATTTAGAGCAGCCCTGACAAGAAGGACTTGGGGGTACTGGTGGGTGAAAAGATGGACATGACCCAACAATGTGCACTCACAGCCCAGGAGACTAACCATATCCTGGGTTGCATCAAAAGAAGCATGGCCAGCAGGTCAAGTGAGGTGATTCTGCCCCTCTACTCTGCTCTGATGAGACTGCACCTGGAGTACTACGTCCAGCTCTGGAGCCCTCAGCACAAGAAAGATATAGACCTGCTCAAGAGGGTCCAGAAGTGGGCCACCCACAAAAATGATCAGAGGGATGGAGCACGTCTCCTGTAGGGACAAGCTGAGAGAGCTGGGGTTGTTCAGCCTGGAGAAGAGAAGGGTCCACAGAGACCTTACTGTGGCCTTTCAGTACTTAAAGGGGGCTTATAAGAAAGATGGGTACAAACCTTTTAGCAAGGTCTGTTATGACAGGACAAGGGGTAATGTTTTTAAACTAAACCAAGGTAGATTTAGACTTGATAGAAGGAAGAAATGTTTTACAATGAGGGCAGTGAAACACTGGAACAAGTTTCACAGAGAGGGCGCCATCCCTGGAAACATTCAGGTTGGTCAGGTTGGTCGGGGATCTAGTTGAAGATGTCCCTGATCTAGTTGAAGATGTCCCTGCTCAGTACAGGGGAGGTTGCCCAGATGACCTTTAAAGGTTCTTTCCAACCCATACTATTCTATGATTCTATGATTCAATGCTTCAATTATTCTATGAGTCTATGATTCTATGATTCTATAATTCTATGATTCTATGAAATGACCCCCTTCTCCCTCAATCAGCAGTGCCAGATCAAAGAGCTTTGAACCCAAAGAACTTTTTTTTTTTTTTTTTGTAAAACACAAGTATGAGTCAGGATCTACCAAAAGTCCCTAGACATACACTGTCTGGTAGCTGCAGCACTTTACCAAGTGTGATTGCTCACATGTCCCTGAAAGTACTGAATCATATAATCAGTGTGAGCTATGATCATCTACAAGGTAAATTATTGTTTGCTGCTAGACAAGGACTTCTTAGGCCACCATGACTTGATTGTGATCTCTTAAGAGGGGGCTTTGTTAAAAAGCATGTAAATAACCATTTGCTTTTCCACTTGATGCACCATGATGTGACAGTCTCTCTGACATTACGTTTCAGGACCAGCTTTTTAAAGCATCTTAGTGGTCTGCCTAATGAGAGACACAGACAGATTATTATTTGAACTTTTGTCCATTAGTCTTGTTGCCTGTTATTTTTTACAGAAGAGAGTTGTAAGAGGAGCAACCAAACAGATTTCCTGCCTTAGAAAGGAAGCGGCAGCTCACCAGCTTAGCCATGCCTTGTATTTTAGCAATGGTGCTCTCACAGCTAAGAGTAGAGCAGCCATTTTGGACACATGCTTCCTAACTAGGCATCAGTCCACATGTAATGTATGATGTTGCATCTGCAACCATCTATTAGCAACTCCTCCTACCCATCCATAGATCTTGCGTGTTCTTCTGCAGGGAAGATGGTGAAAAAGTAATCTAAATGCCTTCTAAGGTCCTCAGTTGTTTTAGGTATACAAGCTGAGGTGTTATTGATACATCAAGGAGTCCCTGGCTTTCATCCATGGTGGTGAAGATGTACTGCTGGGTTGTTGGTCACTCAGCCAGAGAAGACAGATGGAGGACCTGGTGAAGTTCTCCCTGATGATCTCCTCTGTGAGCAACAGGGTATAATTCTTTCATCAGGAAATTTCTTCTTTTGGAGGGCATCTGTGGAAGAGTTTAGCCTTTTCTCACCACTGCAGTGTCCTAGCAAGCTGAACCAGCTTCTTCCCAAAGCCAGAATTTAATGGATTTTTGTGCACTGAGGAAGAGGTAAAAGGATAATACTTGATTTGTAGTTGTGTTGGGTCTCAAGAAGGATTTGTGGTTCCTCAGCCCAAGGGAACCTACTTTGTCAACTCTTTATTGAATACAGTGAGTGTGACCATTGCATCTCTATTGTGAATCCACTAGATCCTTGGAGACCGCTGTGCTTGGGAAGAATCTGCCTCAGAATGGGTTTACCATGTACAAGTAAATAACTGCAAGAGGTAGGAAGCCCCCAAGAAGTCTCTAATTCCTGCACTATTTAGGTTAAGATCGTCAGAAGTGGATCCTAATATCCCATAATGTTGCCTTATCATTGAAGATAGATTAAGAAAAAAACCAGACAAATAAGAAACTTTCTCAGCAACCCCTAATAATGGAATATAGATTACAATAATATTAGGACTTTGGAATCTTGCCCTCAAGGAAATGAACTCTGAGACAGATAAATAACTACCAAGAATTTTATTACCTAAACAACAGTTTAAAACAACTAAGTAGAAAATCCTGAACTGAGCATATTAAACCTCTCATTCCTTTACCCACAGAAATGAAATAATAAAATCTATTTCAGCTAGAAAGCTCATATTAGCTATGCCATTGGGACTATTGTGCGTAAATAGGTATCAGAGTGAAAAAGGCCTTAAGTCTAAATTCTGCTTCTCATCATCATGATCTGTTGTACTGGAATGAAACAAAACTTTTAGAAAACAGAATCAAAACCCAAATGGACAGCAGCATCCCACATGTTTAGTAGTGGATACAGAAAGGACAAGACTACAGCCTCTGTGCAGTTTTGCTTTGATTATAAGAACTCTTTATTTGTGTCTTAAAGAGAAAGGAAAGTTCTTTGGTCCATATTTTGTCTGTACTGTCCATCCCTACAGTGTCTAGAATAAGTAGCCCTGATTGATTGAAGTTTTTGGTTTTTATTTCTAGTATCTCTTGTCGCTGTCTTAGCTCTGCGAATGTCAGTCTGCTGAGAATGGAAGTACTATAGGTATGAAAGGCTAAAATTGCAGAAAGCATCATAGGTATTCTGAAGACCTTTAAAATCATCCAGCATCTGAAATGTTCAACTTGATGGCTAGAATATTTCCATTTATGTCTAGATCACAAAATCATCACACGGTATTGTTCCATATAAGATATTTTCCGTGGTTTGACACCATCTTGACCGGTAGAAACCAATAGCAATAAGAAAACCCTAGGCGACTTCTACATCATCTCTTTCTTCCAGGAGAGAGGTTTCTGGACGATGGACAATCATACTGGAGTATGATATTGTGTTAGGAACTGTAGTAAGATTACAGAAATAATAATAGAAAAACACCCACAAACATCTGACCACTCAGAAAACATCATAACTCACTGGGAAGATAAAAAAAAATTATTCACCAGTGAAGAAGAAAATTATACTTCAGAAACTTTAAGGAAGCTGCTTCTACCATCCCAGTCCAAAAGGGCAGTCTTTTTGGGCTACAGCTTGCAAAGGTTTGGTTCCAAGACAACCAGATTGCTTAGATGGAATTTAGACTGACTTATTATTGTAAAAATACTAGTAGCTTTTTCTCCAGAAGAGCAGTCGGCGTGTGGAGGCTTGCCATGCTCAAGTGCATAAGGTACCAGGCATTCATTTCAAAATGCATTCACAGAGACGTTATTTGTCATGTTGGGGTTTTGCATCCGACTATATGAGACGGCTTTTGTACCTGCTGCCACAGGCAGATTCCTCCAAAGCTTGCGGGGAGAGCACCTGGAGGAAGGACTCCCTCACTCCCTCGTAAAGGTCATTGCATACACAAGGAAAAGAGTTTTGACTTTTTCTCTGCCTCAGATGTCGCGGCAGCTGCTTTGAGGCTGTTCTATCCTCTGAAGGAACATTCTGTCTCAGCAAGCGAAGAAAGGAAAAGAGAGATCCTACACCATTATAATTACTTGAGCAAAAATAAACACACATATGGTGTGACATTTTCCTAATGCTCGGATCTTATTTGGAAGTAAATGTATTAATTAAAGGGGGGAGTAGAAAGGGGAAAAACAAACAACAGTCCCTGAGTCATGAGAACATGACAAGCTGTCCTTTGAAAATGTTATTTTTATTTTTCAGTGACACTGGTGTTAATTTATTAGGTGTTATAGTGTGCGCTTACTTATTTGTTGTTAAAAAGCAATGATTTTCTTCCTCATCTGCTTTTTCTGTTTTATGTTTCAGTTTTGTTTATTTTTATATACAGTGCTGAGCTAAGAAGAAAGTTCACCCCCAGATAAAGGGCCAAATCAACATCATTTTGTCCTTCAAGCTCTCAAAAGCTGATGTTAAACTTTTCCTGGTCTCAGAAAAGATGCGATTCAGCTTTGGAGGGTGGGGTAGATGGTTTGAAATTCTCTTTCATTCTCTTTGATGGTGAAATTCTCTTTCTATTTAAGCCACGCTGCCCTCGTGCTTAGGCTTTAAATAAAAACATCTGTGACAATTGTCTTCAAGAATTACTGGTAGAAATGCAGAGGGCAGTCTAAGAATGGCCATCCCAACAAATATTCCAGAGTTGATGCCGCAGCAGTGATTAAGCGGAAAAAAAATCTTTAAAGATTGAAAAACTGTATTTCTTTATGTAGGAAAAGTAAAAAGAGAAATGGCTAAAAATCACACGCGTCTTCCCGACAGAGTGTATAAACTCAAGAATGGATGTAGCAGGCACTCAAGGAGGTCCCCTGGGGTTTTCTCATTGCTGCTGTTTTTCACATGATCATCTTTCTAGTTCTACGGAATTGGAAAGCCATATGCCAACCCAGGGAAAATACGGAGCATTTGCCATCTAGCTCCTTTTACATTTTGCAGGGTCTTATAATTGTGTTCATAACTATAGGTCCACAATATTAAAAAAAATCCTTTAGAAAGAACAGAGTAACTGCTTGTTTGGGTACTTTTCTTTGGTACTTTTCTACTTTCCTCTGTGAATTTTTTCCTTGTATAAATATTTTAATTCCCCAGAAATTTAAACTAGTTCAATTTTATATTTTATATTTTCTACTTTGCCTCTCCATTTCCACCCCCTTCCTCTCTCCTTTCTCAGAAGAAAAAAGAAGGAAAAAAATTAAATTAAACCTATAGATGCTGAAGGGAAAACCAAAATGGTGAAAAGCTTTTTTTTTTTGTTCTTTATTTAAACATGAAATCTCATTAGTAAATAATTACTTTCTTGTACAGAATTTTCCCTTCAGGAAAGCACAACCTTTAGTTGAAAAAGATTTTAAATGCAAACTTTAATCAGTTCTTGGAAAAACGCCACATTCCAATCTAAAAGAATGTTTGTTTTATTTCCATTCTGTTGTAATTTCAGAAAATGTACTAACTATAAGGCATCATGAAATAAATCATGATATATTTCAGTCAATTATATGTTGTAATAAAAACCCTGTAAGTGTTTTGAATCATGGCTCTTGTTGTATTCTTTCAGAAGATCTCTCAAACTTCTTGCCTAATCTATGGAACTGTTCACTCCCAGCACAGTTTTCAATCTATTCACTGTTGCAGAAGCCATCTGGTTTTCAACTGAGTCTTTCTC
The DNA here is from genome assembly GCF_964199755.1 of Larus michahellis. NCBI lineage: Eukaryota > Metazoa > Chordata > Aves > Charadriiformes > Laridae > Larus > Larus michahellis. The sequence goes on along the minus strand of NC_133900.1, from coordinate 51,457,289 downwards.
ATAAGCTCAGTTTCTTTTTTCTTCTGACAAGCATAAGCATATAAAGACTTTTTAAAGTATATTGTTGGGTTGGTTAAAATACAATGCATGTTCTCTAAGGAAAAAAAGTGATTCAAAACAAATTTTCAGATTTTCAGCAGTTTGTTCCCCTGTCCCCTTTTTAAAAATCAAACAAAAAAGTCTAGCTTTCATTTGGATTTCCCCCCTTTTTCTTTCTTCTCTGTTACTGTTATTTTGTTTGCCCCCAGATGGAATAGAAAAAGATAGAAGGTAGTGAAATATTTTTAGTGCAAGTTCCCTAGCACTTTACTCTCTTCCTAGCTTGGTTCTTTCATAGTACATGAACCTCATTGATCTTCTGCCTGACATTGCCAAAAGTATCAGCGTTCGCACGCTGTGTATCAGAGAACAAGTTTTGTCTATATGGGATTTGTTGGAACAGAAGAAAACTTAGAATACACTGAAAAAGAGACAGGCATGCCTCCTGACATGGAAAATGACAATGATGATTGTCTCTTACTATTCAGCTCAAGACGATATGAATGGTTATTACCGTCTGGATGGGACTTCATGGCTACTCTGGTGGATCATGGGGAATATGTTCTCACCTTCTCCCATTTTTCACTACCAACCTAAAACTTTTCCATTTCTAAACTTGAAAAATCCTAATGGGCTGCACAGAAGTGTCATGGCAGATCCTTAATCTCATATAGAAGCATCGCCAGGAGGCAACTAACATCCTTTATATAAAATATGCTGCCTCATCTTTATTTGATTGAAGAGGAATAAAAAAAAAAAGCAGCCGAGATGGAGATTTGGCTTTGAATTTCTTTTACTACAGAATTAATGAATGGGAGAAGGTTGCACATTAGGTTATCATCCTTCTACAGTGGGTATTCCTTTCAGTTGATCAGACTTAAGGTATCTGAAATGGCAGAATTGTCCTGGCAGAAACAGCATACATAGGAATTATGGGACACATGCCACGAAGGAAATACTCAGTTTTATCTGGAACCTAGCATAGTGCTCATCAGTGAGTCGAGAGGGTAAAAGCTGCAAATAGGAAGGGCTATTTGCCAGTTCTCGTTGCAACTCTTGTGTGTTGTTCACCTTTGAGATAGCCAACTGCTCTATAACAAAATGCCTTTAGGACTTCCTACAGTTGATTCTCTTCTCCGGGTGTTGAATTTTTTATTACTTCTCTTCAACCTAGAGGCCTTCATAGTATATTTTCTCATTTCTATTTAAAAGTAGTTTAAAAAACAAAACAAAACAACAATTTGAGAGGTTAACTGGGGCTCTGCCTGTTCTCTCCAATTTCTGTGCCAACTTCTAGCATACAACAGTGATGCTTTCATATATATGAAGAAGTCTTTTTGACTTTCCAATAGAATTTTTAATATTTGAATGGAGACTGACAACTGAGGACCAAAAATATGCTTTCAAGAGGCTTTTACACTCTTCTTAGTAATCCACAATAATTTTAAAACTATTTTTTAACATCGTATATAAAGACACACAGAAGAGTTTAGATTAAATCTAACGACTCCTGAAAATGGAGGATTTTGAACAATCTGGCCTTTTGGAGGAAATTTATATCAAAGGCAAAGATAAATCCACATCTGTATGTAATCAGTGGACTAACTTCTGTTTCAGCAAACTCCTGCTGGCAACAGAAGAAGAACCAAGGGGGAAGTAGGTAAGCAAGGGCTAAGGGTGTGTAAAGGAATAACTGACTTGTACAAGAAGCAGTCAGCAGGGAAAGCAGAAACTGCTTTATGTTTGCCTGTAATTGAAACTTCAACTCATGGCGCTATTGGTGTGAGGTTATTAGGTTGAGGTGATTTAGACCTGCTGTCCAATTTGACCTGTTGCCACAGGGTTAGAAGTAATATGTATAAAAAACCCCACAGGACACTGATAGATTGAGAGCTGGAAATGTTAACTTAATTGGAACCCATAGCTCTGATATGACAGATAGCATCAAGTCAGACAGGAACAGAGTTGCTTGGTTAAAATGCCTGCCTCCTACTCATGCATTTCAAGGTGGCATTCTGGCTTTACCCTCCTTTAGGAAAGGAGAGTCACAAAGACTTCTCTATTTAAATACATAAGCTGCTCACCTCAGGAGGCTGATCACATCTTATCGCATGCTTTTAGCGTGCTTAGTATCTCAAAGCAGTTTTGTTTCTGGATAAAAAAGGGTCTGTTTAACTGAAAATTGACTAAACAACAAAGGACAAACAAATGGCAATGCCAAGTATGACAAATGACACATGAGTTGCATAACATTCAAATGAATAGCTTTCCCCATAGACAGGCCCATTATAAACTGTATCCTCTGGTTGATTTTACTGGACTTTGAAATTTCCCTTTAGATGGTTTAAGATTAATTAAATAAGGCAATACTAAAAACTGGTAGCTTTTTGGTATGAATAATTGTCATGCCTACCAAATTAGCCACTGAAAAAGAATTAATCACCTCTAGTTTGGTTCCTTTTCATCAGCAATTGGCTTTGTTATGAATGAAGTTCATGTGTATCATTGACCTACTCTTCTCAGCGGTAATAAAGTTTCCTTCATTCAGATTATCAGATTTCTAAAATTCAATGAGAATGCAGTATGTTAAAATTACAGAAAAATTGATTTGTTAAGTTTTCTGGAGGTGTGAATCCAGCTTCACTTGAGAACCATCAATCATATGTAGACAGAGCTTATACGTGTTTGTTTGCAAAGATAATGAGGCTTTCCAAAAAAGCAGCCATAATGACACTTATTCTAAGGATAAAATCCAAGACAGAAACTTGGATAACCTGAATCTCTCAAGGAACAAACACTTCGAAAGTCACAGCATTGAACACTTGAATCAATATATACACATCTACATATTTTTTTGTGCTCCATGCTATCCAGATATGAAGTGACTTGTCCTTAAAATTTAGAACATGACTTTTCTCACTAGAAATGTTGTGCAGTCAGATTGGCTAAATAATTTTCTAAGGCCACTACTGAGAAAAGGCTTGTGTCAAGAGGCTTTAGTAATATTTGTAGTACCAGCCTTGATGAGCAAACTGTCCTGTCTTGTCATTTAATGTACTGCACATTCAGCAAATGAGAAAAAATAGGTTTCATCAGGAAGCTATATCTTCATCCTTAGTATTTGAGCTTTTTATAAGTCCTGACGTGTGACTTTTGACTCTCTTCATGATCTATGTTGAAATACAATAATACTGATATTCTTACTAGGCATATAAACTTGCATTCTCTTTAGATATTACAAATGAAGCGGTCCTTAACGTGTCCTGCAACAGCAAGTTGCATTTCTGGATTGCTTAATGGTTTAAGGGAAAGATAACTGATCTATGAAATGTCAGTAACAGATCTGACTAACCATACTGGTGTAATAAGGAAAAATCTTATTCTGGAATGTGTTCATAGGAGCACCTTGTGTCAGGTCTTGGATGTTACCTTTTCCTGTGAAATCCCCTTCACACAACACCAGAGTGATTGCAACTAGACTGCTGCATCCATTTTTTTGGCTACCGCTTAAGAACTTGAACAAGAACTTTACCAGATATTGTGTATAAGGGATTCTTGAAGCATCTGGGTTACTGTAAGCCGAAAAGGACTTACGTTCCACCTTCTACAGTAGGTAGAACAACAATCTTCCAATGTGTATAGTTTTAAATACAAAGCAGATGAATTTTTGCTATGTTCAGTTCAAGGTAGGAAGTGAAATATTAGGATTACATCGCAGCGAAAAAGTGTGAGGAGAGGTTCACTGAATATTCAGGGATCTTTTTTAACAATAGGGGTGATGCAACACAAAAATAGGCTTCTTGGGTGGTTGCTGCGTAGTCTTCACCAAGGTCTTTGTAATCAATTTAAACAGACACCTGTCAGGGGTAGTTTAAATATCATTATCCTTCCCAAAACAGAGGATGATTTAGATGGACACATGGAGACGCTTCCAGAGTAAACAATCTTTTTTTAGGCTCAGCCAAGGCTGCCTAGGCTTTTTTAGGCTGCCTCCTGCCAAGGATGTCTAATTGGAAAGTGAGACTATTTCCCCATTGCCTGCACAGTTTACAAAATATTTCATAGAAACATAGAATCATAAAATGGTTTGGAAGGGACCTTAAAGATCATCTAGCTCCAACCCCCCCTGCCATGGGTAGGGACACCTCCCACTAGACCAGGCTGCTCAAAGCCCCATCCAGCCTGGGCTTGAGCACTTCCAGGGGTGGGGCATCCACAACTTCTCTGGGCAGCCTGGTCCAGTGTCTCACCACCCTTATAGTGAAGAATTTCTTCCTGATATCTAATCTAAGTCTACCCTCTTTCAGTTTAAAACTGTTATCCCTCATCCTATCACTACACTCCCTGATAAAGAATCCCTCCCCATCTTTCCTGTAGGCCCCCTTTAGGTACTGAAAGGCTGCTATAAGGTTTCCCCAGAGCCTCCTCATCTCCAGGCTGAACAACTCCAGCTCTCTGAGCATGTCTTCTAAGGAGAGGTGCTCCAGCCCTCTGATCATCTTGGTGGCCCTCCTCTGGACCTGCTCCATCAGGTTTATGTCCTTCTTATGTTGGGGGACCCAGAGCTGGACTCAATACTCCAGGTGGAGTCTCATCATTTCTAAAATGATGTGGAGCCTTACATTTCAAAAAATGCACTTTCCATAAAGACAGCCGTGGCCACCTCCCTTTCTCTATTGTGTGCCATATGCATTACTCTACTGCCTGGGAGCTCTAAAAGGGACTCGGACTGAAGAGGCTTGCAGAATTAACACACATCTCACATCGAGATCCAGGTTGCTCCAGAACCAGAGCCAGCTGGTTTGTAGCCAGCACGGTCACGTTTCTGTAAGTTTCTGCCTTAAGCTCCTGGAGCTTTCTGACTCTTCCCTGCTCTGACCACCTTGAGAGCCATCATGCTCTCATGCACCATGCTCTCATACTAAGCAAAAGCTTTGCTCCCTTTGATACAAATCTCAACTTTCTTGTTTAGTTATATAAAATCTTATCATAAATGTTCAGAAATTGTGTAACAGGAATGAAGGGAAAAGTAACCATATCTGCTGTGACACTCTTCAAAGAATAAGCTGCTTTTTAATTAACCCTAAGGAGTTTTAGCAAGACAAGCCAATTTGTCTATGCGACCATTAGAGTCTTGTTTCCATAGGACACTTTGGGTGGCAGATAACAGGTCAGGTTTATTTTAATTAACTTTGGGTAACTAAAAAAGACAGACATTTCTATCTCATCCGTCATCTCTAATCTTAACATCTTTCTCAAGCAGATTTGAATAATAATAACACAGTAGGCTCTTTAATTCTTTTCATTAGTTGTCCACAAAAGAGAGAAAGAAAAAATAAAAAAAAAGAAATTAGGTTTCTTGTAGCCTACAAAGAGCATTTTAGTCCTTTATAATACCTGGTTTAATCTGCTCTCAATTAAATAAAAAATGTCAAAAATTTTTTTTATGAAATGCAATTAATTTCAGATTAAACCTATTTTTGTTCTTATCACCTTAGCATTTGGGGAGCATGCACTGTGTGATCAGTGCAGGATAGTGCGAGGCATGTAATGCTCTGAGCAGTGGAGAATGGATATTAGTAAAAGGGCAAGGAGATAGGCATTTAAATTTAGGAAGCTGGAAGAAAAGTCACCCTGTTTTCTACCTGTTTTCTGTTTGCTTTTTTATTTTGCAGACAAATGTTATAGCCATAAAATTTCTGGAGCTGGGAATTTCTTTTCATTCCTGGCATATGACATTTAGCATGATGGTATTCTGACCTGCACATGAAGCTCTCAGGTCTATTGTGCTGCCATGGCATTAGACATTTTTTGGGTATAATGTTAACCAGATCCCTGAAACACAGAGCTTGTGCAGCAGCAGTGTGCATTGTCACCAGGGGAAACACCGTGTGCTATGGCTGCCACAGCACAGGGTGAAATCATCGCGTGAGACTACTATAAGAGAAAGTTTTCTCAGCAGTTTCCAGCCTGAGCCGCTGACGTGGTGATTCTCTGAGTCCCCTCAGGACCTTTCGTCCCAGCTCCAGCAGATGCTGGTTGGAAAATAAATTCCTCTAGATCTAGACTTACCAGACCAAACTCCATGTCTTCAGACTGAAGATGTAAGGGTCTTCCATGTAAGGGTCATCTGATCAAGAAACAATTTCTAAATCACTAATCAGCTTACTAACAAGAGCTTATTGTAATGTCATTTTGCCTGTGAACTCTTTGCTATTCTTATCGGTTGTACTGGATTAAGACAATATGAGTATTTGCCATACAGTGATTATCTTATTTTTCTCATTATTTAACATTCAGCTTTCTTCAACACCCTATTTGAACCCAGAGCCTTTTTTTACCAGTGTTACCTGCCAGTCTTAACATTTGTCATTTCTCACCTTTAAAATTGCACACTACTGTTGTAGTTGTAGGTAGGTTTTATTCATATGAAACTCATTTTTCCTCCTTTATGAAAAAAAGAAAGAAATTTTAAGAAGCACTTGAGTCCCATTGCTTGAATTATTCATGTTTTTTCTAGTAATTTATCTACTAGCTCTGTGATTTTCTTCTCGCTGTATCTTTAGTTTATACTTTCGGTAATACATAAACAATTCCACAAGTAATAAAGAAACAATCAGTTGGCTGAGTGCTTTACTTAAGAAAAAACCCACAAACACCGCAAATATGTCCTTTCCAATAAACTGAGACAATTGGAGCTGGGTACAACTCTGACACAGAGGTGAGCACAACACTGTGGTCTTGCTTCTAATTTTCACACGATACAAATCGTGTGCCACGGTGGGTCTCTCCTTGCCTGGTTTATCTGACCCCTCACCCCGCTTCTCCCCATCGGAAATCACAGGAATTAGAGAAGTGGTCTTTGCTGTCGAACCAAGACGATGAAAAATAAACATATAAATCGGTGCTTAGTGGTTTTGGGACTGAGGCTTTTGAAGTCAGAGGAAAGACTTGAATTGATTTCAGCACACTCTTGAGAGGCTGCCAGCCTCATTCCCTCAGGCGGCAATAGATGCTTGAGCCCTTGTTTGCATGAACACAAGGTCCAAGTGTAGAAATGGTGATTTCAGTGCATGTTTCATCTACCCCAGTCTGGACCCTGAGCCTGTTCCAGTTCCCATGTAAGTCACTGGGAATTGCTCCCCTAATTTGCAGAAAAGATGACTTCGCTTTTTAAGAAGCTAAAAGAGTTACTTCAACGTGTGAGGGCCTGACCCTCAACCCACGCCCATTTGGTCCAAGACGGATCTGGGATCAACGACCAAATTATGGTTTGTTTTTTATGTGAAAATTTCTCCTGTTGATGCTAAAGGACTGAAGCTGAAAAGGTACAGAGAATGCAGTTAGTAACAGGCCTGAACTGCAGAAGCAGGAATGTGTTACCTTTCCATCTGGAGACACAATAGATACCATTTTAATTATTTAGTTCATAAATGCACCACCCTCGACATTGCAGTCAACATTTTAATTTCACATGAAATACCGTGCAATTATGACCTACTGAAAGAAGTGACAGCACCGTTTATGTCACTCAGTAGAGAATTAGAATCAAATGAAACAATTACTATGGCTTTATTTTTGTTTATAAAGAAAATAATGCTCATGCCTTCTTTCACACAGTGGGTATCTGATGGGCAGCTCATGATAGTAACACAGTCCCATGAAGTAACTTGGAATTATTAACATAATTTCTCAAAGCCACTTCCCTAAGGCATGTACTAAACATTTCCCCACCTTTTTTTTTAACTTTAACATGCCTTTTGGTGGAAACTAGAATGAAAAATTAATGATACTTTAAGGTACTTCAAGCCAAATTTGTCACTGCCTGGAGAAAGCCTCCATCAGACTCTGGGTTCAACACTTTCAGTTATTTAGAGTTTTAGGTAGAGGTTGCTGATCATTTGTTAAAGGAAAAAAAATACCCAGCAAACTGAATCAGTCACAAAAATGTGAACCAATAAACTGGTAAATCTCCCTAGAAACCTGATCGAAGCTGGGCCCTTGAAATCATCAGCCATAGCAGCGTGGGGCTGTGGGACCCGAGCTTCACCAGAACCAGAGATGTACCTGAACACGTTGAGTACTTGCTGATTGCTTCCCATTTTGGATCTGGTTGATTTACTGCTACTTGCAGGAACCATGTGCAGATGTTCCCCTCATTTTCTCTGATAAAAGTGTCTCCCTTCTACTTGTCCTTTGCTGGACCTGCTCCTCTTTGAAGTCCTTGAGGACTGAGGATGGGAAAGATACACATTGGTCCAGAGGACTTATTATTATTATAATATTATTATTATTATGCATTGTATTATATTACATATATATTGTATTATTATAGACATGCTATATGCAATACTGGTCACCCAAGTGCTTTGCCTGGAGCTTTGTTTCACTCTTCACCCATCACATAACTGGCTTGTAGACTCCCATCAAAGACATGAGGGCCTTTGTCATGGCATTGACAGTGTCCTTGCTTGTAACATAAACATTTTGGGAATTTTAGACAAATTTTCCTAGCTTTTTTGATACAGGCCCAGGAATCAGGAATCCCAGAGAACAAACACTATTTTACATTGACTTTCTTTTTGCACTTGAACAGTAGCTGCTCAATGCCTTTTCATCAAAGGTTTTCGAGCAATTTAAATGGTTCTCCATAGTTCATCTGCTTACCTTTTCTTTATCATGGTTTTTCTACCTGTTAATTTACAGAAAGGAAAAGGCAAATAGAAAGCCAGCAGTACAGCCTGATAAATATTTGTTTTCTCAAGGGCTTGTGGAGATTTATTACTAAACAATTTGAGATGTAAATATGAACTAATACTAAATATGAAGAATATGAATACTTTGCAGATTGCTACTCTCCAAATATTACAGGCCTTACAGCTTGTGTTGTTTGTCTAGGGCAGTCTACATCAAAAGAGTCCTTGTGATTGATGCTGGTGCTCTGCAAGAGATTCCTTCTTGCTGAGGGTTTTGGAGATGTCTGAGGGACTATCCTGAAGTAGCATAAATAGTAAAGCTCCTCTTTTGCTTCATTGATTCGATATTCCTTGTGGTATTGTTTGCTTAGGGATAGTCAAAGATTATCCTGGTTTTAGCCTAGGACTTGGGAGATGTAGCATCCGGCCTCTGTTTCTGTCCCCACAGCATGGGGGAGATGACAGCCTTGTTAAACATTCCGAATTCACATGCTAACATGGACCTGCAGAAGCACCTTTTTAATCATCTCTATTTTAACATCTTTTTTAACATTATCAGTCAGTTTTAATCACTTAATGTTTTTAGAATTCATTTGTGGATCTTGCTATTTCTTTTGAGTATTTGAGCGTCTTTGGCTGAATTGTCCCCTTCTTAACTCTCTGCACAGATAGCTCTGAGCTGTGAAGGAGTCATAGGAAAGATAAAGTGGCAGGATGAAGCAGAGAGGTATAGAGCCCAGCATGCATGCCAACTGATGTGTTTTTAATGTACCTAATTGAAATTCAAATTTCAGATCTCCGCAAAAAATTACCTCACGTGCAAGATCAGAGGTGTTCATTGTAAAGATGACCTCTGTGTTGTTTAAAATAGAAAAAAATCACATACATGTGATGAAAGAAATTGTCCCTTAGAGATGCAATCTGTGAAGGGCTCCAAATGACCTAATCAGTAATCTCTTCTAAGAGTATGCTGCTTGAAGGCAGTAAGGAACCTTAATTCTTCACACCCAAGCTGTGCGTGTTTATCATCTGGGAAAGATGTACCATATTCTGGAGAGATAAGATGAAAAATAAGGATACAAAAGGAAACTCTGGAAACACATGTAGACACCTTTTTTTAACTGAGTTTACATAAGCCCCTTTTATGGCAAGCTGTTCTGTGATAGCACTATCATGTGCTGGATACATCCTGGCAAAATGAACATCAAGCCTATTAACTGTATAATTTGCTTTTTACATTGAGATTTCTCTCATACACCACTGGGATAGTTTTTCATTATGTATGAGCTGTTTTTTCTTAAAGCACACGTGAGATTATGGTACTGACAGCCACCCTGAACAGTCGTCTGAAGGTGTTTTACTGTTATTACGTTATCATAGTTACTTTAAAAAATAATAATAATCCCATTAACCTCATTAAAACGTCCACTGATGTATGATTATATTTCCTGGCTATGAACTGCAAGGCAGCCTATGCTGTACTAATGAGTCCTTTGAATGCTGAAGTTGTACAGCAGGTACCCCCTTGTGCCTCTTGCAGGATTTCTCCAAGAAATCTTCATTTTCAATCCCATCTCCTTGGATACTTGGTTGTCTCATTTAATAAGCTGTTATGAAGCTTAACATAGAATTCTTTCCTCCGTAAAACAGATGCAGAGCTATGTTATTCCTTGTTGAATGTAAAAATTTTATTTTAAAAGGCTGTTCTTTAAGGCTTTGTTCTGTGCAATTCACCTCATATTTGCAGCTAATGTTCCCTTGGACAGACAAAATGAGCTGAACATTTTGTAGTTTTTGATTTACACGAAGCCTGCCAGAAGATGGAATTTGGCACAGCACATCCTCCTGTAATACATTTCTTGGGAACCAAATGACTTCTCATTGTTCACCTGCACTTTAAAAAAATTCATTTAGTGCTGTTGAAATGCCTTAGCTTAGCAGCTTTCGAAACAAACATCATTTACCTAACCACAGAAAGTGGTCTGCCTCAGGCAAAGCATTCCCAGTGACTTCTTGAGTCCACATTTGTAGAGATGCCTGTTAGGCTCCTTCCCACGTAAAACTGCTACTTTTGTGGCCTTAATTCACCATCAAGTGATACCATGGGAATCCTTCCATCCCGCTTCAAGAAGAATTTTGCCAGGAAAGGTTGGACCAGATGATCCTTGAGATCCCTTCCAACCTGGTATTCTATGAGTCTATGAATGATTCTGTGATTCTATGAAGCTGTAGAAGTTCATCTTTATTCCTTTAGAAAACAGGAGCTTCCCAGGTTAGGGGTTCCTGCTGAGGGAATTATTTTGGCAGTTTTTCAAGTCCTGAATGTTGAATAAAGACAGCATACAAAGCAGTCTGATAGAGCAGTCGATCTAGAGTAGGTTAATGCAATCCAGCTCAGAGATAGTACAAGTATGGCTTGGGCAAGACAGTTGGCCATGGCTTGGGTCTGCACGCTTTCAGACCAAAGTTGCATAGTGGGATTGGCATACAACCTGGAAGTTGAAGTCTTTGGAGAACAGATGCCCGAGATGCATACATGTGTTATCAGTGTGATAACATTTCAAAATAATCTCACTGTCATGTTCTCCACAGACCACACCAGAAGGCAGAATTTAAATATCAGCTGGGGTATGGGTCTCAATGGGTGAGGAGAGAAAGGAAGCTTTTCCTAAAGAAGTCCGATACTCTGATTTTTTTTTTTTTCCAAGGGAGGGAAAACTGATCAGTCCTACTGGAAAGAATCACAACATGTTTTTTGTGTGGCTTCCTGAGAGCCTGTTTCCTACTTCCCATGCTGCCTATCTCCCTGGGAAGCAGAGGATATCAGTGAACACCAGCTGCCACACAGAGCAGGAGCATCACAGGCAGCAGCCCATGAACCAGCAGCAGCCAGGTGGCCAGGGAACCTGTCAAACCCTTACCTCAGCTCCTTGGTCTACCAGCCAAGGAGCTGTGAATCCCAGTTCTGATGCAGACCAATAGCAAAAGTGCAGGGAAATCCTCAGGCAATTTGAGTAAAAACCCAGCTGAGTAAGAAACATGGGGGCTTGCCTTCCAGCCAGCAGAGAAGGTGGTGAGCAGGTGGGCTGGCAGAGAACCAGGATCACAGGAGTGATAAAGTGCTGCAAGTTACATTTAATTTTTATAGGAGCCATGGAGAACACTGCAGCAGCAGCAGAGTGGCAGAGAAACTCAATGTGAATAGGATGTTTGTTAACTTTTAATTGAACTCCAGGACAGAAGCCAGGGATCTGACAGAAACAGTGATATGAGTCATAAAAGAAAGGCCACAGGTACTGGGGGATAAGTTTTGAACTCTAAGATGGGTGATAAGCTCTTTGGCAACAACAGAAAATGTAAGGCAAATGCATGAGAAAGTTGCTGTCTGAAAAAAAGACATTTACAATAGTGTTTGAACAAAGGGTAGACACCATCATGTTAAAGATATGCTGTGATGTCCTTGATGGCATCAGAAGAATGCACTCAGTGGAGCGGTGGTGGACCGCTCGAAAATATTTGAGGCAGAGCTGGAGGACCCTTTTTAATTGCAAACAAATGAAGAATGTACTTGAAAGAGCCACTTCCCCATTTCCCATTAGGACAGTCCCTCTCAACAAGACAGACCTGTAAAGAACAAAGTGTATACAAACCTTTTTAAAGTTAGACTGTGAATAGAAAAAATTAAAGGGGTGGATTGACTTATTTCACTGGTACCAGCAGACAGATAAAAACAGACTCAAGTTTGTACTCATGCATGTACCCTTAGCTACTCAACAGGTATGTAAAGGAGGAACACTTGTGATATCTCTGGCACTGGGGAAGATGGCTATGAGCTTGTGCTCATGCAGTGATCTGCTTGAGAAATGACATTTTCATTGTTTGCTGCTGACGTTTGTTTTGCACCCAAAGTGTTCCAGCCATAAATATTACCATTGGACAGCAAATAGTGGAAGGGAATATCACAAGCAGCTTTAAGATACGCAATAAGACAATTTTTTATCTGGTGGATGATCGTAAAAGTACATCCACCTCTTCTTGTGGGATTTGGGAAGAATCAGAGCTAATGGACTGAAACAAGTAAACAGTAATGCAGACTGCATGTAACATAGGAGAAAAGCTAACAGAAGGTAAATGGGTTGATCACAATAAGTGTGGTGACATTCATACTTTGTTCATCCCAGCAGAGAAAAAATGGATATAAAGATGTCTTGGAACAATGATCTATATACCTTATTTATCTGCTGAAATCAGTTATCTGGGAGCACTGCAGTGCTGAGATACATAATGACAGCGAGGTATAAATCTTAATAGGAGTTTGAAAATCTGGAAAAAGTAAATTCTAGAAACTCTCACCCAAAAGAACTCCTGATGTGATTCCACTCTACTAACTTTACCTGCCTGAAAGTGGTGTGCCTTGTCAAGTCAGTGTAGATTAGGTTAATTTAGTGACTCCTAGGTTGCTTCCAAGATAATTCATGTTGTCCAATTTTTACATCTGCGTTGGAAAAGGATGAATTTCTCTCTGTAGCTGCCTGTCTTCCTTCACAGGTGATAAGGCAGTCAAATGCCAGTATGCAGTAATAGAAAAGCAGTGTTTTATTTTAGTCCAAGGTAGCAATATTTTCCGGAATTTAATTAGGGGATGATTTGTTAATCTGTTGACAGGAGAGACTGGCAAACACACACCCCACTCACCTTAGAATACAAAGATCATCCCCCCACCCCACCAGCTACAAGTGTATGCCTTGCAAATTGAATGCAAACCTGGGTGGCTGGTTTTAGTCAGGCTCTTTAGGAGATTTGACAAAATGCAGTGAAGCAAAGTCCAGAGCAAGACTGCAAAAAGTAATTAACAGACACTAGCATAGGGTGAAACAGAGAATGTGTTCCCCGTGCCCATTAGATTTTAAGGACGCACTTAATAATAAAGGGACTTTTCTCTCTAAGGCAATTAATCTCTAAACTGAGACAGAAAAAAGAATTTTAAAAGATACATGAAAATAATGTAGACACTGAGTGATCTAAGTGAAAGCCTAGACACATTTTCCTCTGGCCTTACCAACTATTTCTTCTGAACAACTGTAACATCAAGGAAGCTATTAGGCGATGCATATTCTGAAAATTCAGGTCAGCTTAAAAGACCATGCTAAAGGCCTCTTGGAGGAAAGCACACAGGCATTTTTACATTGCCCGAGTAGACAGCTCACATTTATAGACCTGACTAAGCTAAACAGGTAATTGTTGCAATCAAATATATTTTTATTTAACATGAAATGTCTATAAGAACATGCTTAACAAGAGGTCACATTTTAGTAGGCATGGAATTTAATTAGGAGTCTACATAGGCAAAACTAAGCTAAGTTGTGTTAATCACATCTGTCTCCAGTTAAGAGTGTGCTTACAAGCTGTTGACATGCAGTCATTTTTTAAATCATAGTAACTGAGATATGGAAGAATTGTCTAGTTGGAGGATTTCAGTATCAGATCCTAGCAGCAGGAGCCTGTTCTGAGTTGCTTTCTGATGCATTAACCACTGGGAATGTCTCTCATCTATAAAGGAAATTACTATCTAATATTTTTAACATCACTACAGTTGCACCATTTCATACTCTGTTGCTGATTCAGATTCACTGCTCTAATTTAAAGTTTTGATAGTGTGGCTGTTAAACTGAAGAGTATACACTTTGTTAAAAAAAAAAAGGTAGAAGCTTTGTAAGGGCACTCTGAAGATTAGCTGTCATAGAACCAAGTTCATAGCTTAAGGTGATATTTCTCACAACTATTCATTTTGTGAAAAAGAACAATCATCTGAGCTATTATTCTAGGAACTGAAAACAGCCTTTGCCACGGCCAGGTGAAAGCGCCTGGTATTAACACAATTTTGACTTGTTCACTGTTTTAAAGAACTTAAAATTGCTGACTATTTATAGTACAAAGTATAAGAAATTTAATCGCATTTCACTGCTTTTGGTTGTAAAGCTCAGCTGTTCTTGACTTACCAGCCACGTTTCTTTGCTCAGTTGTATTAATTAGTGCAGAAATGTTACATTAATTAACTGAAAAAGAAAGACCCCTCTCCTTCCTGCCCACTGACAACAGTCTTACTTAACCGAGGCATCTTATGGGTTGCCAGCAGTAAACCAAGGGCAGCATCACAGCCAGATTCATCAGACCATCATGTTGTATTTCTTCCGTTGTGACAAATGGTCACCATAAGCTATCTCTACTCTCCATTTTATCGTGACAACAGTAAGATGGTACCACTGCCTGCCACCATCAGGAGCCCCGTTATTCTTGCCTCCATCCCTTATATCTGACTTCTAGGATGCAAGCAGACCTGCTTGTTCATAGGAACTGACTCCTTAAGGATTTCATACTGTGTAAGCCAATAACAGTCTTAAAGAGTGGCAAGCAGTGAAGTTAATTACCCATTGATTTTGACACTGAAAAGAGAGTGGAAATTTCAAGCAAAAAAAATGAGAAATATCTGAAATATTTTCAGAACGAATTTAAAAAACCCTCAATTCTTCTATTATTGTTATTATTTTTATTATTATTAAACTGTAAAAATAGCCTTTCACATGTCTTTTATAATATAAGATTCTGGTATCGCTAGGAAAATCTTCTGAATGTATCAACTGATGCATAGAATTGACTGTGAAAATGGCATCTTCCAGGACGAATGACAAAGGATCCCAAAAAAGGAAAAGAAATATCAAGACAAATGTCAGCAGCATGAACAGATATACCACCCGCAACCTGTTATTTGGTAAAGGAAAATGAAAGGTCTGCATAAAATCCAGACAGCACAGAAGATGTTGAAGAAGAAAGAATGTGAACGTGCACAAAGTAGACCAGTGGAAGAGATTTAACAGGATGGAAATGAAGGCAATCGGGGTGGTCTTTTGAAATCAGCTTTCAATACAATCCACATTACCAATGTAATACAGCCCTACTATTTGGCTGTATACCTACAAGATATGGTATCAGTTGCAATCATCCACTTTCAGACACTAACGCAACAAAAATGATGCCATCTGTCTTCACCCATTGTTTATATCTTGTCATTAGAGTTGTGAACAAGCCATGCCATCATGTTCCTGAGCTTAGATTAGACCCGCTTAGAGGAAACAAATTAAGGCAGGAACACAAGTGTGCTGAGAGTTCTCTGATTTCCAAAGCTCAAGTTAACAACTCTGCATGGCATTTCTACCATATCACATAGCTAATCTGGAGATAACATGGGTATCTCCAAACTATCCTGCACCTGAGATTATCAGGAGCAAGTCTCCACCCTGGAGACCAGTGGTGGTCAGAATACCATGCCCATGCAGAAGCAGCTGTGTTTGAAGGGTGGTGTTCTCAGTGTGCTCATGCATGCTCGTGCTTCAGACACCTTTTTGGCCTTTGCTTTGCTCCTTTCTAGGTCATGTCTTTCAAGGAACGAAGAAGTTATGCTCCTGGTTAGCAATGGGCTCATAACTGGGCTCACTATAAGTAAAATATATTTCATCTATCTTCAGCTGTTTAAAAATGACTGCTGAGATGGAACTGTGATGGAGCAACCTCTGTTAGTGTCTCTGTTTCTTCAGTCATTGTTGACTCTCTTTCCTGACTCCATTAGACCTTCCCCTTGGGTAGCAAACAGCATTTAGCTCATTTTTTTCTGTCTCCTTGAATGGATATGGATTCACTTTGAAAAAGCTTCTGCAGTGCTCTGAGTATTGACTTCAGACTGATGCAGAGAGAAGCTAAATAAGCAGCAACGCTCTTCTCAGAAAGGATGAAATACTTTGTTCCCCCTTGGTGAGATTTTTTTTCTCTCATTATGTATAACTAAACATGGCTGAAACAATATAAACTGTGATTTTCATGATGGTATATTTAGTGATATAATAAAGTTTAACTTGTATATTTTTTGGGAAGCCTTTATTGAGAAATTATTGTAATGTGGGCTTTTAAATATGCTAAATGCAGAATTAGGCTTTATTAAGATTTTTTTTTCACTCTAAACAAGCTCTAGATGGAGTCATTTATCCATAAAATTATTTTCTTTAACAAAGATTGCGAGATGAACAAACCAGTACAATTGAAAAAAAAGAAAAATGCTTTGAGAATTCATTTTCAGACTCAAACTTACTACAAAAATAATATAAATTATTAAAGGATAATATTTTTTCACAAATGTCAATGAAAACATATTTGTAAATGTTAAATTAAAGCTGTAAATAAATGATGTTGTATTACCCCACACATTTTAAAACTATATATATGCAGATAAAAAATGACTTTCTTCATATATTCCTTTTTTATTTAGATGTAATTACTTGTAGGATCAAAATTTTCTTTCTTAAAATCAATAATTGTTAAGGGACAGTTCTTAATATGTTGGGGCGACATATCACATTTCATTTCACAGAATCACAGAATTGTAGGGTTGGAAGGGACCTCTGGAGATCTTCTGAGGAAGACCTCTATAGTTATTTAATGAATAGTGAGATAATTCTCTTTAGTATATCATACGTGTCTTATATTCATATAAAAATACATATATGTCTTACAGTGCTGGGTAAAGATAAGCAGATATTAATAACATTTCATAATTATGCTAATGACATAGGTAGTTATGAATATAGCAAAGCTCACAGACAGACATACATAGACTGACAGACCTGTTTATTAGTATTCAGTTTATAGCAATCATTACTCTTTCCATTAAGTGCAATAGTAAATCTCCTGTTGGATTCAGTGCAACCAGAAAACAGAATCAATTGCTCTATAATTTCATGCATGGCAGGAGAATTGCCTTAGTTCTGTTGAGTCCCATTTTAAACCCTAATCTCACAACATTTAGGCCTCTGTGTATTTCCAACAGCTTGATCGGTCCTTGGTGCAAGACACATCGCCTTGCAGTTAAGTATGTGCCTAATTATTTGCAGGGTTTGCTTTTTCCTAAACCAGAAGATAACAAGGGAATGAAAAACTAAATGTGAAACATTCTGTGTTTACACATTTGTTTTAGACCAGTTCAGAGCAACGGCCCAGCTCCTCCAGCACACTGTCTCCACCATGGCCAGAACCAGCTGCTTCAAGAGAGGCTGGTAGAAACTCTCAGACATGTTGACATGCCATAACCTGTGCTGAATGTTATGTTTGCACACTTCCTCTAAAGAGTTGTGATCTGTGAAGCACTACATTTAATTTATCTTCCAGCACTTGTGTTGTCGTTAAATAGAACAACTCTGGATACCCCTGTCATCCCTACAAATATCCCTGCTACTTTCCCTGTTGCAACAGTCTTCGCTAGAAATTATTTTCTCGGGTTTATAATGTGCTGTGTGTGAATACATTTTTGTCTGGTTTGACTTTCCCAACATTTCATTTTATTTAGTGGTCCTATGTAGTGGGAAGAACAAATCATCATGATTAAATTATCATAATTCCCTTTTGCATAATTTTCTACATTTATCTTCATTTATACATAGTTTTTTTTAAGGACAGAATGATTCTCTCTCCCTTTTTCATTGACTTAAACTCCTTCCCTTTCTCCCCAAACTGAGGTAAGGCGGGACCATGAAAACATAAAAGAGCATGATAAGTCATTGAAAATTCAGAGTATGACAGATTTTTGCCTGACGGGACTACTGCAGATCTTCTAACATCATTTCACGAAACTCCTTGCCACAGTGAACTAGATTCATGCTTGGTTCTCCCAGTAATATTCACGTGCGTTGCTTAATTTTCTTCCTCAGGAGCAGACTGCAGATACCAACTCAGGCAGCGAGCTCAGCCACTGAGCTAGGTCAGTCACGTTGGCACAGTGTCCTGCCTGGGAGTTGTTACTTTTCCCCTCATCACCCTGCGTTAGCCCTAAAAGTGCCACATTAACATCGCTCCCTTGCTCCCAGGGCAAGGAGGGCTTGCTCGTACCTGGTTTGGCTACCTCTGGAGAGCACTGCAACTCTGTTGTGTAATAATAGGAAACTTAAAATCTGTCATGCTGTAGAGGAGTGAAATGAAGGGCTACCTTAATCAATCCCCAGGCAAAAAAAGAATCTGTATCAGGAATTTTATCCATCTTGTGTTCTTGGTCACCTACACGTAGGAATTAGGCACCTCTGCGCCTTCTTCATTGCCTACTCTGAAACCTTTACTATGCTTAAGGAACTTTTTTGGATGAAGGACATATAAGTTATTAAATGACACTGTGTGGTTTACTCACATTAATTTACCCACACAAGTTCTTTATAAAAAATCACTTCTGCAGTTAATTCCTTTTGCCACTCAAGCACTTGTAAGAAATGCTTGCAAAGATGGCAAAAGTTCATGAAACCTGGCAGGGGTAAAATTTCAGAGAAAAGTTTAAGGTAATCACTTTGTTTTATAGAAAATCCTTAGTTGTTATTTTAACCTTACCTTTCCTGTTAGAAAAACAACAACAACAACAAAGTAACACATAAAAACACATGGCTTTAAGTTCAGTGTGGACAGGGCAGCTCTTGCATGTTTTCAGGTCCCTCAAAATTGCTCACAACATCTGACAATGAGCAGCACTAGCACTGACTCTGATTAGGGCTACAATCTGCAATATCTCCACCCCAGCACCTCAAACAGTCACTTGGGTCCCAAAGTGATCAAACTGTGAAACTGGAATACAATGAATCTAGAAAAGGTGAAATCAAATTCCAGTGTTAGAAAGCTGACGATATCCCAACTACGGGGGAAAAAAAGCTTAAAAAATCACTTCTGTAAAGTCCCAACATTCTTCAGGCATATTGTTTTCATTCCTGCTTGCTGTACTTAGCATTTTACAAGTAGGTTGTGCTGTGGTTTCGAGATATTTAATAAAGGGTCTCTATAATTCGAAAAGCTCCACTTCACTAGCTTTTCTCTCACCTTCATCTGGACACAATATTGTCAAGTCTGCTGCATTCAGCGCACACACATACTCCATGCTGTTGCATGGGGCTCTCATCAGACTGTTAATTAGTTCTGATATATTAACCACTAGGCTGTGAAACAAGTCTTGGAGAGAAAGCGTGATTTACTTTCTTCTTTATGTTATTTTATAGCAGTAGAACTCCATCAATTTCTGTGGTGTTACTCCCAAATTACACAAGGGTGAGCAGCAAAAGAGCGGAGGCTTGTGAAGTGGAGAGTGCAGCCAGGACACCTTGAGAAGAAAGCAGCTAGAAGAATGAACACTATTGTTATCACCTTGGCCAGTGATAAATACAGACAAGTTCAGAGAGATGCTAAGCTTCTCAGCTTCCTTGGAAGAGCTCAGTTTCTCCAGAGTTTTCCTCTGTATTGCAAATAAACCTAATTTTTAAATCCCCGTATTAAAGTACAGCTCTATTCCCAATAGCAATGCACATATTTCACTTACTGTATGCTTCGTCTTTTCCTAACTCTTAGAGCTGACGAACACTTCTTGCCCAAATGATTTTGATCTCCAGTGCGCTCACATCACTATGCATGTTTATACAAACACTTAACCACCAACATTACTTGAAAATGCATCTCTCTGCCATGCATATGGGTAGGAAGATGCTGCGACTTCATTCAGCAGTTCCTTTGTTCAGGCATGGACCCTGGTGCTAAATGGAGTATGTCAGTGTTTCCATGGAAACCAATCAAAATTCATGAAAGGACTGATTTGACTGGCTCCAGCTAGCAATGTTTTATTTCATTTGAGTGCACAATTGCAAAAGATATTACTTTCATCTACTTTAAAAAGAGAGTGGATTAAATTGTTGCATCAGAGTTTGATGGTAGCAAGAAAAACAATGTTATTCAGCTGATTGCAGGAAGGTTGTCTGTTTATCCTTGATCGTGACAACCAGGTCTGTAGCTCTGTGCACATCGCGGTGCCACAGAAGCAGCTGCAGCAAAGCAGTGCAGTGGAGACAGTCCCAGGTCCTTCCCTCTCCTTCTCTTTGCCTGCGGTACAACGCGAGGAGGATCCTGCTCCAGGGTCCCGCTCAGCCACAGCCCATCTCTGCCCACTCCCCACCTGCCTGCAGGCACGAGCTCCTGGGCTGACTTTGGGATCCAGCTGCAGTGCAGGGAATGCCAGTCATAGGTTTAGAGGGTGATTTGCCCTCAAGAGAAGACTTTTTGGCAATACAGACAGCAAGACTGTGGCTGTGGCATAGCTCCTCCATCTGAATGCAGGGGCACCCTGTACCGCACAGAGAGTCCCACAGGGCCAAGTGTTCATGTTGGTTTGCAAGGTACAAGGTCACTTTCTATGCTACCAACTACATACTGCAACCACTCACATAAGCTGTGCCCAGCCTGCCCATGGGAATCTGTTTACTGTGCAGGTGGGTTGGAAGAAAGGAAGCATTACTTTTCACCCATGAAGAAGAGTGCAATTTTTGCATGGAGCAAAGTCTCAGGATATTCTGATCACAGCTTTGTTTCAACAGCTATACTCTCCAGCGAACAGAACAAACATGATTCTAGTGACTTTCATTTACTTTAGTAGCAAAATATATAATAAATTCTTACTCATCAGATCATAATATTCCAGCTGGGGGAATTTGACACATAGAGTAATTATTCAGTTGTTACCTAATCTCACTTTACACGGAGTCTTGATTTGTATAATTTTTTTCAACTGGAAGAAGAAACTGCATAAAGTTTTATGCCACACTTTATTTACTGTCTAGTATATTGTTGCAGTAATAAACTCAGCATGATTGAATGCCTATGTTAATTTAAAGCACTGAAATTGTACCATTTACATGTATGATGTATCTTCAGTTTGAAGCTTCTTAGAGCCAATTCTGTTTGACCCAGAGCAAAACTGTTTTGTGCAATCATTCTTGTGAACCGCATCCCAAAATTCAGTACAGGGTTCTATTACTGGCTTGCACATTACAATAAGAAATAACAGCAGAGGGAAATAAAGAAGTACGGAGAAGAGAGAAAGGATAGGCTTTTATTCAGCAAAAGTTTCACAGTTGCTGCTGCATAAACCATTTAGATATATATATTGCAACAGGAAACACAAGTTATGTCATGTGAAGCTGTACATTTGTTCTATATGGAGCTCTAAGGTGCCACGTTTAGTAATATTGGAAACCTCACCCCACATTAAGTTCCTTAAAAGATAATTACAAATTTGTGCAAATGTATAGTTCCATTGGGAAGTCTATTATCAGTAGTTGTTTCACCTATTATATGACTGAATTGAAAAGGCTTTGGATCAAGCCTTGTACATTCTGGGCATGTACATGTATTTGAAAAGGGAATGGAAGCACATAGGAAAGAGGGAGAGGAGGCGGGGAAGGAAATACCATCTTAAATCCCCAGTGAGGCACCTTCAGCCTAAACTGAGTGAAAATTCAGTGTTGCCCTCTGAATAAGCTTTGTAGAACTAGATCTCAAAGACAATCTGATACTAACACATTGGGCTATGCCACCCCTAACTTTTGAACACTGTCCTTTGATACAAAATAAAGAAACAGCCAGACACAAAGGGATCCCTACTTAGTGGGAGGAGAAAGTTAAGTACTTGTAGAAGATAAGGAAAACGCCTGAATTCTGCTTTAGAGGTTTACTACAAGACATATTAAGCTCAAGGCTGTACCTCCAAACTTTGTCCATCTTCAGCAGCTGAGAGTCCAGTGCAGGGCTACAGGGAGGGACCCTTCCCCCCTCGAGAGCCAGTCCCTCCAGTCTCATGGAAAAGACCCCTCTCTACCCACGCTCTCCTGCCCACAGCCGTTTCCTTGGGAGATGGAGAAGGGCTTTGTGTTGACTTTCTTTTAAAAATAAAGCAAAAGCAATTGCATTTTAGGAGGCACCTGATCCGTCAGTATGTGCTAGAGGTTCTTTGAGCACATGTGCCAAGCACAGATCCCCCTGAGCACCATCAATCTTGCTGCCCAGCACTGCTGGCCACAGTGCATCTCAGTCAGGAGGTAGACCTGGGCATCTCTGGGTACGTACACAAGACCTGTAGACACTTACAGGACATACAGGTTTAACGGAAAGCTCTTCATGCTTTCCGTTACCTCACTGGGTCTGTGGAGAACCAGACTCAGTGAGGACAATCAATTCTTCTCTGAACTGACCTGATAATTGCCCCTTCTTTCCACACACAAGTCATTCCTGCACTACACAGCTCTGAAAAGTTAGAGGTACTCGGTTGCTTTGACTAGAATGTTGGAAACAAGCAGCTGAAGTCCATTTAAATCTAGTTTACACAGGCAAATTCTGTTTTTTATCTGCACTATTAGTCATCTTAACATCAGGTGAAGAGCTATTCGTTATTTTAAATAGCTCAAATTCCTCATAAAATAGCATGTCTGCCTCTATATTTCTTTCTTTTAATCTGCTGCTTTCACCTTTACATTTATGATTTCTTAGCTATAAAGGAGCTGCACCCAAACATCACTTTAAAGTTTGGAAAAGTTTGTACGTCAGTCCCACTGTGATGCAACACACTTTCAAAGAATATGCCTTCTTTTCCACAACAAAGGCATATCCATTTTTGTGTTCAAAGGACCTTTAAAGAAATTTGAATGGAGCTACTTCTCTTTCCTTTTAATAAAGGAATACACTATGGAGCTCAGACAGGAAGAAAGGGGCCCAGAGGACAATTTATCACTGGAATTATGGGAAAATACCAAGGCTAACTCCCCCATAAGATAAAAATATACCACATTTGGCCCAGTTCTGCAAACATATAGGTGAATACCTTTATATGTGGAAATGACCCCACTCAAGGCACTGGGATAAAAGTGGTGTTTGAAGAATTAAGCCCTGCTACAAGGACTTGGAGAATCAGAAGCACATTGCGCAGTACCTGCCTTTATGGAGTTGTATCAACATAGCAATGACTAAAGAGGGAGTGCTTATTTTGTTATTTTGCAAACCAAAACACCTACTCAGTAGCTTTAAAGATAAACAAGGGGGAATACAATTTCAGGTTTTCAAGCATGGGCCAGATTTCTTGGTATACGGGGGAATCAGTACAGAACAGGTCAATGCACACTTGGATTTACTGGGGTGGGCAATGGGGTTGGGCCATGGACCCCTTTGCCCAGCTGAAAACCTCACTAACATGGCAACTGAACAACTAACATTCCTCTAGGAGAAAAATCTCACAAATGCACACCTGTTGTGCCTCAATCAGTTCTTAATAGATACTTAAAAACAAGTCAGCACTTTATACGTTTTCACAATGTACAAAAATTGCAGCCCTAAATTGCTCCGTATCTCTAGCTCCTCTTATACACATTATGTCCTAATGTTTATATATAAGTCATATAGTAAATACAAAACAATACTTACTGGTCAATAGGCACACATTTCTTTAAATTTATTTGCTTCTTTGGCTTGTTTATTGTTCTTTGATGTTTTGTTTTAAAGCATGATATTAAGATGATAGTAATAACGTGCAGAAATGAGTTTTGATAATACAGATGGTTAAAGTTGCTAGCTTTCGGAACAGCAATGAAACAAGAAAACAAGCAAAAGGAAAGGTAATTTCAGAGAAAAAAGCTTCACTTTGGAAGCAAAGGCAGTCAATGCTAATGGCTTTAAATTCTTTTCCTTATACAATTAATAACCCAGTGACATGGATCTTTTCGGGCTATTACTGAAGAGCTGTGTGTTTGATACCATTGTTGTCACTTTAACAAATTGTTGTATGAAATAGCCCTTCAGAGCTTTTGTTGATTGATAACTGAGTTAAAGAAACTTCCCTTTGTGGAAAAAAAGAGTAAGGTGGAGGGATGCAAATGACTTCTAACTGCAGATCAAAAAAGGGGTACTCCATCATTCTGTCTGCAACTTGTCAACATAAATTTCAGTAAATGTTGTTTCAAACAAAAAAGAAAAAGAAGGACTGAGGGTGCCATTTTGAACAACAATATTTCAAATAAATTCCCACGTAGTTTACACAGCTGGCTTAAGTTTTGCATAAATTAACAGAGATAACTATTTTCAAACTCTAGATAGCATTGACTGATATCCTCTAACAATTGCTATGCATCATTTCTACTTTAAAGATTCCCCCAATGTGAAAAACACGATAGCAACATTTTTTTTCTAATGCTTTGCTTTTTCTCCCCCTTCTAACACTAGGACTCAACTGTTGCTCAACAGACTTATAGGAGGGCAAAGATTTAGACGCTTACAGAAAGTTCAGCTATACAAACCTGTTCTGAAGAACAGAAAGTATAAATGCTGATCTACATAGATCACCGTGTGCTATGCCTCTGTCACCTTTACTGGGTAAAAGAAGGTTATGCCAGACTGCAGTTCGGAGATGTCTGTAGGTAAAGGAGGAGGTGGTATAACAGGTGCAGTAAGCATTATGCTTCTTCTTATGAATCCAAAGTTTAAAAAAGCTGTAAGCTGGTTGAATGGCACCTCTTCCTGACAGAGGTTATAATCTAGAGTTTGAGCAGTTAAGGCCATAAGTTTTGGGGTCGTGAGCCTGGTAACCCAAAATAAATGTGGATAGGAGATAGAGTAACAATACTGATCAGATGTTCATAAAAAGACATGTTGTAATTTTTACAAATGTTGAAGTGAGCTGGCTAAAACTAAATAGATGAAACCACCGTATGTACCTTCAGGTTCTCCTGTAGTTATTGCTCTGCATATAAAAGCTTTGTGTGCAAATGTCTTTCGAACCCTGTAGGAGGGAAAGGACAGCGCATCTGATGCAAGATTAAATCAATACAGAAGGTTTCACCTCTGAAATAATGTTAGAATTTGGTGCCTAACACAGCATGCTTTGATATTCTTTGCTTTAATTTAGAACACATTTACAAGATGCTAAAATTATTTCATTTCCAGAAGATGAACAATGGCCAAGTCAGAGTAACAGCCTTTGAAAAATGTTGCTATTATTTAGCTCTAAAGACAGGAGCAAGCTGTAAATATATGCATTATCCAGCATTTATGTAGCATGAGAATTCACTTTCACTCCTTATTGGATAGGTCATCCCTGACAGCAGGAAAGGAAAGCAAGCAAGCAGAACTTGAAAAAAAGCTGATTTAAATCACTCCAGTGTATAACTTTACCCAGTAGAAGAGATTCAAGAATTCAAGATTTCTCCTGCCCTGGACAAAGCTATTACCAAAAAATGCTCCTGGATCTGTGTATTTCTGCCCACTACCACTCACAATTTAGTAATTATGAGACATACAAAGTTGAAATAAAGAACTGTGTTTACAACAGATAGCACCTACGGCTAAAGCAGAAAAACTGTCCGTCAGGAGGATTGGAAGCAGGTTTTAGAGTGAACATAGGCTGTATTTTTTAATCTGTGTGATGAAATAGTTATTTAATTTCAAAACTGCACTGTGAGCAGGCCAATAGGTCTGTGTATTTAAAGTTGCCTGACACTTCCCATTACACCAACCTGTTTTCAGACACTCATACCTTTGACAAATGTGAACTGCTTGGACTGAAATATCTCATGCCAGTTGTCTACCTCAGAATTAATTCTGTGAGGAAATTTTGTCAAGGAAAGTTTAATTTTTTTTCAAGAATAAGGCAAGGAAAAAATACTGCGTTTTATTCCTAGCGAAAACATAGATATTTGGTTTTAACTCTTAAGCAGGAAAACATCCATCTTGCAGAAGAGTTACGCAAAGTTTTTTGGGAGGTCTTGTCTATTTATCAGTGTTTTGCCATCATTCACATAAAAATGGTTACGGTGCCCTTTTAAAGTCACAGTTTGGGATGGACTTGCAAAAAAGCAGTTAACCACCACAAGCATCCATGTAGAGCATGCTCCCACTGACAGTTGCTGTTGGCTAAGAAATAATATCCTGAAATGTTAGCCCTAGATTGATTTTCTGTGAAGCAGGACAGGGAAAGTATCTTTCCTGCCTAGTTCTGACACTGTATATTGAGATCCAGGAGGACAGTGGAAAAAATAAAGGTTAAAAAAAAACCATGGAAAATTTGGCTTGCTTTAATTCTGGTATTTCTTAATATTTGGAGGTTTTCTTTGTACTATCAACAGTTTTCTTCAAATACAGTTATGTAAATATGTTGTACAGTATCTATCCATCCATCCATCCATCCATCCATCCATCCATCCATCCATCTATGTACATGAAGTGTCCTCTGTTCCTAGGCAGTTTCTAGCCTATTTCCCTTTACTTTTGCTGCAACACAGTGTCAGTTTGATATTAATGAAATATTTTGCTCTTCTACCAAGCCCAAAGCATGTACATATTAGGGGAAGGATGACTTCTTTGCAGGGTCTTCCCAATTCCTTTTGCCAAGACAACACTGGGAAGACAATGGTAGATGGGGTCAGATCAGATGGATGCAGATGCACTGGGGGTCACATTGAAATGGGCCTTGTATCACTCACTGGGCCAAGTGATACAACATGATGAAAAGCATTTCAAGTATCATGTCCTGCTCCTGCAATTGCTCCTCAGTCTGCTTCTGCACTGGACTGGTGGTGTGACATGACAAACACAGCACCTGTGACCACATCCTCTCCTCCAGGGCCCTCTGCCAAGTCTGACTAGAAAAAGGCATCTTAAGTCGGTCAACCATGCCTTCAGATCACAACAAACTCTGTACAAAAAAAGATTTTGGGAACTTATTTTCACATTTGGTGTTTTTTAATAAGAGGTTGGCTAAACATCAGTGAAAAATACCACAGGTAGAATCGATCCCATCTTACCGTGGAAGGATAGGTTCATTCATCTTTCAAGAGCTCTTAAAGCCCTATTTCATGCGATTTTCAGGTCCAGTGATTCTCTTGAATGGTATTCACATTGAACTTATGTGCTGCTTGCTGCTACAGGACCATGGTTTTCAAGAACAGATGAGTGTCCTTGCATAGAGTTAGGTCAACATTAAGACACTTACAGATGTCTGTAGTTAAGCTATTTTCCTCAGCTCTCATTATAACTGACAGAGCCTCGGAAATGGATTCAGTTGCCTAAATATAAGAGGCTAGTGCCATTTTAGATATCCTAAAGTATTCAGTGACTTGTTTTGCAGTCCAGTGGATGTACAGGCATCACTTTGCTCTTGCAATTTCAAAAGCGCGTTTTAACTTTTTAAATTCTGCTATAGTAACACGGTAATAGTCAAACCAGCGCATTCAGGAGAGGACTTTATCCTCATGCCTCTAACTTACAAATATTTTGTTCCCAAGAGGAAATCCTTTACTCAGGAAAGAAATTATATCCTTACTCTGTAGCTACACATTTTGTGGTAAAGTTTACAGATAATTTCTCTTAGGATTTTTTTCTTTGTAGGGCTAAAGTTCTTTGAAATCTTTCTGTTTCACTTTTCTATTGCTTTCATTTTTCTATTAAGCAGTATTAATGGAATGATGGCTTTTTTCCTTTTTTTTTTTTTTCCTGGAAAAAAACGGATAAGAAACTTTCTTTTCCCTTCTTTCTAAAATGTAAATAGCCTGAAATAAATAAGCAGCACATTGTCATTGCAGATTGGCCTTTTCAAGTTTAAATGTCCCAATTAAAACCTAGTGCTTGCTTCAAAACATCTGGTGAGTTTACGAGAATTCATATATTCTAGAGATATGACAATTCATACGTACATATTTTATTGCACTGTTCTGGTGAAATACAATGTAGACAGAAATATGGTCCCTTTGGCTCAGCATGCTTGACAAAAGAGAAAAATAGGGCCACAAAATTTTGAACATGTTTGGAAATTTATCTGATTTGTGGAAGGTAGTCATAAGAGGAAGGCAGACATCCTGTGAGGTGATTTAGATTCAAATTTTTAAAGACATATAGATATTGGTCTGCTATGTAGGGTAAGTGAAGCTGAATGATAATTCCTGGTGTCTAAACTATTATAAGCATTTTGACATGGAGGCATGAAAATAGATCACTTGGTGGTTAGAGCTGGTGTTAAGAGGTGGGACATGTGGACAGGTGCCTCCCCAGGATAAGGATACCAGTGAACTTGGTCCCCTGCCTGCTGTTCCACATACCCAGTCCTTTCAAGGACACTGAAGAGACACTTTGTGAATTTTAGGCAATCCCTAAATGGTCACTGAAGTGTGGGCAGTCTTGGTTGTGGAATCTAAGTGTCGTATGTGTGGGTACTAACTTCAGTTTCAGTCTTGTTTCACAGTGCCTTTTACTTACTTTCTCTATGACTACAAACAAGTAAATTCACTTTCCTGTGTCTCTTTCTTCCCAGCCCTTTTCTCTCCTATATAATAACTCTCGAGACGGAGTCAGCCTGTCACTATATGTTATACATGCTCTTGCAAGATGTGGAAAAGAAGGGAAAGGGGTCATTTGGTGCTAAGGAATGCTACTATAAAAATGGAATCCCGGTCCCTCATGGCTGCATAGATATCTCTGAATTACTGAGTTTAATGCAAAATACTTTAGTATTAGAATTTGATAGAAAACGTTTGGGAAACCACATAACGCTTTGGGATTCTTGTAGTCAATCTCTGCAGCTTCATAAGTATCCATTTGCTCTAATTTTCATGGAAACTGTGCTGTATACCCAAAAATCAAAGTATTTTTTTCTGCACTTAATTCTGCCATGATTCAAGGCTCTAAAATATAATGCATTATAATTAGTCATTCCCACATCCCCAAAATGTAAAATAAATTTCCTTCTTTAAAAAAATATTATTGCAGTCACTTTCCAATAGACCTAGAGAACTTAGAAAGAACAATGAATTAGTAAAAATGCTCCTATTGGTACATTTTTATCCCTACCCAGCTTATAAATAGATTGCATTATAAAAAACCAAACAACCCCCAAAGTACATTTTAATAAGTAAAATAAAAGTATTCAGACTTATTACAGCTTAAGAAAACACAAACAAACCAGACAAAAAATAAAAATCAAAACTTCTACAATATAATGAATGACAAGGTAGAAGCTATTATTTATATGAATCTTGTTTAAAAATCAGCATGCTGTTAGCAAACTATACAACATTTTTCTATTTCCCAATTTTTAAGTTTTTTTTGTAATGAGATGGGGAATTGCTATTATTTCCTGGAGCACTTCGATCAGGAACTGTCATACTGAGACAAGCAGCTGACTTACTAGCTTGAAAACTAGAATGCACAAAAGGAAAGGGAAAGCAAAAAGAAATCAATCGGCGCTAAATAGCCTCATCTGAAAAGAAAGCGCATGTCACAGATGTACTTAAGCATGGCATGTCCAGGAGTAGTAAAAATTAACATAAATCTGCTGCCATGGAAATCAGCAAGAGTTTAATCATAGAGTTCAATGGGTGATGACTCAGAAAAATGCTGAGTGTTTTTGAAAAATCTCATTGCAATAATTTGACTTTTCCTTCTTTCTATGACTTGGTAGTATTAAGAGAAGGGGAAAAGAATAATAGACTCTGCTCCATTTTGTCACATCCAGGAAAGTGATAAATCTAGTTGTGGAGAGATCATTGTGAGTACTATTAGAGAGTCGGAAATTTGCTGATCGAAAACACCAAATATTTGAGGTGTTACAGATATGAGCTGTATGAATCACCATCATTTTTGATTTGGTCAGTGAAACGTTTTGAGACTTCTGAAATACACTGTCATTTTTATTTTATTCAAAGTGACATGGATATATCAGCCCTAAATCGTAAATAGTTTAGGCTGTCCTGAAGATGCATTTTCAATGCATAAATGACTTGTCCCTCCCAAAATTTCCACATTTGCAGCTTGCACTAAGAACTGGAAGAAACAGGCTGCTCCATAGCTCATGTTAGCCAAACAGAAGCCAAATGGCAAATCACTGCCTTTTGCCTTTTGATCAACCCTGACCGACAGAGATGGCAAAGCTGACAGTGAATGCTGACAGAATAAGTCAGCACATGGCATGTTTTAAAAAGAGTGTATGAGGGAAGGAGTAAACTGAACTGAGAGAACAGAATATTTTTTTCCCACAGTCTTGGTACTATGAAGCTGCATCTTGTCAAAACCATAAAAAAAAAAACCACTGATTTTTTCTGTTCTTCAAAAAAGAAGTATCAAAATCTTTAATGAAAAAATTATTGTAATATTATTACATTCCATAAAACAATTTCTAGCAAATGGAAAGAGAAAGCCAATTCTTTGTAAAACACACTGATTTAAAATATGAAAGGGATATGTGGAGGCAGGGGGAAGAAACATGGCTTGTATTTAATTACTGTAACAACTTTGAATTGTGTAGCCAATAAACCAGAATAAAATAGAGGAGATGTGTTTAGATAATGTAAGACAAGACTGATCTTTATACTCAGGCAAGAGACCAAAAAAAGTGATATTGACATTAAGATTTTCTATTTGAGGTAGCATTTCTGTCTGTAATGCTCTCCTATTGTTTATTTCCATTCATAAATTAAGAGATTTAATTCTGGAAACTTGTGCATATTTTACAACGTAGGTAAGTAAAATTAATAAGTCGTTACACACCCCTACAGGAAAAAAGTCTGGTATTTGGATTGGGAATGCAATCTCTGTCATCTCATTTATATATTTCAGCACAAAAGAAAACGCTTCCTTCAGTCTCTTTCATTTCTTTTCATGTCCAAAACTTGGACGTAGTATAGTCCAAAAGTTTATTTTTCTCCTTGTTCTGTTAAGTTTCTCTGCTTTGCAATACATTTTCTGTTCTAGTGGAAAGAGAACATTAGTGATTTTGACCTTCCACTTAACTTTGATAAATGTAGAAAGCATCAGACATAATCTACTATACCAACTTCTGAATTATACATGTTGTAGAGGTAACTAAGTAGTCTTCCAGCAAGGATGGGAAGCCAGCATCCTTCAAACCTTAAACAGAGTATCTTTTACAGGATAAGTAAGTACTCTCACCTTGCTTTCAAAGTCCCTGGTATCTTGTACTGCCTTGTGTGTCTCAGATAAGAAAAAGACAAGACTTGAGATGTTTGTTCATCATTTTAAAAAGAAGGGGGGAAAAAAAACCCTTTGATTTTAGCTGGTAAATGCAGACTTTCACTTCTCCTTTTTGCAAAGAAAAAAGTCACTGTCAACTTTTACATTAGGGGTTTGATTATAACAAAAGCTTGGGTAACCTGGCATCTTTTTCTTTTCTATTTTTAGTGACAGTTTAAAAAGAAATTCCCAGAAGCAGATTTCCATTCTTTCTCCTTAGGGTACATCAAACTCAGCAGGTGGCAATATAAACTTCACCCATACCACCTGGAAGAACAATTTTTGAGGGGAAAAATTAAGTTAACTTATAAAAATACCCTTTTCTGATACATGGTCAGAGAAGACAACATCCCGAAAACTGAAGTCTGCATTTGCACAAGTACTTTAAGGAATTTATTCCATACATCTCTCTTCAAAAAATAATTGCTCGGCTTCCCACTGTAGTCAGTGGATAAAGGAATGTTTCATCAGATGGTCTTTTGTGTTCAGCTCTTGTGCTTCTCTTCATCCATTGATATGACGAACTCAGCCATGACAAGGTCTCCAGGAGGCACCTCCAGTCAAACATCTAAAAGTCTAGAGTGATTCTTCATCTATTACTGCTTCCTCTTCCACCTTTTCTGACAACCACATCTTTTATGAAGGAACATCTGAGATGGGTCAGGCAAAGGTTTGTGTGACCTTTGTATTGATTACTGGTGTCATCAAGCAACTTTTAACTGTTAGTGAAAACTTTATGGTCTGCTCCTCACTTTGTCTTCATGTTTTTCTCATTCTAAATGCCCATTATTATCTTCCCAGCTTTTTTTTTTTCTCTTTTCCTCACTCTGCCTCATCCAACATACTCCCTATGCTTCTCTTCATGTTATCTCTTCTTCCACTTCTCAGATCCTCACTGCATTTAAAGCACGTGTTGCAATTACATATTAAACAAACACAAGTAATAGCTAAAAACCGAAATTCACTGAAATTAAAGAAATAAATTTAAATTCCCAACATCAACACCCTGTAGCTTATGATTAGAAATCCCTGCCCCTGCCAGTTTTATTGCGTGATAGCTCTTTCCTGCATGTGGCTTGTCCTTGTAGGCTATGAAATAATTCAGGCATGGAGAATCTCTTGTCGCATATTTGTGCAAGTGGGCCTTTAAGCCTGGCTGCTGTTGACTGTCACTTTTACAATAATCCTTATGCCATTTTGTGCCAGCAAAAGAGACACCACGTTTCTAGAACACTTGCAAAGAAGTCAGCACATGTTCATAGAATTGTAGAATCATAGAATGGTTTGGTTTGGAAGGGACCTTAAAGATCATCTAATTCCAACCCCCCTACCATGGGCAGGGACACCTCCCACTAGACCAGGCTGCTCAAAGCCCCATCCAGCCTGGCCTAACACTTCCAGGGATGGGGCAACCACAACTTCTCTGGGCAACCTGTTCCTCACCACCCTCATAGTGAAGAATTTCTTCCTTATATCTAATGTAAATCCATCCTCTTTCAGTTTAAAACTGTTATCCCTCATCCTATCACTACACTCCCTGATAAAGAGTTCCTCCCTGTCTTTCCTGTTGGGCCCCATTTAAGTACTGGTAGACTGCTATAATGTCTCCCTGGAGCCTTCTTTTCTCCAGGCTGAACAGCCCCAACTCTCCCAGCGTGTCTTCATAAGAGAGGTGCTCCAGCCTTCTGATCGTCTTGGTGGCCCTCCTCTGGACCCACTCCAACAGGTCCACGTCCTTCTTATGTTGGAGGCCCCAGAGCCGGACACAGTACTTCAGATGGGGTCTCACAGGAGTGGCGTAGAGGGGCAAAATCACCTCCCTTGACCTGCTGGCCACTCTTCTTTTGATGCAGTCCAGGATATGGTTGGTCTTCTGAGCTGCAAGTGCACATTTTTGTCTCATGTTGAGCTTTTCATCGACCAACACTCCCAGGTCCTTCCCCTCGGGGCTGCTTTCAATCCATTCTCCACCCAGCCTATATTTGTGCTTGGGATTGCCCAGACCCATGTGCTGGGTTTTGCACTTGGTCTTGTTGAACTTCATGAGGTTCGCATGTTAGGTGAGGGGCTCCTATGTACACTTTTGTCGGATGGCAATAATTTAGTGTAATCCCTTTTTGTAATAGGCTGAGCTAAGTCCAATGTCAGATTTGGTGAAGGTAATAAGTATTCAGGCAAAAAATTGCAGAGCTCCATTGATACATGG
Source organism: Larus michahellis (assembly GCF_964199755.1). NCBI lineage: Eukaryota > Metazoa > Chordata > Aves > Charadriiformes > Laridae > Larus > Larus michahellis. Next base: position 51,423,452 of record NC_133900.1, on the reverse strand, counting down.
TAGCTTGTAAAACTGTTATTTCATTCTGTGCAAGTCCTCTGAAAACACTGTCCAGTTTGCTTTTGTTCTTTTGCTAAAACTGTTACTAGGTATGGAATTAAATAGTCAATAGTCTAGATAGGTAATTTCGAAGTTTGAGCTTGATTACTGAACAAGCACGGTTCTGTTTTTTATTGCTAGACCTACTATGGGGGTAAACTCTATGAATAGTTATGAAATACTAGGATACTGTAACAAGGAAGACTGCATGAATGCTCCAAAGAGAAAAGAAGATGCAGAACATGATGTTTTCATTTGTATGGTGTCAATTTTATATTATCTCAAAATATTCTCTACACTGGGGAAGGAATCATGGTGAATCACATCATATCTTCCTGTACAAAATAAATTCCCAGTTAAAGGGTATCAAGTCCTACCTCATTTTTCACGCAACATTACTTTTGCGTAAACATTTAGGAATATAACTTTAATATAACTTCAATGGAAGGCAAATAATGTGCCCTTTCCATTCAATGGAAGATTAACCCTGAAAAAAAATAATTTACTGCCCATTGTTTTTGCCTTTTAAGTTAATGGAGCTTTTCAATTAATAACAATAAAGTAGACTTTTACACAGTGTATTAATTTTATACAGGCAATATCCTCACCTTCTTGTCCAGTCCAGTGTCATAATATTCTTCTGATTCTCTTCTAACTCAGGGATGTTATTACAACAAACAGATAGTTCGGCTGTTGCTCATCTGTGGTAACTACAGGGAGCCACAGAACATAGTTATAAAATGCCTAATGGGTTTGCAAGTGCTTTCTGGAGCAGAAAAAAAAACAGTGCAAATTGCAAATCTGAGTGTGTATTTCCCAACTGTCTTTGCACTTACAATACCTTTAATAGATATTACTAGTAGATACTGTCTCTAGTACATTTACTAGAGACAAGAGGACTTCAGCAGACATTGTTTTTTTCCACTGTCCCTGGGGCTCTGAGTTTTGCCTATTTCTAGTTCAGTGCAGCACGATCTCCCCAGCAGCTTTATTTCATGTTCCAGAGGTGTAGAGCAAAAGAGACCACACTACCTGGACAAGATGCTTCTCTTCCCACTAATTCCTGACATTAAATGATGTAAAGGAGGGAGATTCAGTTCCCTTGTTCTGTTCCACCCACCACCGTTGAGGTAGTCCTTTTCCTCGCCTTTGGCTTTCAAGTCACACAATAAAAAAGGGTCTTTGCACAATACCATGAACCCATTTCTGGGTTTTGAATACAGATGGCTCTCCAAGGGAATGCCAGTCAATGAGTCCTCCCATTGAAGAAATATTTAATTCTGTAGTCCAGTATAATCATGAGCATACGGTATTGAGCCATACTAACCACACTACAAGAACGGACCTGACATATATTGACTGTAGGGTCTGGTGTATTCCTAATGCACTTTACTGCTCTGCGTCATGGCTTACCAGACCAGAAGGCTTACTGAGGTGCACCACACCTTTCTCCTTGTCTATGCGCTTAAGTTTTCTTGCAAAGGAGTACGTGAAAAGGGCATGGTATCTATTGGAGATTCACTCTGACATTATGTCAGGACCTAACCAAATTGTACTTCCTAACTCAGGAAATGCTAGAAGCACTGTGGATAACAACTACTCTGCCATGAAGACACAACCATTGCACAGTACCCCAATCAATTGTTTATTATCTCTTTGATCCTGAACATGAAGCTACATACTGCTAGTCTATTTTAATTAGGGAGCCTCCATGTCCTGATTTAGCTGCACTGTCTTGTCTCCTGCCAGTTCACTTGCCTCAGAACACCAATAAATTGTCATGTCGCAAGCACCTCTATGCATGTCAGCACAAGGGCTGAGGTTCATTTGAACTTGAGCCAGAAGAGATGTGGAAGTTTATTTTAAGCTTCTTATCTCCACAGACATGGAGAAGGGATTCACTTACAGAAGATGACCCTTCCAGCTGTCTTAGGCATTCATTTTTGGATATGTTGGGCTGCTGTGTGGAAACCTCTAACTTCCATAGTCCACAAAGGGCATCTATTTAAATAGCACTGCCCAGGGACTTGAGGCAGTTGCCTAGATACCCTTAGGAGATACAATATACATCTCCTGAGGAGACATAGGGCTGACAAATCAGCCCTCTAGCTCACATGTAGAAATCTACAAGCAGGTTTAATTTCAAGCTGAATCTCACTCTCATGTCTTAATTATCAGGGAACTGAAGGTAGGTGAGCTACGCAATGTCAAGGTCACCTTTACAGGAATTTCGAGTTATTAACCTCCTTTATTTTGGGACACGCTGCAAGTCAGAACCTGCTGATAACAGAAACAAGATCATTTGCCCACAGTTCTAACACATCCTGACTTGTGTATAATCCCCAGGAAGAGTAAAGCCTATATTGTAGAGGATAGAAATTATTTGCAAGAAAATTTCATATCTTACTGTATTGGAAGTAGGTGGTAAGGTTTTGGTAATGAGGGTCTCCAGGGGAAGCCTCTGTGAGAAGAGGTCAGTGGCTGCCCTGTGCCAGACACCACAGCCAGCTCTGCAATGGACCCAATGCAGGCCAAGGTTGAGTCCATCAGTGAAATTCGTGGTGCCCCTGTGAAAATGTACTTAAATAAGGGCTGAAAATGCTGGAAAGACAGGGAGGGAATCAAGGAGAAACAACAGAAGGAACACCAAGGTCAAAGGACTAGGAGATCCTTAATGGTGGGGCAGATATCCCTGAAGGGACTGCAGCTCTTGGAGGACCCATGCCAGATCAGAGTAAGAGTGAGAAGGAAGAAATGTCAGACCTGACCACAACACCCACATGCTTCTTGTTGCCAAGGAGGGAGAAGAGGTGTCTGGAGTGAAGTTGAGCATGAGGAGGGCTTTGTTTTCCCTAGGGGTTTTAATTTTATTTCTTTTATTTTTTTCCCCACCACAATACCCAATTCAGTAATTATATATTTATATTAATTGGCAATAAATTAATTTTCTCAAGTTGAGTCTGTTTTGCCTGTTTGACATACAAGTTTTCTCACTCTCATTCTCCCTATTCCCTCCTTCCTACTGCTGAGGCAGAGAGTGAGCGGCTGTATGAATGCTTGGCTGCCAGCTAGGTCAACCCACCATGCCTCCACATTCTGCTTTTAGTGGAAAACATACTGGGAAACCATAGCAATACATATTTCATGTCTAGTTAATGCTAGTCATAATACTTTCCACAACTTAGGAACAATGTAGCACAGGCTTGATTAAACTGTCCACATATAGGGATCTAATTCATCTGACAAGCTATAAGGTATATGTGATACATCTGCAGAGGTTTCAGGATGTGGTAGAGCACTTCAGGACCTTTGGCATGACAGTTGAAGGACCAACAAAATACACTAGGACATTTCAAATACCACTAGATGCTTTTCAATATGCACGTGAATTGACTATTGATAATCTATATGCCCAAGTCTTAGAATCAGACAGGGACTAATTCAAAGTAGCAACATCGACTCCCATGGGACTATACAAAAATACACTAAGGATTTGTCTGTTTTTTAAAAAAATACATTAGTGGGAGGTCTGGCCTTTGAATGTTTTAATAAGCAGAGGTATCAAGCCTAATGGCAAATTAATAAAAAACAAAATCTCATTCAAATCTTAAAAGGATTTACACTGATACAGTTGCCATAGCAACTTTGCTGTTGACAAGCAAATACTTAAAAAAATTCCTGTGAATTCAAACCACTGTTTGATGCTGCTGAAAAGTATACAATGAAATGATTCCATTAAATTTCCCCTGGAGGAGGAAACACTCAAGTGCTCAGATGCATCTCAATTATGAGCACACAGTCCACAACCGGGTACATTACTGACCTTTCCTGTATCAGGGGAGACAAAGGCATGTGCCAATCCATGACTACTTTAAAAGAATTTTGTTAAAAAAAAGTGTGAGCTGGGAGCAGTAACTCCTGCAATGTATTAGGGCTATAATCACTTTATCTTACAGTGGCCAGATATAAAACATGAATCCCTACTATTGCTAATCAGATAGCTCCATTCCATGATCTGTTAAAATAATTTGTTTTCTACCTGCTTTTCTTGTACATCGAAAAGCTCAGAGATTTTTTCTTTTACTTCTTTTAGATGTAAAAGTTTTCAGAAAAAATCAATTTTGCCTGTTGAATGAATGATGTGGTGGCACTTCTGCAGACATGCTATCAGAAATCTATGATAGTGTTCTTCAAAAATGGCTCTCTCGTGTGACTTGACTGTGAGGCATAGTAATTAGTCTGCAGCAAGACCAGGTGTTCTGATTCACAGAGCCCTTCCTTTCAGCACTACAGAAGATACAGTAGTTTCTTTTAATTTTCCTTTCATCCAAGGCAAAATAAGTCATGAAACTTTCAAAATAAAACTACAGACAATGTCTTCCTGACCTTTTTCTGGGAAAACATATAATGTGTGCAGTCCTAAAAAAACTATTCACACTTATTTAGAATAACACAGAAATCACATTATGGCTCTTAAACATGGGATATGGTCCTTCTCTGCCCTTGCTCATATACATTAAAGACCTGGAAAAACATTATTTATGTGAATTGAGGATTCAGTACATGAAAGCAAATGTAAGACAAAATACATCCTCTCATATTGATGTACCCACAATTCTCATTAAAGATTCAGAGTAGTACAACACTGTCAAGACAGGATATAGTAGTATATGACTTACATTTAAATTAGTACAGGTCAAATAATTTATACTAAAGTCATCCTGATAATTCCTATAGAACAAACACCTCAAGTATTTCAACCTGTGGAAAAGAAATACCTGGCCAATGTTGGTACGAGTTGGTCTGTTACCAGAACTCTCCTGGGATCTAGGTAGGTGTGTTGAAAGTACATGATCTAAGAAACTTCCTCTAGACATGATCCTTCATTTGAAAGAATTTTGCAGTTTCATATGCAGAGCAAATAAGGATATTATTGAAGAAAAGGACTGTAAAATCAGCTTCATGTAGTTCCAGAAGGGCCCTTGCAAAGTGCTCTCTTTGAAAGACATTAGGCTTTATGTCATAACTATAGTCTGTCTTCAGTCATCACTAGTATATTTTGAATTTTAGTAAAAATACTTTTACCATCTTCTTTAGGTTCTGCGCATTTCCTAGACTATCAACTAAGTCAGCATGGTTCAAATGTTAAGATCTGTTCAACCAGCCTTTGAACAAATAAAAGTTTCAATTTACTGAACACTTCTGGTGTTACAGGGAAGTGCATCTGTTCTCACTAGAGACAACAGGATGCAGAAAAACATATCTACACACCCTTTTTATACAGGAATTTGATCATTGATAGATGTTCAGTATCTGCATCAAAGTCCTTTGTCTGTATCTTACGTCTATTTCTCCAGATTTCTGTTCTGATCTCACTTTCTCAGAGTAGCTAGTATGCACGCTTGTCTCTTAAAATATTCAGACACACAGATGAAATACTCAATATATATAAAAAGACATTTCTAATAGCCATATAACACAGCTAGCAGAAGTTAAAATGCTGAAAATATGATCAGGATTAGAACCAAGTTCAAAGTCATGCAGCTGTCTGCTTTGAACCTCTTCCATTCTCTCTATATCATCTGGTATAAACTAGGAAAACTCCTGCTGAAGCTAGAAAAGCTACAGCAATTTATATTAGCAAAGCATTATGGGGAAATGGGCTGTTTAGAGAATTTTTTCTACAGCACTTGGTTGTCAAATAAGCAGCTGAAACTTCACTTACTTAAATAAAGTCTTTCTTGATTTATGCTAGTGCAGTGACAGTAGAATTTCATTCATGTTCCACTCTATGTTGCACACAGTGGCATTTGCTAGGTTATATAATGGCAGCTACACTGCAAAAGAAGAAAAGTTTAGTTGCGTTTAATGAAATTGCCTGTAGCAAAAAGCTGCTTTATTTTTTTATAAGAAAACAGTAATGAGTTACTTATTTGTGTGATGCTTTCAATTCTGCAAAGCTCTCCATTATACGCCACGTTGTGCCAACTTAGGACTTGAAGCCTGTGATCATCTCTGTATTACTTTCTAGTTAAATTCAGAGCAATTGCACACTAGTTAGCTCAAGTGAATCATTATTTTGTCAAATCACAGAGACCATCTGCACTGAACTGGTTCTGTTTCAAAAGTCACACCATGGATTGGCTGTCTCCAAAAGCCTTGAACCAAGCAAAGCATTTCTTGCTGCTCATGGGAAATGAGATGCTTATAATTAGACTGAGCTGCTCTTTGTGCTACAAGCCTTATTCAACAAACACTGTCTGATGCTTGATTGCTTTAAATAAAATGTTTTTCTTTGCTCACCACAGATTTGACTCCACACGCATTTGTCTGCAGGTAAATATATAAATGCAAAACAAAATATCCTGTGGGCAAGCGACAGGGGACAAACAGTCCTTTAAATAAATTAATATAAAGGCAAACAGGCCAAAGATTTGACCTTTATATCAAGCTGACTTGAAAATGTTCTACATCTGTCCTTAACGTCAATCTTCTCCCACGTGTCTGTCCACATGCACTTCTGTAGCATCTTTCCTGGATGGGTGAACGGACTTTCATTAGTGAGATGTCAGTCCAAAGCCTGTGACCCAGAGGGTAATATATCAGGTTCCATTTCGAGGTTGAAGGTTTGAAAGGTATTGAGAGGACTTACAGCCTCCGACAAGTCAAGGATTTTCCAGAGGGTGAGTTCTTGGCAAATGCGTGTGCAAGACTTTGCTCTCTGGAAAGGAAATCAGTGTTCAGGTGAGCTTTCATCGGTTGCATTAGTTTGTTTCAACTCATTTTCTCTACTACACAGATAGCTCTGAGAACCCAAAAGCTCCCTTTACCTGTATAAGATATCTAACTCCTTCCATCTCTCCCACTGAATCTGGCTCTACTGTATGTGTGCACTGCAAAATGTGTTATAATGGCCAGGTTTGTAACTTGCTGTTTTCAACAGCCTGTGTCCAGCACTATAGGCACATATAGCTTCCAGAGAAGAAATAACTAAAAAATGAAACTTTTCATAAATTAATTTTGATACATCTCCTCTACTAATGGTAGATACCCCAGAAAACTTACGACCCAAACGTCACGTCCCTGGCTAGTCTCTAAGAGGGCCATATCCATATTACACACCATTTACCCCTGGTCTCTTCCAAACATTATATGGTTTGGTTTATCTGTAGATAAACATATTTTGTGGTTATGTTTGTGTTTATTTTTCAAGTGCTTGAAATAATCTTAAAGGCTGTACCACAGCCTACCAAAGTAATATTTTTATAGCATACGTATCTCATGTCCTAGCTTGTGACATGAGGTAAACTGGAACTGTTTGAGAGGGCAAGGTCATATGAGGTAGGTTTTATAAGGCATAGGAAATCAGACATAGCACAGTTTTGTCTATGTTGTTTGCATGCAGTAGTCCTGGAAATAAATGACACCCATGACTACACTTGCATTTTGTTTTAGCCATACCTAGTTGGTTCTCTCCAGAAAAAATACTTCCACTGTTGAAATCACTGCTGAAGTGATTTACATACAGCTTGGATGACTGGAGTGTCACAACCTGGAAATGCATTGGTAAAGATAAGTTATTTTACAGCATATACAGCTAGACAAACCAGAGCAAGGAACGACAGTAAACAAAGGGAAACTGAATCTCATGCGTGTCCCTCAACCTCTCCATACATAGTGTCAAAACTATCAGCATCTTCAATTTAGTTAAATAAAGATCATTAGCAAGGTAAAAATGGAAGTAAAACTCTTAGAAAAATGCAATCGCTGATCATCCTGTCCAAACCACAATCTGGACATTGGCAGAGAAGTGCACATTGCAAATGAGAGAAGGTACTTAATTCCACTGGGAACAAGACAAGTGGAATCACTAAGGCTGGTTTACATGCTTACATTAATTTGACTTAAATTTGTAATCTTGATGGGAAAGTCTTGCCTTCCGCACATTCTGGACAACCATTTTCCATCCATTCCTTGTCTTTGAGCCATATGATGAGAGAATCCAATAAAATGATTCTGCTGGAAATAATTTATTTTCCTTTCTTCTCCTTTTCATTTTCAACCAGGTTAGTCTCTGCACCTATTTGAACAATAGTCCCCTTCTTCAAGAGGGAGTGGAAACAAGTAGTTGGAGGAAGAAGAAAAGCTATGATTGGATAGATATAGCGTCTGCACAGATTTCCTTTGACTTAAAGTCACAACATTACAAAGAGAGACCAGGACAAAAAGGGAAAAGTGAGAAGAAAGACTGAAATCTAGATGGAAAAGCAGTGAAGACTGATACTAAAAGGCAGGACAGAAAAAAGAAAAATCAGTTTTAGAATTAAAAAATTATTGGTTTTAATTTATGATTTAGGCTAACAGTATAATCATTTTACTGGAATACTGGCTAAGATTCTCTATCAAATATAAGAAAAGCATTGATAAGGCCTTATAAAGGCAGGATTTAAAAGGAGGATTTAAAATCCATTCTCTGTTTCAGCTAGTTGTCTGGGTTCTTCCACACCCCCCCTGGAAAAGTGGCAAGTGTCTTCACAGTGGAGCTTACCTTACTTAAGTCAGGTGCCTACAGCTGGTGGCAAGAGTCACCATCTGAGACGACTGCCTCTTTTTGGTAGCTATAAAAGAAATCTAGAAAATGAGCTTATCATAAAGCCAGCTTTCCATGTAGATCAGAAAAAAGAGATCAATTGTATCCAGAAGTCAACTGTTCTAGTTACGGGCAAAGGCAGCAGATGTGTGACCATATTTTGTAATCCTGAGGCTCAAGGGATACAGTCACCATCCTAATGGAAGAAGTGAAAGGGAAAATTACTCTGGATATGGGAAGAAGAGCACAGCAATACATCTAATACACAAATGTCTCAATTTGCCTAACCATGTAAAATTTAGTTTGCTCAGACATGACCACCAAGTATTTATTATCTTGTCTTTCAAATAAATAAATAAAAAGCTGCTAGGTCAGCTTTTTGTTCTGTATAACATGAGGTTTTGTGATTCATTAGTGCTCATTAAGCTGAATTTTTCCTCTGAGTATTGTAACTGAGAATCATCCAGCAATACAGGAAATAGTCCCAAGGTGACATTAACTTACCTCCTAGCACGCTATACAAACTCTAAGACACTTACATTCCTTTAGTCAGTGAAAATGCATGTTAATTGGAGAAGGTTCCAGCTGATTCTGCAAGGTCCCAAACACCTCTGAACTCCATGGACAGAAACCAATATGTGCAGCAGCTGCATTTGCTAAGTTAGTTTAATGCCATTTAAAAACCAAGGTAGGCATTCAAGTTCAGTTATAGGAAGTAAAGGATTCAAGTTGTAGACGAACATACTCCTGAAGTACCAGAAGGAAAGGTTACTACTCCTATCCGCTTGTCTTCACACATCTGTTGACAGCCAGTTCTGGTCATGGACCTCTAATCACATGGATAAATGAACCAGTTTGACAAAGAAAAATGATTTGAACTTAGGTTTAACCTAATCCCACTGCATTTGCTTAATCCATTTTGGAGACTAACTCATACGAACAGAGTGGTAAACTGAATCACCCCAGAAAGAGTTAAACACTCACTAATGGGTAGAGGGAATCACCTTTTTCAGTGTGGCTGCTAGATTTGAAATGCTAAGTCTTCATGGAAAAGGAGGTAGAGCTCTAACAGTACCTCTGCTACAGTGTGGACACAGTAAGCACTATAAAAGTGCTTGCAACTATGCTTATATGAAAGGAGATATGACCTATACTAATATAAGAAAACACAACGCTGGCAAAAACATGTTTATAGAAGTATTTAAACTTGGGTTAATATTTCAGTACAAATGAAAGCAACTATTTTTTCATTCACTTTTCCCTGTAATGGATAGAAAGCAAAAAGAAATATAAATAAGGTAAAAGAACATTCACAGAAAGGAAAGAAAAAATGAAAGATGAGAGGGAAATAATACTAACTGATGGTTTAAAATAATGCCAAAACCTAGACTTAATTCATTCCCTCTCAGGAAGAATGGCATCTCCAGAAGAAATCTAGATTCCCTTTTATGTGCTCTACCAAAAACAAGCTAGGCTTTAGTTGAGCACAAAGTCAAACATGAAGTACTAGATTAAAATTCAAAGGAACTGGGTGAAATTACAGGGAAGGAAAATCAACTTTTTGAGCTATTGGTCTTTTTGGCCCTATAACTTATAAAGTTTTAGGGTCATATGGTTTAAAGCAAACTAATTCAGAAGATCGCATCCTGACAGCTAGCACAGAGTGAGTCAAGTAGTGACAAGGAGCCATACCCTAGCCTCAAAAATTTACAATACCTTGAATAACACACTTTTTAACTACCATTGAAGCTGCAGTCCTGCCAGATCCTCAGTACTTTACAAGTGCTGCTTGATGCACTTTCAGCTACAGTGGCTTATTAAGAGCCATCAAAATGACTACCCAGTTATTACAGTGTTAATGTGTTTTTAATAATAATTATTTATTGCATCTGTAATTTTGAGTCAATTACATACTAGGCGGCTGCCCATGTCAAATAATGTAATTTCCTCCAATGCTGAAAACCTCCAGAGGAGGTGCACTTATAATAGCCTATGGTATGCAAAGCATATGGTAGGTCTTAATAGGGCTTAATTAAACGCTTGTTTAAATCAAAATGTTGCAAAAATATTTATTCTATTTTTATGTATAATTAAAGTGCATTTGTAAAATTATGTTAATTGCTAGACACAGGGGGAAAAAGAACCCCCCCTCCAAATTCATTAAATAAGCCTAAGAACACCGTGCATTTACCTTACTTAATGAGATAACATTTGCAAAGTATTTTGAAGCCCTGAAGGGCTACATTTTCTTTTAGTCATTATTGCTATTCCAATTGCTTTTTAAAAAATTTGCTTATTCATTTAATTTTATTTAATTTTACAAGGCAATATTTTTCACACATCTGGTAGATGTGGTGTCAGGCATAGGAATTAAGAGCTCTAGCGGATCTTATTTTCCCAAGACATCATGGCCAAGACCATGAGGAAAGAGTCCTCCAGGACTAGAGATGAGTGACAAAAGCATTGCTTGCTGGTATTGCAGTCAATTCACAGAAAAATTGTTGCTGATTGATATCCAACTGTTGCCATTGTATCTTTAGCAAAAGTCTCCCTACAATCTCTCAAAATAAAGAAACAGGGTGATAGCTTCCACAGCAGTCATTGTATGCATTTAAGTTAGGTTTCTGCTGAGCCACCCTTTGCAGGAGCCTCTCCCTGATAATCTAATAGACTATGAGACATACAACTCAGCAGTGTAAATTCTCCCGTGACTGGGTACATAATAGGGCCTATTTTATACACATAGCATTATGTTTTGCTTGAGATTTTTAAAAGCAATGGAAGACATGGAGTCCTTTGACTTTAAAATGAACTAACTAACACTAATTAACCTCAGTGTAAGGCAGAACAAATCAGACTTCACATGGGGTTGTAGTCACAGTATCTAACTCCTGCTGAACTCCATTGCTTTTATTCAGTTTTCTCACACCAGGAAGGTTATTCGAGCTTGACCCTGCTTGCAGACAATCAATGAAAAGTCACTCTCAGGGGTTAATAATGCCAAGAGTAGAGCTTGCATTTGAGGTTAAGATGTATCAAGAAAGGTATTTTACTCGAGTTGGTTTACTTTTGGATTGAGATTTGTCCAGCAAACACAGTTAAAGGTTTCTGTTAAATAAAATGTAATTGAAAAATGTATATATATAAATTGTCTTTGTTCCAAATTATGAAGTCAGATACTTGGGAAGAATAAATAGGACCAAGTGGAGTTGAATCCAGATGAGGTTTAGCTTCAAAAACTCTCTTTTTTTTATCATTTTTTTATCATCTACTGCACTGTTTGAGAATATAAAGGAAAAAAAATTGGGGGAAAAACCCCCAACTTCTTGTTTTCATCAGAGGCTTAAATTTTTTCCATTTCACTGATGTTAGTGAGTAGAAGGATTTGGTCTTCCCTCTTTGTTGTCATCTTCTGTCCTCCTCCCCATGTTCCTTCTCTCTTTCCATGTTACTGGACTTTTTTTCCTTTTCCCCCAATTCTCCTGTATTCACAATCTATGCTGTTTCTGTTTGTACTAATGGGCAGTTAGACTACAGAGTGTCCTTCACGGCCATAACTACTGACTGTCTGTATCAAACCACCTCTCCCTGACTGTGCAGCACCAAGCTATATCAATCCTGCAAATGCTCCTGGACTTCCAAGAGAAATGACAATCTTGTTTGGTCTCCCTGGGAACTGATGCAGACAATAGGTCTCAAGAATGGGAAACTCACCCAAGCAATCACACAATTCACCTGCTTCAAGCTAGAGATGGAGGAATCACAGAATGACAGGGGTTGGAAGGGACTAAGTAATATGCAGAGTCACTTTTTGAAGGACTCTGCCTCAAAAAGAAGTTTAAAATATGGACAAGGCAGTTACTACAGCTTTTGTGGAACACTGTGCAGTGGGAAAAGGGATTAGGGCAGTTTCATGTTCCTAAACAACCTTCCCATTCTACTCCCACACCTCTCAAAGCCTCCTGCAGGATTTAGAACTGTTGAGACTGCCATCTGTCTTTGCTCTGTCATTTCACCTACCCTCTTCTAGTCTTTGTTGCTGCCTGCCAGGCTATGGCCCAAAGGGGCTCTCAGGAGTGGAGCAGAGAGGAGAGCAGACAGAGATATCAGCAGGAGCTCCATTCTTTCTCCATCTGCTTACCCTGCTGACATTCTGTATGAGACAAACGTTGTGCTGGGTCATCATGTCTATGTACTGTGTATATAGACCAGGGAAGACATGACTGCTGTCTGCTACCCCCTTGTAGCAACGAGACTCTCAGTGAGTGGTCCACAGTACTGCAAGATCAGAAATGGGGAAAGAGTTCCTACAAAACATTTTCCTTTTCTCTGTCCTCCATACTGTGCTTCGGAACGCACCTGCTGTCCGTGAATGCCCTTCCTTTAAATGTTAGGTACAAGTAAATCAGTCTCTGTATAGCCGTGTACAGAATTTCAATGTGCTGAATTCAAAAGGCTAAAATCCCTTATTTTGTCAGGAGAATGTCAACTTTGTGATTTGAGGAGAGCAACGGAGAGGAGAGACAATACCCTCCCTTTTTTTTTCCCCATAAAACATGTTGCACTGCAGAAAGCTTTTTGATATGTTTTTACATATCTCTGACAGCACCACATGTCTGTCTTGGCCAGTCAATACGATGTAAATGTCCTTTGGATATCTCCCATTAACAGTGCTATCTCTGTACCAGGGCTGGAGTGCCACACCAGATGTAATGGTCTGCTGCCTTTTCAGATTGGCCCCAAAAGGATGGATAATTTTGTCAGTGGATGGACATTTACTATCTACTTTTAGGCCAGGAGGTTGGTGCACTGTGGGTTCATATCTGTACTTACCTAGTTTAGCTGGAAGTACAGCAGTATTTTCTTCAACTTGAATAAATAACTGACCTATAACTCATAAGAAGGTAGCTACTCTACTGTTTTGCCTCGAAGTTTCCATCCATAAATGAGAATGGTTTTGAATCTGATGTGCTTTTATTGATGTGCAGTATAAAAAAAAAGCATAAACTGTTTACAGGGATCATTAATTCACCCTGGAATTGCAGGTAACTAAAGAGGGTGCAGCGATTCTTTAAAACCTGTTTTAAGTTATAAAAGAATACAAATATATATGCATATGTATGTGTCACTGATCTAGCCACATTTATATACCCAAATGGATATGCAGTACAGCTTTCTTTTGTGTCTTCTTATTTCAGGAATGGCTACTTCTAGCCTCTCAGAAGACACTCTATACTCAGGAAGATCAGTTAGACAACATGGTAGCTAAACAGTCCCTACACCACATAATGAACAAAAAATGAGATAAAGAGGTAAAGGCACAAGAAAAATGATTAAAAATCTGAAGTTGGAGAGATCACTGTGTAAGGCAATCAAATCAAATAAGGAAATTCAGTTTAATCAAGACATGCATATTAAAGTACCCAGTCAAAAATAAACCCTTCATCTGACGGGAAAGAGCACAGGTATGTGGGGGCTAGGAGAGCAGCGAGACACATATTAATTATTGAAATCAATGAACCTGACATCCAGCTCTGAAAAAGATACAAAAAAAAGTGCCACGTATTCTGGATGCAGGCAGGATTATGTAATTCCACTAAACTCCTGCTGTGAAACTGCATTCTGTATTTAGCAACTCCGCAGACATCTGAGGGCTGGGGGAGGTTATAGGACCAAGAAAGTTTCTGTACTTGGTTGTAGAGGAATAACAGGACACGTATTGACAATGGGGACACTACGTTTTGAGAAATTAAATATCTAATGGTAAAGATGAGAAGGAAATGATCTTTCAGTGCTACTCTGGCCAGTGAGATATGCTATGTGTGTCCTCTGTGGGTGAGATGTGGCATTTGTTTATCTAACTTTTTCCTCAGCAGAGGCCCATGATCTGACAATTTCCCAATCTTTCATGTTAAGTGTTCTCCCTCTTTTGATTTCTCTGATGAGAATAAGGATGATGAGCAGGGAAAAGCCCTTAAAAAGAATCAAAATTCCTTAACGGATGTATGACAAAGATGGTGGGGTTTACACTGTATTCAATCTTTGGTTTGGATTTGGATCTGAGAGAGCATTTACAGTTTCCTCACTTGGGACTTCTTCATCTTCTGTCATGGTATAACCTGCTCTCAGCTTGCGCTGCCACTCCTGATGGTAATGTGCATTCAGTAGCAGGTTTGGGTATGATGACTGCACCAATTACTGTCCCCACAGCAACCATCCCCCCCAAAAAAACCCCTCAAACCCCAACAACCTGCAGTCTTTTCAACTGAGACATCCTTACCCACACAAGCCTGCACACCAGTGCACACTAAACTCAGTGCCGACTGGCATTAATAAGACAGTCTGCAAACAGTTCAGGCACTGTTCCACCACCTTTTCAGCTGTTCCTGACTGTCAATCCACCACAGGGTACCAACTTCTTGTACACAAGTGAGACAGACAACTGGATTTAACCTCAGCAATTCCAGCTTATCCATTTGTGATGTGTGTGCGAAGACAAGTAAAACCGCTGCAGTTCCCTGGGCATCAGCCACTCAAAAGACCTGTGAGGATCTTGGTTTGGTTATATTTCCTCATTCATACACATCTTGTATCTGACTGCAAGTCTCAGCATAGCTGCTATATTTACTCTCATGTTTCATTATATCTTCTTTTCCCTATGCATCTATACCACCCAGTTCTTTGGTTGTAAGCTGGCTCTCTCCTCCAAGGGGGTTTGGGTTCGTTCATGTTCCAGCTCCAAAATGAATGAAGAAATGGTGAGGAAATGTCATGACACAATGAGAGCAGTAAAGATCTTTTTCCAGCCTCCAGACAGCATGAACACAAGCCATCCTAGGCTTGCAAGTGCAAGGCTCGCAGTGAGTACCTATTATAAAGCCTCTGCAACCTAGAGAGTAGCAAAGGAAATAACCTAGGGGATCTCCATGTTCCCTGCAGGAACTATTGGAATTGCTTAGATATGCACCAAGAACTCTAGGCTACAAGCAACTAATAGTAACTCTCCTTTAGCTTAGGCCCAGAAAATACCTAAATATTATGGCCTGCAGCAAAATAACAGGTGTGTAACAACTTGGCAGTTGTGGATTTGTTCTACTGTGTTGTTATAAATAGGCCCCATATCCAGTTATTGCTCAGATTGTGCTGCATGTTGCATTTCCTGGGTTTGATATTTACTTCCAGCTTGATACCTAATTAAATATTGTCAAAATAAAACCATTACTGATGCCACGTGTTAACATAAGCATTGTGTTTAGTCTGTTTGCCAACTTGGTGGGTTTAGATTAAGATTCAAACTGCACACTGAGGAAAAAAAACCCTAGAGGACCCTCGGGTGAGAACTGCAATACTGCAATTCTTTACCCTAGGTTAGTATTTTATCTCACTGTGACTCGGAAACAGACTCTTTTCCACTACTTGCATTTCAATGGACTTGTGCCTCGTTGTGTGAGATGATAATGCCATTCTGGGTGAGCTGCAAGTATTAGCCAGGGGAAGACAGTTACTTCAAAATGTCTGTGGAAGTTTATGTATTCATGGCAAAGGATAAATGTTTGGGGGCTAGTTAGGACACTGTCAACAGTTCAGTAAGACTATACTTCCTTGTTAGCTGGCATTTTCCTTGCACTTAACTCCCCTACTATATATATTGCACCAGTAATAACAATCATGCATTTTAATATTTTGGTATTCATTAATAGTCCTTTCCTCCTTCTGCATGAAGATACCTGATCTCCAAGTATATTGGATTGCCTAAAGCCATTAAAGCAGCAGATTCTGCCAGGGCATTGAAAAACCTACAAGTATATATTTTTTTAAACTACCATTTCATAACATTTTCTTTCAGTTTAGTCATCTAAGTGTGTCTGTCATACAGGCTCCTTTCCTTAGCCAGTCTGAAACTACTGGGACTTCCTAGACACAGCCTTGTTTTGCAGAAGGACCTACAAGGTTAGATTGGAAGTCTAACTTTTTGATGACAATCAGTCTCTTTGATAAGCATACCTTTAACAGCAGCCACATATGAACCCATAACTTCAATTCTAACTTTTGCTTATGCTCCCTTCTGTACTTCGGTATCATCAGAAATGGAATTTTCAAAGGCATCTTCTAGAGATTTTAGGACATCTACTCATGTCTTCACTATAGCTTTTGAATCACAGGTAATGGAAGGAAAGATGAAATCACTATACATAGTGATAGACAAGAATGCATTACCTGAAGGCAGCTTTGACTTAGAATTAATAACTTTACCTACAATTTTCTATTGAACTTTTCTACTATATGACAGGAAAAAGTGCTATGGCAATGAGATACCCAGTGTTCATTTTTCTGTCATATCATAAGCTTGATTTACCCACCATTGTCTTTGAAGAAGATCTGGAGTAACAAGGTCATACTTGGTCTACTCTGTTACAGATGTCCCTAAACAGTCTTACTACCTGTCCCACAACCCTTATTACACAGGAAGGAAATGGGCTGTTTGAAGAAAGTGACAACTGTGGGGAAAAAACGCTGTTTTGCCAGAAGTACCAAGTGCACTCCAGGGCCAAGATCCTTATCACATGTCTAGCTATTTCCACTGCATTAGAACTAGTCAACCTGAGTTCCCTTTGCCTTCAGTGTGAAAAAGAAGCGTTTCTAAAGTGTGATTTATCTGCCCTGTTTTAGATGTCTTTTTTAGCACAAGATGAATTGCACTGTCAAAGCTTCTCCTCCTCCTCTCCATTGACTATTACGGGAGTCCAGGACAACAAGGTACAGTGCAGTTATCTACAGAAGGAATGTCTGTGTTTGGTCAGATTAATCCCATTCCTGATATCCACTTTCAAGTCACCAACATACACTTCAAACTGACATCATCAGTGCCATGAAGCATAAAATTGGATCTAAGGCTAACAAGCGACGGATATTGTGTCTCGATACTCTGAAATAAATCAAGAGAAATGTACTTACAACTGAAGGACTAGTTGCTTACCTGGAGTATATCAGAAGCACATTGTTGCTTTCTATGTCATATGTTTAGTAATAGTTGTAAAGCAGGGACCAAAGCAAAATAAGCATGGTGAAAAAGAAATTCATACAGATACATATAGATGCAAACACACAATTATCTCTATAACAAGCTAAAATATTCTTCTTCTGTCTTTTTCCTTATTTAAGGCTGAGAAGAAGTAAATAAAACCAGAAGAAACAGTTGAACATCTAAATGCTACCCTGTCCTGCACTATAAGAACAGTCACCATATGAACTAACAGATAAAACTGATGATGAAATGTGGGTTCTAGCTATCATGGACTTTCTATTGACATCAGTTTTTCCGTTTGTAAAATAAGGATGATGATATCCAACACAAGTCATAGGAAATTTGGGAGTTTTTATCAGAAAGTGACAACACACCAATTGCAGTGGTTGAATACAAGAGAAGAAGGAATAAAAAGCTATCACTTAAATTGCTATGCAACAACAGACCAGTATGGCGTATCTATTCATACTAGCAAACATTACTGTTTTGATAGGAAGACATATCCTTAAATTCAGTCTGGACGTTAACAACCACAAAAGTAGATTATAATGAACCGCAGAGTAACAGAATCTACAAAACTTTAGTGGGTTGAAAGAGCCACATATCTGTCAAAAACTGTCTCCTTGAATTTCTCCACCATAAGAGTGTTTGTTATAGATACGAAACAATGTCTTCACTCCCTCTTGAAGAGTATGGCAGTGAGCGTGCTTGAGAAATGGCTGTGAAGCAATGTGACTTCACAGGCAAGATACTTTCACCAGTCTTGGCAGCTGGAATCATTCCTGGTTACAGCTGTAGCTTAGAACAGAAAAATACCACTGACTATACTAACTATAGCAACTTGTAGTGAGAGTGCTGAAAGGTTATTAGAAATGTGAAATAAAAGAGATTCATTTTGCCATGGGGGAGATTATTGAAGTAAATGTATCTTAATTTTCTTCCTAGGTGGCAAGCAACCCAGAAATGTGCTAGTTACCTTGACAAGCAAAAACTCGATAAACTGTAGGACCTAATGCCTTTAAGTAGACTGCGACGCAAGCAAGACCGGCACAACAACTGAGGTCTACAATGCAGTAGTGGGTTTAGGCATACCTGAACTAGCTGGAATAGAGCTATATCATGACTGAAAACTGAACATAAGGACTTCAGCACCATTCAAAATCCTACATGCACACCCCAACAGCTACACTGAACTGAAGTTTGTGCCTCAAGTTCTCTGCAGTATCACTGTTAATACCATCCAGATTACAGTTAGCTCAGCTATGCCTATTGCAGTTACTTCCTAAGTAGCAGCATAGATATATCCAAAGTTAGTAGAGAGAGGTCATTTATGGCAAGGCCTACTAGCAGAATGAAGAAGCAGCCCTGACGTATGCCCACCTATCTTCTAAATAACAATCTCTGCAGGTTTACTTCTAGCATTTTCAAATTCAGCTAGAAACACTGACCTGTCTGATTAGCCTGATGTGCAGGTAAAGCTCTGTATGAGTAATACCCTCCAAATAACAAGCTTTGAGGCCTTTGATTAGCAAGAAGGTCATGGGTGGTTTAATACCCAATTCCCAGATGCCACATTAATGAGTATAAACTCATTTAAAAGATTTGTGATAAGTAATTAGGCTACTGTACAACTGCTTCAGCACATTCCCCATCACTCCAAGGACAAGTAAGAAAGAAGGACTGATTTCCTGTGTGAGCAATAATGAGAGAGAAAGGAGACTCGTTATTGTTTTACACCTGGGTGTATTGGTGGGCTGATTCCTTCCCCTACCATTCCTGCCATCCTGTTTGTCAAACTCTAGTGCACTGTAAATGAGAATAAACCTTTATGAATGACTGTTATGGAGGGATTCAGGGACATTGTACCTTGTTAGTTGCGTACCATACGGGGAAACTGAGTATGAATCACAGGAAGCCAGGAAAGCTTTGTGTCACCCATGTCTGTAAAGCAAGGACGTCTGGGTCATAGAATGAATCCAACAGGCATCAGTATTCCTTAGCAAGTTAAATTGCAGACAGTGGAACAGAACATTTAGCCAACGGAAGCAACACAGTACCTCTATTTCTCCAGCTACTATATGTTTTGAGAAAGCACCAGGTACTCTTCTGTTCTTTGTCTGACCCATTCCAGCCCTTGGGCAGTGCTATATTGTATAATATAATGAATTTGTATTAGTGTACTAATTAGCAGCCCTAGACAGGGTCCCCCACTTGGCAAATACTGTACCCTCTGAGAGTGGAATTCTTTTTTTACTTATTAAATGGATGAGCGTACAGATTGTGCTTGTGTCCTAGGGTTTCTCTGTAGTCACTTGAGGATAGCAATTAATCCTGTCCTATGTGTCAAAGTGAGGCATGATGAACTGTCCTTGAGAAAAGCCTTCTCTCACTTTTACCTAGAAAAGGAATTTCTGTGACAAATATTTAAATGGCTAGAAGGAAGGAAGATGAACAAAGGCAATCCCTTCATTAGAGGCTTTGAAATATAAAAGAAGAAAGAAAAAGAGGCAGGTAGAGAGGACTTGGATTGATTCAGGTCCTAAAGATGAACAGCAAAAAGCGACGGTTAGAGTTCAGGTTTACCAATTCCTGTCAAGGTATTTTTCCAGTGGAACTCATTACACAAAACCTATACGGTAAACCAATGTAACTCACTAACATTTCTTCCCTGTTGACATCCATCCTCCTGTTTCTTTCACATTTTGTTAGTTTTCTATTTTATTTTATTTAGAAACCACAGACTTTATGACTCTTCCCCTGCAAAAAAATGCAGGAAGTAAAGAATGAAGTGAAAGTAGTGAAGTCCACATATCTTACATTTTCCTGTCTTCCTATTTTACATCAGAATTGTTTTAGCAAATAAGGAATGAAGACAAAATTCAGCTTAATTCAGCCAAAAATTTCGATTTTGAAAGGTTATTTGAAAACTAAGCCATTTAAATTGCTCAAAGTTGTGTCTTTGTAGGTATTTTCCTTTGGGAGCAAGGTTTCAATAAGATCACTTTTCCCAGCTGTTTTGGGTGAAAAAGGGCCAAGAAGCTCTACTATTTCCACATATAAAACACCAGTATAACATAATTTACATTCTCCCTTGGCCCAAAGAGTTGTGGATCAAATTAGGCAATGGTTTCCTAGAATCCCAGACTGCAGGAATGTCAGTTTTGCTTCATAAAAGCAATCATCTGCTCAGCCAGTACTTTCTAAAGACAGATAAGAACTGTGTGGATTTTCTTTTTGAAAGAAAAAAATTATCTGAGAGACCTCAAAACAATAACTAAATGCCAGCTCTGTGTCATGTTGGTTTCTACTCTAAGATGCCAGGACTGTTAACGGCTTTGAGACAGAGTCCCAAATTGTGGCCTTGATGCTACTGATGCATGTACTCATGCATTGGCCTTTGAGGGGCACGGGGCTTCATAAAACCACTTTCTCATCTGATGCAGTTTTCTATACACAACGGGTGGTCAGCGATCTGGTCCACTGCTTTCCTTCAACACTCAAATTGGAGTTGGTCAGGGCAGTTGAGGGCGTTCCTTTCCATTCTAGCATGACTCTGCTCATTTGGCTTCAAAAGATTGGAAGGTGCGATAGAAAAAAAGAACAACACAGAGCAGCCAGACTCCTTGCATTTCAACTCCCAGTTTCAGGCCAAGAAAAGCGATTTTGTAAATTGAACCACTTTTATTTTGCCTCAGCTACTTATGAAAGACAATGAAAATGTGCTGAGATATTAAGTTACTTGAAATATCTGTAACAAATTTACTGAGTTGTCTTCACCTGATTTGGTGATACCTATGTAGAATAACCATCTAGAGATTCAAGCCTGCTTTGCATTATGGCTGACTGGAGGCAGCTTCTGGTGAATTTGGGCAGTTGAACTTCAGCTGAAGTATTTACAGCTTGCAGAAAGATGGCTGATACTTAGAAGTGATGTGCAGTGTTTAAAGATTTCTGATTTAATGTGTTTTAAGAGATCCCAAGATGTAGATGCTTGCAAGTTAAAATCCTGGGAGTTTTTAAGTCATTGGATTTGTTTAGTGACTGGGTGAGTTCTTTTTGGTTAACATATGGGAACTTTTCAGCCTAATTGGTTTGCAGCTGTACATTACTTTCAAGCTGGAGAGAGATCTGATAACGGCTCCGGGAGGATATTTATTATACTTTCCCAAAAGTTCTATCTGTAAAGGAAGAAAAAAATCAGTGGTTAAGATGCTAGTGTGACACTGAGTTCCAAATTAATTTATTCTTTGAAAGGCTGGATGGATGTGGTCACATAAGTCCAGTAAGTCACATAGTCTCCATGTGTGTCTATTCTTCTAATAGAAATGTGATCATGAAAGAAATTATGCAATGTTCGGATACACCATGGAAATAAGGGTTGCATCAGTCATAATTGAATCCTCAAAATATGCCTCTGACAATTTTTGGTTTCACTTTATTCTCAGGCCATGCTCATTAAAATAACATGCCCATCAATGTAATTCTGACACTTCCAATGTTTGGACTGGTTGATTCAGGGAATGCATTAGAACGTCCTTGTTGTAATCCACGGGACTTTTCAAGCACCAGATATATTTCAACAATATCACATGTGTGTTTGCATATGTAATACAAATATTACATAGATACTTTAATAAGTACTAGCACTAATTGAGACATGGTAAATTCCTTGAGGAAGGCAGTGTATGTTACTTCTATTCTCCTGCCTTTTCTCACTTGCTCTTCCTCTCTCTCCTGCTCTGTTCTATGTTCTAACATACTATGTTTATGACCAAAGGCGTTAGAAACAAAATTCAGATCTGGTTACATATACTGTTTTAGATGTGCATAGAAATAATATTGCAAACAGGGTATGCAATTTCTTCTTGATACCGTTGCACTAATTGGTAATTGCTGTTTAAGGATCTCTTTGGCCAGAGGTTGCATTAGGACCACTGTAGTATTTAACAGTTACCTAACTTTTGCTCTTTTTAATAATCACAGAATCACAGAATCATAGGGTTGGAAGGAACCTCTGGAGATCATCTAGTCCAATGCCCCTGCCAGAGCAGGGTCACCTAGAGCAGGCTGCACAGGAACACGTCCAGGCGGGTTTTGAATGTCTCCAGAGACGGAGACTCCACCACCTCTCTGGGCAGCCTGTGCCAGTGCTCTGCCACCCTCAAAGTAAAGAAGTTCCTCCTCATAGAATCAAAGAATCATAGAATCATAGGGTTGGAAGGGACCTCTGGAGATCATCTAGTCCAACCCCCCTGCCAGAGCAGGGTCACCTAGAGCAGGTTACACAGGAACATGTCCAGGCGGGTTTTGAATGTCTCCAGAGTCGGAGACTCCACCACCTCTCTGGGCAGCCTGTTCCAGTGCTCTGCCACCCTCAAAGTAAAGAAGTTCCTCCTCCTGTTTAGGTGGAACTTCCTATGCTCAAGTTTGTGCCCATTACCTCTTGTCCTGTTGCCGGGCACCACTGAAAAGAGCCTGGCCCCATCCTCCTGACACCCACCCTTTAAGTATTTATAAACGTTGATAAGGTCACCCCTCAGCCGTCTTTTTTCCAGACTGAAGAGACCCAAATCCCTCAGCCTTTCCTCATAAGAGAGGTGTTCCAGTCCCCCAATCATCTTTGTAGCCCTCTGCTGCACCCTTTCCAGCAGTTCCCTGTCCCTCTTGAACCGGGGAGCCCAGAACTGGACACAGTACTCCAGGTGCGGCCTCACCAAGGCAGAGTAGAGGGGGAGGATGACCTCCCTCGACCTGCTGGCCACACTCTTCTTGATGCATCCCAGGATGCCATTGGCCTTTTTGGCCACAAGGGCACATTGCTGACTCATGGTCATCCTGTTGTCCACCAGGACTCCCAGGTCTCTTTCCACAGAGCTGCTCTCCAGCAGGTCAGCACCCAACCTGTACTGGTGCATGGGGTTGTTCCTTCCCAGGTGCAGCACCCTACACTTGCCCTTGTTGAACTTCATAAGGTTTCTCTCTGCCCAGATCTCCAACCTGTCCAGGTCTCTCTGTATGGCGGCACAGCCTTCCGGTGTGTCAGCCACCCCACCCAGCTTGGTGTCATCAGCAAACTTGCTGAGGGCGCACTCTATCCCCTCATCCAGGTCATTGATGAATATGTTGAAGAGGACTGGACCCAGTACTGACCCCTGGGGAACACCACTCGTCACTGGTCTCCAACTAGACTCTGTGCCCCTAATCACAACCCTCTGAGCTCTATCTTTCAACCAGTTTTCTATCCACCCCACTGTCCATTCATCTAACCCACACTTCCTAAGCTTCCCTATGAGGATGCTGTGGGAGACCGTGTCAAACGCCTTGCTTAAGTCAAGGTAGACCACATCTACTGCCCTCCCCTCATCTATCCATCTAGTCATGCCATCGTAGAAGGCTATCAGATTAGTCAGACATGATTTCCCCTTGGTGAATCCATGCTGAGTACTTCTGATAGCTTTCCTTTCCTCCACATGCCTTGAGATGACACCCAGAACGAGCTGTTCCATCATCTTTCCAGGGATGGAGGTGAGGCTGACCGGCCTGTAGTTCCCCGGCTCCTCCTTCTTGCCTTTCTTGAAGACTGGAGTGACATTGGCTTTCCTCCAGTCCCCAGGCACCTCGCCTGTTCTCCAGGACTTTTCAAAGATGATGGAGAGCGGCCCAGCAATGACTTCTGCCAGCTCCCTCAGCACTCTCGGGTGCATCCCATCAGGGCCCATGGACTTGTGAATATCTAGATGATCTAATTGGTCCCTCACTCGCTCCTCCTCAACCCAAGGGAAGTCGTCTTCTTTCCCTGTTACTTTATTCAATGCCTGGGACTCCTGAGGGCTGGGCCGAGCAGAAAAGACCGAAGCAAAGAAGGCATTCAGTAACTCTGCCTTCTCCACATCCTCCGTCACCATGACTCCTGCCTCATTCAGCAGTGGGCCTACAACTTCTCTGGTCTTCCTTTTGCTTCCAATATACTTGTAGAAGCTCTTTTTGTTGTGCTTGATGTCCCTAGCCAGGTCTAATTCCAAGGCGGCCTTGGCTTTCCTTGTTTCATCCCTGCACGCTCTGGTGGCATTCTTGTAATCCTCCCAAGGGGTCAGTCCCTTCTTCCACTTATTATAAACTTCCTTCTTCCACTTGAGCTTTTTCTGAAGCTCCCTGCTCAACCATGCAGGTCTCCTGCGTCCCTTGGCCGATTTCTTTCTCTTAGGGATGCACCGATCCTGAGCTTGGAGGAAGTGGTCTTTGAATATCAACCAGCTTTCTTGAGCCCCTTTGCCTTCCAGAGCCCTAGCCCACGGGATCTCTCCAAGCAGTTTCTTGAAGAGGTCGAAGTTAGCCCTCCTGAAATCCAAGGTTGTAATTTTACTTCTTGTTGTTGTTTTGTGGATAGTACCCATGATCCTGAACTCAATCATTTCATGATCACTACAACCTAGGGTGCCCCCAACCTTAATGTCCTCCACCAATCCCTCTGTGTTTGTCAGTACCAGGTCTAGAAGTGCTCCTCTCCTTGTTGGCTCCTGTACCACCTGTGTCAAAAAGTTGTCATCAATGCACTGGAGGAGCCTCCTGGACTGTGCATGCCTGGCTGTGTGGTCTTCCCAGCAGATATCGGTGTGATTGAAGTCCCCCATGAGAACCAGGGCCTGCGCTTGCGAGGCTACCTTCAGTTGTCTGTAGAAAGCCTCATCAGTCTCCCCATCCTGATCAGGTGGCCTGTAATAAACACCCACAACAGTGTCCCTCATATTTGCCTGTCCCTTAATCCTCACCCATAAGCTCTCAACCCGCTCTTCATCCGCCCCTAGTGAGAGCTCGATGCATTCCAAATGCTCTCTCACATAGAGTGCAATTCCACCACCACGCCTTGCTGGTCTGTCTTTCCTGAAAAGGACATAGCCATCCATGACAGCATTCCAGTCATGCGAGTTGTCCCACCACGTCTCATGTTTAGGTGGAACTTCCTATGCTCAAGTTTGTGCCTATTACCTCTTGTCCTGTTGCCGGGCACCACTGAAGATCCTGGCCCCATCCTCCTGACAGCTATCCTTTAAGTATTTATAAGCATTGATAAGATCCCCCCATAGTCTTCTTTTTTCCAGACTAAAAACACCCAAATCCTTCAGCCTTTCTTCATAAGAGAGATGTTCTAGTCCCCTAATCATCTTTGTAGCCCTTTGCTGCACCCTCTCCAGCAGTTCCCTGTCCTTCTTGAACCGGGGAGCCCAGGACTGGATGCAGTACTCCAGATGCAGCCTCACCAAGGCAGAGTAGAGGAGGAGGGTAATCACTTCATGAACCCTGTCATAATGTTGACCAGTATGATTGGAAGTGGGAATGCTCTGAACATGAAATATGGGGATGAGGAAGGTAATTCTTTTTGTTTGCTTTTATAATAGGTCCCGTGCTTTTGGGACTGAGAGTGAGTAATTATTCTTTACATTCTTGATTTCTTCCATAATTTGTAGAAGTCCTCTATAGCTAATCTTAGTCTATAGCTTATCTTAGGTGATACATTCTATGCTGTGTATTCTTATAGTATTGAGTCTCCTGTCATGTAACGTCATTCTAAGACTCAAGTTGTCACTGATGCCCACACCAGAGGATGTCCCAAATGCTAGAGGTACACGTGTACTGAGAGTGAAAAAAAAATGTGATAAAAAAGAAGTTCAGGGGGATACTATATACATAGAAATTACATCTTAGGAAGTTCCTGAGATGAAAATTATTCATAAATGGCAAAGTTCTAGAAGAAAATTGCACGTTTTCATTTTCATACACCCTTTTGTAGATACGCACTATGGACAATCTTGGGAACAGGATGCTGGCTTGCTGGACCATAGATCTGATCCAGTATGGCTATTCTTATGTTCTCTCTGGACTTTATCTAACTTCTTAGTTCAGTATCTTTTTCTGCCTCTTCCTGTGCAATTTGTGAAATAATTTTCCCCTCCATGTGTTTTGTGTTCTTTTTTTCTCCTTTACATAGCAAAAACAAGCAGAAGAACGGCAGGGCAGTTGTATCCCAAATAGCTTCATTTACTGAATCAGACACTCAATTACCTTGCTTGAGGAATGGTATTTCTCTGAAGTATTTCAGGAAGTTTTTGAAATATGGATATAGTGAACACCATAAAAGACAGAGAAATATTTAAAGATCTACCATTATATTCTTATACCTTTTTTGCAAGGTTTATTCTTAATCTTTCAAACTATTATTCTTGATTTCCTCTGCTCTCTGCTTATCCACTAGCACTTACTCTCTTTTTTTCCCCTACTTTTGCTCTTCTTTGTCTATAAGGTTTTAACTTGTTCTTTGATCAAATCAACAATTCCTATGTCTTCTACAGAACAACACAGAAACCAACCCAACACACTTTCTTTTGGAGTAAATATTAAAAAAAAAAAAAGAAAAAGATTGATGTCAATAGCTAAGAGCATGAGCGATCGAAAGAGGCTGAGGATTTTCAAAGACATTTTCCCCTTCTTTCACGGATTTTGTTCTGGTTTTTGTTTGTTTGTTTGTTTTTTTTCCTCTTTCCTGGCAATGTTGGTGTTCTGTTTCCACCTGAGGGGATGAAGGCTCCATAGCCATTTGTTTCTGTCAGGCAGCTCTGTAACCATGTAGAGATGAGCATTCTAGACTGGAACCGGACCCAGCCCAATATACATATAGTAAATATGCTGGGATTTAGAAATGAACATTTGGAAAATAAAATTACTACAGCATAGACCTTCAAAACTACTATGTACTGGTGATGTCATTATAAAGCTGTCAGACCACTTGTATTCAGCATGCAAACAACTTAAGGAGCCTCCGGTCCCCACATAATGAATGGAAAATACAAAAAATTCAGAGGACTGATTTTAGAAGCCTGAAGTAGAAGGCAATACAGACAGCCTCACAGTTAAGGTACAAAATATACTGAGCACTGAACAATAAAAAAGATTTGTTTAGCAAAATGGCTTCTTTTGTTCTTAAAACCTATGAATCTACTACCCGTTCACGGAAGGACATCAGCTATTCTTCATGGATGCTGGATCAATGACCTCTGAGGGAAAATAACACACTTGCCATGGAAATCTGAATTAGGGCAGATCATCTGACAGAAGAAGAATACTCTGAATAAAGAATGAAGGCTTTGGGGATAATTTATGCTAGTGAAAGTAGCAAAATTAAATGGGGAGGTGATACTCCCTAGGAATGGAGGAAACATCAAGAAAATAGATCAAGAAAGAGCTAAACATTTTGTTTAAAAAATGATCAGAAGTTGGCATTTTTTCTCCGCCATATTATAGAATAACTGGCGTGGTAAGAAAAAAGATCAATTATGATTTTATCAGTTGTCTAACCAATACAAGTGATAACACATTGCTGATAGCTTATACCATCTTTAAGCATGCATAAATTGGAGACTATGGCAACAGCAGCAAAAATAAGTTGGGTGAAAATAGTTTATTTCTTTCAGAACAGGACTTATATATGGTTATTTCTCCTTCAAAAATACATGAAGATGTAGAGTAAGGGAATCCCCTGTTCAAATCAAGTTGACTGATTAGAAATCTCTTGACATTTTACAGGGCAATCACAGGAATATATCATCAGTTGCGAGCAGCACATACAACTAAGTGTATTTAATATGGAGAGTTTTTTTAGAATTTATAGTAGCCTAATGGTTATAATACAGTCAAATTACAACCAAGCCTGAAGGGCACTGTAACAGATCAAAGATAAGTAATAGAGATACTAGGCCAAAGAGAAAAAATATAGGTCTATTTTAATTTAATGATAACAAAATAATAATTATGCATAATATAGGCTACTAGAGTGATCAGTTCGGCATACTTCATTATGAAGGAGGGTGCTGTGGCAACTACTTGGTTTTGCTGCAGTCTTCCATAAAATAAGAAGACGCCTATTTAATTGATCTTGGGCAGTTCTATAATCTCCAAGGATGCAGACTCCACAGCCTCTCTAGGCCTCTTTAGCAGTGATTCACCATTCTCACAGTATAAATATTTTTCCTTAAATCTCATCATAATTTCCTATGTTGCAACTCGAGCATTTAGCAGTATGGATCCTGAACTTTACTGAAGCTGCTACCAAAAGCGTTGGCAAACCTTTCATAGTGGAATATTGTCACATTGTCACAACATCTGTGGTCCTGGTCTATAGTTACTCAGTGTTATGTGTAACTCTTTTCCCTCCTGAAAAAGAGGTATGGATTGGAAGAAGTAAGGTTTGAAAGTTCCATGAATTTACTGTGTGTGTCACTCTGCAGAAAACTAATTCTGCTTAGTGATGAGTAGTGCTTTAAGAACAAGCAGCCTGCTACTCACCAGAAGACATTACTCTTGACCAGTATTCTGAGCAGCAGACTAGTATTATAAATGCAGCTGTTATATAAAACTAACTGTGTCTGACTGTGAAAAAGCTTAAGTATATTTGTATTTAATATCCATTTCTGCCTCTGCTGCAGATAGAGAACCTGCAAAGCTCATAGAATCATAGAATGGTTGCTCACCAGGGGGTATGCTTTCTTTGACCTTCCTTTTCTGGCTGACACATCTGTAGATGCCCTTCTTATTATTCTTGGCATCCCTTGCCAAGTTCAGCTCCAGCTGTGCCTCGGCCTTCCTGACCCCATCCCTACACAACCAGGCAGTGTCCCTAGACTCTTCCCAGGATACATGTCCCTGCTTCCACTGCCTATGTATTTCTTTCTTGCCCTTTAGTTTGACCAGCAGGTCTCAACGTCTCAACTCAGCCATGCCAGTCTCTCTCCTTCCTTTCCTGATTTCTTGCACCTGGAGATTGAGAGCTCTTGTGCTCTGTGGAAAGTCTCTAATTCTTACACATAAACTTTCAACCTGCTCATGGCTATTCTTCAGAGACAACTCTTCACACTCTATCCATTTCTTGATGTAGAGTGTAATGCCTCCACTCCTCCTTCCTCGCCTGTCCCTTCTGAACAGCCTGTAGCCATTGATAGCTGCATTTCAGTCGTGGGATTCGTCCCACCAAGGTTCCGTAACGGCAACCAGGTCATAGCTTTCTAGCAGCACGGTGGCTTCCAGCTCCTCCCGTTTGTTGCCCATGCTGTCTGTAGAGCCACTTCAGCTGGGCTGTCAGCCATGTCACCATCTTAAGAGGAACACCCCTAAATTCCTTTGAGGTAATTCACTGGTGTTTCCCTCTTGGCTCCTATTACCTCAGGAGCCCCTGGCTCCTCTCTGTAACACTTCATGTGTGCTGCAGTGTAGTATGCCTCAGAGCAGTAGGCTGAGGGCCCTCTCTAGCACCCCGTCCCTCTAACCTTGGCGTGTCATCTCACAGCTTCTCACAGCCTGATATTCCCCCTTCAAGCCCAGTTAAAGCTCTGTCAATGAGCCCCACTTGCTCATGAGCAAAGGTCCTCTTCCCCTTTTCAGAAAGGTGAATCCCATCTGATGCCAGCAGGCCTGGTGCCACGTAGGCCGCTACCAAAAAACCCAAAATTGTGGTGGTAACACCAGTCATTAAGCCATGTATTAATAGACCAGGTCCACCTGTTTCTTCCTGTGTTGCTGCCTGCAACTGGAAGGACAGAGGAAAAAAATGACTTGAGCTCCAGATTCCCTTACCAGCCACCCCAAAGCCCTGAAGTCTCTTTTGATCGCTCTTGAACTACATGTTGTGGCTTCATCGCCACCCACATGGAAGAACAGAAATGGGTAATAGTCTGAGGGCCCTACAAGACCAGGAAGTTTCCTAGTGATGTCCTTAACCCGAGCCCCAGGGAGGCAGCAGACTTCCCTAAGAGGAGGGTCTGTCTGGCATATTGGACCCTCTGTTCCACTCAGAAGGGAGCTGTCTACAACTATAACCTTTTTTTCCTTGTGGAGGTGGTTGTGATATGGGGGGCAGGCCTTTCTGACCTTGGCAATGCCTCTGGTGTAGATGGACCATCATCTGCATCATCCATTGTGGTATGTACATAACAAAAACATTACACTAGGGAATATCTTGCAAGACTAACAAGCAAGTAGTTCAGAAGGCATCTGGCTGTCTTAGTACCTTTCCTATATTAGTGACAATGAAAGCTTATTGCTAAGTTTTTGCTAAGGTTTCCCTTCTGTCAGCAGTAAAACAAGGTTATTTCAGAGGTGGCACAGAATTATTGTGCATTTCTCATCCTGTGAATTTTTTATATTATCACTTTCTCTGAAGATTCTCCTTAGTTAAGCCCACAGAAATATTTTGACGGTCTGCTTTTACAGTGACCATAGCAACAAGAGTTTTTATTGGCATCCCAAATGATTTCCTTTCACTTAACTTAAGAAGTAAGAAAAACGAGCCACCTCAGTTTCCCTTCTTTTCTGTTATACTAACAAAGAAGGGAACAATCACCTATACTATGCAAAATGAGGTAACTTCACAAGCCACCTGTGAAAGCAGAGTTAGAAGAGCAGTCACCGCAAATGGAAGCTCATCCATACCTCTGAGAGCAAAAGCCTCTAAACTGAGCATAGCAGTCCTGGCTCCCTTCAACATAAATAGCTGCAAGCTGGAATGCTCTGAACATGTCAATTGGCTTTTTTATCTGAAATCCATCATAATTCTGACTCCCACATGCATTTGCTTTCCAGACTTCTTCCCTCTTATATTCCTGTTCTGGTTCAAGAGCTTTCATGGGGCATCCCAACTTCTACACACTGCATCCAGTTTTCTAGAAAAGCTGGAACAATGTGAAAACAGAAAAGAAGAGAGAAAAAGATCTTTTTCCAATGTATGATGAATTGGAGCTTAGGTGTGGGCTGAGAGCATTTTCAGGAGGAATTCTGAAGTACACCAGGATCCAAAGAGAACACTCTGAAGATAAGGGTCATCAAATATATTTGTGATTGTTGTCAAAAAATTGTTTGTGATTCTTGACCACTGTACCTAATGGAACTTTTGTTTATCTTGGTTCAGATACCATATCCACATTGTGAGAAACAAGTATCTGTTTGTGTGACAGCTGCCATTTTTGACAATTACAAGTACTGAGCAGATTAGAACTTAAAACTATGCATTTCTATGAAAGGAGCTGAAAAATGTATATGCTACATTACAATCTGTACCAAACCTCCTAAAGCTTCTTCGGAGCGAACACAGCAGAAAGATCAAGCAGATGTTTCTCTTTCCCCTGTGATCAAATCTAATGGGGCCCAGTTTGGAAACAGCACAGTGCCATTCACTGTCAGCAAGGGATTTCACTTGTGTACCTTCTAGTTTCTCCCATTACATTAGGCCACTTGTTATTCCATTTAAATGTTTACATCAGATTTCCTGATTTTTATTCATCACCGTCACTTACAGAAGGCAACATAAAAGTCCCCTAAAGGGCTGCTGGATCTAGTAACAGATAGGCACATATATGCTGTTTCAGAGCTCCTAATCAAGGCATGAAAGAGCAAACACCTGCAAGAAGTCTCATTGTAAACATAGCATGCATTTGACTGTTGCGTTCGGAGAGTAAGACTGACAGCAATTTATGCTGCAGACATAAACTTAAACTCTTTAGCTTGCAGACCCAAATTCAAAACTTTGCTTAACTAAAGTTTAAGCAACTGAACTGCTCTACAGCCAGCCATCTTGTAGCCGTAAGCAATGTCCAACCAACTACATGTAATCCCTTGTGATCTTGCAGGATCAACATACTGTGAAATGACTTTGCATAGTAATAAGTATCCCACATCATAGCTCTTCATGCAAAGCATAGTAAACAATATTGAAGTTTTTCTGCTTTTAAGCTTCCTGCTGCGGTAGTCTAAATAGTCCCATTTATTCACAAGCAAATGAAAAGTCTAATCTCTTTCCAGTTGTTTCTGCACTTCTTCAATTTAAAGAGTCATCCATTCTCTGTGCTGAAATGCAATTATGGTGATCAACCTTTTTGCAAAGCAATAGCACAGGGGCTTTAATGACAGTAAGAACTTTTCTGATGAAGGGGCAGGAGGGGAATGAGACTTTTGCAACAGCTCATGCCTGTCTGAAGGAAAGCTAGAGTGGAAGTTGAGTCACCCTTGTATTCTCTAATTAAAGATTTTCAATTGCTGATGAAAATTTCCCTCATGGATTTGTTTAGCATTGGAGAGTGGCACACACTGTGCAGAGAAATAGGGAGCAGAAATTTCTTTTACTCAGCTTTAGATAAGATCTTGATATCTACTCACCCATTTTCTCTTTTCTAGTGGGCAGAATAACAGGCACTTCTAGGATTCAGATGTCTAAAATGGGTGAGGTAAGTAGCTTCCGAGGCGGACCCATTTCCACTGATTAGAAAGGGAGTTCAGAGAGCAAGGTCAGTTGCAGATGTTTTATATATTTTCAGAACACGTGGTTCTCATGGCTGCATCAGCACACAACACAAAGTGAGGTGGATCAAATATTCTCTCTCTTATATGCGGGCTCTTTGTCTTAATTGCTTTCCTGGTATCTTGTCCCATACACAGATGTTCTGAGTGCTCCTTTTCAAGGTTTGTTTCAAAGCGTTTGTCTAGTCAAAGGATTCTCATCATCCTCTAGAAACTTCAGAAGCAGCAGATTTTCTGTTTAAGGGAGTTCCTTCTTTCAGTAACTTCTGCAATGGCTGTAACATTGAGCTTCACTTTGGAGAGCATAATGGTGCCAAAAGGCTTGTCTAGAACTTTCTTTTTAAATAATTTACTGTTCATTTACATAAAAAAGTTTGTGCTTTAAGTTAAGAGTGTTGGCACAGAGCACAAAGGTATCATTAAACATCCAAGATGAAGTTGGCTTCTCAAGTTTAACTTTGTTCCTTGTACACACTGGTGAGTCTTTAAATGCAGCTGATGTCTTAAGGAAGGGAGAAGGAGGGAGTGAATCAAAGTGAATCACACCTTATCTGAACATTTTCTTAAGGTGTTTCATGTGTTTGGACAGTTGCCTGTTACATACCAAATTATGACCAAGTCCCAAGCACATCAATTACAGTAGGAGTAGAGAAGAATCCTGAATGATCTAAGTCAGTGGGGTCAGGCTGTAGAAGTTGCAGAAACTTAGGAAGGTATTGAGAGTTTCTTCGTACTTGCAAGGCAGTTGTGTATTGAATAAGGATTAGCTCTAAAGTGTGGACGCTTCCCTTTGGTAATTACATCTACAGCTCCAGCTTTTCTAACACGGAGTTAACCTCTTTCCATTTTGTAAGAAAGTCAGTGTAAGAGCCAGGCAGTCTAAAAGGCTGCAGCCTGGTTTATAAAAACCAAAAACTCGCCAGAAAGCATTAAAAACTCTAAAATATGAGGCAAATTACCAGGGTATTCCACATTCCTGTTGGTGCACCCTGAAACTATTTAATTCAATTTTCAGATGCTTCTTGAGAAAAGTGTAACAAGTGTCTGGGACATCCTACCTTTTTGTATTACGTTATAAAAATAAAATACCCAGAATTAACATTGTGTCCAGGAGCAAACTATACTGACAAAGAGGAAGGCAGGAAAGAATGCTAGGAGACCTGCCTGGATGAACAGGGAGTTCCTGGACACACTTTCACACAAAAAGAATCTTTATAAGGACTGGAAGAAAGGACAGCATACAAGGAAGCTGTCCGAACAGCAAGAGACCTGGTGAGAAAAGCTAAAGCTCAGTTAGAATTAAATCTAGCCAAGGAGATCAAGGGAAGCAGCAACAATTTCTATAGGTACAGTAATGGTAAGAAAAAGACTAGGGAGGGTGTGGGCCCCCTCAGAAAGGAAACGGGGGAGCTGTGACACTCCTGGAGTCACAAAAGACAACGGCAGGGGTTGGACAGAACTGCCCATCATAAGTGAAGATCAGGTTCGTGACCATCTGATGAACGTGAAAGTGAACAAGTCCATGGGACCGGATGGGATACACCCACGGGTACTGAGGGAACTGGCGGATGAGGTTGCTAAACCACCCTCTATTATATTCCAAAAGTCATGGCAGTCTGGTGAAGTCCCCACTGACTGGAAAACGGGAAACATAATCCCCATTTTCAAAAAGGGAAAGAAGGAGGAACCAGGGAACTATAGGCCAGTCAGTCTCACCTCCATGCCTGGTAAGATTATGGAGCAGATCCTCCTGGAGGCACTGCTGAGGCAGAAGAATAACGAAGAGGTGACTGGGTACAATCAACACTGCTTCACCAAGGGCAAGTCGTGCCTGACAAACCTGGTGGCCTTCTATGAGAAGGTCACAACATCAATAGACAAGGGGAGAGCAACTGACGTCATTTACCAGCCAAGCGTATCCTGGGCTGCATCAGGAGAAGCGTGGCCAGCAGGTCGAGGGAAGTGATTCTCCCCGTCTACTCCACTCTCATGAGACTCCACCTGGAGTACTGCATCCAATTCTGGAGCCCCTACTACAGGAAAGATATGGACGTGCTGGAACGTGTCCAGAGAAGGGCCACGAGGATGACCAGAGGGCTGGAGCACCTCTCCTGTGAGGACAGACTGAGAGAGTTGGGGTTGTTCAGTTTGGAGAAAAGAAGGCTCTGAGGAGACCTTATAGTGGCTTACCACTATCTTAAGGGGGCCTACAAGAAAGCTGGTGAGGGACTTTTTAAGATATCGGGTAATGGTAGGACTAGAGGGAATGGATTAAAACTAGAGATGAGTCAATTCAGATTGGACGTTAGGAAGAAGTTCTTCACCATGAGGGTGGTGAGACACTGGAACAGGTTGCCCAGAGAGATGGTGGAAGCCCCATTCCTGGAAGTGTTCAAGGCCAGGCTGGATGGGGCTCTGAGCAACCTGATCTAGTGGGAGGTGTCCCTGCCCATGGCAGGGGGGTTGGAACCAGATGATCTTTAAGGTCCCTTCCAACCCTAACAATTCTATGATTGCAGCACACTGGAATGATTATAATTTTTTAAGTACATTAGACCCAGTCAGTCTTACATCACCTTTATGTGCCTCCTTCTGAAGTTTCTGCTGTACTGTGAGCTTGCAACTTTGGAAACATGGTCGCTTTACGGAACCCGTGGCACAAACCCCTTCGTGCTCGAGCTCCACGCTTCTGCCATGCCTTAGTATTTTATGAACTGCAAAATCAAAGCCGAAACACCGACCCACCGACAGCCCCTCCCGCTTGAACTGCCCTGCCAACGGCCTCCCCTGTTTGAACTGTCCCGCCAACGGTCGCTCGATGTTTGAACTGCCCTCCTAACGGCCCCCCGATTTGAACTGCCCCGCCAACGGTCGCGCGCTGCTTCAACTGTCCCACAGGCGGCTGCACCCGTTTACAGCCGCTGGGTCGCGGCGTTCCCTCAGAAATACCTCGATAGCGACCCGGCACGGCGGCACCGGGGCCAGGCTCCCTCCTCCACCGCCCCGGGCTCGGCTGGTCTCCCGAGCGCCTCAAGCCTTCGCCTTTCCCCGCCAGCCCCCTCTTGCCGTAGAGCCATGCCACTGGCGCGCCTGATGTGCCCGCTCCTGCCGCCCTCATGGGAGACGGCGGCCGCCCCAGTTTGCTGGACGCTGTGGGGGTTTCATGCGGTGGCCGACGCGCTGCTTTTGCAGCATGAACTGGTAAGTGAGTGGGACCTGGGGGAGATGGGGAGAGCTGTCTGGCTCAGCAGCCTTGCCTCAAACACAGCAAATTATCGAGTTCTTGGAAAGAAGTTAACATTCTGTCCCCCTGCCTCACACCGTGTTTCTCTCATTACTCTCTGACCTGAGGTAAAGAATACAGTGGCAGTAGTAGATTGTGGCAAGGGGTTCTGCAGTTTAACTGTGAATCACGTGTTTCATTCTGGTTTTGACCCAGGAAGCTTTCCTTGTTTCTGCCTTTGGTAACTTAAGGTGATGTCCTCTGGTGCTTGACACACTTTGTTTTATAGAGCAGAAGCGCTTTGTATAGTGGGGGCACTCCATCCCCACCCTCTGACTGACTAAAAGACATCTTAATCTCCTTCCTGTATTGCAGGCACAGTAAATCAAGTGCAATACAGGAGCAGAAGGCTAACAGTAAAGGGGCCAGTGTCATGGGGTTTTATTATTGTGAGATGCTAAACTTCAATCATGCAAAGGTCCGTCCACCGGCAGTGGCTGATCTGCAGCCAGTGCCAAGATGTTCCCTGCCAGATGCATCCCTGCTACCTGGAATCTTCAGTCAATGCAGCCCAGATTGACTGGAAACATTCAAAAAGCTGCCTTCGTCCTTATCAGCCACAGAGCAGTGGCCATGCTAGAGGCGTTTCTGATCAGGCCTCTTTCCAGACTCTGCAAGTGAAATGAAAGGGAGACAAAATGATGTTGTCATCACTAAAAATTTTAGGATGCTAGTTATGCTAAAAAGATGAATATTCTTTCAGTGAATAGGTTTTTTTCCCGTTATCTTTTGGAAGGAAAATAAAAGGGCATAAAGGTGTGTGGTAGTAGAATCTTGTCATGCTCACAGAGAAAACACGGCATAGGATCTGAAAACTGATTATTTCTTTGAAGACAATAACCATTAGAACTTGATTACGCTTTTATTAAAAATACAGAAATCATAACACATACACTTATAGTAAAAACCATAACTTCCTCTGAAATGTAAGTATCCTTCATCCTCTTTTCTGGCAGAAAGTCTTTAAAACAATAACAAAAAAGTGTATTGGAAATTGCTCAAATTAAATGAAGATAATGATAAATTTTGGGGTGCTGAGGAATTGAAGGGGAAGAAAGGGATTGAAGCTGTTGATATATAATGATGTTATTGTGAAGACAAAATTCTAAAAGTTAAAGAAGCAAAGGTGGTCATTTATATTATTGTATTTATATGTCTGTCATATCTGTTATATGTATTTCTTCCGTATTATCATTATTATCTGTTTGTTGGGGTTTTTTTTATGCTTTTTTTGTTGTTGTTGTTGGATTTTTTTAAAATGAAAACTGAGACCTATTTCTCCCCAGTCAGACCCACGGGCAAGCATCCAAGTGTCAGGGCTTGTTCATGGTGTTAGCCTATTCCCACTTACCTGTTTGCAGTTCTAAAGCTGGAGAGTTCCTAGGGCCATGCCTTCATATATGTGTGTGTGTTGTGTGTATGTAGATATATATATTGGGGGGGCGGGTGTGTGTGCACAGAAATCCCAGACAAAAATCACTAGAAAACTGTTGTAAAAACTTCTGCCAAGTTGCTGAGAGGGCTTCTGTGTTCTAGGAATGCCCTAACCAAACTTGTATGTCTGGATTTAATAATCAATTCATATTGAGTGATTTTAGATAACTCTGTCCTTAGATCTGGCAAGTCCCTCTACCACATACCTACCTTCAAGGCAAGACTGTCAGAAAGGGGGGGTGGATCCGTTACTCAGCTGCTATGGTTTATTGCCCAAAACATCAACTAATAGGGAAGTTGGTGTCCAGGCATCATAAATGCAGTATGGATAGGTCAATGAATATTTTTTCTGAAGCTAATAGAGATATAGAATGGGAAGCATCAGAAAAATTAGTAGAGACTAGCATTTCCAGTGAGAAGTGTTTCAGTTATCGCAGAAATAAAGTGATTTCACCATGTATCCGTAGCCAGCCAGTGTCGTAACAGGACGTATCTCAGATTCTCATTTGTGTACTATCAGCTACACTATAGACTTTACAATATTTGTTGTTTAAGAAGGTCCATGTCATGTTTAGCATAAATGCTAACTTTGGTAACGAGAATTGTGTTTTAATCCATATAAATAATTGGTTTTCTGAGTTACTATTTGCATTTACCCACCTCGCATTTATCCCAAACCATAGTTATTTGTAATACCCCACATCTACTGTATCTTAATTTTTGCTTTTTGCCCCTTACATATGAGTCACTGTAACAAAAATCAGCTGTCTTTGCTGATACTTTTGTCTTCAAATCCATCACCTCATGTTGTGATGAGTTAGCATTATTGACCAAGACCATTAGATCTATTATTCAGAGTAAACTTTGATGTCTCTGTGCATATTAATTCATTAGTGTTCGTGTACAGTGCACATAGCTTTTTAAATTGATTGATCTACTAGTGTTGTTATTGGAGCATAGAAGCAAACTTGTGGCATTTTAGAAGAAAATGAATTCGAGATCAGAAACAGGGTAAGCTGGAGAATCAGTAAAGGCCTTTAGAATATGTTGTAATCACAGCAAAAAAAAAAGAAGCTGCTCACTTCCTCCCCCTAGGTGTTCCCCCAGTCTAACCTGTATCTATGAAATTTGCAAATAATGAAATTTACAGGGTACAGAAGTAAGAAAATGAACATCTAAGTTGCTGGAAACTGTCCTGATGATAATTTTATTTTCCTAGCATTTTTCTGCTATAATAAACTTTCATATATTTAACTCCTTTAGCCTATCTATTTCGATGTTCCTCATTTGCTTGAGTTTTAGACTTCAAAAGAAATTAAATGAGCAACTAGTTAATATAAAGTGAAGGAGACACTTCTGAGCCTCTGAGAAACAGTGGCTGGAGAATGAAGGTGGGATAGACATTCAGATGATACAGTGGGTAGGTTATAACTTCTGTCACTTGAGAGACTTCTGCTGAACGCATGGTCCTTTTTATCAAAAGTCTTCCTTTGCCTGTTTGATTTATTTGCATTTTTCTGTGGACTGTTCCAACACCTTTTCTCTTGCAATCCAAATTTACCAATCAGAATCTTGAAGCATTAGTAAGCAGCTCCCATTTTTCTCCTTTGAAAATTAATGTTATTATTGTAGGTCAGGCTACATGAGGTTCAAGTATGGCGTACAAGGTGGCATTCTATTGAGTGAGATTAAAAAGGCCTGCAAGGCTGGTCCTTCAAGTCTGTGGGTTCAGGCACAAAGTGGAAAGCAGTATTCCTAAGTAAAAGGAAAGTTGCAAGTAAGGTGGAAAAACGGTTTTGAGGTTTGAGAACATGAATGAAAATGCTGAGTCTTTCAAATGGCAAGGGAAGCGCTGTGAAATCATTGACCACGAGTAGAAGCAAGCTGTGCTTGCAGTCTCTCATGAGTGAAGCGGTGCATTGATATTTTCAGGCTTGTATAAGAAAATCCATGTTACACTTCCACAGAGGACCAGGTGAAGCAATTAAAAGGAAGCATTTTACTACTTGGTCTCCTAGGAGAATTAAACTTAGATAAGCACTTACACCCACATGGCTATAAGACTGCCCACCCCAATCCCTTAGTCGTTTCTGAACTTGTTAGCCAACTGAAAACAAATCTGAGTTAATGGTAATAATTTCAAAGACACTGTATTTCTGAAACTTTTCTAAAAATTTCTATTAGCAACTCCACTGGAAGAAAGGGTGTAATACATCATTACTACTTTTTGGACACTGAAGAAGCCACATCACAGAAACAACAGTTATCCCTGAGAGAGCTTTGGATAGAAAGTTCACTTTGTGATACTTCAGAGAGTCCAGCCACGGAACTGTAATGTTTAGGAAAAAGGCTGCGTTAGTTGTGTTTCTCAAAACTGTTTTTTCCCTTCAAATCTTTTTCAGCATAAACTTCCTGCAGAGGTTTCAGGTAAGGGTCTGTGAACTGAATTATATTTTTTAATATTTTCTCCTAGCTTTTATTTAGGAAGTTATCTCATCTCTGGCTGAGACTTTGTGTGATGCAGAGTCCCATAGAGGCCTTCTGTTGAGGATTCCCTTATTGACTAACCACAGGGTGCATTACAGCTGTCCTGAGTTATTTGTGCACGCTGCAATTAATTTCTGACACTAATGAAAAAGAAACTAATACAATGCATACCGCATTAGTTTTCTTGCTATGTTCCTTTTTGTATTGACTTGCAAATGATGCAAGCACAAATTTGGTAGAAAACTCTTTCAAGCTAATACAAGCACACACAACGCATTATAATACTTCAGCTATAATACGTTTGTCATATTAGTACAGCACAGGACCAATAAAAATGTTACATGAAAACAAGGATTTGATTTCTATGCAGCTGGTAGTCAGATGTTCTTCATCTGGCAGAAACAAAGTGGAACTGGCTGTTTCAAAGATTCAGCATTAGAACATACAGTGTGGGATAGAAAGTCCTCATTTTAAGTCAATACTAATTCTCTTATCTCTGAGTCAAGAACATTTTGATATTTTAATATTGGAAACATTCATCTGACAGCATGGATAGCTCATTCTTTCAGGCAAGCTTCTAAACAAGGTACAGCATGTGATTGTGTGTGAAGAAGTGACATATGTGAAGGGTGCGATACCTTCTGCATATAAGGAAACAGAAACTTAGCCTGCTGTATTGCTAAAAAAGAGAAACATTGCATCTAGATTGAAAAGGGTAGAAATTACTTTTTCTGATTAAAATAATTCATATCTGAAGACATTTTCATAAGACTGCGTTTCAGGAAAGAGGATAATTGTAGAAGTAATCATTCTTTCCACAGAAAAAGGAGCCTCCAAAAGTTAGGTTTTTGGCTTAGACGGCATTTTACTTTCTGGAAGTTTTAGCAGCCATTATAAAAAATCTTAGCCTTAATATTGGTTTTCTTATATTCTTCTAGAAGATGAGTATGTCAAAGATTCATGTTAGGATCTGATTATTATTCCTTCCCAGTTATTTTGCCTGGAGTGGGATAAAATAAACAGTAGTATTAAGCATTTTGTCAAGAGCTAATGAAAAATCTATGTATGATCACAGAAATGGGATTTCAGAGGCTGTGTATTGGTGGAATAAATTTCCCTTGAAAGAGTAAGAACAGGCTAGTGAGTGAATAGTGTTTTCATCTTGCGGTTAGAGAGAGGAGAGAGAGTTAAATCTCCAGGGTTTTTCTGTTGCTGTGCTTACTGACTCATCTTGGACAAATCACTTAAACTCCTTTTGTTAGGTTTACCAACTCCAAAATTGCTGTAGGTGCATTTAACTTCATATTTTCTGAAGGAAAATGTTGCAAAAAGTCTAAGCACACAGGGTAAGTGTAAGTAAATTGAAATGCTCTCTAAAATGATGTCACGCAGAGATGCACAAAAGCTGTATATGAGCAATTAACATCATCTTTATTGGCATTGGAGAAGTTAATAATTCTCATAGAAAGGGTGAGCTGGTGCAAAGGATAGAGCATGTGTTGAGACAGGAGCAAGAAAGTCACAAGCTCTGAAAATGATAAGCTCGGTGGGGCAAAGTATAGAGTTAGCAAACAAGCCTGCTCTGTAGGTGAAAGAAAATAGCCATATTCTTGCAGTTTGGGGCATAAATAGGTCTTGCTACAATGGTTGCTATAGGGCAATGACACCACTATGTTATTTCCAAACCTGAGATAGTCTTTCTGCATTGATATGTTGTCCTGAGAAGATTAAATACAGGTTAATGTTAATGTTCCATAGAAATAGCCCCACAAAACTAACAGAATTCTTCAAAACCATCTTTCAGGAACGTTAGGCTTATCTGCAGTTTTTCCAAGTTGTGTGTTGAGGAAAAAAGTTGATGGCCATTAGAATGCTGGCAGTATGTGAAAGATGAAGGAAATGGATGATAGTGTGCCTTAGAATGAGATTGGGTAATATTTGCTAAAACAGATCAGAATTACTCTGTGTGCAGGAACCCAAAAGTAAAAAAAATCACCTTCACTGAGTGAATTACCTTCATTGAGTGCAGAAGGAAAGGTATAGTAAGGTTGTCCAAAGACCCACCAAGATTCCAGAAACAAGTCAGGCTCCCTCATGCCTTTTTTTTTCCTTTTAGTTCAAGTTTACAAAGTCTAAGTGTGGAGCCTCTCTCCACCTCCACCCAAACAGATGTTACGAAATCCTGCTGAGAATCTCAGAGCCAAGAATTAACTAGAATTGATCATCAATTTTGTAGAGCTAGGGAGAACTACATTTTAAGAGATGGAATAGTAAAGACACAATACTGGAGAACTTGCGAAGTATTTGGAGTAGCTTAGTTTTCTCCTCCCTCCAGGTGTGTTTCCTTTTGTATTGCAGAAATCTCCAGTAGAAACAGATGTTTGTATGCACAGCTGTATTTCTATGTTGGCAGGAACCTAGCTATGTTCAAACAATTCCCTCAATCCTTAGTGTTGTACAGAGCATGTGAACAATTTAATTCTCATCTAACAACACTGAGTCAAGTTCATTCTCTGACTGAGTTAAGTGCTAGAATAATAATACAAAAATAACAAAACTGTTCAGGCATTGTATGTGTTTAATTCACTGACAGAATTATGTCATGAGCGCTCAACAACCAGATCTGACCAAAAATAATCAGTTTTAACATAAAGAAGGTTATTGTTTCCTGCATAAGCCTAGAAGACAGCAAGGACACCTCATGGATGTTAAAAAATGTTGGGTTTTTTTAATTGGTTTTTTTTTTGGTTGTATCTCTTGAAATCACCATAAGACTAAACTCTTAACAGCTCTGGTAGAGTGAAAACAAACTACCAGAATGAAATCTTACTGCCATTCGCTATGCAACGGCCACGCTGAAGGTCTGTGGATCCCTGTAATTCTGAGTTTTACCCGTTGACTTTATTGGTAGGGTAATGATGAAAAGGAGACACTCAATGATCCACCCGAGCCTAGATTTCTCTCCAGGCTAATGTTACCCCAGAATTCTGGTTTCTGCTTCTAACATCATACAAGGAATTTAGGGTACAGATTCAGTAGTAGTTACTTTTATCTCTCCATCTCAAAAATGTGCATTAATTTATACAAGTAGCAAGCGCGATTAGGTGCTTGTTTATCAATACCCGTCTCAAGAATATCTCTGTTCTTTAGATTTTACCTCCTGAAAATGGGAGAAGGTGTCCAAATGTGATTGCTTAGGATTTATATATATTTGAGTGGAATACGCCTGAATGGGGTCAGTAGAAATACTGAGCTGGAAGATAACACAAAGACTGCTCAAGATTTTGAATAGGATTAGCCCAAGAAAAAGGGAGACCAACAATTAATTAGTTACATATGTGCATTGCATTGTTGTTAGGCATAGCTATGTTATTGCAGTGCTTCACTTGAAGCCGGTGCTTCACGTTCAGTTGGGGTTGCAAAG
This sequence comes from Larus michahellis, assembly GCF_964199755.1. NCBI lineage: Eukaryota > Metazoa > Chordata > Aves > Charadriiformes > Laridae > Larus > Larus michahellis. The sequence continues at coordinate 51,379,834 of NC_133900.1, read as the reverse complement.
CTTGCTGAAGTCATGTATAGCTCTGTCCTTGACTTCACTGTACAGTATAGATGTGCTCCCAGGTCTCCATCCCAGAATAGTCAGTTGTTGTAGAGTTGTAGCGGAGACCTTATCAGGATTCACTGAATTATTATGTTCAATTAAGTTTATATATCCATTCATTTCTTTTCATTTTCTGATCCCCTTCATTGCCCCTCCACTGACCATTCCAATCCCCTCTTACATTTACTATCCCTTTCCCCCAGAGTTTCTCTCATTTCTAGACTTGTGGCTATTTGGAGAGTAATAGGTAGGAATCAGAGTTGTCACTTGATGGCTGAGTGTTAGTGAACTGAAGTTCAGAGCATGTGCCCTAAGTGCAGATGCCCTGGAATGCTGAAACCCCACCCCAAACTGTTGAACGGAGTTATTGCTGGTCTGAATCTGTTTTCTGCTGTGGTGAAATTATAGTACCTCTCAGATCACTGGGAATTTTTCCTGATTAGGAGTGGCCCAAAATTGGAAAAAATTATCTCATGCTTCGGCAGCAGAATTGCCATTTAAATTTGTGTTGTGTTTTTGTTGTTGTTGGTGGTTTGTTTTTTTTTTTTTTAATAACTGGAGAAACCAGATCAGCAGCTTGCAATTAACGTGACAGAGATGAGAGCTTAATTTCTATGGTTGCTGCCTCACTCTTTGAAAAGAGCAACCTATAAAGCGTGGTTGTGAGGCAGCATATTGCAAAGTGAAACTTTTAACATAAACGGGGGACTTTTTACCTCTATAAAATAATCCAGAAACCTGAAGCAATATTGATTGCTGTGACACTGGAGCAAGAAAAGACGTAAGACAAATGGTATTTGAAGAAAGTAAATCAAATAATTTGCTTTCATTTTGCAAAGGTTAGTCAAGAGAGTTTTTTCTCTGATCTGCTCTTGTTTATCTGGTAGTCTTGTGTCGGAAATACCTTTTAACTATGTTCTAAACTGATTCAGAAATACTGGCAGTGGAGGAGCCTGTTCAGTCTATGCAATTGGAAATGACTGGTCCCCACATAGGATAAAACCTCTCACATAGAATTAGTGAGTCAGGTACTTAACAAGCCCAAAAGAAATGCCTGTGCAAAATAGATATAGAAAAATTAATAAAGGTTAAACAGAAAACTGGATTCATATTGTGCATATTGGGTATATATTGTGCATATGTATCTCAACAAGAACGAAACCTTTTGGCCCTGATGCTGTCCAACAGCAGACAACGATGAAAAAGTATAAGAATAGAGTGAGTATATATAATACTCCCCAATATCTGCATTTGTAGTTCATAGCCGCCTTAGGTTGGATATGTTTTCTGTGTAGTGCTCAGTGTATGTCTTTTCTGTAAACATGATCTTCCCTTGAACAAACATAGCAACAATAACATCTATAACTGTTGATGGGAAGTAGTTCCTGAGACTATCTCTATTTAGTGTGAGGAGCCACTTCCTGTTGTATGTTCTGAGCTTGCCATAAGCAGGGTTGTTTTGATGCCATCTGGTTCTGCTCTTGGAAGAGGGAGTGAACAAGTGACCCATCTGCTATGTTTGGTCAGATAAATTCCAGTGTAAAAGATTATCTGATACAGATGTAAACACACTGAAAATGTCACCTGGTCTAATTCAGTCCTGTGAAGGAGTAAAAGACACTTAGGTAAGATACTTAGTTCATAGACACTAGAAGGAGTAAGTGCCACAAACGTCTGTACAGAATGGCTCCGCTCTGACAGTTCAAATGAGAAAATACTATATTCTCTACTTTTATCTACAGTATGAAGTAGCATTTTAGTTGATTCATGTTAGCTTTATCAATTGCTTAACAAACATGATGTCCATCTGCAGTTTTGTTTTCCCCAAAAACCTGATTATTTTGGTGGAAAATATCAATTATGTGGAGTTTCAAGATCTGACTGCTGTGTCATTCAGTTCTCACTTAAGGCTACATTTTGAGCTCATTTCAAGTTTTAAAAGGATTGGTTTTCATGCCTGGTGACATTCAAGCACAGAAATATTAGAACAGGCTGTCCTTTTTGAATATAGAAAATATTTCTTCACTCCTTGCAGGTAAGTAGTACACAGAGGAAAAGACGACATTTATTTTGGGTTTCCTTGTCTCATGTCAGAAAAGAGAATTTTTGCACAGGAGAAACCAGGCTCCTGTGTCAACAAGAGAAGTTCAGATTTAAGTTTAATTGGTGGATTTCTCTGAGAGACAGTATCTTAATATGCAGGTGATAGCTTATTGTGTGTACTGGTTCTTTGTTCTTCCTTGAAGATTTTGTGTCAGCACATCATTCTTGCCCAAATTTTTTAATCTGTCATTAAAGAAGAGAATAGGGTCAAAAATATTAAGATTAAATTCAAGGATGGGTAAATAATTTGCCACAAATGAATTACCAAATGTGGAGTCTTCTTGTTATTCTTGCAGAATGTCAAATCAGTGTCTCAAATCTCTTTGCTACATAAGTTTGCTAGTTTTTCAGTGAGTACATGCTCCTCCCTTCCTTTTTCTTTGCCTGTTCCTATCCCTTGTACTCATAAAGCATGTGTTTTTCAAGGAGCATTTTAAATTTGATACTGCATATATAAGTGTATTTGACCAGGTAAGTTTTATAGTGCAGGCATTAATCAAAAGGTGAATAAAAGTTATGATTTTCATGCCCTGAAAATCTGGCATGGTATGAATTTCTATCCATTGGAAATCAAGACTGTTAAAATATTTTAAATAATAATCTCACTAATAGAGAAAAAACAATGTATGGTGATCCAAAATCACTGACCTTTTTTTTTGAAGTCTGTGATAACACACCAGTACTTTCTTTAGGGCCATTAGCTTCTGTGATGTGTGGCTTTTTTTTTTTGTTTAGTGTTTAATTTTTCTGTGTTCTGAAGACCAGATAGATTTGTAATTGCTGATATTTAAGGGGAAATTGAAGACCTTTTTTCGTACTGTACTTAGTGGGGTTTACATTGCAGCCATTTACAGATGTGTCTTTTAATCATCATTAACAGCTGTCAGTGTTCCATGTAAGTGAAATCAGGTAGAAAAGAGCATTGCTGCAGCTTTCTTAGTGTGAAGGTTACACAGTTAAAGGAGTTAAAACATTAATATATATATCCTGGTAGTTGTGAAGGATGCCTCCTTGCTATGCATGGGTCCTCTCTGTATCACTTGCTATACGGCCAACCTCCTTTTGAGCTAAATGGTCCTTCTGCAGTAACAAATACGGTTGTGACTTGCTAAAGACCAGACAGTGAAGGGACCTATCCTGCTATTGATCTTTTTACTTGTCTCTGCTTTTTTAATGTTGCTGAGTGTTTTGTAATGAATCATCTTTCAAAGGTCTCAAAGGTACTAAATATGTTGTTGTCCTCATAATTTTTTTCCTGTGATATAAATTAAGGAAAAATACTTCTTCTTGTGGGGCTATTATTGTGAAAGGCAGTGATATTTGAAGTCTACCCAATTCTGGCTTTGTCTAAAATGTAACAAGGTCAGTTACAGATTTTGCTTTCAATACTTGTTACAGGGCTGAAAGCATCTATTAATGTACATTGGTGCTGTTCACGTATAACACAGATGTTTTATAACACTTCTCTATCAAGAATTTTGCTGGTTTGCTTTATTAGATACATGTTTGGAAAGTGTAAAGAAAATATTTCATTTTGGGGAGATTGTGTTGACCTAAGGCAGATGACTTTGTTCATTCTTTTTTAGTATGTTTGTGGTGGCTTGTTAGTGACTCTTAGACATTCATTAAAGCTACCTGCAGTGTTTTGTTGATTGTATTGTCTTTGAGGCCAGACTTCTTTTTCCCCAGATTAGCTCAGACTGCAAAGGGAATTCCTTGGGGCTGGTTTCAATAAAATACTTTTGGCTGATCTTAAATTTTCTCTCAGTGAACAGTCTGTAACTAAAAACTTCTTGGTTACCAATAGCCAACATCAAACCCCCAAAAATATTTCAGGTTAAGAGAGTCAAATTCTTTTAGACATCTTGTGGAAATCCCATGATCATTATAGACCTTAATACAGAGTGGCCTTTTTGATAGGTTTTTGAGTTAGAAATTGAACCTATTATATAAACAAATATCTTTTTTAGAAAAGAAGTCACTTCTGAGGATACTTTGAATGTATTTCCTAAATACAACTGTTATTTTTAATTTACACGGTGGGACATGTAAGTGTCATGGAAGGTTAGCAGTACTAGCAAAGTTGCCATGAGCTGGATTTATGTATTTTTTAACTGGAAGCCAAGGCAGGATTCAGTTTTGAGATAAGATGTGCATGCAAACATGTATGATTACCAGTTTGTCTGGTGACTACTACTTATATATATATATATATATATATATGTATATATATATGACTGCTGTGTTTTCTTCAGCAGTGGGAACTTCTTGGGGGGTATCTTTTGAGCTTTAGATCAGTGCAGAATTGTTGACAATACATAAGCCTGCAAGGCATGGACTGCTGCTGTTCAGACATTTGTAGAAAGGCCTTAGAACTTCAGTTTTCTGTACTGGCTTCCATGGCTTTTATATCCTACGAATGTCCTTTTTCCTTATTAGCAATGTCTCTGACCTCTTCTTCCAGCACAAACTCTGACCCTCAAGTGTATGGGAGCTGTGGTAGCAACAATCAAAACATAATTACCCTGTTTGAAGAACCAGAAAGTGTTTTTAAGAGTGGGATTCGAGGTTGCATCCTTTAATCTCTAAGAGCTGTCATTATCATTGACTTTATCAGAAAAAGAAACACACTGCATGTGCCATGGCACCCTAAGAACTTTCTTTTCCCAAGTAGCTCTTCTCTGCTTCCCAGTCTCCTTCCAGCTCACTTTCAAACTCATTTATGCCTCCGCTTTCACTTTTTACCCTTTATTTTTTAAGCCTGTAAACCTCTGTACACTATGTTATACCATGCTGCTAGTGCCATAGAGCATCAGTTGCAGTATGGAATGGTTGAAATTGACCAGTATGTGATTCTGTGCATTTCCAGTATTGCAGTACTGGTATGTTGACACTCTTCAGACATGGTTACAACTAGGTTTAATTGTTAGAGTGAGATTTCTGTACCTTCAGACTAAGAGTCTTAGTTTCCAAGGTAAGTTTCTATTTTGGCAACCAGTTACAGTAATACCAGTCTGAGTGGCTAGTTTCTTCATGTGCAAAGGTCTTTAGTGTTCCCAGTCTGTTTTGGGGAATCATAGCTGCAGTCAAGCCTGTAAGGTTTCTGTCTGTTACCAAAATATAGCTGACCATAATCTGAACGCAACCAGGCATATGAGAGCTTTGCTCTTCTAGTTTGGCCTACAAGTCAGTGCTTCTACAACCCAAGCAAAACTGCATGCAGAGCAGATGCTGCCAGCTTCCCTCTCATATCATTAGAAATGTTGAAAAAAATAGGCAAAGAAGGGAAATGAATAGTAACATTCCAACAAATAAGATATTGGCTGTTTATCCAGAGTTAATGTTTCACCTGTGTAATTATAATGTAAATAAAATACATTATATATGCAATACTAACATCCGCCACAGATGAAGGTCCTGAGATACACTGAGAACTTCTCAGCTACATTTAATGTAATTACAAGATGAAATAAATGGTATTTGTAAGAGGCCAGAACACTACCACGGAGCCTAATGAATTATTGATTATAATCTCCAAGATGACCTCTTGCCTTTGGTTTTTCTCTCATTCTTTCCCATTTCAGTGATGAAGCTTCTAGAGAGAAAGCCATCATTTAAATTATTAAGGAAAAAAAAAAATCCTTATCTTTATTTTTGAAAAAACGCTCCATTTAGGAAGCAAGCAATTAAAAGCAGTTTTGCCAGTCTGCAGTTCTCCTGTATGCCATATAGAATTAGGGGGTTTTGTCACATTTATTTCTCCAGGAACAAAGTCTATGTCATTACTTTCTGACTTTGTATGATGTTTCAAGGTTGTAGTTTTTCAAAGGCTAGTTCCTCACCTAACAGCCCAGCAACTTAAGTCTGGTTGATACAAATATGGGCTGTAAAATTAGTACGAGAAAGTAACGAAAAAGTGGAATATGTGTTACTCCTTAACACAGAAGTGTCTGTGACTGCCTGATGGTGCAAGCAGTTGTGCTCTTCAGAGTCTCCCAAGCAATGACTGTAAATTACTATTGATTAGTTTAAAATATAAGCATATTATTTCTATCTAAGAAGCAAAATAAGACTAAATACCTGAAACTACTCCCAAGCAGAGAAGTAGGTAGGGACAATAGAACTGGTTCTTAACATTAGGAATAGTTAAATAACATATTTGAATGGAATGCCTGATGGTTTTGTGTATGTCAGTAAAGACTAAATACAAACATAAATATTGCAGGATAATGTCTCCTGTTCAGAGTTCCTTACTATTCTTCTTTTAATCACAGATTGGATCAGAGTTGGAGTATTACTACTGTAATGAATAGCAACCAGATATAAAATGTTATTTTTAGTCTTTTTACTACTCTTAATCCATTAGCTGAGCCCTGAAAGCACAAGGGCAAAGCATTAGCCAAAGTAGTACTAGTTCTGATTTTGGACAGGGAGAAACTGAAGGATAAATCCTTTATTTGAGCAGAACTAAGAATAAGATTTTATCTATGCTTGGATTTTCCCTACTGATTTCAATGACAGAAGTGTCAGGACATTTGTAAGAGTTTTTAGACTTCCCACTCTAGGTGTATGTTAGTCACAACTGTAGTTGAAGAATGCGTCAGGGACAAATACAGAATTTCATTATTACCTCCCTTCTTTATCCATTTTTTCTTTCTCTGAAAGTATTTTCAGCCATGTTATAGGCTGTACCTCATTCAATGTGTAACTTCCACATTAAAGCAACTCCTTCATTTCGTGGTTCTTTTGAGACAGTTCTGTTTCTGAGCCAAATGGGATGGATTGATTAGAGGATTTATTTTTCTTTAGCATTTTCTTCTCTTGATGTGAAATGGAAATAGCTGTTTGTTTATGTAAACACAAAATCATAGAATAATAAATACCATTAACAAATGCCATAGAAAATAAATGCCATTAATTAACAACTGAAAGTTTTAAGACACTTTTGTGTGTTCTATACATCCATTAATGTGGTTGCATGAATGAAGCATACAGGAGCAGCAGAATTACCAGTGTAGACCTTTCAGTAACCCCAGTGCTAGAGACAGGTTTTGCAACGTAGGAGTTCAGTATTTGTTTTTTTCATTTTCTTTCTTCTCCCTGATTTTAATTTTTCTCTGAGATTTGGATAAGGGTCAAATGCTTAAATCCCAGCAAAAGCTATGGTGGTTGTGAAACTTACGCTGAGCTACCGTGAGCTGGTTTAGAAGTCTCATGTCCGGGGCAACCCCATACTTCATGACTTCTATATCATCCTGTAGATTTTCTCTTCCTAAGGTGGTAAAGAAGCTGTTACCACCACTTCTCTTACGCTTATTAAAGCATTTCTTCTTGCCTGCTCCATCCAATATCTGGGCAGCAGCACTGAGAGGATTTAGACATGGTTACCTCTGCTCATTTAAAGCATTTCCCTCCAATGAGCCCAGCTGCGGCTCTGCTGTTGCTCATTATTCATGAAGCCTGGACAAAGACATGAAGATGTTCACTAAAGAACCACAGGCAGAATGATTTGTGACCCCTTTATTCCACAAGTTGTTCACAAGATGATTTACAGACTTGGATTGTGCTTATCCTGACTAAAGGTGGTGACATGTAGGCTTACTTATCTAAGACAGTACAAAATAAAGGGTGCCCAAGAAGTGTGCGAACCAGGCTATCAGAGAGTAGCCACACAAAGGATAGAATTGCAGTTAATTCCTGGCAACCTGTCTGCTGCCAGGGAATAGTTATTAATGGGCTTGACTGTCTGTAAGATCTTTCCCACAGGATATCTCAAGCTATCTTCAATTGAACCTAGATCATTCACAAGGTTACACCTTGTTCTTGCAGATTGCAGATGCGCATCTGTTTAAGGAAGGAACCCTAACTTTTCCTTCCTTCACTAATGTGTACTCAGGTGATAGTCTAGTTGTTTGGCATAGTTGTTTTGTTCTTTTGAAGCCAAGTGAAAGATCTGTGTTTGCTACTGTTTGTGGATATGATTTTCACCTTGAAGAACAATCTGTTATGCATGCCTTGTGTTTATTCAATTCAAGGATCTCCTTTTTGTAATGGGTCAGACTGACTTTGTTGATTTGACTGCATCTTCTTGCGGTTATGTTCTTTCCACCCACTGGACAGCACTTTTATGACTAGTAGTTAATGTAACATCAGTACAGCCAGCACTCTAATGTATTAATAAAAATGGCAGTGTCATCAGCAAAGAATATTTTAAGGGTAAATGGGTCTTGTAATTTGTTCAAAGGCATCCTGGTACTGTTCTGCTTTGGTAATGCATACATTGAAGGGCTTTAAAAGAGGAGAGAAACAGGAAAAGTATTTTAAAAGGAAGGAGAAGTTTTATGATACATTAATGGAAATGGAACTAGTTTTTACTGTTCTCATTGTGTACCAACAGTGCAGAACAACAGCATTGTCCTGGAGGAGGAGCTATGTGTGCACCAGAGGTACTGCCATGATCTGTGAAATCTGCAAAGCCTGGCAAACCTGTGGCAACTTAAAACTACATGAAAACCCATGGACAGTGGAGATGGGTAGCAAGGGGGAAGATGCAATCAGATATAGACCCCATGTTTTCTGGCACATGTTCTTACCATGATGTCACATGAGCTAAACTCTTTCTCAGTAGGAAGCTGAACTTTGTGTGAAGCATCATGAGGGCACAAGAAATTGTCTTCTTTTTGATTCCATGCTGGCGTGGTTTAACTCCAGCCAGTAGCAAGGGCCACACAGCAGCTCGTGCAGTTGTCTCCCTTTCCCTCCAGAATACTGTAAACATCACCTAGCAACAACTAAAACAATATGCATTATTGACATTCCTTTCATGCTAAATTGGAAACACAGCAACCACTAAAAAGAAAATTAACTCTATCCCAGCTGAAACCTGGAACACCTCTCTTATGAAGAAAGACTGAGGAATTTGGGTCTCTTCAGTCTGGAAAAAAAGACGGCTGAGAGGGGACCTTATCAACGCTTATAAATACTTAAAGGGTGGGTGTCAGGAGGATGGGATCAGGATCTTTTCAGTGGTGCCCAGCGACAGGACAAGAGGTAATAGGCACAAACTTGAGCATAGGAAGTTCCACCTAAACATGAGGAGGAACTTCTTTGAGGGTGGCAGAGCACTGGAACAGGCTGCCCAGAGAGGTGGTGGAGTCTCCGTCTCTGGAGACATTCAAAAGCCACCTGGACGTGTTCCTGTGCAACCTGCTCTAGGTGACCCTGCTCTGGCAGGGGGGTTGGACTAGATGATCTCCAGAGGTCCCTTCCAACCCTATGATTCTATGATTCTATGACATGCTTACTGCTTTGGTAGTGTGGATCCTAGGCCACAATATTTCCTCCGCTGACAGAAAGACCAATGCCTGACATCTTTGAAATGAATTTGCACGCTATTCAAGTTTGGAGGTGTCATTATTTTGCAGGTGCAACATGCAGCCTGGCTTTTTAAAGGCCTAAGTGGAAAAATTACATAATGCTACTTCCCCCTTCCATTTAACAATGAGAAATCATTTGTGAATGTGGAGAGACTGGCATGCATATTTATGTTAATGACAAGCAAACCTATTACTACTGCTTAAAAGAAAGGGCCACAATATCAGTCTAGAATTAGTAAGGTGAGTTTTAATACAATTCTGAGTGTAATTTAGACCCCAGAGTCATTGCTACAAGCTACTGGTGTTGTAAAAAGAATTATTTTTTTTTCCTTTTGGCAAACTTTGTAAATTCAAACACCTTAGGTCTTGCAAAACATAGTTGTACAGGCTGGCTGAGGGATACCAAACACAAAAGTTGGTATTATACCGAACAGCAGTGCTTTGATAATGCTCTGCTTGCAGTTAAGCCTGCAGGACTTATGGGTTGTATGGGATTTACTGCTATGAGAGTTCAACCCCATGTTTACTATTTATTTTTAACCTGCAATATCCTTTTCAAAAATCTTGTCTCGATCTTCTTTTCTAGTTTTATTAGTAAATAGCTACTGGTAATCTGCTGATGCCAGTTATTGGTGACAATATGAAGTAGTGGGCTTAATTTGTGAATTTGCCTATTATGTAAGAATAACTGTACAGGTCAGACAGAAGGCCCATCTAATCCAGCAAGACAGTGGGCCTAAGGGGATATCTACAGAAAGGGAAGAGTAGTCTCTGAGAAGTCAGAAAATTTTTCCAGCCTTGAATATTTATGTTTTGTTTTTCACTTCATTTTTGTATGGTTGAAGAATCCTAGCTTACTCTTTACAAATCTTAATTCCTTGGATGAAGACTACTTCAGACCTGTGGTCATACTTCTTATCTTTCTCTGAGCTGCTTACAGTTCTGTTATATACTTCCCAAGGTGAGGAAATCAAAGCAGTTTAATTTCCAGATTGTACGTGAAACACATGAACTCCCCTCCCCACCACATCCACTCTCCTCCCTTCATTAGATTTGATTTCTTAAGTTCTGCTAAACACTCATCTGATGATTGCAAGGAAAGCTAGGATATTTTTGTAAAGCAAAGTCCATTTTTCCTCCATGAGCATCGCTTTGCAGTTATCTACATTTGGTTTCACCTGCCATTCTGTTGTTGAATTACTTTGTCTTATAAAGCTCTTCTGGAATTATGTATAGCTGCGCCCATCCTTACTATGTTAAATAACTCTGATATTGGCAAACTTTAGCATGTCACTACTTAACTACTTTTCCATTTACTTTACAAATAAGCTAAATAGCAGTTGTCTAAAGCAGAACCTGCAGAACTCCACTTGTGACCTACCTATTGCAGAAACTGACCACTTACTTCTACCTGCTGTGTTTGTCTTTTATTCAATTATGTATCCATAGCAGGACCTTTTGTCTTAGTCCTGGTTGCTGTGTTTCCGTAAAAGCATTTGGTGAGAGACTTTCTCAAAAGGCTTTTTGAAATCCCAAAAGACTGCATCAACCAGATCTTTTGTTATGTGTGAATTTGTTGACCATATTTAAGAGACTCTAAAAGGTTTGTAAGGCAGAACTTCAATTTGCAAATGACATAGTCACTGTTCCAAAGTGGATCACATTTATCCAAATGTCCACTTGACCTATTCCTTACTACACTTTCCACTAATATGGCCAGCTCCTTCAGTGTCCCTTAGAAACTTTTTCAGATTTGTTTTAATTGATGTCACTTTTGCTATTTTCTAGTCCTCAAGTAAAAAGAAGGCATTATGCACTGGTAATGTCTGTACCAAAAGACCTTCTTCATCCTTGACTTTTCTTAGGTTTTCCTGTTGAAATTTTTTGTGATATTTCATGGTGGTTGCCACTAGCAATTCTTGAGATTTGTTACCATTTGCTTTGCCAATGTATCCATTATGTCTTTTGATGTCACTTCAAGAGAAGGGTGAAAATATCAGTCTCCACTTTGTTCTGCAGTGAATACTAATAAAAATAACTACTTAAGTTTCTCTGCAGTACTCTTGTCCCCTCCTGAATTTTACATTTTTAGTCCTATCATCACTTGATGCTGTGGGCTTTCTGGCAGTACTGCTGTTTCTTATGTATTTGAGGAAATACTCTTATTTTTTTTTAAACTCCTTTAACTTTTTGTTTCTCTGACTCTTTTGGGGGGGCCTCCATTACTGTATTTTCCATTTTCCATTGCTGTATTGCCAGAATTTGACTGTTCTTGGTTTCTTCCTTTGGATACAACTTCAGCTTGTGACAGATGTCTTCTCACTTATAACATTTTTTGCTTTCTTTCTAGGCCAGGTTAGTTTTCTTTTGTCCTTTCTCAACCCTGTCTTCAGACCTGATATGTACTGGCTCTGTCTAGTATTACCTGTAAGGTTTTCATTGTTTTATACAGCCTGAACTACTTTTTAAGGGCTTTCTCTTTCTTTCTGTAGCTCCTGTTTTTGAAGCTGAATGTAACTCCTGCAGCTTTATTGTACTTTGTTTACTCCCCTGTGAGTATGTCCCTGTAATGAAGTACTTTACTGAGACCAAAGTATGGTATAGTTGCTTCAATGGAATACTTTAGCATGAGATCCTGTATAACTAATGAATTGTGTCTTCTCTTCTGGGTTCCCTAACCACCTGATCTGTGTTAGTCATTGATTGCTCGTGTTCTATCCTGATATGGTCTTTCCCCTGTCTGAACATGGGTCATTAAAATTTCAGTTCCTGCTGCATTTCTAGCTCTCATATTCTGTGTGATTTTTCACATAGCATATTTCATTGTGTTATCATCCTGGCTGGATGTTTGCTTGTATAGGTAGCATTGGTTTAAATTGAAGGTCGCTTTATCCAACCCAGGCAAAATCTGCTTGATTTCTTGTGAATTTTGTAGCCTGCCATTACAGTGTCTTCTACCAAATTTCCAACATGCCTAGGATATTGAAATTATCTAAGACAAAAAAATAAATGAAAGTACATGAGACTCTCTAGTGGTTCGCTCTCTAATTTCTTAGTCTTCTGGCATTTATGTAGGAACAGGTGCCCTGTGGGTTTTATTCCCTTCCTGTCACTCAAGTGAGATGTCACTCTTTGTTTTCCATTTCCTAGGTGACTGTACCTATTCTGTGATCTATCCTTTATTTTGAAATACAGAATTTCCAAATTTTCATCCATTATTGTGTTGTCATCACAAACGTGTGTTCTCTGGTACTTATTTGCTTCCCCCACAGTTCACTCTAACAGGTCATGCAGACCTCCTTAAATGCCAGTAGTTGGCTTCCTGCTGTTCTGGTAAAATCTGTGACTCTTGCAGAGGCTCTTATTCTAGAGGGTGGATGCTCAATTCCAAAACCATGTGATCCATCCCAAGATCAAAACTCCAGCTGTTCATATGGCTTATGGCAGATTTCACAGCCACAGTGACCTACATTATCTTTCTGGCCTGGATCCAGAGCATACGTGTTTTCAGAAGGATATTCTAGAGTTAAGAGAAAATATGTCCGCCTTCCACTGGAGAGGACCCCAGCGTGATCATTTTCTCTTTACTGGCCTTTCAGACTTCCTCTGCTATATGATAATCCTGGCATAATTCCTCTGAACTTGTATGCCTCATTTTCTTTTGGAGCAGGATGGGTTTCATTTGCTTGGAGGCAAAACTACTCAGTGGAGCCCCTCAAGCGGTTGCTCCTATACCTGCCTGTCCCCCTCAACTTCGCCCACTTTAGCCACTTTAGACACCAGTGAGAAACAGAAGCAGTTTGCACTGTGATCTTGCAAGTACTACTCTCATAAAATGCCTTTTCATACATTGTCCATTTTGTGTAGTAAACTGGGTAACCCCCCTCTTCTAGCTTGATTCTCATCTTTGTTTCTTCATTTTGAATAGATGATGGGCATAGCCCATACTGGCCACTGCATCTAGCTAATCCATCCAAGCTCCTCATCTGTTGTTGTCCTTAAGCACAAAGGCTGGACAGCCTGATGGCTTGCTTTCACCTGTTGCTGAATTCCAACAGCAGCCAAAGTTAGAAGAATCTAGCCACAAGGAGAGATAAGCTCTTGGATATGCTGAGGAGGGTGTGGGATCTCTGTCAATGGAGATTTGAGAGAAGGTTAAAGATAATCTCCCAGAAGTGGTTAATCCTCCTGTGAGACAGGAAGACAGGCTGAAGTTAACTTCTAAGTTCCTACACTGTTGGATCTGTAAAGGCTCAGATAATTTCTGAAAATAAGCTATTTCTCTCTTGTAAAGCAACTATTCATTTTGATATATCAAAACCTTTCAAGCAGAAAGAATATCTTCCTCCTTTGTGACTAGGCAATGGTGTATGTTCAACTGGAGAACATAACACCTAACTCTAAATTAATTTGGGATGCTGATGGAAAACTACATAGCAGTAAAATGTAGGTAAGGCAGAGATTTTTAAGCTATACTGTAAAGATAAACTGTAGAACTCCTTACCAGAAAATGTGGATACTCAGGTTTACAAAGCGAAAAGTTGAGGGGAAACTAGGCAAATTAGTTAAAGGGAAATCCAACAAGAATTATTACATGCATAAAATACAGCCCTGGCTCTGGGATACAAATATTTGCGGGCTGAGACAGTAGTAGTTATGGGGGACAATATCATATATGCTTGTCATGTTTATGTATTTTTCCCCTGTGACCAATAACAAAAGCCTATTTGAGACAAGTTACTGGGCTAGATAGGCCTTTCACCTGAACAGTCACTGTCATATACTGGCAAGATGCTAGAGAAAAAATGGAATTAGAGGCACGTAAAAGTATTGATAAGAGTAATCCTCTTGTTAGACTTTTTCACACCTTAGTTACTTAAATTGCATAGCCTTCAGCTACTGTAAATCACCTTGATATGCAATTGTAGGTCAATTATCTATTTTTCAGCACTGTTATTAAAGATTTTTCAGACTAAGAACTAAGGTGTTTTTTTTTTCTTTTCTTCACATACTTTTCCAGGCTCACATACAGCATCCTGGCTTTCCTTCTGAAAAAGTGCAAATGGGACTATTGACAACTCTAAAAGCAGGGTGTGAGGTGGCTGGGAACACTTTAATCTCAGAAAGGTTACTGTTGCTGTGCTAAGAATAGTCAGTGAATTGAAGAAATTTGTCCTTTTGGGATTTTAGTCTGCCTGCCTCATCCTGCACACCTGTAGAAATGTTCTGATCATTTTACATGAACTACTTTATAAATGTGTTATAAAAAGACATCAGTGATTTTGGCAGATGCCGTTTTGAAAAAAGCAATACAAATGAAATTATGAAGAATTTCAGAATTGCCATACCGTGTGAAGTACTTTCCTGGATGCTTCTGTTTGGATATCTCTTTGTGTGTATGGGAGGGGATTTATATCATGTTAATTTCCTTTCAAACACAGGTTGGGAAAGAAACAGGTTAAAAGCAAAGTATAAAGTATGAAAATAGCTTGAACAAGAAAGAACAACAAAAAAGCAATGCTAAACTAATGCCTAGAGTTAGTCCCAGGGGTGTCTGTGCTTGGCTGTTTGCTTAACTTGCAAGCTCTGCCAAACAGTAAGTTGCCAAAACTCAGATAAAACTCAAATTGAAAGTCTGAGGCTCAGCTAATTTATTCTACTGAAGTTTCCTCACTCGCTATTTAAACATTCGGAGTTTAGTTTTTGGAAAATATGGAGCAGAAATAATTGGGAACTTGGTCCCTTTCTGGATGGAAATGTGATGCCAGTTTGTGTGTGTACAGGGCTAGAGTATTAATAAATTCTCTGTGTCCATCTATATTCTTTTAAATTGGTAAGCACTGAGATTTGCAGTTGATTCCCAGGTCATACTTGCAATTTGATACACTTTTCAGTCATGTTCCAATGTGTGTTTTTGAAAAAAAAGACAAACCACAAAAAACCTCTCCAAACCCACCCACAAAAACCCTAAGCAAAACCTCCCCAAACCCCCAAACAAAACCCTCAAACCTCTCCCTTCCCCCCGTCTCCCCTCAAAGACATCCTTGTCCTTGACTACACTAAGCAGGATTGAGAAGGAACATCATAGGATGTTGGTGCTGCTCCTCAGGTGCCTATTAATGTACTGAAAAATAGGCTTTCTATTCCAGTTCTGGTGATGATACCTGACAGAAACAGGTTCAGAGTTGTGAAATACCTCCCTTTCTTCCCCCTCCTCTTATTGATTCCTCTGTCAATAGGAAACTTTAGTCTTAACTGCTCTTTCAAAAAGCAGAGTCTCACAAATTTTTAAAGTATGTGTTTAGCATTGGTAATTTAGAAACTTGATTTCTAATCTGAAAATTTATTTATGCTGTAAATACACAGGGTGGAATTTTCACAAGGCTGTATTTCATCTTCAAAAGAAAGTGGGGACAGATATGAGAGAAACAATAGTCAGACTGCATTATGTTATACTGTAATCATTTGTTCAGTTTTTTTACTGAAAAGAAGTTTTTCACCCATTTTTTAAACCCAGTGGTAACTTAAAATTCATACATCTTGCAAGGTTCTGAATTATTGAGCTGAGATTTTAACCACCAGTATGAGAACAACACAAAAAACAGAATTCATGATACAGCTATACATTACCAAAGGTAGAAGAAGCATACATAATTGCATCATACCCAGCATATCAACTGTGCTTAGTCCCATGGTGGATGGTATGGTAAACATGTGCAGTAAGGTTCCTTGTCTCGAGGAACTGTCATTCTACATAAAGAAAATGGATAATGTAAAGTTATCCTATTTTAGATTAGGATTAGTGGCGGTGGCTAATCTACAGGATTAGAGAAACTAACTTTCAGGCATACAAGTGTTGATTAGTAAATCCAAAAACTGAGTTCTTGAAAAGTATTACGTATTTAATTCCTGTTGAAACCTTAAGTATTCTGTGCCTAAATCCTGGCAAAGGTTCACGTGCAAGTAAGAGAGACTAGTAACTTCCTTTTTCAAAAGAAATGTAGGAACGTTGTTCCTAAAAACCCCCTCCAAACCTGTATTGTCTGTCTAGTTTGGACTCAGAACCATAAAGCATATTTAGGTCCCTGTTTCTTCTGTTTTCCAGGTTGATTCAGGAACTTAAACATCTTTCAAAGAGTTCTAAAAATCTGTGCTCAACTAACTTGTCCAAAGGTGGATTAGGGACAAGAATCCAACTTAGGTTTTTGACAGGTTTGGTTCAATTCAAATCATCATGAAGTCATCAGTCACAAAGCAATAATAAAATTAAATGTAGGGTGAAAGCCAAATGCATCATTTTAAGTGTGGATCTAACTCTTCTCCCTGAGAGTGAAGGTTCCACTCATAAGGATGCTTTATACTAGCTAATTATCCCAGCACAGGCAAGAGATGCTGTGTGTGAAGCGGAGGGGATGTCTGTCAGGAAGGAGTCTATCAGTATGAAATAAAGCCTACATGCTAAGGCCTCTTCTGTATGGAGTTATGAAGATAGGGATGTTGGCAGAGGTAATATGGACAGGAGCTGGATAGGAACATATTTAAAAGTACGTACTGTGAAAGCACAGAAAAAAAATTTACTTCTCAAAAGTGGACATTTCTGGTCCAATGAGAAAGCAAATAGCTCTTGTACTATGGCTTTCCTGAGAAATGTTCTCCCAAACTCCCTGCTTCATTTGGTTGGCTGAGGAAGACTGAGTAGTTTAGCATTTTGACAAGAATCCCTACTGAGGGTTTGAAATCCTAACAGGTTTTAAAAACTGTCTGTTCTTGGTGCTTTGGTTGATTACCCGGCAGCACTGAAACTATTATTTTTGTGATGGGTATTAGGGTGGCAACATGCATTTACATAATTTTCCTTACAGACTTGGGGGAGAATGAACTGTGTGGTAGCAATAAGCCATCAGTGGGAATACTGTCTGTTTTTACTGTGAGATTCAAGAAATCAGTGTAGAAGGCTAGACTGTATCTATTATCTGGACAGAAGAAATACATGAAAAAAGAAAAATAAATAAAGGCTTGAGATTTCTGGGATGTTCCCTGTATTGGTCACGTTTGTAGCATGACCTGGAAACTTAACAGTAGGTGCTTGTGGTGTGTGAAAAATAAAGTAAGCAGCAAACAAACAAAGCATTGAGAATGTTTTTTTTAAAAAGATATATGTTAAATTCTCAGTTTATTGGTGTTCTTTGGCTTGTGATTTTTTTGTAGTTAGTGCCATCTTTTTTTTTCTTCTGGGGATGTGGTGGCAATCTAGTGGTGGATTAGCCTAGAACATATACAGGAATTTCTCTACGAAAAAGTGCCTGGGAGCATCTGCAGGCTCTATGTTGGACTCATCTGAAACTTCTCAATATTCCTTTTCATTGCTAGAACATCGAATGATGTCAAGTTCATCTCTCTATCCAGTTTCATTCCATCTAATGAGATTGTGCTGACAAAACAAGGTCTGTAAGGGTTAAGCATGTATAAAAAAGAGGTCTTTCCAGATACTGTCAGATACTAGAGTTCCATCCAAATAAGATTGTCTAATCTATTTAGTGTCTTTTGTATCGTATAAGAGTTTCACCTGGCTGTGAGCAGGTAGTGTAGGAATCAGATACAAACAGATCATAATTCTTCTGGATGCATTGCTGGTTGGGAATCTGTAGTGCTCACTTCTTTTCGTGACTCTACCACTTTTCTGCTGAATCCATTTGAACCAGGTTCCTTCCTCTGCTTCCCCTCAAATATTTTCCATTTTTATGAAGTGACAACTTTATGGATAAGCTACCTCTGCTAGCAAGAATTTACGAATAGCAGCAGAACCAATCCAGAAATGCAAATAATTCATTAGCATTCCTTTCCTTTTAAAATCTGGCAAAGGGATGAATCTGATTCTTTTAGTATATCACTGGGGAGCAAAAAGAGTTTTGGCCTTTTCCAACCTACCCAATAATGGCATAGATGTTTGCTATTTAATTCATAAATACCGTGTAATCAGGTCTTCTTCGTTTGAACAGTTGTACAGTGTCTAAGCACAACAAGTTACCGATCTCAGCATGGGTGTGATGCAAATAGTAACAATATTAAATAAACAGTCTGAAAAACTTGATGCAGAAACACAAATGCTACTATTTATTTGAGAACAATATTCCAAATCAGATTCTCCTAACATCTATGTGAAATTGTAAGTACCTTATTTACATGTAAATGGCCCTACAAAGGACTGGAAGGAGTTGATCTCTGAGGACATTATCATCTTTCCCCCCCAACTCTGCCAGAAGCCATAGAATTTTTATTAGACTAGTTTCCATTACTCAGCAATGAATGTCTGATCTTTGATCAAACTAATTTGAAGTAGTTGCACTGTGCACTTACGGATTTATCAAATTTTTGAATTAAAACTATGTATGTGCACACATAGCACATAAATAGATACATTAAATAGTAAATGTTATGCTTATACGACTTCTTGGAGTGAAGAAATCTTCTGATTAGGTGGTGGCTAATCTACAGGAGCAGCAGGTTTTTTTCTTCTCCGTATTGTTCAGGGAAAGCCATATTGTCTTCCCATATATTTCTGCATTTGAAACTCTAAATGCACAGTTACATGAAGTTACAAGCAGTTTTATTTTGTTTTATATATTTATACATATCAAGGACTCGTCCTATTCTAGTGTCCTCTATATCTTTATTCTTTACTTCCCCACTGGGTTTGCTCAAAGACATACAGCTGTGCAAAATATCAGAAGATTAGGATCATTTTTATAATGTTAGATCAGCTTAATTGGTGTATGCTTTGTCTGTTCAATTAAAGGAAAAACCCAGCGTGAAAATCTTCTTTGATCTAAATAGAATTTACAGAAGCATCTCTCTGAAAATGAAAGTCACGTTTAAGGTTTTCAGCTGGAATGATTCGTATAGGGCATGCCACTCCAGTGGGGAACATGTCTGCATGCTTAGGAACAAGGTTTTATCTTTTTAACAGTTGCACAGAATATTCCTTCTCTTTTCAGAGCATTTGTAAGGTAAATGTTTGGATTCAAGACAACTAGTCCAGATTTCGATTCATACAGGCTTCTTATTGGCTCCTCTAATGTTCTTTCCTCAGAATTAACCTTTAATTTTCAGATATCGGTATAATTAGTCCTTCATTTCTTGCAAAATTGAGTAGTCAGTCTGTGACTCCTGAGCCACTGTTTAACCACAGTCCAGGTTTCTGGCAGAAGGCAAGCCTGTCAGGGGGGTGACAAGGCCAGTGTGACTGAGATAGCTGAAGAATCTAATTGCATACCTGGCCCTATCCCACCCCCTCCAAAGTGCTGCTTAGGGACTCTTGGGAAGCTACTGTCATCCCCAATGCCACTTTTATTGTCTAATAACTCTTTAGATTGTGCTTTTGGAGATGTAATAAAAGCATCATATTTCAATCCCAGAATAAACTATTTTAGATATAAGAGATGGAGAGATAAACTCAAGGTTCTAGTTTAACTGAAATGTAGGCAGAATTCAAAAATCTGTAGCACTCAGGGCGCAACAGTTGGGCAGGGTATCTGAATTTTGGTGTAGGCTGCTGATTTCCAATGTCTAGTGAGTGTGTTTCTTAGTTTACCAGAATCATTTTGTGAAGAAGGTGTGCTGTTTTTGGCTGGGATAGAGTTAATTTTCTTCATAGTAGCTAGTATGGGACTGTTTTGGATTTGTGCTGAAAACAGGATTGATAATAGAGAGGTGTTTTCAGTATTGCTGAGCAGTTCTTACACAGAGTCAAGGCCTTTTCTGCTCCTCACACCGCCCCACCAGCGAGTAAGTTGGGGTGAACAGGAAGATGGGAGGGCACATGAGAAGATGGGGACAGCTGACCCCAACTGACCAAAGGGATATTCCATACTATATGAAAACATGCTCAGCATATAGAGCTGTGGGAAGAAGGAGGAAGGGGGGCACGTTTGGAGTTACGGCATTTTCTTTCCAAGTAACCATTTTGCGTGATGGAGCTCTGCTTTCCTGGAGATGGCTGAACACCTGCCTGCCGATGGGAAGTAGTGAATGAATTCCTTGTTTTGCTTTGCTTATGTGCGTGGGTTTTGCTTCACCTGTTAAATTGCCTTTATCTCAACCCACGTTTTTTTTCCCTTTTACTCTTCCAATTCTCTCCCTTATCCCAGTGGAGGAAAGTGAGCAAGCGGCTGTGTGTTGCTTAGCTGCTGGCTGGGGTTAAACCACGACAGGAAGAAATGTGCATTGCTTTCGTTTCAGCAGGTGCTTTTTGACTGAGTGTTTTATATTTAAAAATTAATTAACAGTCTTGCTCAGAATGTGAAAAAGTGTTTTGAAATTGGAATTTGAATCAATTTTATCCCAGAGCTTCTGCAGGGCCGCCAAAGTTTGGTCTATTCTGGATTCAAGAGCCACCATCTTCTGAGTACTAATGCTATGGAATTTGGACTTTGGGAATGGGTCACAATCCACTGATGATGCAGAATAAGATACTGCATATTGTCTTGTGCTTGTCAGCTGATTCATCACTATACAAGGCAAATAAGACACCCAAGGAAGGGAGTTTGGGAGAGTTGAGAAAGACTTTAAAAAAATCCAAAACACCCAAACAAAAAAACCAACAAAAGACCCCCAACAAAACCAAAACCCAACTGAAACAATCAGACACCTCACCTCCCCGCATTTGCCCCCTCTTCCCTCAGGAGATGTCTTTTTTACAAACAGATGACTTCAGCAAGAAGTCTGACAGGCAGTGTGCATTTCTGAGTCTGACAGATCACAAGAGGTTAATGGCATACATTTTAAAAAATAAAGGCAATTCTAAAAATGATTTCTTTGGATGGTTCTCCACAGCTGAATGTCTTGGTGAGATTCCTCATCTAGACAGGAGGTAGAAACAAAGACTTTTTTTTTTCCTAGAAAGTCAAGCAACACAAACTCTAAAATGACTAATATGAAGAGAAACAGGACAAATGGGATATTTTTCTTATCAAGGTAGAATAAGAAAGGACCTGATAAAATTGTATAAAATAATGAATAATCCAGGAAAGAAATTTGGAAATTAAGTCCTCTGTGATTCATAACGTGAGAGAGGTGATATTGAATGAAACTGAAAAATAGCACATTCAAAACTGGCAAAATGAAGTGTTTTTTTTTCATCTGGCATGTGATTTCACTATGTAACTAAATGCCAAGAAAGTTGCTAAGGTGAGAACTCAGAATGAGAGATGGGGAAGAGAATTACAGAACCAGCCACAGTTCAAGGACTTGTCAGTATTTGCTACGGAAAAATACAGAAAGGAAAAAAAATGCACCAAAACAACTGTTGGAGGAGTGCTATCCTATGATTTTATGATTGTGATGAAAACTGTAAGGTACAAGCTTAGCCTAACTCCATTTCATGGGCTCTCAGACTTGTACTACTGATCAAAAGCAATCACATTTTTCTGTTTGTTTTTCAGGTGCCTGATATTTATATTATGGATGAATGAATGATCTTTGACATCAGTCTTAG
Source organism: Larus michahellis (assembly GCF_964199755.1). NCBI lineage: Eukaryota > Metazoa > Chordata > Aves > Charadriiformes > Laridae > Larus > Larus michahellis. The sequence goes on along the minus strand of NC_133900.1, from coordinate 51,357,820 downwards.
TATGAACTGCCTACAGGTAGCAGGACAACTGTTCATGCCTGCAGTCACTTTGATGCCAGTGTGCTCACAGTGTGAGGAAAGCTACCAGGGTATGGCTATAATCAGAGAGATGGGGGCCTGTGACAATAGTCAGGTACTCCATAAACTAGACAGGTGGACTTTGTATTCCAGCACTTGTACAAGCAGCTGGGGAAGGAGATGCTGTTCACTGAGATGCAGAGACCTCCAGCTAAAGATGGTATAGTTTCTGAGGCATAGCAATAGTTTGAATTGTCTTATCCTCTGGCACAGGGAAGAGAACTAACCACTGTGTTACCAGCTTTTCTTGCAACAGTTGTGTTCTCCAGAGCTTCTGTAACACCCCGAGTAGATTTTTTTAATGTGTATTTCTGATGCAAAGAAAGAAAGAAAATCTTTGAAATCCAAAATTATTTCCCCTCTGTCTCATCCAGCTGCCACAATAAACAGTCAGGTTATAAGAGAGCATACTTTTATAAGACACAGTAACAGGTATTTTGTGATGTTGTTTATCTTCTGAGTGCTGCATTTGGAGCACTGAGGGGCAAAATCTGTCAAGAACTTTGCACCTATATTCATTATATACTTTTAAAAATCACTCTCCAAACTAATTGTGAACAAGTGTAAAGATTCTGTTGGCATTTCAGTACTTTGAAGACTTTAACTTCTGTTGGGAAGGGGAACAAAAATGCATTGTTCCTTGTATTGACTTTCTGTTCTTTAAGACTGTCCCACCCATGCATGGTTTTCTTCCATCCTGTTATCTGCACCTACTGGGATGCCATGTTGAAGACTGTACACCCACCTTATGCAGAGCTCCAGTTTTGCCATAAAATGAGCTTTCTATAATTGATCAAGCTTTGTTCCTTGGTTCTGTTAGTGGTCAGTTTTGTATATGAATTGCCTGTGATGGATAGGTCTATTATTTTTATTCTTGAAATGATATGTTATTAGAAGAGCCAGGTTTAGGGTTATAGAGGATTACAGGACTGTGGTGTACTGACCTTGTCTCACAACTAAGCACCCGTCAGTTCCTTGCTCATTTTCCCCTGCAGCAGATACGGGAGAGAATCGGAAGAGCAAAAGTCAGAAAAAAACCTTGGGGGTTGAGATAAAGACACTTTAATTAGGAAGAGGGAAAAAAAAGAGGGGAAAAAGAAAAAGTGATGCAAAGGCACACACTCGCCACCTCCCACCAGCAGAATGATGCCCAGCTGGTATTTGAACAGGGGCTATTTTGGAAAGACTTCCCTCCAGTTTTATTGCTGAGCATGATGTTATATGGCATGGAATATCCCTTCAGTTGGTTCGGGGCAGCTGTCTTTTCTGTGTCCCTTACCAGCCTGTTGTTTACGCCCAGTCTACTTGCTGAGGGGAAAGAGTGAGAAACAGAGAAAATCTTGAAGCTGTGAGAGTGCTGTTTGGCAATAGCTGAAGCATGGGTGTGATATCAGCACTTTTTTAGTCACAAATCCAAAACACAGCACTGTATGGGCTGTTATGAAGAAAATTAACTCTATCCCAGCCAGACCCAGTACAAGGATATGGCAGCAACGCAAACCACTGCTAAGCTTATAAATGCAAGTAGGTTTACTGATTTCATGTCTATTGTTGTGCCTTAACTCACCATTGCTTAGTATTTTACTGGAACTTGGACTGTGCATCAGTAAAACAGGGAAATCAGAACTTCTCTGCATACTTACTTGCTGGGGTCAGTGGGGTTGGTGCTGTTCTCTTCAGTAGATCCAGAATTCACTTTGGATTCACAAAGTTCAAATGCAACTACAGGTACAGATAGGAAGGACTCAGAAGGAATCAAATTCCATGGACCGCTGTTCGCTGTAAGGTATTAGTCGCCTCATTGCATTTGCAATCTTTGGGAAGTTCTTTAATTCAGAACAGTCATTAAACTGATGGAGAAAGTCATTAATGAAATGCTGAACGTATGCATCACCACATTTTGCTTCTGCTTCATAAAGCCATTCTGTGATCACATACAGATCCTTGGATTTTATTGTAGGAGTTGCGATACATTTTTCAGAGATTTATTTCTGGTCAACAGGATTGAGATTTATCTCGGGTTCTTTAAACCAACACGGTCTACATTTGAGCTAGTCACCCCCAACTCTACTTATTATCAGTGGAAAGTAATAGACAGCATTAGGGTGAGTCATCTGTGTAATTTTGTCTGCTTTGAGGTGGGACAGAAGGACCAGAAGTGTTCTGCTGACTTCAGTGGGGGCTCAAGGTTACTGGATTAGATGTGGACTACTGTATAGGTGGCAAATGTTGGATGAGGACAGTCCTGCATTGTCTAACTTCAGTGTTAACTATACAGCCAAGTGTCTGGTCTAAGATTATGACCCCAGTTTCCTCTGTGGTGATAAATTATGGCATTGAATTTAGAGAGATGTCTTGAAGGGATGCACCTCCCTACAAAGGTACCTGTAGACCAAGTGTGTGTGGATGTTTAGACAAAGTTTTTTGAAGACATATTAAATTTGGAGGTTAGTCTTTCAGGTGAGATAAATGCTATTTCTCCCTTGGATTAAAAGAGAGCAGGTATAAGCAACGTATTACTCTGAATTTTATATATATTAACAGTACGTCCAGTTTTCAGTATAAGGAAGTTCAATGCTTATTGTGGTTAAAATGCAATACTCTACTACTTTCTATTCACTATATTAATTCCTGCTTGAGAACCTGGCCCATGCATGAAGGGCCTCATAGGAGGCCTATTTTTGTCTGCTTTTCTGCTCCATGTTGGTACAAGTGCAACTCTCATTTAAGTTATGAGACTGGAGAGATCTTATCTTACTCATTGCCAGAATTCATGTATTTTGACAAACTGTCTGGGTTAACACCCTATATCAGTAATGGAGGACAGACAATATTAAAGTTATTTCATTAGAGAAAATTCACACAACAGTGAGGAATTATTCTGAATGCCTTTGAACAATGTAGTAGACTTGGGTACATTGGAAGCTGATAAAACGGTTCCTTTATCCCATTCTTCTATTTGTCATAAGTCATTCATTTCAACAGGCTGTTTCCAGTACTGCTTCTGAACTTTACATAAGACTTCTTAAAAATCATTTTACTTTTGACATATACAAGAAAATCAGACTGGGCTATTCAATAGGAGGCTCAAAAAACAGAGGTGCCTAAGGAAAGAAAAAAAAAGACTAAAAATATGCTCACATTCACAGTGGTTTGTTGTTTGTTGTTCATAAGACAACTATGCTCTATGATATGATAGAAGGTAATAATGCCTTGTGAATTAAGATTGAAAAACAGACTACACAGGGATGTGCACTAGAAACAGATAGTCCCCTAGGTCATAGTTATAATGGATATTGGGATGACTGTATCGCTGCAACCATATTATGTGGCATTGGGTTAATCACCTCATGAGGCATTAAGTAGAGACTATTTTCCCTTTAGTGTCTTCTGGAAAACCTATCCCTGATCTTTGCTGTAAAATATGTTTGCAGTTTGGCTACACAATAAAAACAAGTATTTTATTCCATGCTTTACAGATGGGGACCCAAGTGATACTGCAATAGCCTTGTGAGTAGAGACGCTTGTGTGTCTCAAAGAGTACTTGAGAGTTCAACTCAAAACAGTTATCGTGATTCACAGTGTGTGATTGAAAGTTACAGTGCAAAGAATTGTACGTAGACTTCCTGAACCCAAGTTCTATGCCAGAACCAAAAATACATCTTTTCATGTCAAAGAGGGACTGTATAATCCCTGAGAAGGAACGCGTGAGACTGGGATGTTGTACTGTTTCCCTGGATTTAAAGTTTTGACTATTTCCCTGGAAATAAGATAAAAATAGGGATCCTGGAGCTAATGATTTAAGTAAAACTGTATGCATTTGTGGGCAGATAAGTAGATTGGTGGGCATCTGGATGTACACAATATAGAAATAATTTTTATGTATCTATAGATACACACAAATATATTTATATCTTATTCAGATATAAAATGTATTTCATATATAAAATATCGCTTTGGACTAAGGAGGACATAATACAGAAATGACAAGGCTTTTGATTTACAGTGATGGAAGAACCTTTATGCAGTTACTTTGTGATGGGTTGAAACATGATTTGTGATTATTGAGAGGTGTTGTATTTTTGGAAACAGATTTTGAATTAAATTGAATTTACTTACTAATGTTTTGCAGCTTTAAAGTTCCATTTGCCTGATAAAGATTTTTACATTTTTCAGGGTCTACTCCATTAATTTTTATGAATTTTACTGGGGGGGAACACTTTGAAATTTTCATTTTTATAAAGCAGATGGGCCTTTAAGTCTTATATTATGACATTATCCCTACATTCTGCACAGCAAAGCAGGAGCTTCAGTCTTATTTACTTCAATGGTGTATTTGACAATATTATCACAGAGCCAGATTCATCTGGCATGTTTTTATGAGCTGCTTCATCGCTAGGCCTGACTACATGCAGAAAAGTTTGAGACGGCCAGCCATTTCCATCTGTACTGGCATTTTTACTTAAATAGCTGCAAGACCCGCCTAAGAAAACTCCAGAAAAAAGGAAGACACCAGGTGGAGAGCATGTTCAGTGCTAGGACTTTGCTGTGAACCTTGCAATTGATTCAGCCTGGGAAAAGGCTGCCCTGGACTTACTGGACGCAGGCCAGCTTGACAGCTGCAGTTATCAAGGAACTGGCTATGAGGAGGAAATGAAACTCTAAGCAAGGTTCTCTGCACCATATGTTTTGGGACTGCTCAAGGCCTTAGACTTTATGTAACAAAGCAATTCAATGACAAGATGCTATTTAACCATATTTTCTCCTTTTGTTGCTCGTTGGGGAGGACTGGGCTGTTGTAGGAGGTATTTTCAGTGATCACAGAGGGTGGTTTGCCCAGTCACTGCTAATTACCAAGATCTTAATTTACTAGCACTAGGAATTCCCCTCAGGCCTCGAACATTATTGAATTAAGTCCTGGCCAAAGAAAATCAGCTATTCTTGAAAAGGTCTGTTACAGTCTCTGGAAAATATGGGGATGCTCTTTATTTATTTGAGTTGGGGAACTTTTTTTCCAGCAGCTCTGAATTCTGTGCAGTCTATGCAAAGGGATTTATTTCATTTTGTAGGACTAGTCATTGCTGTGGGGGAGGAAGGTTTCGTTGCTTTTTTGTTTGTCTTTTCCTTCACAAACAGTCTCTACCTGTGATTCTGTCACCTAAGCCTGTTCAAAACGTACTAGTAAGCCTCTCTCATGCGATCCATTTGCTAAATCTTTGTTGAGATTATAGGCAGCTTAACTGCTTTGTGGTATGTGCTTGACCATTTAAATTCTCTGAAGTATAGAGAGATGTGAGGGTGGTATCTAAATTGTACATAGTAGGAGAGGAGGCACTCATCCCTGGCTGTAGGGAGAGAGTCTGGAAGATATTCTTGTGCCATTTCTTCATTTAAACGGTCTAGTGTCCTTGCAGAAGGAGTGGGAAAGCATGGGAAGATTGCTTTCATTGCTCACAAGCTATATAGATGTTTATGTTCGCTTGGAGGAAGGAGATCTGATTAACAATATCTGAGTGTCCAAGGCAGCAGAGAAATTGTTTTGGATTTGCCTACACTCATTGTGCCTGTAAAAGAGAAAGTATGGGGAGTGATGCTTCTGGCTTATTTCTCCTTGGATGGAAAAACTAGGGGCATATATATCAGACTAAAACGCAGTAATCAAAATCATGTTGACCTGTCCACATCTGCACTGAATCGGGCTGAAGGACAATAGGACCACTTTGTTTTATCCCAAAAGTCAAGAACCTTTGTAAAAGTGTCCAGTAGTTGGACATGAGTAAATAATACAAATTCTTTTTTTGAAGGCTCAGACAAAGATGCTCTAGAGAATCTTGTTGAAGCAGCTAATGTTGTTTCCAGGTTGTCCTCCCACTGAACTGTCAACTGGGAATATATGCCTTCACTTTAGCATAAGCCCCTCAGGGTGAGCATAAACTACTGATGGAAGTGAATTTGTGCTAAAATACTGGACTAGCATTTGGACTGTCTGAGGCCCAATTCTATCTTACCTTTGTTTGCCTCTATAGAGAAGCTTATCTTACAGCAATTGGTCACAGCCAATCTGTTTCACTGTCAACTGTTTCCTCAGCCTATGTGGATCAGAGCTCTCAGATGTTCCACCAAGCTGAGGGGTAGGAGCTGCAGTGTCATACGGTCCCTGAGAAAGGCATGCTCTACTTGAAGATTCCCCCTTATGGAGGATTATCATGAAAAAGCAGATTGGGAACTTCCTATTTTGGGCTGGTATTTTAAAATCAAAGAATATCAAATACTTGTGATTGTAATTTGTGAGTACTATTAATGTAATGTAAGATTCAGGAGCTCTCATATAATTCAAAGTATTCAATGTGCTTTTGAATCAGTATTTCTTAGGCTAGATAAAGCATTCCCATTTTTTCCAACCCATTTTATTTCCATGAAAGCTGGAACATTTAGAGATGAGTTTTAGCGTAGTAACAGTATCATTTAACTTCCTATCTTGTTCAGAACTTACATAACACCGGGTGCATTCATTGATCTCTCAGGGTTTCTTCTGGTGGAATTCTGTAATTGTTGAGTCTTTGAAATAAAGCTTGGAGGATGTTTGAGGGAGTTGTAGTGCTTTATGGCTATGTATATCCTTCTCTCTTCATTTTAGTAGTAATAATTCTAACAGTTTGCAGTTCAGCACCCACCGGGTTCTAATTCTGTGTTCTGCACGTTGGGCTTGTAAGAAGATGGGAATGAATTTAGGTTGCTGGGTAAATTGGTGGTTTACCTGAAGGACGAACTCATTGCTCACATCTAAGGGGAGTTCAGACCCATGTCTTAAAACAGCTATTTATCTCAATGAGTAACAGCCAGAGGGCTTTAATTGACAAATTCTGGCTTTATTCCAGCACATTTCCATTTTGGTCTAGTGTTGTCCATGACTTATACCTGAAGTAATAGCACTGAGCAGTCTTGAAAATTTGCCTCTGGGTTATGATCTCTGAAATATGTTACCTGTTCTCAGATGAGAATGACTTCAGACTGCTTCAACTTGAACCGCAATAAAGCTGAGTTGTGTCAAACTTCATGAGGAAATGAACTATTGAGATTCCCTTGTAATAGGACACAGTGTTAAGTAAAATATTACAGATTTTAAAGCCAGAAAGGAGGATAGTCACAATTCTATTTATCTGAAGTATTAAAATCCAGAGTTTTCTCTTCAGGCATTTCTGCACCCCATCCAAGACCTTAATGAATAAGCAGAAGTAAATTGCTTTGAAAGGGCCTACAGACTTGACTGAAGGACTCAAGATGGTTTTGATTTACCTCCTTCCTTCCTCTTCCCCTCCAACCATTTCTAATGCTTGATTATTGTATATATTTCTAAAATCACCTCTGTTTATTAATTAACAAATTACTATTGATTAAAAACTGTGCCTTTTCAAAGAATGGTACTGTTTTCCTGACAGTTCTGAAAAGCCTTATCTATTTTTTAGGAATCCCAAGCAGAATTTATTGTTTTGTTAAAACAAATAAATAAGTACAAATACAAGTATTTCTTACCAATTTAATATTTAGTGAAATATTTTAATGCAAGGAAGTGTTTACTTCTTACCACAGAAAGAATGACACACCTAAATCCATATGAATGTAATAAGCAGGCCCAGACTGACAGAAGCTAGTGACCTGGAAATACTTTTTGATCTCCTTACATTAGTGAGAAAAATTAGTTTTATCTCTTTCTTTCTCTCTTGTCAGACCTACCTGGGAAGCACAATGAGACTGAATGACATCATTATATTTCTCATGAAATATCAGCAGAACCACTCAATTCCAATCGGATAGACAAATTTTCCTTTGTGTTACTTACTTTTAAATCTGTTGTAGGCATGATGGTTGCGTGAATGAAAGCAAGAATGAAATTTGTCCAGCAGAACATTTATTACTGATAAAGATGCACACATAAGAAGGAACAGGATTTGGCTTTCTGATAGGAAACAAGGACAGGAATCATACACACTTTCACATACAATTTGGTAGTTTGAGGGGGAAGCCACAGTAAACAGGGACTGATACAGTGACATATTTGAAGTCATTTTTCAGAGCCTGATGAATCTTTAAGACAGTGGAAAGACAGATTTACTCAGGAAAGGCAAAAAATACAACTTTGCAGAGCTAACCCACCAGTTTCTCAGAAGCAGTTTAGTTTGATTAATTTTCCTATTAATTTCAGGTAGTTGTCAGTTGTTGTTTTCCTTTTAGTATTTTTCTCCTAAGCATTTAATAAACAAACATGGTAGCAAGTTTTGATGAAAATATGCCTGTTTTGAAGTTAGGTTTTAAAATTAAAAATCTAACTGATTTTAAAATATTATCATAATTTAAAATTTATTTTTACTGCCACTTCACTGTAAGTACATAATAGGCTATATGGAATAAACTGGGGTTAGACTTGTAAAGACAATTCCAATGGCATTTCAACTGATAAGATGGAATGAAATGGAGAAGAGTCTTGAGTTGTCTCTCTATTCTATATTTTATAGCACCATACATTTTGGGAAGATTTTAAGAGCCTGCATATCTATAGCGCTACAATAATACAAATGATTTGTAAGAAATAGAATACTATAAGGTAGCACGTAAAAAACCTTTATCACAGATGGTACTTAGCCTACTTTTCAAAGATTTTTTTTTTCCTATAGTCTATCCTGTTCATTAAAAACTGGAGCAGAGTGAGAAGGATCATAGATATAAGGAGATGATCATGTAATTGAGCACTTCTTTTGTGCACTAAAAAGGTGAAGAGAAAAGAGTTTAATCAGGTTGTATTTTCTTCATACTGAGACCATTATTGTATTCTGATGGTGCTGCTAACGATTTCAATGGAGCACCTATGTTTCATTATTTCAGTGTTCACAAGCCCATATTGTATTTTCAGTTGTTTGTTATATAAACTGGATAAATGCCTACAATAAATGTTTTATAGATACCAGAAACTACTTTTTGTTGTGGAATACGCACTCCTTGCTCCAAAGATAAAACTGCACAGTGCTATATGCTGTACTATAAAAGATACCGCTTCTAATGATCTACACAACAGTAATACAGAGTTAATATGAGAGAAGAGGAATGGTAGCAGGAAAAAAGATGAATTATTCTTGTAAAGACAGTACAAAATGTGAAGGCAAGAGGTTCTTGTATGACATGGATCAACATGGGAGAAGCAGCTGTAATGAAAGCTGAAACTTTAAAATTTACAGGTGCACATCAAAAAAGGAGCATATTGGAGCAGACAGCTCAAGTGTGGCAGTGACTGGACTATAATGAATAATGTATTGAGTATATGAATACCTCTTGCTTAAAGCATGTGTTATTACAGAACAAATTGTAGCAAATCGGTGTAGAATTTTTATTCTTTGAAAGAATGAATTAAAGAACTGTTCTCAAATGCAGTAGCTGCCACGGAACGTTCCGGTGAAACAGGGAGCTCCCTTTATGTAATATGTTGCCCTATGTCACAGGGAAATCGATGAAGATACGGTCATCTAGGCTCTTGCCACATCTTACCTGTTTCAAGTGCTTACTTCAAAACCCTTCACAATCCTTGCTATTTACATTTATGCTTTGAATTTGTGCCCCATGTTGAAGTTTCTTTTTTTCTGGATAGTTACTGGAAGTAGTACAAGGAAACATGACTTTTGGGCATAGGAGTCCAGTTGAAAGTCAGCTGCACTGTTCTAGACTGTGTTGTACCTGGAACATTTCTGTGAAAAGAATGGAGGGTTTGGTTGTGTCACTGACTTCAGCATTGATTTATATATATTGGTGTATAATTTATTTTGATTTTGTGCTGAAGGATCCTAGCAGTCTGGTCATATTTTTTATTGTTGATTTATAGCGTTATCATTTATGAGCGTTCTAGGAATAGGCCAGGATGTGTTTGATGCATTGTTCATCTGTCAGCTTTCCTTTTATTTGGGTTATGGCAATTTATATGAGTCCTGATGCATTGGATATGTTTCTGATTATTAGAAAATAGAGTAGATAAGAAGAAGAACGTGTGAATGAAGTGGCCAAGAGGTAGAAACAGAATTTCTTTAATTTAAAAAAAATTGGAAAGTGAAATCAAATTTGAGAGACATGTTAAAAAACATTAAAAGTATGTCTGTATGGGCAGAAAATTACAAGTGTGGTTACAACATTCACAGGCTGCCCTACACAGACATGCAGTAGCTCTGAAACAGGAACCATATTATAACATTTAGAGGGATGTCTCATGCACTTCTTGTAGCTCATGCATGGTGACACAAACATGGACAAAACAACTATGGATCTCTGTTCACCTGTTAGTCTAAGTGTACCAAAATAAAACATGATCCAGACACTGTGGACCCCACTAACTTATTCAACAGGCAGAGTTCCTCACCAGGTGCAGGACTTTTATTTTCCATTTTTGAACATGAGATACCTGCCCAGCAGGCAGCACAACCACCTGATGCATCAGTTACTCTTCCCAATTTTGTACCATCTGCAAACTCTCTGAGGATCCCCTCTGTCCCATCCTGGTCATTGCTGAAGATACTAAACAGTATTGGCCTTCAGCATTGACTCCTGGGATACATTGCTAGTGACTGGCCTCTAGCTGGACTTCATGCCATTGATCACAATCCTTTCAGCACAGCAGTTTAGCCAGTTTTCAATCCACCTTGCTGACTGTTCCGTCAGTTTGTCTATGAGAATTTTATGAGAGAGTGTCAAAGGCTTTGCTTAAAGTCAAGGGAATCTCCTAAGAGTTTAGGAAGGTCTGTGCTAGGTGACATATAAGGTCCATGTAGCCCAACAGCCTATCCGACAGTGATTAGTAATGGATATCTGAAAAAAGGTATACAGGAACATGGTAAACACAAAAACATGCTTCTCTGCTACATTCTTCAGCATCCAGAAACTGTTTCCTTGGGTTTTCTGAGCTGTATGTTATGTCCTTGTGTTTGAAGTCACAGAGGCAGATGAACTGCTTTTGTTTTCTTAAGGCAAGTCAAGGCCTAATGGCTGTTATCATTTCCCTTTGTAAAAGTAGGTATCTGAGCTATGCATTTCAAATTGTTTTGCAAGATAATATTTTTAATTCTTTTTCTAAAAAAATGAAAAAAACCCCAACACTATAGAACATGCCTCTTTGTTGATGGTGATCTATGAGAACAGGTAAGGAGGTGAGAGTTCTCTCTGGTAACAGAGTCCTGGATAAAGGTTGTTATTATAGAGTTGTGACATGCTGGATTGAGACAAGCTCAAGGAGAAACTTTGGGTTAAAATTAGACTATTGTTTCCCAAGTTATATGTGAAGTCTGTATGTGAAGTCTGTATGTAAACCAAGTTCTAATTAAATAGATAATCAGAAAGTTGCCCAGGGCAGATTCTTTTGAGGACAAGAGACTGACACAGCTTGCTCATTTTTCTGTTAGGTCAAAGCATATAGAAAGCCAGAAAAATGTCAAATATGTGTTGAATAGTGGTTAAAATTCAGACTTCTGTCAAACTTACATGGCCATTTTTTCTGTCTTGTCCCCAAAGGATATTGTCTTAGATTCCTTATTTTAGTTCTGTTTGAATTACATTGCTCTTTCCATACCGAAATCCACATCTCCTGCTCCAGGTTTTCCTAATTTAACCTTGCTAGAAAATTCTAGCACTTGCCATGTATGACTGTATGTAGAAACTTGGTGAATTTGTGTGATATCCTCTAACTTATTAGGAAAATATATCTCTTAGTTAGTAAAAGAAATATGATTAAGATCCCAAATGAAAGTTGTGATTTGTATGTTCATTCCTCTGTGGGATAGAAGTGTCTACTCCAAATTTAATGCTTTATCTAGAAGCCTGTTGGCTGCTGAAAAAAAATGTAGGTATTGTCTTCATTGCACATACAGAATCACAGAATGATAGGGGTCGGAAGGGACCTCTGGAGATCATCTAGTCCAACCCCCTGCCAGAGCAGGTTCTCCTAGAACAGGTTCCACAGGAACGCGTCCAGGCGGGTTTCGAATGTCTCCAGAGACGGAGACTCCACCACCTCTCTGGGCAGCCTGTGCCAGTGCTCTGCCACCCTCAAAGTAAAGAAGTTCCTCCTCATGTTTAGGTGGAACTTCCTATGCTCAAGTTTGTGCCCATTACCTCTTGTCCTGTTGCTGGGCACCACTGAAAAGATCCTGGCCCCATCCTCCTGACACCCACCCTTTAAGTATTTATAAGCATTGATAAGATCCCCCCATAGTCTTCTTTTTTCCAGACTAAAAAGACCGAAGTCCCTCAGCCTTTCTTCATAAGAGAGGTGTTCCAATCCCCTAATTGTCTTTGTAGCCCTTTGCTGCACCCTCTCCAGCAGTTCCCTGTCCTTGAACCGGGGAGCCCAGAACTGGACACGGTACTCCAAATGCAGTGTAAAGCTTATCTAAATGTAAACTGACTACCAGTTCTGACTGACCTATCAATTCTGAAATTGATACTTGTGCTAAAGGACTGCTTTAGTCACCCAGAGAACTGGATGCAGCCATTGTGGTGTTGTGAGCATGCAGATAGATTCTGGAAATAGAGAGGAATCAAGATCCAGACTGACAAACATTTAATTTCTCATCATTGCCCATTGTGGTGGATTATGGGAAGGCTATAAGAAATAGATACACAACCTTTCTCCCTTCTTATAGTTTCCTAATCTCCATCAGTCAGAGGAGCAGTGACCTGTGCATGATTTCTTTTTCCCTTAGATCTCAATCTAATAACACTAATAAATTATCCTTCATGAATCTGTCTAATCCCTTTTCAAAATCCATTGGCCTCCAACTCTAGTCCAGTGATTGCACAATTGAATTACATGTCCTTTTTCACATTTTTAACTTGCGCCCTGATACTTAACACTGGTTCTTACACTGTGAGAAACTGAACGGTCATCTTATATTCATTTTCTGTACACTAGTCTTGATTTCTACAGGACTTATCTATCACATTCACTGTCAGGAAATAGCAATTTCTTTGTGAATTAAGTGATACTGTTCTATGTAGGTAAACTCCATTTTGGTGTAACCAACAGGTTACATTCTATATTCTCGTTCCGTCTTACTCTTTTTTCCATATCCGTAAGGAGACAAGCAAATTGGATCATTATCTTAAGTAGCAAAACAGTGTAAGTAAGTAGATGTGAAAGAAAGTAATTGGAATGAGTGATCCTATGGTAAACTAGAAAAAAACATGGCAAATGCAAATTTCTTAAGATTTAAAAAGGAAACAGAAAATAGTTTTGACTTCATTTTTCTGTGATAAATAATGGCTTAGAATTTAACAAGGGTATTTTGATTTGGAAGCAAAAACTCAATGAAAAGGAAACTGAGCACAAGCAAAGGGGGAGTTGAAGACTTAGTAATAGAAATCCCATTGTCTTATGAATGGAAGCTGAGCCAGCAACGTGCTGATGAGGAACTACCTGCTACCTATGCTGTATGTAACACATATTGTTTTGTTACTCTGTGGAAAAGTTACAAGACACCTTAGGGACATACATAGCATAAATCCTGAACAGAAAACAGCAGCTATAATTCCATTCTTAATCTTAATTGCTCCAAGTAAAAATGCTTGTAAATATGTAATTATCACTTATTTCCTGATTGGAGAAGTATGCTTATTTTGCAACCACTCAGCCAGATTTAATAGAAAAAAAGATAGGATCTTTAAAAACAAACACTAGTTAGGTTTATTTATTTTGATTATATACATTCAGACTTCTACCGGAGCATAGTTTGCATCTGAAAAAGTTTTGTTTCATTTGCTTGCTTTTTTTATGGGACATCAGATATGCCAGAGTGTCCTAGTCTAGTTTTTCAGAGATCCGCTTACTAGATCTTGTTCTGATTTAGAGCACTAGCAGTTTTTAAAATGAGAGCATGTTATGCAGATTAAAAATTGTCATTTATTTCACTCAGTTTTACCTGATGTTAGCACCATGTATGCTTACATATGCATTGTGTTAGGCAGTCTTTAGGCAAAAGAATGAAAGTTCAACTTTAAGAAGGTGGTGTTGTCCAAGCGGCTATAATGTGTAATCCTGGACAGTTACTGGACGCTGCCTAACACCTTCATGTCAGAAATGTTAAAAATGCAAGTTAGAATCCTGAAGGAAACCGTGATGAGTGTTACGTAGTTCTCATGTCTTTACTGAGGGGAACAGGGTTGTTTTTGTTCGCTTTTATCTGTTCTTTGTTGATATTCTCTATTTTGAATCAGTCACATTAGATACTTGCTATTTTAAAAATATTTGTGTGTGGCTAGCTCATAGTTTGGTCGCAGAATAAGTTGCTGCTAAATTGCTCGTAAGGTCTAGGAAGTTCAATATTCCATATATCAGAAGGAAAATGAAAGCCGTATCAGCAGCAATAGTGTTAGAGGGGCTCTTGCAGCTTATTTTTTTTTCTTTTGAAACATCCAATCACAATTTTTTTTTATTCTCTAAATATTTTTTGCATTCACTATGCTTGTTTTAAACTCCCACTGTACTCTAACCTCGCTGCCACACAGAGACACTTTTGCTGTTTTAAGTCACTGTTGTTATTTATTTATTTATTTATTTATTTATTTATTTATTTATTTGGACTTTGCTTTCTCTGGCTTTTCCTGCAAGCTTATTAGCACTACTACATGTAACTTGGTAGACTGCACTCCCATTCCTTGCTACCTGTGGTGACAGCAGCTTCCTTTCTCCCTCACACCTTCTCTCTCAATGCTGGTGAAAAACAGCACACTGAAGATTATATGGAGCATGAAATAGCCCAGGAATGGCTTTTCTCGCGCTACTTAAACTTCATTTAATGAAGCTGAAATACAATGCCATCAGCTGAAAAATGTGATGGCAATTCACCTCATCGGCTCAGGAAAGCATCTGTTGTGGTGATCTGAAGCTGTCTTAGCTAAAGGCTAAACAATACTATTTTTAAAGCACATTCCCATCATGGAAACAAGGAAATGGAGTTAGTGGAGCAGAGCACAAAGGAATGATCTGAACTTCGAGACTGATGTTGTAAGGGAGAGTTCAGTGCAGCAAGGCAGTGAAGCTAATGTTTAGGTCATATTGGACTCTTAGCAAAATTGTTTTTTCAATTGTTTTAAGTAAGTTGCCCTCATCATTCTGTTTTTGATTAAAAGGTGCTGGAATTGTTTGGATTTTTTTGACTATTTCTGAGTCTTCTCCATCTCCTATTTTGCAGAAATATCTTGCCAAGTTGAACAGTGTACTTAAATAATGATCATTGTTCCAGGCAAAATAGAAGTCAGGCTGTTTGTTCATACCACGGAACTATTCCAAATGAGTTTGTAACCAACCCCAAATGAATATTTCGTATCTGGGTCTAGGTCTTAAGTTTGCTGATGTACCACATGAAGGCAAACAATTAGAAATATATGGAGCCACTGAAATAACTAATCATTTGTACATTAGGAAGGAATAGAGCTGGTATATAATCATGAGATAATTTTCTCCTCCTATTCCTACTTTGGGAACACTTGGAACTGAGGTTGGCCTAGTGTGTATTTGTGACCCATGTGGGTGTGTTCATCTCACTTTTGTCAAGCAGGATTCTATGCCTGAACTAATCATGTGACAGAAAGATGTATTTTTTAGGGCACAATTCATTTGACTAAAAATTAATATTCCGTTTAGGATAAACTGCTCCTTGCAAAAAACTCATTCCACTCGTCTTGGAGAGAGCCCAGCCGTTAGCTCAGGTTGAGACATCTATGCTTCAGGTGGCTAGGGAGCATTGTGAGTTCTGTCTGTGTAGGAAATAAAGAGCATGGCAGGAAAGGGACAGAGAGAGATGCAGCACAGTCCCAATATGCTAAAGGGATCTATTTTAATGCCTCTAAATGGCTTGGTGATGTCACACACAGCTTTAAAGCTCGGAGATCAGCTTAGGTATACAGAACAACCTCTTCTATGAAGGCCATTAGTTTAAGACTTGGTAGGGTCAGTGCTGGGTCCCATTAGAAAGCTCATAAACTTTTCTTTCTCAGCTGTGTGGCGATCCTCTTTCTACCCCTGCACAGACAGGAGATAGCAGTCTTTAAAGCAACATGAACAGAAAATTTTCACTGGTGAAAGACTGTGTTATATATCTCATTCTTTTTATAGCTGAAAGGAGGAACAATTCTGTGTTTGGCTAAAGAAGGAGTAATTTTTTCTTTAGGATGTTACTTTTAGAATGCCAGCTATTTAGTGCCTCTTGTATTTCCAGTCCTGGAAACTGCTTGTTGGTTGAAATCTTAGAATAGTCCCTGATGAAATGAATTGGCTGTGAAATCATGAGTTGGTAAATTCCGTTTTAGGGTGTTAGTCTTGGACCAAAACGGCTATGGCCATATGCTGGAAAATAGTGACCTGGTGTAGAGTTGCTCTCCTGGCTCAAATGTGGTCAGTAGACTTTAAAAGGATAACTTTTTCACTTTAGACTTTATGTTAGTGTAGATATACTGTTCTTTTGACCTTAACTTTAGGATTAACTCCTCTCCCTTCTTGCAGTCAGTACAGAACTTACACTGACTAACTTGATAAACTTCTATAATGAAATGACTGGCCTGGTAGAAAAGGGGAGAACAGTGTTTATGGTCTACCTGGACTTCAGTGAGGCCTTTGACACTGTCTCCCATAAGATTGTCATACAAAACCTGTTGATGTATGGGCTGGAAAAGCAGACAGTGAGGTGTATTGAAAACTGGAGGAATGTGCAGGCCTGGAGAGTGGTGATCAACATCACAAAGTCTAGTCACAGGCCAGTGACTAGCGGTGTACCCGCTACCAGGGGGGTCAATACTGGCTCCAGTCCTGTTTAACATCTTCATTAACGATCAAGATGCTGAGGCAGAGTGTAACCTCAGCAATTTTGCTGACAACACAGAACTGGGAGGAGTGGTTGATAAGTCAGAGGGTCGCGCTGCCATCCAGAGGGACCTCAACAGGCTGGAGCAATGGGCCACCAGGAACCTCATGAAGTTCAACAAGGGGAAGTGTGAAGTCTTGTGCCTGGGGAAGAACAACCCCATGCACCAATATATGCTGGGGGCCACCCGGGTGGAAAGCAACTTGACAGAAAAGGACCTGGGGGTCCTAGTGGACACCAAGTTGACCGTGAGCCAGCAGTGTGCTCTTGCAGCCAAGAAGGCCAATGGTATCCTGAGCTGTGCTAGGAAGAGTGTTTGCAACAGGCTGAGGGAGTTGACCTCTACTTAGCATTAGTGAGGGCCCACCTGGAGTACTGTGTGTCCAGTTCTAGGCTCCCCAATACAAGACAGATATGGACGTACTGGAGAGAGTCCGGCGAAGGGCTACAAACATGATGAAGGGACTGGAGCATCTCTCCTATGAGGAAAGGCTGAGAGAACTGTGACTGTTCAGCCTGGAGAAAAGAAGGCTTGGGGTGGAGTGGGGGAAATCTTATTAATGTACATAAATACCTGAAGGGAGGGTGCAAAGAGGAGAGAGCCAGGCTCTTTTCAGTGGTGCCTGGTGGCAGGACCAGAGGCATGAGCACAAACCAAAACACAGGAGGTTCCTTCTGAACATCAGGAAACACTTTTTTATTGTGTGGATGACTGAGCACTGTCACAGGTTGTCCACGAAGGCTGTGGAGTCTCCATCCATGGAGATATTCAAAAGCTGTCTGGACATGGTCCTGGGCAACTGTTTGAGCAGGGGGACTGGAGGTCAGATGACCTCTGGAGATTCATTCCAACCTCAACCATTCTGTGATTCTGTAATTTGTAATGAAAGTAGGAGTGAGTGAATACATTGTAATGTATGTTCTTACTAATTTGGCAGAAACACAAATTCTTGTCTTCAGACAAAATCTGTTCTGTTGGGTGATCCAGTAGGGAACAAGTTTGTATTAAGCATTGTGAAAACACTCCTTCTATCATAGAGACATAAGACCTTAAGGATAGATAGGTCTGCAATATCTGAGCTGTTTCTGCAAATGATGGCAAGGGTATGATCTCCTAATTTGGTTTTTAACTGAACATCTACTGAAACCAAAAGAAATGGACTCTCTGTATTTGCTCTCTGATAGGCACTGGATTTGTAAATTAACTTAAGAGGAGAGTCTTGATTCAAGTGCTGTTTGGTTATACCAGACATTTGACATGTTGTGGGTTGTCACTGATGTACACATTTACTATTAGAAATCTTCATATCTGACAGTGTTTATTTGTGTACAAATATTAAGACTGGCATGTGTGTTTCTGTCAAATCAGCCATCCAGCTTGTTTTAAAACAATGATAAATTATTGTTAAAATCTCAGGTGAATAATGTACAGAACAAATGAATGCATCACATTTATTGGACACTGTGTCTATGAGTTACTTTCTAAATTCTGACACTGAAGAATCCACTGTTCAAACAACAGTGATGTGCAGAATTGAAAGGACTCTACTCTCATACAGAGAAGTTGTTATGAATTCACAACTATTCTATAGCAGAAGCTGTTTGTTTGAGATGAAAAGACACTATTACACTGTCATACTGAAAGATGGTTCCTTTCAGCTAACTCGTCAGAGAGATGTTTTCTCTGAAATGTATGAAAAACGGGATGTTTTTATAGGTTTCAAATGAAAAGATGTGTGTAATAATGGCAAGTGGTTAGAAACAATGAAACCAGTTCACCTTAAACACCTTTCTGCAGAGTAGGCAATTTATGTGTTACCTGAGGGGAAGGGCATCCACCCATATATTTCTCAAGAGTGTAGTGTCATTTGTATTTGTATTTATGGTTTCTGTTGTTAAATAGAGGTATGAAGCATGAATGACGACATGATGATTGAATGGCTGTGGGCAGCCACAGGACCCATAGGAAAACAAGCAGCACCGTCATGTTCTTCTGTGCTTTTCTTTCTCCTTCTTCTGACGATTTCCTGGGTGAGGCTAAGCATGATCCTGCCAGGGTGGATTGGTTCCTGTGTTTTAATACAGGAGCCTCGAGGTTCATGTTCTTGGAGTGGTTTTGCTAGGCTCATCTCGGAGAGAACTGCATCTCAGTGTTTAGAGTTAGGCTGATTTTAAAGGACTAATCAGATCATAAAGAAGATATCAAATTATACCCATACGATAATAGTTTTACTCTCTGATGTAAGAATATAAATTTACAAGCCTCATGGAAGTGTATGTATATAGTGTAGAAATACGTGCTATTATCAATGAGCTACTTAAGGTACTGAGAACCAGTTTAATGACAGAAGCTAAGAGCTCAGAGAAAGCTGCTTCGATCTGCTGAGGAACTGGTGATAGAGACCTTCCCTCACTTTAGAGGAAATCAAACCTCCAAATTGCATGTTAGAGATACAGGAGTCGGGAGATGTGGTATAATCCTTAACATTGTACAGATTTTCTTTTGTGAGGCAAAGCCACGTCCACAAAAATGGGGGTCGTAATGCTACTGGTTGCATACTATGCACTGTTCTGTAATTTAGCTTGTAAACTTTCTGGGGGCAGATAATATTTCTGAATAGGAGCAAGTTACTGGGACTGCATTTGTGGCACAACAGCTATTCATCAGAGCTCCCCGTGTGAGCACCCGAATGTTGCATGCTATATCAGGAAGCATCTTGTGCACTGTGCATTTGTAGCCTACCTTTCTTTCTTGTGGGCATCTGTTCACAGCTGTGCTGGAAGTGGTTCTATTTGTTTTGGACAAAGCAGTTGTCACAATTACAGCCGGCTACAGAACCGATGGTTAATTGTCACTATAGGGCGGTAGGTATTTCCCTCCTTCCTTCTCTTTTTGCTTTTACAAAATTCATACCTCTGTGCAGGGGTATGAATTTCAGTGGAGAAATACAGGAAGGCAGGGTATAGAGAGCAGATTCTATGATGTCTTTCAGTTCTTGCTCCTCCTTTTTGCCTCTTCAATCCATATGTGTCCCTGGAAATGCGCCCTTGTCAAAGGGAAGAGATATGGCAATATCTCATTGTGTATATAATTTCTCCCTGGTACCCAGCAACATTTCTCTCATGCCCTGTCATGTCAGCAGTAAAAAAGCATCTGGGAATTGCATGTATTTAGCAAGCTAAACCAAACAGGATCTGGTCTGAATGTCACACTGAGAGAACTGAGACATTTCGCTCAGCTGACACTTTACAAAAAGAATCCTTTAATCCACATTGGGAATACAAAACCAAACCAATTAATAAATCTCTTAAGATCATATCTCTTTATCTTATGGAAAACATCCTCTTAATATACTTAAAATGCATCGAGACAATTGCAAAAAGAAATCCAAGCCATTTTCTTTTGTGGTTGTGTCCTAACTGAACCGCTGTATTATGGCATAGCTCCCATGATATCAATGGACTTCTGTACACTCTGAGAACAGCAGTCAAAGCATAATGGTGAAAAGATTCATGGCAGCTCAGTTGTGTTCAAAACACAGCAGGGATCAGAAGACAGGGAGGAGTCCTGTCACAGGAGTTTGTTTTCTATGTGAAACACTTTTGGTCTGTTAAAATGCAAGTTGCAGTATCAATAGTGCCAGGGAAGTGGAAATACAATATTAAATCTGTTGTTTTAATTATGGAAAAGAATCACACTAGAATATTGGCTTCGCATCAAAACATATACCTATGTGAGAGCCTTTACTGCAAGATGTATCTTATGTTGGTATTTCCCATTTTTAATGATCTGGGGCTTGATTTTTGGCAGCTCTCTTGTACCTATTGGTTATTTTGAATTATGCTGTCTGTGCTTCCCTCCTGTAACTGGTCTGTCCTTATCTTTCTTAGTTTATTTCTAAGTTGTGGATGCCAAGCGTACTTTGAGTTTTCCATCCCCATGTATATAACCTGGTTTTATCCTAACTCCCTGTCAGCAATGGAGCCCATCAGTGGAAAGGCAGTAGGTAGTGAAGAGCTATAGCACCTTTTCAGTTAAGCGTCCCATCTGGACAATCAAGAAAGCAGGACCTTGGGTTTATACCTTCCCTGCAGCTATACAAACTGTCTATTTGGTAGTGTTGCAGTAAAAACAGTCTCAACTTGGGGAATTTTACTTAATTGAATTTACTGCCCGTTAAACCTTTAATTAGTGATTTAATTATTGAGAAAAAAGAAGAAAATATAAGCAATTAAACAAACACATGGGGAGACACACCTCCCCCTACTCCAGGCTAAATTCCAACCCAGTACCTCTCCTCTCTCCTTCTTAGTCTCAACCACTTGTTTTCACTACAGGTTATACTCAGTCCGTTCTAATCCCTTTGGTTAGACAATGAGCAGCACAGGAGGTTGGAGTTCTGCGTGTAATGGTTTCTGTCTGCCACTCCTTGCTTCTTACCTATTTTCCTCTGCTCAGTTTGCCCATGGGCTGCGATCCTTTTAGGGGTGTTTGTGCTCCAGCATGGGTTGCCTGTAGGCCGCAGTTTCTGCTCTGGTGTGTGTCATCCATGATGCACAGTCTCTTTAAGGGTGTAACTGCCTCAGCATAAGTCTCCCATGGGCTCGTCGGCTGTATTCATTCTCAAAGAATGCCCTGCTGTGAAGCACCTCCTTCCAAAAGGACTCTCCAGTCATGCCCCTAACAATGTCTCCTTCCACGTGTCCTCTCCATTCTGCACATCTGGCTCCTCCATTTCTCCTTCCATGAGCATCCGCTACGCTTTCTAAAATATGTTTGATGAGAGGTGCCATGTGCTCCTCTGTCTGGCTACAGTTTTGGTGTGCAGTGGGCTATTTACATTGGTTTCAGAGCTGTCTGGAAGCAGGTGTGAGCGGCTCAGAGCAGTTCATGGCCTCCTCCCACACAGATCACCTCTGCAGCCCCCTGCTACTGAAATCCTGCAGGTTTTGTTGAATACAACTAGACAAAGGAGAACAGGTTCTGGACTACAGCATTCCTGCTTACTACCCAAAATTGGGTTTGATGAATTCCCACAGAAAGATGAAGGAGAAAAAAAAAATATTACTACATACGTCTTTATTGTTCTCGTATTAGCACTGCTTCACGTGCTATGAAACTACAGCATATAAGTGAGTGCAAAAAAACCCCAAAAGTCCACGTCACAGATGATGACTATATACCTTGTGAAAGAATTTTACAGATAATCGCAACAGCTTTAAAGCTGTCCTTTCTAACTTACTTAGTTCCTACAGCCTTTATAAATGAAATAATTTGTTTTTGTCATTTAAAGGAGCTACCTTTGGGGACCAAAACAAAGCATACATTTTGTTACATCTCAAGAAAATGTCTCTTTCTATTGGCTATTAGTAACCTAAAGGCCATAAGTACCTCAGATCATCCATATAAATCTTCACTTTTATGAGAATTGAAACTGCCAGATCACTTAAGTTGTCACGATGGAGGGCACAGAGGCTTGTCAGATGGAAACTGATATTTTGCAAAGTGTTTTGCTTTATTTAAGCTGAATGCCATTGTAAACTTGGAAAGAGCTACAAGGAGACTTAATTTGAAAACATAAAGGTCACTGAAGGCCTAACAAATGGGAAGCCTTTGGCGAAAATGTACTTGCTGTCTTCAGCACTACCTCTGAAAATGAAAACAAGCCAATATATGTTATATATCAATCTGAATGCACAGAAAGACTCTAGGTGTATTTCCCTTCCTAAAGTAGCTAAGCAAACACAATGTTACGGCTGTTTCAGCCAGCCAGGTTTATTTTCTCTCATTTGATATGTGGTTTTAATAGTAAATAGTGATAGCAAAAACTGATACTGTTGAGCTGATGATTAAAGGAGCTGGGCTCTTCAGCTCTCACAACAATAACTCATGTGTTGATGTTCACATAGTTTGCATGGAATCGACACCAGGCAATGACTCTTTTCTGTAACTGACCTAAAGGATTAAAGACAGTACAGAGATTCTCTGTACTGATGGCCACAAGCTCCAAAACTAGAGTACAAATCTGTCATCTAACCTAATGCATTTTATTTTATGAAAAAAACATCATATTAGAGCACAAGCAAATAGATACCAGTGAGAAGAATCAGATCTGAAAATAAACCACATCTTTTCATGAGTGGAAGTTAGAAAACAGGTCTGACCTCAAATGAGCCATGGAGATGTACATTCATATATATATGCATCTAAATATATATATATGTTTATACACTTGTATATGTGCACATATGGGTTATAGAATATTTTTAGATATTTACATAGATTAGGATAACTTTTTTTAGTAATAACTGATATACAGTAAGAAAATTCTGGATTGATAATAAGACAATAAAGGATGGTTTCTTGATGAAGATATTTTCTGTCCCTACAGTTTCATTCCTGAAGCCATATCTAGCCTGGGAGTCCCTCAGACCTTCTTCAAAAACTAGAGTCTGAATACAGATAAGGTAGGTGGAATTTTTTTCCCCACTAGATTGGCCATCTGCTCATGATCTTCAATGTAAGATACATATTTGTGATTACTAACATTTATTTCCTTTTATGTTTAATAGGTACATATTCATTGTGTATTGATTTCATGTATGATTTCTGTGTTATTTTCATTGCACTGTTAGTCACGTACCTGTCATGTTTTGTGCTTATGATTAGAGGTAAAGGATTTTTTGTCTTATGGCCATGACTAAGGCAGTGGCCTGATTTTCAGACACATCAACTATCAGCTAATTTTCACTTATTAGCTTTGGAATAATGTCATTTTTTAATGCCTTTCCTAACTTTCACCACGTGTGTGCAACCAATGTATACAGCTTCTATCATATTGTTTTCTTAGAATTACATCTGCAAATACTTTAGAACCTGCTGGATCACCTTTGAATCTGTCACACTATTCTTCAAAGTGTCCCAGTTGTCCTTTTTCATGCTATCACAAAAAGGAAGCATGATTGACACGTTATTTGGGATTTTGAGGCTGCAGTGAGGAGGTGTCATATGGCAAAAAACAGTGTACAAATGGGCCACACATTCTGCTGGAATGGATCAATTTTATACTATCTGCACAGTTGCATTTATATTTCTGTGAGGGAATTTTAATTTTGTTGTTGTTGTTGTTTTGTTTTCTAACCCAGAGACATGGAACTTACTATTATGAAAAATTAATGTCAAAAGAGTAAAGACAGCTTTAATGATTATATTTTAACTAAGTGTATGTGCAGTTATCCATAGATCCTAAGATCAAAAAAGTATTGTGAACATATAATGCATCAAAGACTAGAAAAATAAGCCTGTCGTTATATTTTAGCAAGAAGTGTTTTTCCCTATTATGTGCCTGGTAGGTAATTATAGACATAGCATTGATACTACAATTACACACTGCCAGCCCAGCCATGCTGTACTGGCTTATGGTCATCTAATATGCTGGAACAGGGCTGGTTCAGTTACAGGCGGTAATGAGCCTGTTGTAACAAAAAGCATTCATATGAGGAAAGTGGCTTCACCTCAAACATCATCCTTGTTGTTAAATAAGCTGTATTGGATTTCTATGGCAAGATTTTGGTAGCGGGGTGGCATCTGTGAGAAGCTGCTAGAAGCTTCCCCCATGTCTGATAGAGCCAATGCCAGCCAGCCCCAAGATGGATCTGCTGCTGGCCAAGGCCGAGCCAATCAGCGACAGTGGTCGTGCTTCAGTGATAGCATATTTAAGAAGGGAAAAAAAAAACAACTACAGAACTGCATCCAAAGAGAGGAGTGAGAATATGTGAGAGCAACAGCCTTGCAGACACTGAGGTCAGTGAAGGAGCTCCAAGCACTGAAGCAGAGATTCCCCTGCAGCCCATGGTGAAGATCATGGTGAGACAGGCTGTTCCCCTGGAGCCCATGGAGGTTCATGGTGGAGCAGATATCCACCTGCAGCCCATGGAGGTCCCTATGCTGGAGCAGGTGGATGCCCGAAGGAGATTGTGATCCCATGGGAAGCCCATGTTGGAGCAGGCTTCAGGACCTGTGGACCCATGGAGAGAGGAGCCCACACTGGAGCAGGTTTGTGACCCCGTGGGGGACCCATGCTGGAACAGTCTGTTCCTGAAGGACTGTATGCCATGGAAGGGACTTATGCTGGAGCAGTTTGTGAAGAACTGCAGCCTGTGGGAAGGACTCATGTTGGAGGAGTTCATGGAGGACTGTCTCCCGTGGGAGGCACCCCACGCTGGAGCAGGGCAAGAGTGTGAGGAGTCCTTCTCCTGAGGAAGAAGTAGTAGCAGAGACAATGTGTGATGAACTGACTGCAATACCCATTCCCTGTCCCCCTGCGCTGCTGAGAGGAAGGAGGTAGAGAAATCAGGAGTGAAGTTGAGCCTGGGTAGAGTGGACAGGTGGGGTGAAGTGTTTTAAGATTTGGGTTTTATTTCTTATTATCCTACTGTGACTTCCAATTGGCAATGAATGAAATCAATTTCCCCAAGTCGAGTCTGTTTTGCCTGTGACGGTGTTTGCTGAGTGATCTCTCCCTGTCCTTATCCCCACCCATGAGCCTTTCTTTATATTTTCTCTCCCCCTGTCCTGCTTAGGAGAGGAGTGACTGAGCGGCTTTGGTGGGCACCTGGCATCCAGCCAGGATCAACCCACCACACAAGTGTAAGCAATATGGTGTGCACATGGTGTTAATACAACCTCTCCATCAATTGGATAATATTTGAAAGCATGGGGAAGTGGAAGCATTCAGTTACTGCTCACAACCCTTCATAAGCCCAGCATGGAGAATCAGAATGTTTACAAATACAAATTCTATTCCATATTATTTTCCTAGTGGAAAAGCCAATGTTATTGTTTAAATACTAACACGTAAGAAAGAAATCTGATAGTAGAAGGCTTCTTGGTCTTGCAAAAGGGGATGTGATGTGTATGTGCAGGGTCACGTGAAGTAAGATGAGTTCACCCTAGAAATATGATTTGGTTTCCTAGAGCTGAAGGAAATTAAACATGGAAAGAACTCTCTTTGGGAGGCAAGAAGGTCTTCAAGTGTTGTCTGCATACTTTGCACCACAAGATTAAATATCTTTCCAAAAGACAGGCTTTAATTCCACATTTTAGAAGTCGCCTATGTCTTGCGTTCACAGAAGATTATGTAATTGTTGTCTCTTGAGGATATAAAGACCCAAGTTCAACAAGGCCAAGTGCAAGGTCCTACACTTGGGTCGGGACAACCCTCGTTATCAATACAGGTTGGGGGATGATGTGATAGAGAGCAGCCCTGCGGAAAAGGACTTGGGGGTACTCGTGGATGAAAAGCTGGACATGAGCCAACAATGTGTGCTTACAGCCCAGAAGGCCAATAGCATACTAGGCTGCATCAAAAGAACCGTGGCCAGCAGATCGAGAAAGGTGATTCTCCCCCTCCGCTCTGCTCTCGTGAGACCCCACCTGCAGTACTGTGTCCAGCTCTGGAGCCCTCAGCATGAGAAGGACATGGACCTGTTGGAGCGGATCCAGAGGAGGGCCATGAAGATGATCAGAGGGCTGGAGCACCTCTCCTATGAAGACAGACTGAGAGAGTTGGGGTTGTTCAGCCTGCAGAAGAGAAGGCTCCGAGGAGATCTTATAGTGGCCTTTCAGTACCTGAAGGGGGCCTATAAGAAAGCTGGGGAGGGGCTGTTTGCAAGGGCATGTAGTGATAGGATGAGGGGTAATGGCTTTAAACTGGAGCAGGGTAGGTTTAGATTAGACATTAGGAAGAAGTTCTTTACAATGAAGGTGGTGAAACACTGGAACTGGTTGTCCAGAGAGGTGGTGGAAGCCCCATCCCCGGAGACATTCAAGGCCAGGCTTGATGAGACTCTGAGCAACCTGATCTAGTTGAAGATGTCCCTGTTTACTGCAGGGGGGTTGGACTAGATGTCTTTTAAAGGTCCCTTCCAACCCAACAGATTCTATGATTCTATGTCTACAAGCTAGTTTCAAAAAAACCAGCTACTAAATATAGGCACTGAAAGGAGGAGCAAAAGGAAGGGGACATCAGTAGGCAAAGGAAAAATATGTCTTAACAGATTCAGTTTTCCTGGATGGATGTTATTTCAGAAAACCAGTCCTGGAAAGGTAGAAGTTTCCATACTTAGTTCCTGTACTGTGAAGCATAAAGCCTGGGTTTAGCTCATCCTTTAGCCTTTTTAGTCTAAAAAGGATCTGGTCAACTGTGTGAAGCTAAAGATGTATGAAATTGTTTGCAAAGCTGAGACACAAGAAATATTTATTTTAATATGAAAAGGCAGAAAGGGAGGTGATACTGTATGAACAGAAATAAACAGAGGAAGGAGTGTAAGAAATAGGAACAAAATACCATGATGTTTCATAACCCAAAAAGGGTTTGTGAGCGAGATGTATTTACTATAAAGCACCCTACTTGCTCTAAGTTCTTAACGTTCTTTGAGGTCAAAACCAAGCTTGAATACCTCTCTGTGGTCTCATATCAAGATTTGATTTATTGAGCACTACTGTCCTGTAAGGGATATCGAACCACTACAAACTGGACTTCTCAGATTGGAGGTGATGGCTACCCTGTACTCTTCCATAGAAATACAAGATGGATACACGGCAGTCACATTTTATACTGGTGTTCAGAATGCATGTTTAGGACTTTCCTTCAACAAACTGAATGCTGTTGCACAACTGAACTTTTTTATCCAGGTTTAGCAGGAGCTGCTCTCTCATATGAATTGGTGTGAATAAAGTGATTCTGTTGCCACTGTTCACTGATAATTAAAAAAAAATCAGGAGGGAAAAAATATTTTTTGATTAATCTAATCGACTTTTAACACCCCCCGCCCCCTTTTTTTTTTTTGTTAACTGAAGACCATGGCTTTCATGTCTGTTGAAGCTAAACTGAAACACTACAGGTTAGGTTTAAGTACTTTTTCTAGTTTTCATGAAACAAGACAATAAGTTTTGAAGGAAATTTTAACCTGGAGTACTATTTTAAATAGATGTGTCAAGGGATTCTCCTGCCAAACTTTAGCTACCTGCATGCCTAAACTAAGCCATAAATTAAAAGAGAGACACCAGCTAACCTAACTACAATATGTGTTCTATTCCCAGAGGTGATTTTCTTTCCTATAGCATGCCTTTCTGTGGGTGGAAATAATGCAGAATGAATTAGGGACTTGCTGTATGAACAGCATTACTGGTTGTGAAATTCAAAGATATAATCACTTTGTAAAGAGCCTCACAGGTTTTTTCTGTTTTAATTTTACTTTAATACATTTGTATTATTACAAGCATGCATCTCTGGTAGTCCAGAATGAGTAAATTTAAATCCTGCCTTACTTAACTCTGGACACATAATGACATTCATTGATGACAGATTCTGTGTGCAACACTATGTATCATTTATGAATATAAAAAAGTCAGGAAGAAAGCTGAGAGTAAATCATATATCAAGTCTAAGTCCAAGACAAAAAAGTGCTCTGTCCATCTCATAAACTGTCTTAGCTGTAAAAGAACTCTGTCATCGAACTTTACTTTTGTAGACATAGTTAAACCAACTTTAGCAACGTGAATTTGGGTACATTTTTCAAAATGGTCACCCCCTATAATCAGTACAAGTTACAGATGTTTCTTGTTAGCTGTGGTTAAAAAGTTGTATTTCTATACTAAGGGAAAAGCTGGAAGTTCTCATTACAGTTTTGTGGGGTTTTTTTTTGAATTGAAAAAAAGAGATAAAAATATCATTTTCATAAAATTAAAAATTTGAATTAATTATGGTTCAGAAGTGTCTAAAAGCCTTTTATTGGCTTGACACTAAATTCATAACATGCCTACACTATAGTTTGGAGTCTTGTCTGCTTTCAGTCTCTCAGTTGATTCCTGTCTACAAGCCAAACTTTGTTTCCCATCATACATTTCAGACATTTGCTCAGTAACTGATGATCATGGCCAGAGACTCCTACAAGGGACAGAAGCAATTAAGCAATGAAAAGAGAAATCATCATACATCACGGGGAATAGTGTCTGGTCAAACTATTTAGTATGAAAAGTACCAGTGAAAGAATGTTCCACTCTAAAGTTTTTGACCACCCTGAACTGGGAAGAATGCTTCTATTTCTTGATTTGATTTCTGTTTCTAATGAATTCCATTAAAATTAATTTTTTTTTTTTTTTTATATCACAACACTGCAGAATAATTTTGTAGAGCGGTTAATTTTTGGTGTGACTATTAGGTGTTACAGTTGTTCTGTCTCAGAAAAATTGTTGTTTAGAGAAGGGAACTCCATCTGTAAAATCAAAAAAAACTCTAACATATTGTGTCCTCAAGCTGTCTAGGAATGCCTTACAAACACTGCTCATGATAAAGCATTGCAGTTTGGTGTTGTACATAGTTCAGTTCTCATACTAGGTTCAGTGTTTATCTGGAGAGTCTATTCGAAGGGGAAAGGCTATTGGGTTTTGACCATTTACTTCTACGAGGAGTCAGGAAAACTGTAAGAAGTCCATTGAGTATCCATTAAAGTTCTGAGCAAAGGTGACTGCTGCCACTCCTTACCTACCTTGAGCTTTTCAAAGCTGCAGTGACAGATTTTGGCAAATTTGGGGCAGCAGAGGGTATCTTGGCTGCCCTCCAGTTGTCACTCAGGAGTGCATGGGACCCCCGTATTTCTTGTGTTATATGTCTCAGCTTTGTGGAAATGTCTCATATACCCTAGGCATTAGAAGTCATTAGAAACCAAAGTGTGTGAAGCGGAATCCAGCCTCAGTGGTCTGTGGGATAAATTTCCTCTTGAGATGCTTCTCTATTAATCTACGACAGAAGCGTTAGAAGTTTCCTAAATGTAGTTGCCTGGTTATTTCAGTCACAATGTTACTGTGATGAATCTCAATATGTTGATAATTTTCAAGCCAACAACAGGCTTGTATAAGCACTGCATGCTTAGATAATGAAATAGAGAAAGATACCTTGAGCTTCCAGTTCATGTAAAGGAGGAGATGCAGCTTGAGGATACAGCAAAGTATCAGTGGGGGTAGAAGCTGATGGACAATTATGCAGTAGCTGTAAACAGTGAGCACAGAACATGCATCCACCGTGCGTTGCACTCTGCATTTATTCTCCTTGGATAACACAGTTTTGTGAGTGAAGGCAAGCTGATGAAAGGCAAGCGTTGACTTTTGATTGTGACCTCTCGCAAGCGTATCTAAGGGCAGAGCCTAACACTATTTCTCTGCATAGCTTTATTGTCCTGCCATTCTGGAGATTAAAAAAGTAGCCTCTTTAAAATCCAAAGGGGAATGATGTATATCTTTTTAAAGAAAATACTGATCACAAAGGGATGCACCTTCATTTTTGTATCTTTAATCTCTGTATGGATTTTGACAATATATTTTTCAAGAGTATAATTTATTTTTCTTGTTAGTTTTTCTTCCCCCTTTGGGAAGGTAGCTTTTATTGTTAACAACTGTCAAAACCTGTTCTTTTTTCCAAAATATTTGTGGAGAAGAAAAAAGAAAAAATGGTACACAGGCAGTAATGGAGGTTGAGAACACCTGATATGCTGCTATTGTGAGGAAAACGTTTTACTTTCATCTCCTGGCCATCCCTGTTTGTTTGTTTACCTTTCCCTGAACTTTCCAGAAATGTTGTTAGCCTTTTTTTGTATGTGCACTATTACAAATGGATACAAAAGAGGAGGCATGGGACAATCGTTAGTCCTTCCCTGCCCTACCCGATCTCTTCCTGGCCCTGAAAGTAAACTGGTGTATTTCATGGTGACTTTTTACTCCTTCTCAGTATTTAATACAGAAAAAAAAAGTCTTTAAAAAAACCCAACACTTTAAGAGTAGTAAGAGAGCCTGATTCAAATGCATAGAGAAGGAGGCAAAAATCTACAAGGTTTCCCTAGCAGAATGTGAAGGCCATTGGTTAGAAACATAGAACTGTTCGGGTATTACACAAAAAAAGTATCGAATCCCAAAGGTAGAATAATGAAAGGCAGTGTTGTGGCTCAGATTGTGGTCTGTGAACCAGGAGACCCAGATAATGCTCCAAGGACTGACATTTACCTGTACGTTCTGTGATTTTGTTCGGTTTTCTTTTTGTTTGTTCATATACATGATAGGCCCCTTGGGTGGAATTTGTCTGACCGTATTTATCTATCTAGAACTTAGCTAATTATCTTAAATCCTCTTTATAGTTGTGGAGAGACCTTCACGGGCGATGCATCTCTTCCTAGGTGTGTGAATCCTCTAAAATAGGTCAGAGGAACGGCATCTTGACTCTAAAGCCAACCTGAGATACTGGCTCAGATGCGAACACTTGTTCTAGAGTTAGATCTCCCCCCTCTCTGGGTCAGAGAACAGATCCTGTTATGGATATTTACTATGACTTCTATGACTGTCTTCTTTGTGCCTTTTATGGGTGGTTTCATCCAACTGAAGTGAGGCACACAGGGAAAAAAGAAAGATTGGGATTTAGTCATGCATACAGAAAATGTATTTTCAGTGAAAAAGCAAAAGTTTTCCATTTCTTTTCTTCCTATTGGACTCCTCCTTCCTAGGTTGTTCTTTGTGGTGTCCTTTATTTGAATAACGGAAGTTTGGGGTTGGTCCTTCGTGCTATCATTTGTTTGAACTACTCATATGTGTCCTATTCTGGAGTAGAGAAAAAAATACTACTATTTTTAGAAGTTTGCTATAAATAGAGCCACATAAACAGTTCATTTCCTGGACCAGCTTCTGAACTGAATTGTTTTAAAGTGTCGTCTTTGTTCTTTTACAAAATAATTTTAGAGCAGTGGAAAAAAAAGCCTCAGACTTCTTTTTAGCTCAAAGTACTAATTTTTCAAGTACTCGAGTGACTGAACTGCTAACATAAGTTTATGCTCAGTCTTACTTATTGGATACGCAAAACTCTGCAAGGAATTGTCAAGTGCTTAGCAAGGATTACCTGAATAAGCCACAGAAAGAAAGAGAAAAACTGTTGCAATGGGAGATACCAGCCTTAGAACACTATATGATTGCTTGGGTATTTTTTCTGATGGGTTGGGAAAAAGTGCCAAAAACTTTTTGGTAAAAGCAATGTTTGCATGCCAGCCTTCTGTTTTATGGATTGTTTGCTTTGCACGGATGTAGTTCCGCAAAGAAAAGGTAAAACACAATATTAATTTCCTAGCTTTTAATATTTTTAACTATTTCTCAGTGAACAGTGAATTTTTGGGGTTGGGAAGAATTCAAGTCTGATCCATTGGTTGTTGGTGCTGGGAAAAATAACTGGTACAAAGCAATTTTATCTTTATTTCTGGAGCTCATATTTTTGATCTTGGTAAGTGCAAGTTTAACTTTCCTTTTATTTAGGGGAAGGGAAGGAGTGGATGTCTCTTATCTCTGCAAATTCCTCTCTGACCTTTAAAAACAACTTAACTGATATATTCGCCATGTTCTCCCTTCAATAAAACTGGGCTAACGATAAGTCCTTCTGGGCTAAGCTTGCAGATCTATGTATTCAAGTTTCAGATGGCAAGTAATGTAAGACAAAGTGGACTGAATTATCTGAAAAGTAGTAGTCATGACTGCTGGTAAAGTGAAATGATAGGAAGGCTTTCAGGCTGTGTGACTTCCTTATACTTAGCTGCCCCAGATAAAGCTTTTACGGTTCTTCTCTTCGTAAGAGTCAGTTCACAGCTGGAGACACTTAACCAGCTTTAGTAACTGGCATTGATGCTGGAGAGCCTCTGCAATTTCAGTATGTCAGAATACCCTGCTAAATCTTCTGGGATGAAATCGGTGCTCTCACTTTTGGCCTTCCCACTGCTTGTTCAGACTCTCAAGCACTTTCAACACGTGAGCCATGTGAAGGGGCTGTGCTGATGCAAGGGACAGTAGGGAGAAGTTAAAACACATAACTGGCCATGGCAGCCACCTCATCACATCCTGTTCCACAGCTGAGTCAAAGGTTATGACAGGCTTCATTTGCTGCTTAATTAAAAAATCTCACACAGGTCCTATCTGTGACAGTAAGAGCAATGTAGTGTAGCATGAGTGCTAATTCTAATTGAATTTTCAGGCTTATGAAGTTGAAAAAGGAGTGAAATGTGTAGAGACTTCTATTGGCCCTTATTAGCTGAAAGACCCTGTCACTGGGGAGTCACTGTTAAGCAGAGGAGGGCAGTTCAGCATCTCCTGGTGCCTCACCATCAGGTTTGTGAGGTACAACCATCTCAATCAAATGAGACCAAGCTCAATCATGCTAATGAAACATTAAATTAATAACCTATTTCAAGGCCTAAGACCCATCACTATTAGAAAGGAATTTATTTACACTTTAGAAACCTTTTGTCAAGATTCCAATACAGAAAATATGCGGTGTCCCAGAAGAATAATCTGCTTTCCTCTCTCTATTTTTCTTCACGTTAACTGGGGTGAAATCTTCAGCTTTGAATATATATAAGTATATATGAATTCTATTTCATTCAGTGTTGAATAGTTCAACACTTGAGTTCTGACAAACATTTAAACTGACTAACTTTCCATTATGACTGTGTACATAATTTTATCACTGAAAAATTAATTCAGTGTTTCTCTACGTTGTGCAGATAGCTTAACAAAGTGCTCGCCTGAACATGGCTGTGTAAAAATAAAAATGATCAGTTTTGTGCAAATTTCATGAGCCAAGCTGCCAAAGCAGATTTTTGAAATGGATAGATTGCTTAACTTTATTCGTATCTCTTACGATAATTTCCCTTTCCTGAAGTATAAGAATGACAGATATGAGTGTTTTGTGGTCTTTTTTCCCTCCTTAGATCTTTGATTTGGAAGTGAATTTAAGCTATAGAAATTAGTAAGGCCTTAAGGATAACTAGAAGCACTTTGCAGAACAGAGAATGCAGAATTTCCAACTGAATCTACACTGTAGAGTAAGAACATGCAAGTATCACTACAGACGAGATTCAAAGATGCTATTTCTACCTCATCTTTCCATGTCATTTAGAAATCTTGCTCTGCTGCTGCGCTGGGCTCCATACTGAAGTCAACAGGGTCATACATGGAAATAGAAGACCAGACGTATGGAAAAATCTTTGTGATTGTGGCTTTTATGAGAAGAGAGACTCTAGATGTAAAAATCTCAGAGCTCATTGAATTATTTCATTCTGTGTGTTTCCACTGTGGGTCTTCACATGTGTAATTCCTACATGATGCTTTACTTGTGGAATCTGTACAAGAGGCTCAGTAAAAATACGATATGATCTCTAGCTTGTCAGTGATTATCTGGAAGAAGAATACAGGGAATCTGGAAACCATCCAATGAAAACAAATTATGAAAAAGAAGACTTGAAAAATAAGATACACCCTTTTTTTACAGCACTAGTATTTACTAATAACTTTATTATGCTTGTTTACTGCTCCCTAGTGCTTAATCATTATTTTTAGGGATTTAGGCTTTATTTCATCATTTTAACATAACAACTGTCGCTTGAGTTGAAGAAACAGAAAGGATAGAATATGCAATACGCAGCGTACAGCTGGTTCAACTGTTCACAGCAAATAATTTACTGGCTCAGTTAAGCCTTATTATCTCTTTGAAAATTGTCCAGAAACAGACTTTGATTATTATGAAATTGTTAATTACTCAAAATTGTTTGACAAACATTTTATAGAAACAGAGTCCAACTTATGGGCTGGTCTCAAGCTGTCTGTATTCACCATCCTGAGCTCCTGTTATGTGCTGGTGGGACAAATACAATCTCTGGTTCTCTAGATGTAAGAAATCAGCAAACGAGAAGCCAGTAGATGGTGCTCAAGGATGTGAAGCCAACCTCTGTGGTTTTAGGGAGGAAGAAAACATGTTGCTAAGCACTACATATATCTTTATTTGTCTGCATTTTGCATCTATGCTTAGCAGGTAAGTCCCTAGTTCTTTAGCTTCCCACCCACCCCGTCTGAAATATATGAAATATTTGAGGAGTGGTTACTGGAGAGTTGTGTAAAATGTCTCTGTGAGCTTGTGTTGCCAGAAGTATTCACAACACTGCTCTGGAGAGAAAAATCCCAGTGTGGAGAAATTCTTAGGGAGAAAGGCAATCTCAATCCAAAAATCACAGTGCTTCCTTCTTTCCTTTCCTTCTGCAGAGCTACTTTGTTATAAAAATTCTCCTTATTTGTATGATGACAGCAACATCAATCTCTTCAGTCTTTGCTATATACACTTCACTCAGTTCCTTCAAAACATTTCTACCAGTGATGATCATCTAGGACTGTTGTTCACACTATGTTACTCTTGTTTTTCTAAAAGAATTTTCCTTTTTGAAAATTAGCATAACCAAGTCTTCAGACATTTGTGCTAAGAACTTCCTCAGCTGTATGAATTCTTAATTGCCTGAAAGATTTGGATTTGCTTAGTCTGAGACAGAGAAGTCCAAAGGGAGATTTGGTAATCTTACAGCACAGAAGAGGTTGCTGTGAAGTGGGAGGCCCTAAATTCTCCATGTGTACTCTGTGTAGGCCAAGTGTTAGCAGGCTTAAGTTAAAGCAAGGGATATTTAGTCTGAACGTTAAGAAAAACCTTTATAACTGTAAGGGTAGTGAAGCATTGGACTAGATTTCTGAGAGACTATCTCCATCAACAATGATTTTTAAGCATAGACTAGAAAAACTGTGTCAGTTATAGCATAAACAAATTATATTCTGTTCTGGAGAATGTGTGTGCATGTGTGTAGGTGATATGGATGAGTTCTCAAAGTCTCTTCCATCCTAAACTCTGGTTTGCTCATGAAAGGTAGATTGCACTGACTGTTTTTCCTAGTTCTGCAAATAGTTTTTTGATTATAAAATGTGGGCCAAAGACTGGACCTATCCATATGGGCTTTTTACCTGGTACACCTCTATTTATCAGTTTTGTTTTTAGTCATATAAATATTCTGATTTCCAGCTTTTGATAGGTAGGCAGGAGGCCTGCTTGTATGCATCAATACTCTCTGCTTCTTATGGAAAGAAGATAAAAGACATACAAAACATTAAGCCTGCAATTTGGTCACATGTATATTTCATAAAGGCAACTTACTAAGTAACATACAGAAGGTTTTTGCAGGCTATCTTTATGATATAAACTCCATTTTGTGAGTGAAGTACTTGCATTATTGATTTTAATAGAATTTTGCACAGTAAGGATACATTGTGGTAATACTGCATGATGCCGCATAAGAAGATGCAGCAGACTAAGACTAAAATGGCTGTTAGTATATATTCTGTGACCAGAACACTGTTTTATGACCAATGGAGGCAGAAATTCTGTAATACAGAAGGTCCAAGTGCAATAAACAGGGCTTTGGTATCATAGATTTCACCAAGACTTTGAGCAATAAAAATGTTTATGATGTTGAGTATTATAGCGGTATATTGCTTAGAAAACATGCAACAATAAGAAGAGGATTGTGTTTGCAGCAGCATTTTAGGAAAGCTGTGTTTTCCTCAGACAAGCAGACACCCACATTATAACGTATGTCTGAATAACTTTGTGTTCCCATTACTGTTAACAGCTTCCATATAATTTGTCCTGTTTTCTCCTTATAATGTGTTTTCCAAATTTAGGCATGTGTAGGAGGCAGGGAATACACCTTCCTGTATATTTGGATATGGATAATGCCTACCTCAAAAAACCCTCCATTTTCTTTGGAGATTTACAAGTGATTCTTTGTGAGTTAAATAATAACCTATTACTTCTGCATGGTAATTGTTGATCTGCATGCTATCCACTCTTACCATAAGCAAGATGCTTTGACTCGGCCCTTAATGCAATCGAACTTAGCCCACAATGAAAGGAAATTCTGGTGGTAACCTCTAGCTGTAGGTGTTTCCAAAAGATGCAGTATCTTCTGGTATACTACTGCAATAGCATTAGATTAGGTTTTCATTTATACCCCTTCCCATGTTACTAGTTGGAGACAGATTAATACGCTTAATGTTCAAATTTAAACCACATGTTGGTATTTGATTATATTTCATTCAAAGTCAAAATCCACAAAGCAGCTGTAGTCTTAATAAACGGGCATTTTCTGTGCAGTGTTGAGCTGCAGAGAAATTCTGGGGTAATTTTGTGAGTATGGAGAAGACAGCTGTACTTATGACATCGTGAAGCATGACAGCAGCACAGGCAAAAAGGACAATGCATCTTCAGTTACATTCTGGCTTTTGGACAAGGTGAGGAAAAGACTAAATGCTGTTTAAAATACTGGTTTGTACATATGTGCGTATATTTGTATTTTTATCCATATGTATGCACACAAATGTTTGTGTGCATTAAAAAAAAAGGCTATGTTGGGACCTACGTATTCAATTTTATTTTACTGGAGTGCTAGATGAAGGCTGGTACAGTAAAGGTGGTGTGCCAGATAGAACAAAAGATTTGTAAGACTCTAGATGAAAGGGAGTGGAGTGTGCAGATGTGTATATTCACTCCTGTGTTATGTTCTAAAGCAAACACTGTTAAATGGGAAAATAGCTTGAATTAATTGCATAAGACAGATAAAGAAAAAGATGAGAAAATCAGCCTCAGAGAATTGAATCATAGAATCTTCAAGGTTGGAAAGGACCTTTGAGATCATCGAGTCCAACCATGTACACACAAAAAAAACCCCTACAATCTCTGTCACTAGAGCATGCCCTTAAGTGCCAAATCAACACGTTTCTTAAACACCTCTAGGGATGGTGACTCAACCACCTCCCTGGGCAGGCTGTTCCAGTGCCT
The DNA here is from genome assembly GCF_964199755.1 of Larus michahellis. Taxonomy (NCBI): domain Eukaryota; kingdom Metazoa; phylum Chordata; class Aves; order Charadriiformes; family Laridae; genus Larus; species Larus michahellis. The sequence continues at coordinate 51,320,121 of NC_133900.1, read as the reverse complement.
GACCACTCTTTCAGTAAAGTAATTCTTCCGAATATCTAATCTAAACCTCCCCTGCCACAACTCCAGACCATTTCCTCTGGGCCTGTCATTATTCACCTGGGAGAAGAGGCCAACACCCACCTCTCTCCAACCTCCTTTCAGGTAGTTGTAGAGGGCAATGAGGTCTCCCCTCAGCCTCCTCTTCTCCAGGCTAAACATGCCCAGCTCCCTCAGCCTCTTCTCATATGACTTGGTCTCCAGACCCCTCACCAGCCTGGTAGCTCTCCTCTGGACACGCTCCAGCACTTCAATGTCCCTCTTGTACAGAGGGGCCCAGAACTGAACACAGTACTCGAGGTGAGGCCTCACCAGTCCCGAGTACAGAGGCACCATCACTTCCCTGCTCCTGCTGGCCACGCTATTCCTGATACAAGCCAGAATGCTGTTGGCCTTCTTGGCCACCTGGGCACACTGCTGGCTCATGTTAAGCTGGCCATCCACCAGCACCCCCAGGTCCTTTTCTGCCGGGCAGCTTTCCAGCCGCTCTTCCCCAAGCCTGTAGCGTTGCTTGGGGTTGTTGTGACCGAAATGCAGGACCCGGCACTTGGCCTTATTGAAGCTCATACAGTTGGCCTTGGCCCATCGATCCAGCTTGTCCATGTCCCTCTGTAGAGCCTTCCTACCCTCAAGCAGATCAACACTCCCACCTAGTTTGGTGTCATCTGCAAACTTACCGAGGGTGCACTCAATCCCCTCATCCAGATCATTGATAAAGATATTAAACAAAACCGGCCCCAAAACTGAACCCTGAGGGACACCACTGGTGACCGGCCGCCAAGAGGATTTCACCCCATTAATCACAAGTCTCTGGGCACGGCCATCCAGCCAGTTTTTTACCCAGCGAAGAGTACACTTGTCTATGCCATGATTCGCCAGCTTCTCCAGGAGAATGCTGTGGAGGACGGTGTCAAAGGCCTTACCAAAGTCCAGACAGACAACGTCCACAGCCTTCCCTGTGTCCAGAAGGCGGGTCACATGGTCATAGAAAGAGATCAGGTTGGTTAGGCAGGACCTCCCTTTCCTAAACCCATGCTGGCTGGCCCTGATTCCATGGCTGCCCTGAACTTGCCGTGAGAGCTCACTCAAGATGATCCTCTCCATGATCTTTCCTGGTACCGAGGTCAGGCTGACAGGCCTGTAGTTTCCTGGATCCTCCTTCCGACCCTTCTTGTAGATGGGCATCACATTAGCCGCCGTCCAGTCATCTGGTACCTCCCCTGTTGACCAAGATTGTTGACAAATGATGGAGAGAGGCTTGGTGAGCTCTCCTGCCAGCTCCCTGAGTGCTCTTGGGTGAATCCCATCTGTCCCCATAGACTTATGTGTGTTTAGGTGCAGAAGCAGATCATTGACTACTTCCTCCTGGATTATGGGTGGGTTGTTCTGCTCTCCATCCTTATCTTCCAGCTCAGGAGGCTGAACACCAAGTGATTTACCCAAAGGGATGCAAAATTTAGTGGCTAGGTATTTACTAGACCCCAGGTTTCCTAAATCTTCAGGCTACTCTGTCTTGTAACTGAGAAACAGCAAAGGAAATTAGACAATCTTGAGTGCCACAGGATTTCTAATTCTGAACTGCTAGTCTATTAAAATAATAATTTTGCACATCAAGCAGACATATGGCAAAAACATTCAGAGGAAAAGAATTTTGCAGTAAAATTTGATTGAACCAATTTTCTGTGCTCTTGGTTTTTAACTATTAATCTGGTTTGGTTTGGTTTTAGAGTTAATCATTTATGAGAAAAAAGGTGGGTAGGGAAATAAAGAAAATTCTGAAGAAATAAACACTGAATTGATAGAACATAAAATTCCCATGTATTTCAGCATGACTTGCTCATAGTGACAAAGTCTTCTGCATTGCTGTTGTAAACCTTATTTTTGTTTAATAAAGTTTGTACAGTCTGTCAGTTTTTAAATTAACTGCATGACTGGCTCAGACTTCAGTCACGACACTTAAGACCACATAACATAATCACTGGCTATGAATGAAATACAGGGAGGTGGAACAGGCAGAGACTGTAGGAAATGTGAAGGGAAAACTTGTCATTGTACTGATGAAACAAGACAGCAAAAATATATTCCTAAATAATTTCCCTACTGCTTTTTTTTTATCCATAAGACATTTGTTTACTTCTTTTCCTTTTTCTTGTCCCATGAAGATATGGTTGTTTATCTTTAGTTTGGGCTTTTGATAGCAAACTTTCACATTTATTCCAAATTGGTTTTCAATATTGTATGATAATGCTAAAAAATGAGATCATAAAATCAGATATTGTCACTCTATTTTCTGATTAAAAAAAAAAAGGCAAAAACTAAAGCCTGTTTCTTCAGATGAGGTTGGTAGATTTACAACCCTGGTTTGTTTAAAAAAACTACAATTAGGTGTGAAAATAAAGTAATTAAAATACAAGTATTATAGAGTTACAACATTCTTCTTTTCCTTATCTAGTTGATGTTACTTTCCTTACTGACCATGTTTGAATTGTTCATCTATAGTATAATGTGTGATGAGTAAGACGAGGGAAGTGATCATGCCCCTGTACTTGGCACTGGTAAGGCCCCACCTCAAGTACTGTGTCCAGTTTTGGGCCCCTCACCACAAAAAAGACATTGAGCTGCTGGAGCGTGTCCAGAGAAGGACGACAAAGCTGGTGAGCGGTCTAGAGAACAAGTCTTATGAGGAGCAGCTGAGGGAGCTGGGGTTTTTTAGCCGGGAGAAAAGGAGGCTGAGGGGAGACCTTATTGCTCTCTACAACTACGTGAAAGGATTTGGTCTCTTCTCTCAAGTAACAGGTGATAGGACAAGAGGAAATGGCCCCAAGTTGTGCCAGGGGAGGTTTAGACTGGATATTAGAAAAAATTTTACACTGAAAGGGTTATTAAGCATTGGAACAGGCTGCCCAAGGAAGTGGTTAAGGCACCATCCCTGGAGGTATTTAAAAGATGGGTAGACATAGTGCTTAGAGGTATAGTTTAGATTAGTGATGGTTTTTGTCAGAGTTAGGCTGATGGTTGGACTAGATGATCTGAAAGGTCCCTTCCAACCTAGGCAATTCTATACTACAAATGGTTGTGGGCAGCACTGGCTTGAGAAACCACAGCACATCACAGGCTCTATGCTACTAGAAGATAATGAAAGAGTCTTTCTTTGAGACTAAATTTGTTCCCTGTCTACTTTGAGGTTGCATATGGCTAATCTGTACATCATAATAAGACCCTTAAGGTTTTCAGGTGGCAACAGATGTATCGCAACGTCTTTTATGAATGTTAGGATTGCCTAAAGAGTTATCTGTTGATTCATTTGATGATAGACTATTGTCTTCACTGTGCTCACTCAACAGTCTGATAAGAACGTGGAATAAATTCTCTGAGAAATTACAGACCATTGCATTCTTTGCTGCTTTCTGCTTCAAGTGACAAGTGATCTTTGTTTTATATATCTATATTCCAATCTGAAATACTCCACTGCTGACAATTTTCACCCTGGGGAGAGGATGCAAGAACCAACCTGATAGATCCTAATGTTGTTGCCTAATGCAGCACTGGAAGGCACTCAGACACAGCTGTGGAGAACCTGGCAAAAAACGTGTCTGGGTCAAACTAAGCTAGAAAATGCACTGTCAAATGAAAGACAAACACCGTCTTTATGTGACCAGCTGGGAAGCTTCCTGAATGGAGTCTGGTGGGCTACAGATTTCCTATTAGAACGTTTGGTTCAATTCATCGTAGAATAATGGTTTGGGTTAGAAGGGACCTTAAAGATCACCTAGTTCCAACCCCCCTGCCATGGGCAGGGACACCTCCCACTAGACCATGTTGCTCAAAGCCCCATCCAGCCTGGCCTTGAACACTTCCAGGGATGGGGCAGCAACAACTTCCCTGGGCAATCTGTTCCAGTGCCTCACCACCCTCACAGTAAAGAATTTCTTCCTAATAGCTAATCTAAGTCTCCCCTCTTTCATTTTAAAACTGTTACCCCTCGTCCTATCACTCCACTCCCTGATAAGGAATCCCTCCCCATCTTTCCTGTAGGCCCCCTTTAGGTACTGGAAGGCTGCTATAAGGTCTCCCTGTAGCCTTCTCTTCTGCAGGCTGAACAACCCGAACTGTCTCAGACTGTCCTCGTAGCATAGGTGCTCCAGCCTTCTGATCATCTTCGTGGCCCTCCCCTGGGCCCGTTCCAACAGGTTCATGTCCTTCTTGGGCTGAGGACTCCAGAGCTGGATGCAGTACTGCAGGTGGGGTCTCACCAGAGCAGAGTAGAGGGGTAGAATCACCTCCCTCAACCTGCTGTCCACTCTTCTTTTGATACATCCCAGGCTGCAGTTGTCTTTCTGGGCTGCAAGTGCGCATTGCCTGCTCATGTTGAGTTTCTTGTCTACCACCCACCCCCAAGTCCTTCTCCTCAGGGCTGCTCTCAATCCATTCTCCATCCAACCTGTACTTGTGCCTGGGATTGCCGTGGCATCATATGGGATCCCTCAATAACAAAGTCTCTCTCTAGAAACCATTGCTCTAAGTTATGTATTGAGTTTTCTCCTTCTTAGACTTTAATGTATGAAGGCTATACTTAAAGAGAGGAAAAAAAAACCACCCCCAAACCGCAAACACAGAAACTATGGATTATGGTCTTAGAATTACAGTGATAAATAATTTTGATTGAAAGAGTATTTCTAGACTTTACTCTCTTCTCATTGGTGTTGGTATAACCAGAAATCACTTAGCTTCACTGAGAGGAATAAGAACTTCAATTTTTTGGAAAATTGAAACCTTTTTCATCCACCTTTCAGCAGATTAGCAGGATTAAAGTTTTCAAAGTATCTTAAAAATACAGTCTATGAGAACTGATGGGCTGAATCCTAAGATGACATAAATCAGCTTACCTTCAGTGGTTTCAGTAAATACTGTGTTTATAAGAATCATATCAGATCACCGTGGAAGATAGGACAAGAAAGCACAAAGCAAAGTATAAAACCACCACCCAATGTTTGTAGGAAAAACAGTATGAGATTACAGAATGGACATCTGTGGTTTAAGTGTTTTTTATGCAGAGGTCTCATCTCCAGACTGGAAGTAGTATATACACAAGACACTCCGGGATTAGTTCAAAATATCATCTGGATTCCTACTGGAAATTAACAATAAACCTTTTAAAAGACACAGCTAAGTCTTTTTAGTAACACAAGTAAGAAACTATCAAGATGAAAACGGTTAAAATCACCCTGGGGAGTTGGACAGGATGCTGGATTTTGCTAACGTGCTGAAGCTAGAGAGGGGAGAGTATATCCTACCCTATACAAGAATATATGTTAAATGGAAATAATTTTGAAGAAGGTAACTTATTTTAGTTACATATGACACAATTAATTTGTCTAAATGTAGGCATCTTTGTCCTGGGACATGAAACATATTTATATTAGGCTAGTAGATAGGACAAAGTAACAGGAGAGCTACTCTTGAGAGGCAGCTGTGGTCTGGGCACACTGTCTACAGCATATCAAATGGCATTAGAATTCTGTGTTTAAGCAACTGAATTAAGCTTCCAAGAACTCTGCTGTTTTCTTCACTGCAAATTTAAATGAGAAATATGAGTGTTACAGGAAATTATGTCATAGCCATCTATTTGTCCTTTTGCCCTTATCTTTCATGAGTGTAAGGTCTTTATTATATGAGAAAAGTTTTTTTTAGGCTTTACCATTTACATGTTTGTTCCATATGACCAAAAAAATCGCTGATCTGTCTATGGATAACTTTCTCCTACTTGAAGGATCCTTGACTATCATGACGTCATGTAATCTCCTTAGCATTAGACTAGGTCATAAGGAAAGCAACGGATGTGAGTGTCCTTGAGAATCAGTAAGACATGTACCTTCAGATACGGGAATAGTTAGTGTAATTTGAACAGCCTTTAGACTGCGTTGACTTCTCCCAAAGGATCAAAAATAGTTCCATTATCAGCCCACTTTCCCTTAGCAAACAATGACAGAAGAACGAAGGGATAGTCTCCATCAGAATCCATTGCAAAGTCAGACTTGGCCAGTACGGATTAGAAGGAAATCTCAGACCGCATTTTGCCCAGTACCTTTTTCTTGCATCTGCAGAGGGTAATATATTTCTATATAAGACCTCAGAGTCAATTGTGAAGAAACCATAACATGACAATGTTATAAAAGCAACAGGAGATTTGTTACCACATCAGTAATGGGAGTTTATAGAAAATATACCTCACTGAGGACATAACATTTGGCAGTATTAAAAGAACCTGAAAATCAATATAGAGTATGAATGCTTTAGTGAGTAATTTTTTCATTGCTAAATCTGAGTATTTAGATTTTTCAAGGCATGAAATGGGTATAAAAGTCAGAAAATAAAATTGCATATTGCCAAAATGCAAGGCAGTTATTGTATATGAAAATACATTGTCCATTGGTTTGAAATTTTCCTAGGTGTCCAGCTTTTAAAGCCTAATTTAAAATTTTCTCTAGAAATTTCACGATATTAACAGGGATTTAGGAGACACGTCAGGTATCTTGAGATGCAATCACTACAACTGGAAAGGGCTACTGAATACTAAGCAAAAGAAGGGGGATATATTGTTTATCGATGACAATTTAGAGTCTAAAAAAAATGATAAAAAAATGAAAGTATTGAAGCTGTGTGTCCAAAGGAATTTCCAATAAGAAATATCCAACAGATTAAATTAAGGAAACGTATGCATAATCCACATACACAAGAGTTGTTGCTATCTTCAGCAAATGTAGTAGCTATTCTTCTTAAGAGAATGACACTTGCTGTAATTACTAATTGGGGGGCACTTCTGCAGAGAGTAATTTCATACCCATTTAAATTTTCTAAATTATAATGTATTATTGAGTCATAGTATTTATCTGCTATCATATTTCCCCTGTCAGCTACATGGTGTGTCATTCAGAGAAACAACTATTTTCATTCATTTATTTAGCTGAGTTTAGTTTTTTAGTGAAGTGTCAAAAATCTACCCCAGAGATAAATGATGGAGCAAATAATACCAGAAATCAAGAGAAAAAGGCAAGGAAAGGCGTGTTTTCAGATAAGCAATGAAAGAAAAATGGGAGCTGAGGCAGAAAGCTACATGATATACCTGCCTTCAGGCCAGAGTTAAGCATCTAATTCTCTTTGAAATTAAAGAAGCTGCATAGAGAGGACTTTAGTGCTGAATCTAAATGAAGGGAGAGAAAGCCAGTTGTCTTTACTAGAGAACTCCTGAAGAAGTCGGTATAAGTCTGAGTGAGTTACTGTTTCTCACTCTATCCTTCCTCAGCATGGATTTTCTAGGGAGTATGAAAGCAGCTCAGAGTTGTAACATGAAGAAGCAGCTTTGCAGCTTGTCATATGTGCGTATATAACAGTTAGGCTTTTGAAAAGATTTGTTTCCTTGAAATTTTACCCGCCGGTTTTCAGCATTTCCTAGATTTTATCCCAGATTACTTTACTAGCTCATGAGGAAAGGGGGAAGGAAGAAGTTAGGCTGCCAGTTGCACAAGTTTTCCCTTGTGTCCTTTGGACAGTTGTTTTTCCCTTGCATCCCAATCATGGGGAAAACAAAACCTCTGCAGTGGGGACAAACAACACTTTTCTATTTCTTGGGTGCATCTTCAGGACAGAAATGCACTTATCAATCAGATTTAAAAACTGTTCAGGCAGTGAAGCACCAGACCAGTCATACTATGGGACTTCAGAGATTTTGTAACTAGAAGCTGGGTCTCAGGTCCTACACAGTTAATGGGCCAGTAAATACATAAAGATCCTCTTGCCAATTCATCACTCAAGCCAGCCAGTTAAGGATATGCATACTTACAGACCATTCACCAGTTAATTGTTAATGGAGGGCTCTCAAAGAGTTCTGAAAGAGGTTCTTAAAGGTTTCTTGCAGCGAGAACAAATAACTAATGCAGATTACCATACCACTTCAAAACACAAATGAGTTAACACACTATATCATATATCATGTGAATTTATTTTGAAAAGCTATAGGTTATGTTGAATAAATTTGATGTCTACTACAGATGAAAGTGACCTTTGGTCCTAATTAACATGTTGTGTTGTTGTAGTCTGTGTGTTGATGTTGTTCCTCAGTCCTGGTACTGTTCTTCAGTGTTGTTAAGTCAGGACTTCCTCTAATTGCCTGCCTCATAAGTTTATCTTTATAAGCTTAAAAGTGTTTTACGTTATCCAGTGAGGGATCTACCACTGGTAGTTCACTCAGATTTTGCATTCCCTCTTAATATGTGTTGGTCACCAGAAATACTAGTTTATGTTACCAGTAAATTGGGTTAAAGGCAAGTAACACATTCTCTGTAACGTCAGACAGTTTTGAGTACTATCTGAATAACACCACCTCCCACAAATTCTGTAATGCTCATTTGTGATTTATGATGTGCTGAAAACCTTTCAGGAATCCCCCTCTATGCAATGTCAGAAACAGGGCAGAGGGCTAGGATAACATAATGTGATATGGCAGTACAGAGCCTCTGTAATTCATATAAGGGAACATCCCTCCCCACCTTATGTTCTCACATCAATTATTATTAGATATAGATTAGCAAAGGCAGATATCTAGATACAGTTTATTGGCTTGCTCCTTTGACAAAGAACAGTGATGTAGCTCTAAGGACTTTATGGTGATGTGTTAGTTTATCCTGTTTGAGGAGCTTTCCCCATATCTCTATGCCATTGTGAAACTGAGTAGCATGGCTGGAACTCACTACATTGTGTTTGCATGGTAAGGTTATGGTAGCAGAGGGGATACAGGGGTGGCTTCTGTGAGAAGCTGCTAGAAGCTTCCCCCATGTCTGATAGAGCCAATGCCAGCTGGCTCCAAGATGGACCCACTGCTGGCCAAGACTTACCCCATCAGCAACAGTGGTAGCACGTTGGTGATAACATATTTAAGAAGGGGAAAAAAACCCCTGTGCAATGGCAGTGGGAGAGACGAGTGAGAATATGTGAGAGAAGCAACTCTGCAGACACCAAGGTCAGTAAAAAAGGAGGGGATGGATGTGCTCCAGGCACTGGAGCAGAGATTTCCCTACAGCCCGTGGTGAAGACCAAGATGAGGCAGGCTGTCCCCCTGCAACCCATGGAGGTCCATGGTGGAGCAGATATCCAGGACCCCATGCTGGAGCAGGTGGATGTCCAAAGGAGGCTGTGACCCTATGGGAAGCCCATGTTGGAGCAGGCTCCTGGCAGGACCTGTGGACCCATGGAGAGAGGAGCCCACACTGGAGCAGGTTTGCTGGCAGGACTTGTGACCCCACAGGGGACCCATGCTGGAACAGTCTGTTCCTGAAGGACTGTATGCCATGGAAGGGACCCACGCTGGAGCAGTTTGTGAAGAACTGCAGCCTGTGGGAAGGACTCATGTTGGAGGAGTTCATGGAGGACTGTCTCCCGTGGGAGGCACCCCACACTGGAGCAGCGCAAGAGTGTGAGGAGTCTTCCCCTGAGGAGGAAGGAGTGGCAGAAACAACGTGTGATGAACTGATGATAACCCACATCCCCCATCCCCATGTGCCACTCACAGGGAGGAGGTAGAGAAATCAGGAGTGAAGTTGAGCCCGGGAAGAGGGGAGGAGTGGGCAGAAGGTGTTTTAAGATTTGGTTTTTATTTCTCATTATCATACTCTAATAGGATTTTTATAAATGAAATCAATTTCCCCAAGTTGAGTTTGTTTTGCCTGTGATGGTAGTTGGTGAGCGGTATCTCCTGTCCTTATCTCGACCCACGAGCCCCCTGTCCTGCTAAGGAGGGGAGTGATAGAGTGGCTTTGGTGGGCACTTGTCATCCAGACAGGATCAGAAAATTAAGCCTTCTGCAGTCAAATGACGAAGCAGAATCACATACTCAAACATCAGAGGAGGAGTGGTGTCTGTCCTCTGTGGTGAGGACACCTGAGAAGTGGTCTTCCGTCACGTTCATTTACTGGGGGAAACAGGCTATTTAACATCGCCTTGTTTCTACTTCTGCACATTGGGCACATAAACTTTGCCCACAAAAGAGGAATTTGGATGATAGGGTCTCTTCGTGTCAATGTAGAGCTGGTTTTAGAAATGAAAATAAGGGCAAGTGCTCAAGATTAAAGTCTTCTCACAAGGACTAATTTACATAGCAGAATGAATCATCCAGCGTATAAGTGAGAGAAAGCAAGCACTTATACCTTCATATGTTCCTGAAGGCTGCTTCCTCCAGTGTCCAACACTGGGTCTAAATATGCCTAAGAGCAAGACAGATGGCAACTGCCTTGCTTAGGATAATATCCTACAGAACTGGTGATTCTTCAGTGATCAGGAAACTTCATGTATATAGGAATTTGTACAGTTCTCTCAATCTCTGAAATAGGAAATATGTTGATGTTTCATTCTACATATAATTGTTGCAAAAATGAAAGATGGGACCCTCGTATCTAATGTGATCCAGGATGCGGTGAAAAAATTGGAAGATAAACCCAGATATCTTAAGCCTGGAGAGTGCTCCATCCTCTACGCAGCTCTGTCTCCTGTTGAGCAGACACTCCAAAAATTATAATCCTAAAAGCAAGATAGGTCATTCTGTGCAGTACTGTATCCTTTACATTTATCAACATAATTGAAAGAGAGAGCATCTGAGTAACTTCAGCTTTCATGCTACAAACCAGAAATTGTCAACAGAGAAGCACAGGGATGTTTTTATTCCATGTGATCCATAATGCCAATCTCTCTTTCCTTTCGTTCTCTAATTCCTCAGTCTTTAAAAAAAAAAAAGCAATTCCAAATATAAGCACATTGCAAATGTAAGAAAGACTAGTGCCTAGCTGCTGAACGCATTCACACATAATTCTAGAGAGCAAATATAGAGCTGTCATTATCCAGAGAAATCAGACACTTGTTCATAGTCTGCAAGTGACAGAATAAGGGAACGATAATTAGGGTGCGCAAAGAGAGAAGTAATGACCACAGATACTGAGCATTTTTATATTTTTATAAAAATGTCCATTGCCATTCCAAATTTCCTTTACATAACTGTACTGGGTTTGACTGAGATAGAGTTAATTTTCTTTATAGTTGCCTGTATCATCTATGTTTTTGGATTTGTGATGAAAACAGTGTTAATAACATAGGGATATTTTATTTATTGCTGAACTGTACTTACATGGTGTCAAGACCTTTTCTACTTCCCACATTGCCGGGCCAGTGAGTAGGCGGAGGGTGGACAAGAAGTTGGGAGGGGACACAGCTGGGACAGCTGTCCTCAACTGACCAAAGGGATATTCCCTATCGTATGACATTGTGCTCAGCAATAAGAACTGGGCAGGGTGGAAGTTTGATGCGGCTGCCGTTGCTCAGGGACTGGCTGGGCATCGGTCAGCTGTTGGTGAGCAATTGTGTGGGTTTTTGCATTGCTTTATTTTTATTGGTTTTGTTTATTTGTTTGTTTTTTACCACCTCACCCTCCTCCCCCCCTTCCCCGTTAAACTATCTTTGTCTCAACCCACAAGTTTTCTCACATTTATCCTTCCAGTTCTCTTCTCCATCCCAATGGGGGTGCTGGGGGAGTGAGGGGCAGTGAGTGAGTAGCTGTGTGGTTCTTAGCTGCCTACCAGCATAAAACAACAATAACAAATTTTAATTTACCTTAAATCAAGTATTCTTTGTTTAGGTAGCCTTGAAGGCAGTATTGGTCATGTTTCCAATATGCGTAAGATCAAAGTAGTAGCCACACATATAATGAAAAACCTTTTTACCCAAATCTAAGGCTGTATGGATTCAGCATGGAGACAGTTGGACTCCAAGGATAACATTAGCTGCTAATCTAGTAATCCATTTGGGAAGACACCACAGTAGAAGAGAGGGCATTATCATCCATGAACTTGCCTGGAAGTAGCACCAGCCATATTCCACATTTTGGTATAAAGATCTCTGACCCTTTATGTCTTCACGTAGGCCATCTATCCCCTCATCTGAAGAGACAGTGTTTTAATGTGCGTGGTATAGATTAATGGGGAGACAACAGTTGTAATTTGTAAAGCTGTACTGTTATATATTGCAGTATCCCCTAACTTTACATGCGAGATGCAAAAGCAGACCTGTATGATGAAGTTATCATGTAGGCCCCCAAATAGCCTGTCCCGATAACTACCATACGTAGCCCAGGAAATAAAAGCTGATTCTTTATGAAAAAAGCATACCTTGTGTTCAGCCTGTCCCAATACTAACATGTGTCTGGTTAAGTCAGTCTGAAAATGCAAAAAAGCAGACTGATGGAGCAAACAGTGTGATGGTTAATACCACTGAAAGAGTTAGCTAAGGGTTGATACCATGGTGGATATGACAAAGTCTCTGTTTCAACAAAGTTAATTTTTCATAGTGGTTAGGAGCTTATAAAGCTTGAACAGTAAGGACACAGGAAGGAAGATGAAAGAAGAGAGAGAGCCATGAGCAAACAATGCTGAGTATCAGAGACAACTTAAAGACCTGGAGTCCCTATGAGTAAAGTGCAAGATCTGATCAATCTCATTTTACTGTAGTTTTGGCTGCTTGTAGCAGACACAAATAAATTTAGTGTATCCTGGATCAGGCTACAGTGCATCTTTGATTCTAAAGCTGTACTTTAGTATTACTTCTGCCAATGTGTGTGAAACTAAGCTGGAAATGCATTTGTGGAATTTGGTGCTCTCCAAAGGCGAATCCAGTACATGGTACCAGGCTGGAGATAGTGTGAATGGAACTGCTTTGAAATGTAAATACTGTTGTGATACACTGTCCTTAGTACCATATGGTTCCACCCTTACTGGGCTGCACTATTGGCTAGACATACCCTTTGCTCACTCCCAGGGTATCAGCTGGGGAGAAGCAATTAATCCCATCCAAAAAAAGCTTAGATACAGTTTGGAAGCTAGTTCGTTCTAGAGATTGCTTTTTGTAGGCAGTATAGTCAAATTGCAAGTTTGGTTTCTCACGTCCTGCAGACTTCTATTACCCTGTTGAGTTTTGCACCTCTTGCCATGCCTCAAGGCTCACAACACATACCTTCAGAAACATGCTATTAAAATAACACTCCTGTGGAATGTGGCAAAGCCCTCACATTATTCCAGGCACTGGGACCTGAAAATAATACGGGCAAAAAGTAAGTCTACCTTACAACCACAGGGTTGCAACATGGGGGATTAAAGGAGACCCACTTGAACCGCTGTACCTCGTACATGTGGCCAGTGTATTCTAGAGAGGGCTAGCTCTGAAAATGCAATGGGAGCTATTCTGCACCAGGACTGGCCTGGGATCCAGAGATTACTCTCTGGGCAGATGTCTTTCAATGGGTGGATGTAGCCCAGCTGTACCTATCTGCATAAACATTTGTACGCCATACTGGGACAATGTCCAGATCGATGGTTTGAATAAGGAATTCAGACATGTAAGGACTTCTCTTCTTAGTGCTTTCAATTGTATTAAATCTTACTGGACGTTAGGTTAAAAATATCTATTTGGTGACAGACTCTCCTGATATCTGATGTGCAGACCTATGTTTTAAAAAGAAAATCAGATGTTGCAAATAAACTATCTGAAAATTGAAATTCACTTCAAGATCGCCAAAATTTTCAAAAAGGTAGATAGAGAGAAAGTGAAGAGCTCCTGGAATAATAAAAGGCTGGAAACATAATAAATGACTGCAGCTGGTTCAATACTTCATATTCTGAATTCTCAGTGTTGAATAAGCTCTAAATAAACCTTCAAGCCCCCCTCGCTTTTTTTTTTCCTCTCACTGTCATTTTTATTTAAGCTTCTAAAACTAGCTGGATATAAGAAAATAAAAAACAAGCGTAAGGGCTTTGTTCTTACAGCATTGAGATTGGAGTAAACTGTGAGCAGCTCAATGCATGTGAGATTAGAATGCAGTACTACTTGCTTTTTATGGAGGATCCATGTACTCATAATGTTAAGAATTCAGATAAGTTGATAAACATAGTTCAGGTTATGAAAAATTTGTCTTTTACAGAAATGTTTCATTTTCTTCCCTTTATGGAACTTTCATAATTATGAGTATTAGTAAAACTAAAGAAAACGTGAGAAGAAAATTGTTTTACCCATTCAAACATTTCTTCCAATCGCAAGAACTTTCTTACATAATTACTAATTCTTAATTTATTAAAGTGGCTGAACTATTAAGCTAATATATCTGTCTTGTCTATGTATTAGGTTAATGTTTGTTTTATTTAATTTTCCAAATCAAAGAATAGTTCCCATCAGCCCTTTTATTGTTATCAAGATGAGAAAAATATGTATACCTATTTCTGCAATTTAGTTATCCAACTTATATTGTAACCTTCGCCTGTAGCTGTTTAGAGACAGGGATATATTTAAAAGCACTAGAGTATTATCTTGTCTCTCGTTCATCAGAATATCAGTTTAATGCAAAAGCTAATTGTTTCCAGGACACATTTTGGGTTGTTTGTTGCATCTTTTTGCTCAAATGACTGTGATCTTCCACGAGTTGAGCATCACACTAGATGCTCACTAAATGAACTACTGTTTGAGCACATGCTTCCTTTGGAAATAAGACTGCAGTTTGGGTACTGTGTTATTTTGCATTTTGCTTGGGCATTTTATGTGTTCAGTTTGACACACTCCATGCCTGCATATGTTAGTTATCTCTGTGCAAAACTATTTTCAGTGAAGACAAATCCAAATCTCTAGTACTGGATAAAGCTTTGTGGCAGGCTGATGTTCCATACACTGTAGCTGGATACCCAATAATTGTGTAGATACAACCTGTAAAACCAAATATAATTACACTCTTGCTTATATTTTTACTAGAAAATCAAATGGTTTTGTTTTCATGGCACTCATACATGCCCTGCTGCATAGCAATTGCAGGTTTTTCTTTTATGTGGAGCAGGTGGCTAATATTGAAAAACCTGTTTTCATGGTGTGAAAGATTTATTGCACTCAAAACTCATCTCAGAATATTTGCAATTGGCTCGCAACTGCTGTTTGAAGACCATTGTAGATATACAATGCAAGCACATAAGGAAGAATGCATAGAGGGAATGGGAAGAATAGCTTAGCTTTTTTGTTTTGGGAACTTGTTTTTATAAAAACTGTAGGGAATTCCTAGTTCCCTGCAAAACAATCTAAGGAATAAAACTAAAGCTTGGAAGTTTCTAGTGATATCTTAGAAATATTGTGAATTTTTAATTATTTTAAATTAACTATAAAAATGGAAGACCAAAATAATCTTGCGTGGTCTCCTGCAAGTCCTTATTACTACATCACATAAAATTATGCTGTATTTTAAAATAAAATTATTTTTGTGTACTCATTGCTTCTATTTAAAGGCTGAACTAGAGCCTTCCTCACCAGTTATGTGTTTAATTATGCTTTTCCATACCTTTTTTATATCCTACCTTCTCACTTGAACTGGAAGCAAGAGAAAGACACTGAAACAGAAGACATTGAGACACCTTTCTATTTTTCTTAGCCTAGAAAATGTACTTCATATTTCATGGTGCTTTGATTCAAAATACTAGGTCTGACTTATTTAAAATATGTTGGTAGGATTTGACTGATTTCCTTGAGGCTTCACAGACTCATGTTAGCTATTTGGTTGGTGTGGTATAATACGAAATATGACAAAAGAGAAAAAAGGTAGGCTATAACTAATTTATCTAAAACAGATTTATCATTGGTTTAGATACAGTAGATGTGATGTACAATAGATGTGTTTGAGCTTTTGTTCCTAAATTTAGCCAAACCCTGAACTAGTCATTTGTTGTAAGAAGGTTCTCTAAGCTTCATCTGTAATAAATGGAGAAAGGCAGCACTTAGATTCATGTACCAGGTGTAAATAATTCTGTCTACCTGCTCTCTTTTAAGCATATTTACAGCTTTATATGGGAACTTGCAGATAATTAACTTGATACAAATCTATAGGGTTTAAGGGAAGAAACACATTCTCCTTACTTGGTGATAAGCTAATCTTGAACAACAGGAGGAAAACTCAAGCAGATCTCAACACCTTGTGGGATTACCCACTCTGAAGTTTCCTGCATCTTCATTGGAAGCTTTTGTGCAGAAGCAAGGTTGCAAAAGATAGCTCATATGGTTCTGATGGCAGAGCACTGGCATTTCACTGTCTAAAATTATACCTCTTCCTTCTGAAATAAATTACCTTATTATTCATTCAGTTTTAATCCTACGTAGTGTCTAGAACAAAAGACTGAAAGCAGAAAGGCACATGTTTAAGTTCCAGAGAAGAAACTGAGGTTGTTTGTGAGGTGGAATGTGAATGTAAAGCAAGATTGAACAAGGTCTAGAGCTCGCAGAAAAGTCAATAAACAAAGCTAAGTCTGTCATGGGTTTCTTGGTTTTTGGGTTTTTTTTCAGTGTGTGACTTAAATTTCCATCAGAGGTGCTGCACACTTCCATTTCCTTGCGTAAAAAGTCATATCCTTCCCATCTTTATCCGTATTCAAACACTAATAAACAGATGGTCAAATTAAAGAGACCCTATCAGCCAGAAAATTAAATGAATTAGAAATTCACCAGAGCTTACTTTTCCAAACCATTCCTTCTTCCATTAAAATAAACAAACCAGCTTACTTTTCCCTCTGCTTTTCTTCCAAACACTCAGAACCATGAGATCAAATAATTAAGCTGGTGGAAAATCCCTTGTTGGTATTAGAAACAACCTCTACTGGGAGGAAGACTAAGATAACAGCTGGTTATTACAGAACAAGATATTTCATTACATTGAGCATATCTGCTTAAAAAAGAAAAGTCAGACTTTGAACTTATTGGATCAGTGATTACAATGGAATTGGAACACACTTGAATAGATATATTTTGCATTGTGAGGAGAATAAGGAGATATTCTAATGGGATTTACTTGTTATACAAAATTCAGGTTACAAAACAATTTACAGAGGAGGGGGAATCTTCTAACACTCAAAGCAAAAGGCAGTCAATGAGGAAAGTATATCAGAGCAGCAATTCATCCCAACCCATTATGGCAGACTGGTGACCATACTAACGTCACCTCTGCCAGTCAGTGGTGTTAATGACAGTGGAGCGCTGAAGCTGGATAACAGCTATAAAAGGTCATTCAGGTTGTACATACATTAACGTATTGACTCAGAGCAGTGGTGCAGTTTTGAAGACAGTCCCATAATTGCCACTGCTTGCCATGTGGTGGCTCGGTTTTTTGAGTGATTAGGATCAGTGGACATAACTAAACTGTCAGCGTCACTCCAGGTAAGCGTGGGCACTCTGCCTACTCTTGGGCAACAGAAATCTCAGTCTTTGAGCCATAGGCATAGGGGAGACTTTTGCTCTATGGGATCAGATCAAATTTAGTCTGAAATAGTTCTCATGAACCACACAGAGTGAAGATGTAGGGGCATCAGCACCAATGGCTTAAGTCTACTGATATATTCCTTATACTGTACCAAATACCCTAACACATCATCCCTGCAAGCTGTAATACAAGTGTCTTTTAAAAGATAGTCAGATCTTGTTACTACAGTGTTTGTTTCATCACTTGGGTGGAAGATCTCAGTGTTGCAGTTAGAGATAAAAGCCCTGTGGGTTAGGCTTTCTGGTCTTGTAGTGGAGATAAGAAGTCATTCCTACACTTGAGATATTTCCTTTCCACATATCCCAACCCTCTCTTACAGCAGCAAGAGAAACCAGTGCCAGCCTGCACCGCACAGGCTGACATCTATGCCCGCTATGTCATTCCCTGGTAATCTACAGCCCTTGGTGAGCACTATCTCTCACGTAACTAGATTCCACCTCTACCTAGAACAAGTTGAGATAAAAAAATACAGGCAAATTATTTATTTTAGGGGCTGAGCAAAACTTGCTTTTGCCCAGAGCTACCTTGCCCTAAGTCTTTTGTCATCCAATTAGTTGTAAGCACTGTGTGGAGGAAGCTGACACTTCGCAGGACATGAGAATTGCATCTAAGGGGCTTCTGTCACCTCAGTGGCAGCAGGCAAAGAAAGGCAAGGGCCAGGAAAAGCACTGAGATTAACAAGAGAAACCTGTGGAGATGCTAATGAAAGAGAATGATTCCTGCAACACCGCTGCTGCCAGCCAACACTCACAAGCTCTGAAGATGGAAAATCTGGTTAGATGGACAGTTACCCAGTGAATTCTAGTTATTTTAAGGAGTGAAGCTTACTTTAATGGTAGGTACTAAGAGCAGCAGCAACATGTGGATTCAACAGTATGTGACTTGCCAAACGTGAGCTTTACTAGGTAACATTTATTTTAGTGTTTTCTATTTACCATCGTCCGTGCACCTACGAGCAGGGGTATGTGCGGCTCTCCTCTTTGTGCATGAGAAGCCCTAGCCATTTTAGATATTTGTTTCATTTCAGTCTCCAGTATTTCCGGTATACTTTTGGAAAAGATAGTATGTTTTCTCTTTCACACATTATTTTGCTTTTCCTGCTTCTGGTAACTATACCATGAGATTTGTGGGCATGAGAGAGCCCTGAACGTATTGTACACACTTAATAAAGACAGTGAGTTTATCTATTAACTAATGTTTGAACATGACAGTGATTCCTCCCTTTCGAAACATCCTTTGCACCACAGTCCTCACTTCTTCCTTTCATTTGTAATAGCCTCTTCTATCTGTTGTTTGGTTTGGAATGTTCTGAAGTGAGGCTGGTGGCAATCTTTCCATCAGTTTCAGTAATCCTCTGATTAGGCTCTGTGAGACAAAACTTCAGTCTAGGTGGCAGGCCATCAGCTTCCTCTTGTGCTCTTTTTTTTTTTTTTTTTTTACCCCCATGCACTGCCATCACCTGTATTATGGATGAAGAGGAAAGTACGCTGCACCCTGATATTCCATACTGTGCCAAGGACATGGCTACACAGTGAGAGGCAGAGATGCAAAACTGAATGAACTAAGTAAGTTCAGGTGCTGAAAGCAATATCACCACATCAGTGAATGCCCTGCCTGGAATAGAAGTATCTTCCACAGTTCTGTGCTGTACCATATATGCATACCCATAGTTAAGCAGAAAGTTCACAGAGGGGAATGGCTGCTTGTGTCTGTACAACACCTCTGTTTCTTCTGTCAGTGAGTCAAGCTGAGGGATGGTAACTGTACTGCTCAACCAGTCTTACTATTGCTATCACAACTACTACTGCTGTTACAGCTTTTACACTTGTTACCTGGCAGGGTTCACTCCACATCTACACTATCAAGCAGTTGTCAGAGAAGACCCAGTGGTCTTTCATGCTGCCATTACCTTCCGCTAAGAACATACAAAGGCTGCTCTTGAACTTGGTAGGCCAGACTTCCCCAGAAGAAAGTTGTGCCAGGTCCTGGCACTACCTTCCTCTAAGAACATGCTGCCATTACCTTCCTCTAAGAACATACAAAAGCTGCGCTTGAACTCGGTAGGCCAGACTCCCCCAGAAGAAAGTTGTGCCAGGTCATTTGCTTTAGCCAGTCTCCCCTCCTACCCTTCTGTTTAACAGGTGAACTTCTGCTGAGAAAGACATGCTTAGCCTACTTAAAATATTGAATGGCCTTTTACTCTTTTAAAAATATCCATGCTGATCCTTTCATACTGCTGAGATGCTTAAGGAGACATAAATTCTCTCTGTCTGTAATATTTCTGTTCCTCTTGTCAATGTTTAAAACCTCTAGGATGCAATGAATCTGGAAAACCCTCATTTATTTTTTTTTCCAGAAAACAGATAAGGTTGCTTTTATTATCCCACATACGATACAGAGCTTGTTTTGTAACTCAGAGACTGTAAAATAGCCTTGTGGCTGCATGAAACAACTAATGGATTTCTTCGTCTAGACTGTTCAACCTAAAACAATCTATGTCCTATCATGACTTTTCCCTCTTTAACCTCTTAGTTAAACTCCCATAACTTAAGTAAATAAATAAAATTAGGCATCTGTTTTAAATGAAAAAATTCCACAGTGAGCTGGAAAATCAGAAGGCTTGTTTTGGAAATGTCAATGCAAAGCATTTTGGCACTTCTTAAGTGAAAGATTTTGTTTCAGCGTTTATAAAACAGGAAGTTTTATTTCAGAAAAATTTAATTGCCACTTTCTAAAAGCCAATGTTTTCACACTTTTTTTCCAGTTAAAATTACTTATTAAATCCAATGCATGTTCATGAGTAATTTTGTTCTTTATAAGAGTGAATTTTTAAAGTGATTTTACTTTTCTCAAAAGAAAAAGCATCTTCTCAGATACGTTTTCTGAATTACTGCTTCTCTCTTCTTTCTTGCAATTTGCTTGGTAAATCTGAAATCATTAGATACAATACATTTCTAAAAACATCCCTCTGTAAATTATGTCTTACAAGCTTCAGTACTGCCTGTGAGCTAAAGGTACTTCAGCTGATGGGCAGATGAAGGGACAAGAAATTAAAGTAAACCCAACACCAAAACACACAACTGTTTTTTAAGTATGGTATAAGGCTTTCCAGAGGGTGATATTATGGTTTGTCCATTACTGGTAAGGAAAGGTAATGCAAACATTAAGCTCTCCATGTGGAGCATAATGCAAGCTGTCATCCATAGTAGTTTGCTAAGACCAACTAGTACCTTTTATATCCCTTTACATGTAAATCCTCAACATCTATGCTAAATCAAGGCATCTGTTAGTTAATCTGTCCTGACCCTTCAACAGCCTGGTTTGGCTTGCTGAGTCAGCAATAGATTTCCTTAACAGAATGGAGATATGGATCTTGTGAACTTTCTCAATCAACACTGAGAAAACAATGTGTTGTGGTTGTTCTGAGGAATTACTTTTGTTAGATCTGCATATCTTTCTAGACTACAGTCCCAAACTCTTTCTTGTACCATCATACATCAAGGAAAATACATTTCTCCCTCAGAAGCATCTCTCTTTTTGAACACTCAGGAGGCTTCCTGAGCTTCATTTTCTGTTTGGATGCAGTGAAAGTGAGGATGTCAAATCCCTTTAAGCATTTTCCTTGTGAAATATAGGACTTTACTAAAGTAAAAAATTGCTTTTGCTATCTACTTGCTTTCTCATACTTTTTTACAAACAGCTTCCTGGCCAAACCACAAGATGATCAATGTGGTCTTTCAAAATCATTCTTCAATGGCAGACAGTTTGCATAAATGAAAGTTAAGGACACAAGAACCCAAAGCAATTTCATTTTTTATGCACCAAATGAAACATAATTGCTTTTCTACATCTACTGCATTAGATTTTGCTATGCATTTAAAAAAGAAAAACTCTTGGAAATTAATTTCCTGAAAACACTTATTTACCTTTATAGGAATTTTTAACCAATAGTTACATTTATTATTTTAAATTAGCCAGTACAATGTAGGCTATTGATATCTCAAACAACTTTGTATTTTCAACTGATTTCAGTCTTTTTCACAAATCTAACTCAAACTTAACATTTCTCATTAAAAAATCTTTGAAGTAAAAAGTCTTTTTCATTTCTTATATAACCATAATGAGAAAGGACAGTATTTTTTGAAAGAAGATGGTACTTTAATAACTCTGAAGCACTTTTAAAAACAGAGTGTTTGGGGACTTTTTCCAAAACTCTGAAGCTTGGTACTGTTCCCCAAAACCAGGCATAAATAAAAAGGTCTGCAGCTGAAGTACAATGAACTTTTTGTTTGTTGGTGATGGAATAAAGCACTGGAGAAAAGACAAAAAATGAAAAATCACTCACCATGTGTTTTTCAAAGTAGGGATTCAAGAAATGTACATACTTGTATTTGTTGTCTCAGTCAAGTACTTGATTCATGACCTGGAACAAGACTTTAAATGTTTCTGAGTCTTTGTCCAGTTACACGACCAGATACAACGATTAAAGGAGTACCTGGGTGGGGAGTGGCAGTGGGAAGAAGGTCTATCTCTAAACATTGGCAGAATATATGGGAGTAAAGAGGAGACTGTGCTTTCTGTGAGGACCACTGAATGTGTGTTGGTTTGGAAATTTTTAGGATGCAAGACGTGGTATTTTAAACCAGAATAAGTTAGTACAATCACTAAAACAAACAGACACGTCTTTCTCTTTGGCCATACATCCCCACTCCCAGGTTGCCTTTTTCACTGTGCCCCTGGTAAACCGATACAGGGAAATAATCGCTGGTAATAATTTTTAATGAGATTTCTCATCCATATTTGTTCCACAATCTGTCTCACCCCACAGCTACAGAAATACTGCAAAACATAACGGAAAGAGTAGTATGGCATTAGGAATGTGCAGTACCATTTAGAAAGAGTGGAGACTGCTTCTTTCAGGAGAAACACAGTGGCATAATGTGTTTTCCAAAAAGAACAGGGGAATCCCAAAAAGAAGCAAAGACCTGCCCCCTGCAAAGCACAGTCCCCAGAGCTGAGACTTGGGCAATGTAGAAAAGAAGCTTTTTCTACAGTCAGAGAGAGGAATGTGTTGAATGTGTGAAGCCGAGGAAAGCTGCTGGGCTGTAAAACAAGAGGGGGAAGGATGAGATTAATCTTCAAGGATTTGGTGAATAGGAAGGAGCGGGTGTCTTCAAAACCCGTGTTTTAATTTAAAGCAACAGATCACAATTTTGCAGGAGATATGTTTCTGTAGTAGATTTAGAGATGGATAAACATTTAATGACTTTAAAGAAAAGGCGGAACAAATCCTCCTCAAGACCTTGGCCAGCTGAATTTCATCATACAAAGATTAAGAAAACACTGCCTATGCTTGTGATTTATTAATCTCATCTTATAGATGGAGTTCATCTTGAAGTGTGAGTGACACCAATTGAACTACTCCAATCCAGAGCAACTGAGGATCTAGGATATGTATACTAGCTTTTAAAAAACATGCTTGGCAAACTTGCTCTTTATTGCAAAATGCCAAACTACAACTGAAAAAGCACATGAATTCATAACTTCGGAAACTGTAGAAGATCTCAAGCAAAATTGAAAAGGAACAGTATTTTCCTGCAGTGGAAGCTTTGCTAGGTGAGGTCAGGGCATGCCAAGAGCGTAGAGAAGATCCTTCCAAAAGGAAGTGTAAAAATGACTGATACTGCTCTGAATCACACAGCTTGTAATTAATAGAAAATGTATTTGCTGATTTGTCCCTTTTATATTTACTTCCTTTTTTTTAATTTTTATTTTTTTCCCCTGGTATGTTGAAAGACAGACCAAATGGAATGATTTATGTGCTGACCTCAGTTGTTTTTCTGTTATCTCAGTCTGCACATATTGACATTTTATTCTTCTAATGAAGGACTACTATAAGTGGGGCAAGCTAAGACCAGCCTCTCTTCTAAAGGTCTGGAAAGTGTCATTGATTAAGCCAAATGAATTTTGTAAGGATAGATACTATACTTTGTTAGATCAAGTTGCATAGCAGAGAAAACCAAAACCACAACCAAATTAAAACACAAAAGCCTTCTGACACACAAGCTTTCTCAGAAAGCCGTCTGTTATTAAGTAGTTTATGGGCTGAGTATTCAAATCTCACTTACCTCACTATAATACATTTGTGTCCTGATGTTGTGAGGCATGCTATGATGGTTAAGGTAGGGTTAATAGTCATCTTTTTTGATTGTGATTTCTTGTAATGATTTCTTCCTACACAAACTCATAAATTTCTGTAGTTCCTTAAGTAATGAGTACAACAGATATTTACCTGCCTAAAAGTAATTTTATGATGTGTTAGGAGACTTATTACCTAATGTTTGTAAAGCATTTTGAGGCTCAAAACTGCCATGCAAGTATTATCATTATTGACAGTAGAAACAATTCTAGTGATGAATACTACTTTTTCTCACTGAAAATGTGCTCTAATTTAGATTAATTGAAGCATCTTTTGCACGTTAACAAGAATTCCTGAATCTGATGAGGACTGAAAAGAACGTTTTAATGTTTTATGATACTCATTGGTAAACTCATTAGGACTGAGACGGCATTCTACATATCCAGCTATTGCCCAGCATTGTGAAATCCTGTCAGAGTCCCTTGGTTGCAACCATAGCTCAAATTCTAAATAATATTTGATCATTATGCAAAAAGTGCTTGCAATAATTCCTCTATATTGATTTGACCCCCATAACTTTTCTAACCTAAATTAAAAATGTATTTAGTAATAGTCACCATGGACCGTCACCATGAGCTTTTTATATACTATAAATATATTATACCATGATTAATTATCTCTATGCATTTGTTACACTGTAATTTGTTTAGGATTAATGGACTCAGCTCATCAGTAAACATAGAGTTCCTCCATATTTCAGTAATGGCTAATCCATTAGCTGCACTGAACTTTATCTGTAAGACTAAATCAATGAGCTGATGCTTATCAGACATTGGTTATTCAAATAGTTTACACATAATAATATCTGTAAAAAACCCTCTGTGCAGTTTACCACAAAAGGAGAGTTGAATTGCCTGGGGTTATGTACCAGGGGGATTGTTTTCTTTGGTATACTGTCCCAAACAGTATAGATAAACTGTGTGCATGTAGCTGCATTCTTCATTGATCATTTATAATGTAATTTTTATGCCTGCAGATACTCATCATTCTGGAAAAAATAGAGGGAAGGCCCCTTTTTTTTTTTTTTAACTATACAGAGGGATCTGGACAGGCTTGATCAATGGACCAAGGCCAATGGTATGAGGTTGAACAAGGCCAAGTGCCGAGTCCTGCACTTGTGTCACAACAACACCATGGAGCTCCACAGGCTTGGGGAAGACTGGCTGGAAAGCTGCCCAGCAAAAAAGGACCTGGGGGTATTGGTCAACTGCTGGCTGAATATGAGCCAGCAGTGTATCCTGGTGGCCAAGAAGGCCAGTGGCATCCTGGCTTCTATCAGAAATAGTGTGGTGAGCAGGACTAGCGAAGTGATTGTCCCCCTGCACTCAGCACTGGTGAGGCCACACCTCGAATACTGTGTTCAGTTTTGGGACCCTCACCACACAAAAGACATTGAGGCACCAAAAAAGAGCAACGAAGCTGGTGAGGGGTCTAGAGCACAAGTTTACGAGGAGTGGCTGAAGGAACTTGGCTGTTTAGCCTGGAGAAAAAGGTGCTGAGGGGAGACCTTGTTGCTCTCTACAACTACCTGAAAGAATGTTGTAGTGAGGTCAGGGTTGGTCTCTTCTCCCAGGTAATAAGTGATAGGGCAGCAGGAAACTGGCCTTGTGCCAAGGGACGTTTAGATCAGATATTAGGAAAAATTTCTTCACCGAAAGGGTTATCAAGCATTCTAACAGGCTGCCCAGGGAAGTGGTTGAGTCACCATTCCTGGAGGTATTTAAAAGACGTGTAGATGTGGTGCTTAGAGATATGGTTTAGTGGTGGACTTGGCAGTAATAGGTTTACAGTTGGACTTGATGATCTTAAAGGTCGTTTCCAGTGTGGACAATTCTGTGATTATGTGATTTTGTATTTTAGAAACACAGTGTCTTTCAAGTTTAAGTAAGTCTAGAGTTAGCATATCACACAGGTTAAAAATCACATATATAAAAGTTACATGAATGGTTAAAGTATAAAAATATACAGGAGAGAGGAAAGTTGCGTAATTTTCAGTGCACCAGGGAAAACATTCATATTTTTTATCAACTACTATAACAGATGCTGTTATTGAGTTATAGCTATTCAATATATTATGGGCTCATTATGTTTATTTGCTATGTGTCACCCATATGAACATGTTAAATATCAGAACCCTGTCCCAAAATCAAGTGAGCTAATTAGAGGAAACAATGAAGGGAGAGGGACATGAGATACTCTACATTTATTATAATGGTATTTTGGCATAAGCTTGAGCATTGGCTTGCCAGTTTTTGATGGTGGCATCTGAATATTTTATTTTGAATTAAAGATTACTGTAGCTTGAAAAAGAGTTCCTATGAAACCCCACTCTTAAAGTAGAGATAGGTGTGTGAGAAATGGTGTAGGACTGTGGAGACAAGTAAGGTATCATGACTTTTATGGTTATTTTTTCCTTGTGGTATCTCTTACTATGGAGCTGGCAGTCACTAACTTTTTAGGACAGGTTTCTGCTTGAATGACCCTTCCCCACAATGCTTTGCTATGCTTTTTCAGACTTGTGTTCTGCAAATGGATCCAGCAAAAACAAATGCGGATGAATTCCTGGGCTTGGGAAATACTGACGAATATCAGGGCTTTTTTGTCCAGCATGACAGAATCAGTTTCGGAAAAGGGAGACATTGTACAGTGACAGCTGCTAGTCAGCTTCTATTTGCTGACATCTTTTAGTGTCTGCAGAGCAGCATTACAGGGCCTTGAGTGGAAACTGAAAGTAGATACTGATGCCTGTCCAATGCTGGCTATAACTTTATAGACAGCAATAACTACCCCGAAGCACAAAATTTATTTTATCACCTGTCTTTTATAGAATTTGGCCCAACAGCTTTGTAATTTAAATGCATAGGCTTATGATCAGAACAGCTTCTGAACCAATGAAATACTGGCAAAGACATAAATCCAGTACATATCCATTGTTTCACAGCTTTACAGAGGTATAAAAAGAGCCTCAGAAAGACTAAGATAACATGAAAAAGTGTAAAGTCACTGCTCATATCCACATATTCCTAGCAGAGTGTCTCTCACAAAGATAAGAAAAGCAGAACGACTCGGAGAATTTTTTCTCTGAGCTACAAAATAATTAGTTAAGAATAAGAAGGAGAACTAAAAGTTTCCATTTGTATAAAAGAAGAACTTAAGGTATTCTTTATGGTTCCTTGAAAAGTGGAGGAACAAAGATAACTTTTCATTCCTTCATGGACTGCTCTCTTTGTAGTGTAGGTGGCAGAGCTAGCTACTCAGGGTTGTTACTTTCTGTCATAGGCAGGTGAATGAAGAAAAGCGTGAAGTAAACAGGTCCTTGGTTCTTACATCACTCCATACAAGAGTCAGTATAGCTGGACCAGAAATGTGGACTTTGGGGTGAGATTCATCTGATCAAATAAAAGTAGGTGTCCGATTGAGAATGACATGGATTACTTGCTCGATTCTATTCAATCTATTGTGCTAATAAAATTTTCATAGAGTCTAAAGGGAATTTAGGGTGAATTGCTCAGGCATTGATCTTGCCTTTATCACGATGAAGCTAAGCCTCGGTGTGAGGTATAAGTAGCCATTTGGATTCTCTCTATAGTCTTAGACACATGTGTTAGGATGAGATGTATTTTGCTTTGCAGGGACTGAATTTCAAGCTATTGGGTAGCTAAATTTAGGGGTAATTTATGCTGCCATAAACTGCGGCTGATGAGATGTTTAAAAAATCCAGGTTTAGATATATTTTCAGTAGTTCACACTTCAGTTCTGGGAGCTTAAGGCTTTTCTTTGATGACAATGCAGTTACTGTTTCTCATAATGTACTCTTGCTTGGCCTTGATTTTACATACCAAGGAAGGACTATAAGTGTCAAAAATACTAGGATCTGGCTTCCAGAAAAATATAAAAATATCCAGCCCATCCATCAAGCTGGGCATAGCAAAACTCAGTTTGTCATGACAACAAAGTAATCTGAGAGCTCCCTGATAATGATGCTAATAAATGCCTTGGTGCATGAGAGGCGTATCAGTAAAATGACAAATTGATAAAAGACAAGGTTACACAGGAATGCAAATAAAAAGCTTTCAGTCTGTGTCAAGTATTTCTTCTTGCCTAGTAATAGCTGAATAGAAAGGAAATGAAAGAAATTCTCTTGACTGCAGGATCAAAAACACACACACGGAACGAAAACCTTTACATCATGTGCAAAAAGTGCTTGACATGAGTACATTTATGGCACTCTTTGAGGAACAAAAGAGGAGTTCAGATTGAATAACTTGAGGTACCTAACCTTGACTACAGAACTAGGAGTCATATATACAGTCAGTAAAGCTTTCAGAAACATATTCAGGCATGGAGGTTAGATGCTTGAAGGCAGTGAGCGTGACTACCCCACACTGTGTTCAACTGTCATTGAAAGTACTGCAACAACTTAAGGATATGAATAAGGTTAAAATGAGCCAAATGAGGTATTTCAACTAGGCTCAAGAAATCTGAAAGTAATATTGCAATATTTTCTTATTTTTCTGCTACTTCAGAGTTAAATAAATGGTGTTACTAAAACCCCTTCTGTCCTAACTTCGGGTTATTTAGATAAAGCTTTGGTGGTGCAGAGGCATTAGGAGCGGGTAAGGTGTACTGTTCATGAGGTTATCAGGAAGTTGATCTCATGAATGCACTATGTTATGAGGAAAGAAAATGTTTTAGCATCCAAAAGATACATGCCATGATGGTCTCGAATAATGAAGAAAAAATACAATGTCAGACCATTTGAAATTTTTTTAGGAGATTTGAGTATGGAGTGAAGCTTCTCTTGTGCTCTTACTTTGTATTCCCTTCCTTCATGGAAGACAAAAGTGGTTTTAGCAACAGAGAACACTGATTTGGTGGGGGTTTTTTGTTTCTTTCAGTAGACCTGCGATATTCTTTTAAAATTTCAGAGTGACACAGGTGTTTAATCTGGTTTACCTACACTTACAGTCTCCGAAATGGCACTTTTGTTCCCCAAAATTTCTAAGATTATATATATATGACTTCTTTAGAGAACGTTAGTAATCTTCCATTTAGCTTCTAAGTCTCCTGCAGACAAGGGCAGACTGCTATCCACCTCCTTTGCACTTTAATCCTTCTTCCCTAAGCAAATGACTCTCCTGAGAAGTTACCCTAACTATGAACAATACTGTGTGGAATCTACCAACCTGTCCTTAACATGCACTTAGCCTCAGAGGAATGTCTCCAAAGATTCTGCAACTTTTGTTTTTCGTAAAGATTGTTTGGTTCCTCCTCTCTCCCCCACCCCCCCACCCCCCACCCCCCATCCGCCCTGCTGTGCTAGGTCAGATCAGAAGCCCAACTTAAAGTGTAAAATAAGATGCTGGCTTGTGTGTTTTTCTTTTATCTCATTTTCGTTTGGGGTTTTGGGGTTCTCAGTTTTGTTGGAGTTTGGTGTACTTATGAATGGTTAGATGGTCTCAGCTTTTGGCCAGCCACTCATTTAGTAGTATCTTAAAGCTGAGCAAGGAAGTGAACGGTACTGGGAATGAATTTCCAGATGGATGTCTAATTAACATTTAATGTTTGTACCAGCAATAGAGTCCATAAATAAAGAAGAAGCTTTACATTTCCTAAAGTCCTGGAGCCCAAAGAGAGACCAGATCATTGTCTGAGGGGACTTTCAATCAAGTAGGATAATCCTTCAGACGACTGTGATTGATTTTTGTTGCCCAGAGCCTATGCTTGTTGTGTTAAATAATGTATCTGCCCTGAGAGACAGGCTGTAATTCTCTCTCTGCTGGAGCCAGAAGTGTTGTATCTGTCTCCCAACTGGGATTAACACCCTTTCTATAACAGGGTCAAACACAGAAGTCTGGGGCAGATTATAAGAGAAAAGTGAGCACACAACATTTTCTTTGTGCATCCTCCCAGTTTCAGCAGTCTACAGATTAGTCTTTAATGATTCTTTTTCTTGCATATATCTAGCATTTTTTTACCTTTCTTACGCTCTCCACAGCCTCCTGAAGCAGTGAGTTGCACAGTTTAACTGAATGACAAAGAAATAAGATGGAAAAACAGAGCACATCATTGTGTGCTGATGCATACAGGAAAGAATCCTGCAGGCAAACCATTTTGGTGCCTTTGCTGAAGGACACTATTCAGTAACGCTAAATGGAAAAGGATGAAATTTAGCACTGTCAGGACACCTTATTCTGTTCCCCTTTGTGTATTAGCCCAAAGTTTATAGGAAAAACGTATTGGCCAGGTATGGTAAAAAAATCTTGACTCTTCTGCATGTTTTACTGCTGTAAAATACTGCAATGTAAAACTTTTGCTTTAGCGTCTACAGTCTTTATTTTTCTTTTCTTTAAAGTGGAAGTGAAAACAGGGAATTACCTCAAAGATAATTTCATGATCCAAATTACTTTCTGTGCACAAAAAGCAAAGTACACTAATATCAATTCTAAGCTTAGACTGAATGGTTCACTGAGAAACAGTTTAATTTATCACATTAATTATGTAATTAAAACATGAAGGAAGCAATGGTTTAATTGAATACAGGCAATGTTTATTTGTTCACACAGGTATTTTGAATCCTCGTAAATTCATCAAATGAGGAAAATATTTGAAACACTGTAATTGGAGGGCCTAATTTATCCTTTTTCTACCTACCTCCAACTATGTAAAAGTTGTTTGTTTATTCATGCCTGGAAATTGAGTGATTTCCTTTTTAGAAAAAGGTAGAGTGCAGCAAAGTTAATTCTTGTTGTATAAATTTGTACAGAAATGCAGAACGTACATTCATTCATCTCCGTCTATAACTGTGCCATAAAGTAACACATGCTTTATTATAATTCTAAAAGAAAATCTTATCTGCAAACCATATGTTCTATGATGCCCTTATGCAAATTGTTATTTTTATCTGACAATATTCAAAGCAACTATTTTTTCTAAAAAAAGACAAAATGCTGTAACATTTTGGTTGTTGCTTTAATCTCTCACACATCCATATCCAGATATTTGGCAGTGTTGGCTGATTGTGGGATGAATGAACTTTTGTGAAATATGAAATATGGGTGCTTCATTATTGTACAGTTTATTTTACTTCATAATAATAGTATATTATTATTTTCAGTCATACTAATCAGGCTGACATTACCTTACAGTTGTGTTCTTTTATTCTTTTTAGAGATACATTACATAAATAAAATCAAATCACTGATGCAATAGACTTACCAGCAGGAGAAGGTTGGTTGGTTTTGGTTTTTCTTGCTTTGCATTTTTGTGTTCATTATTGTTTTAATTTAAATTCTCCTGTGGAGGTAGTGCAATATTTTAAGGGGCTGGTTATGAAATGGACAGGTAGTCTATTCATCAGTCCCGTTAGTCCTTCCTCCACCCCAACCTGCAAAATAAGGTGTGAACAAATAACTTCATGCTTATGATTTGCCACAAATATTCCTGCTTTCAGTGGGCCTAATGGTGTAAGTCAAGTGACTTACATAAATCAGTGTTGTCAGGATACAAGCCATAACATGTAGGCAGGTGAGAAGGCCACACTCAGCTACAGGGGGTTAACAAAGATTCCTGAACTGTTATCTGATTATCCCAGCATTCTTGTGCAAGCTTTTCCTTGAAAGCAAGTGGACAGGAGAAACTCAGGGCAAGATGAGGAAAAAGATCATACTGAAGAAACAACATGCATGTCGTAAGGTCCAATAATGACAAATTGTATCTTACTTTTTCTGTTCCTGCTTTTTCTTTCCCTGGGTCTCCCTTTCTCATATCGTACTCTACTCTTCTTTCCTTTTTCTGTCTCATTTCCTCCATATTGTCTGCTGGTCACATCTACGTTACCTCTGGAGTTGTTAGCACTTCAGGTTGGGTGATAGCATCTTTCCAGCCTCAAGACTTATGAAACTCTCTAAACTGATATTGAGGAAGGATGAAACAAAGCGATTATTAGAGGAGCTGAAACACTGTAGAGTCTAAAGAAATCATGACAGGTATTTGAGAAAATGATTGTTAGGTACTATCACCTCTGTTCAGATAATAGTACATACCTTTCATGCTAGTCACTTCTTAGCCTTTGGGATGGAATAAACTTGTCAGAAAGAGATTACATAGATAGACTAGGCTTCCGCCAGTGTTCATACTCAGTGCTCCATATTGTCCTTAGCATTTGAAAATCTTGATAGAGCTCATGTTTGGCAACTGATTAATTAATAGCTAAATAAGAAGTGGAATTTTTATTGTTGGAGTCCTTGTCTGGGGTTTTTATGAAGACTGGTTAATATTTGACAGAATTGACATTTTTTCATCAGTGATTTGATAACAAGTATGAATTTGGTGGGTGACAAAGTCACATAGCCAGCAGTCACCTTGTAAGAAGTACCTGTTCAAACGAAATAAGTGTTAATGCCAATGCAAAGCCGCATCTTTCAGAATAAGGGACGAAAAGCAAACTGCCTTAGTGGGGGACCATTTTCAGGAAATCAGGCAGACTGAAAAGTGTCTTAGGAGATGATGCACTCAGGTAGCTCTGCCCCAGCTGTCCACAAAATGGTGTAGCTGAAAAGAACTGTGAAAAATTCTTGGCTCTGTAAAGAGAGAAGTATATAAGAAAGAAATTTGCCTTATAGAACTGCTAAGAATGAAAACAGAATATTGCATCCAGTTCTAATACCCTTGTATTTTGTGTGTGTGTGGTCTTATCTCATGTCCTATTCCAGTCCTAGCTATGAAATGGGACCTTAAGATCGCCAGTCTTCCCAGAATGCACAATTTTATTTTATTAAGAGTCCATTTTAACCCAGATCTAAAATCAGGGGCAGATTCAGAGACATTCTTACTTTCTCTGAAGTGTATCACTAATCACTCCCAGATGGCAATAAAACTATTGCCAGGGAAAACAGAAAAGTAATAATATTGTCACATAAATGAAAAGATGCCACAAATGAATGCATTTACAGATTATTTGCATGCCGAAAATACTTGAGAATAGACAAGTGGCAATTGCTTTGCAATGCCTCTGCTGGGAAACTCCATACAATTATAATTAGTGCTCTGCCTCTTATTATTCTAACTTTGGTTGCGAGATAGACTGCAAATGATTTTTTAATGGCTTTGGATGTGTATTTTTCCTTTGTTATCAGACCATAACAGCAACAAGAACAGTATTCTCATTCTACTCAATCTGCCAAAGTGTCCTTTGTACCAGATGGTTTTGGCTTCACTAAACTAAATTTAAATCCTTAAATGATTGCACTGTATCCCACGTTATCATCTTGACAGACCTGGCAGCTAGAAATTGGTTTCCATTGGTAGGTTTTGGTCCAAGATAAAAATTTGTCAATAGGGAACTATTTAAGTTTATCCAGTTATTTACTTTATTACCACTTCCCCCTCCCCACTCATTCATATTCCTAACTTCCTCCAGGCCTCCTACAATGCAAGATTGATGATTGTTTTTATTGGGTAGGGAAGGTTGGTGTTGTCAAAACATAGGATTGATAAAAAATTGTAGGTGATAATTTCTGTATTGTTCTCAAGTTCCTTAATGTTTGCCAGAGTGAGGGCATCTGGGGAAATAGTGGAGCTAAACAAAAGATTAAGGTAGTTAGGAAAAATGAGGAGAGTAATGAAATTCTAGTCATTTGACAGATATGAGTAGAACATCGATAATGAGTAAATGCATTTGCAGTGTACTCTGTAATAATCTAAATAACATAATGAGGTCTCCTGTTAATAAAAAGTATTGGAAAATATTAAAGACACCTTATTGTCATAAAAATGAGTGATTTCAATTCAGTTTCATGTATTTGTAGTACTATGTTAGTCACTGTAAAAAAAAGTAGACGGATTTTAGAAAGGGATTTTGATGGTTTTTTCCTTTTCTGTTTGATAAGGAAACCATTGCACATATTTGCTAATTGTAAGGGGATTTTTTAAGAAAATGGAGGAAAACAAAGAATGAAAAATCCTACCTACTGAGTTAAATTAAATTAAATGTTTGCCAAGTATAAGAATATAGTAATGTTTCAACAGTAACATGATGTCATTTGTTAATTGGCTTTATTGGATCAGACTGAAAAATTGGATGGCATTTCAGTGAAGAGCATTTCAAATATCCTTTTATACGCAAAATGGAGAAAAGCAATTATTGATGCAGGCTCTGAAATCAGATATTAAAGGGACAAAATAAAGGGATGGAGATAAGCAGTTGCGAGGGGAACTAAAATACTGGTATTGGATCAATTCAGTAAATGAGTGATATTATTGGTTAATGATCCGATAGACTAAAGAAATTAAGGGGTAGAATGGGGAAGACTGTCTGAGAAAAACTCATTTTGTGAAGAATGATGAAAAGGTTCTAATAGAATGACTTATAGCTCAGATACCGACTGGAGAAGACTGGAGCATACTGATCACCAATATGTTCATCACTGAATAAGTATTAAAATCAGAAAGTGGTGGTCTTTTAGATTTGACTGGACAGTGACTGAGAACATTCTGGAGAATGTAGTAGTAAAAAATAAACTGCACTGACTTGTTGTGAGTTTGATTTGTGTTATATAGTACTAGGTAAAATTTTGGTGTGCACGCAAGATCTTTGATTGCAAAGGAGTAACTTTGTAGACATTAAGAAAACCTTCCACTTTAACTTACTAGCCTAAAGAAAACTGTTTTTGAATGAAACTTTTAACCAGACAAAATGGCAAGCCATTCATGACAATCATATCATAGTCCTCACTGTGCCATTATTGCATGTGATCTTTTTGAATTCAGCACCGTTATTTTTGTTGGTGTGTCATAAAAATTACATTCCAGAATCCCAAAGGTTACACGTCTAACTCCCTCCACCTTAATTTGCTCTATCTTGAAGTCAGCAGTTGACTGGACCAGTGTTAGCTAATGTGAATGCTGATCATCTCTATCATGTAAAAAGAAAAAAAAAGATTGTGTGGGAATTTAAGGCAAGAAGAAATGAATGAAAATGCAAATAGCAGCAGTAATGAAAGCCTCTGTCTTTATAAAGATACTCAGTGTCCCTGTTCACTTCTTGGTTCAATATTACCTGCCCCCTTCCGTGGCATGTGACCGTATGTTTAACAATTAACTCAGTACAGATTTTTCTGTGCAATTTTTATTGCCTTTATGTCAATCTTAGGCTGTATTTTGCATAAAATTAGTCTAAAAATCTGTGGAAACAGAAATTATAATTTTAATTGCAAATTTAAGTGCTGTGATCAATATTCCAAACATGCTGTGCTATAATATCAGAAGCCTTACTAAGAATTACATTTATATGCAGCCATTCCTTTCTGACAGATTTTCTGCCTAAATACTGTGCCCAATAAGAAAAAGAAGATAAACAGTGAAAAAATCTCATTCTGGCAACACACTGTGTGATCAGGAGAACAATGTAGAAATCAAAGATGTCCCTGAGGGATATGTTTGCCTGAGTCAGTTCAAAACCCTTTAAAGTGGTCTTTCAAAAGAACACGATGCTCTTATTTGTTCTGTTTTGCAGCGATGTGCTGATTAATGCTTGTGCAAATTTTGAGAAGACTAGTCTGGTGCAGGGATTTGCTTCCTTTCACCCCTTCTGCGCCCTCTTTTTTTCTAGGCTCACAAGCTGACTAAGCCTAGATCAAGCTTAAAGATAACACTGAAACTTTGGTGCAAAGGGAGACAGCAAATATTGAAGCCACTGTTGCTATTCCTAATTGCGGGAAGGCAGAAGTGTACAGCTGTATCATAACCCCATATTTACAAAATATACATTGTAATCCATCTATCACTGACACAAGAGATTTGCAGACCTGCAGCGGGGGACATCAAATCTTCCCTAACAATGTAGGCAACTGTGTCATACAATCCCATCCCTTAATTTGTCAAGGAATGCCCTGAAAACATTTGCACAGTACATACTGCAGAAAAAGAACGTGCTCTTTTTGAGTATTAACCTCACCGTCACTGCTGACCACAGTGTTTTAAGTACCATAGTGATGATCTCATAAAAAAAATCTCCACGGAGCAGCAAACATCTAATAGAAGAGGTGAGAATAGTGATTTCAAGCTTTCTTCACACACAGTCCTCCTCGTAGTTCAAAATACCACAGATATTTTTAGTTGAAAATTCACTTTACTGAAGGACTGATGCCACAGCCAGGAAACTTCCTTCTTCACTTTTTTCTTTGCCCTGATCTTTTCAGTGTAAGCAATGAGCTTCACAAAACAACTTCTTATATCACAGCAGTAACGGGGAAAAAACTGGAATACAACATGTCATAGCATCTCTATGTGAGTCAGAATGCTAGGAAACTCACCATCCTGTAGAACATTTACCTGCCTTAGACAGAGTTGCAAGTTTTAAGGCAGTTTTAGAGAAACAGGAAAAGCTGCAGTCTAACATCTCTTATAGTGAAGTCTTCTAAGAATCACTTTGAAGGGGAACAGAGTAAAAGTAAAGCGTCATCATTAAAAAAAAAAAAAAAGTAACCAAAAAAGGTGCCAGGAAAGCTCAATAGGAAAAGGTAGGTAATATTTTGGGTGGAAGGGAAAATAGATACGAGAAAGATAATACAGTTTCCAATGTATGCATGCAGCACAGGAAGACTAACTGTGCTCACAGATTATGGGTCTCTGTTCCCGTGGTGGCTGGATCACATAGAAATTTGACAAAAATGTATAGTTGGGGATATATCTTACTTGAGGCAGTCTGCCAGCTCCCAGGGTGCCACATTCAAACCCCACTAGGGACCCATCCAGAGGTGCTGACCGTCTGACTACTGGACGGATTTAAGCTTGTTGAGGGTAAATATTTTGACTGGCTAGGACAGGGCTAAAATCAAGTATATGGACAGAGGCCTACATCTGTGGAAGGAATTAAGCAAGAAAACACTGTAAGCCTTGATAGGTATAAGCGAGAAGTTGCTCAGGTACCTGGACCAAAGAGAACTAGTGCAGTCAAGAAGCCAGCCAAACAAAAGAGTGGGGTGAGAGCATGTTCAGAGGCTGTTGTGAAAGTCAGGAAGCCAGAAAGACTGTACAGCAAGCTTGGATATGACAAATGAGGGATGTGTCACTTTGCCCATCCTTTTTTCTACCTCCGAGAGCAGTGTTTTGCAAAACATCTGGCAGCATGAAGAGTGGCTCTGTTCTCCCCTCTCTGTTCCCGGTTCTGCACCTCCGCTACTTCCCTTTTACTGTCAAGGACAGATTGAGTCTAAAGACACGCTTTCTCAAGACATGGTGAGACAAATTAATAAGCTGTCCTTTTTTCCAGAAGGCAAGGTCTCGCTGCGCACTCCCATCTTCCCTGTCCCCCTCCCCATCTGCTCTTGCACTGCTTACCCTGTGCCTGCTGAAGAGGCTTTTCTGTGAGTTAATATACTGCACTGAAATGGGGAAATACAAGCCTAGCAAAATACTGAATATTCTCCTGCCTTTTTAGTGAGTCACATTAGTTCAGTAAAAGGTCTGACAGGTGCTAGAGGCAACACAAATGGTTGAAAGCTAAAATTTTGTGTTCAGGTGTATGGGAGGGCTGAAGTTAGTTGGAGCTGAGGAAGAGAGGAACAGGGCAAGAGGAAGGACGGAGTCACAACATGTACGAGGTGTTTGGTTGGTCCAGCAGTGTGTGCAGCCAGAGCCTAGGACACACACAAATACGTGTCCTGGGACGAGCAGGAGGCAGCTCGTAATGCAGCCCCGAACAGCAGGCTGGTAAAGCCAGCAAGGCACTAAGTCACAGCTGAAGGATCCTTTTCAGCCGTGGGACTGAGCAAGGAGCTGAGAACATCAGATATAAAATATTTCACTGACTGTCAGAATGAGAAAGGGACTATGGATTTGAAAGGACAACTGAGCCGTGAGATTGCATTAAACTTTGATTAAGTTGAGCCTGGGCTAATCGAGGCTAAAATTTTCTGTGGGTGTGTTTGCAATATCTAATAAAAATCAACAAATATTAGGATGAAGGTAGCCCAAAAGGAAATCTC
Source organism: Larus michahellis (assembly GCF_964199755.1). Lineage (NCBI taxonomy): Eukaryota > Metazoa > Chordata > Aves > Charadriiformes > Laridae > Larus > Larus michahellis. The sequence goes on along the minus strand of NC_133900.1, from coordinate 51,282,530 downwards.
AACATCTAGATCCTGCAGTTGCTGAGCTTGAACAAATCTGGTAAATCATGATGTTACACCATGATAGCTTGTTCACTTATGACTGTCTAGATATACTGTTATACTGAGCAAAGTTGCTGCTATGCCCTGAAATGTACTGTTTATTCACAACTCTCAGTGCAGTACATGGCTGCTGGCGTAGGTCCTTCCTTTTGACTTTGACTTGGGTGAAGTTTGAGGTCTCTGATATTCCAGTTAACTTTAAGCTGAGGCTTGGGGCTTTCTCTGTCCAGTTTCCCATACTGAAGGATATCTGAGGCATGCTTTTATGTATTTTTATTTTGTGTGAGTACTCCACCTTTTCAATTAATTTTTCAGAATTCCACTTCGAGAAATAATTTATTCTCACTGTTCATGCACAGAATTAACCTAGGGGGTTGGCAACCCTGTGAACACCTGTCAGACCTCAGTAAGAGGCTGCCAGTGGAAGCAGGAGCCAGGAAAATGTCAATTTTGATTACAAACTTTATTTTCACATGCAGTTCTTACTGTTTATGTGATAAGACTTTGTTGTTTTTGTTTTGGTTTTAGCAGCCCTACTGTGCCTGGCAAAATGAGTGTCTCTGTCTTTTTAAAAGCAATGGCTGCTTATAATGCATTATTGCTTAATAATGACACAGCACATAATCCTGAAAGCCTGAGGGTACAGTTTAAGCATTTGGAAAAATGACCTTTTGTACTATTAAGAGAACTAGCTAGGAGGCTTTGATGACTGAATTTTGTTCCCTCTGTGTCATAGTGAAGAATTCAAAACCTGTTGCTTGGTTATGCCTCCATCTTCAAAACCTTAAGCAGAGCTACCCAACCCTTTCAAGCAGACAGCCTCACACGGAATGAATTCAGGAAGCAGCTGCCATCTTCCTCACCCAAGAATGCAACAGAAATTCAAGTGGCGCTCAGAAAAGGGATAGAGAAAGTCTCAGAGCAAACCATGTTACCTGTCTGTGATATTTATAGTCAAGCCAATCCAGTGAGATTTTAATTCTCACATGGGAGAAAATCCAGTTAGATTGAGCCTGAGATTTGCAGAGTAAATTACCAGCTAAGACTGGTATTAAAGCTTGCACTTAGTAGAGTAGAAATCCCACAGATGAGACTGTGAGCAGAATCACTTTTCTAAATAGTCAGTCTCCCCATCCTTAAGGTCTTTATAGCAGTTTACCAATTAGGAACCAGTTTGCTACATCACTGTGGCCCTGATTTCTGTGTAAGAGTGGCAAAAACAGCATCAGAAGCAATAAGGCTTAAACACTGGTGCCTTCTTGTAAGATTTTGTTTCCAAAGCATTAAGGGAAATCCACTCTTCTTTTCCCTGAGGTAAAATTTCAAAGTACCATGAAAGTCCAGGCCTTTGTCCCTCCCTAGGAAAATATGCATATAGTCAGTTTGAATGTGGGTAGCTGATTTTGGCTTTAGCTTGCCCCCTCTTTAAATAATCCCTACAGGTTGATGGTGAAGTTAGGAGGGCCGGAGGAAGAGTAAAATGTGAAATTTCAGTGAATCTGGAATCTATCTCCGAATAAGGGTCCCAAAATATTTCATAAACTGAAGGTCTAAGCAGTAATTGCAGCACTGGAAGCTGTGTAGCTTAGCTGGTCCCCTTACTATGTCTGAGGCTCTAAGTGGCGGATAGCTGTAAGAGCAGTATACTTGAGCATTTGGACCAAAACCACAAATCTTCATTTTTATGAACAGTGCTCCATTCATTCTTCTGTCTGAGTATCCTTACAAGGAGCTTCAAAGTTCTTCCCTGAAAAAAGCTCCGTAAGACTTTTTGATTTTCTTAAGGAAGATGAAGAAATGTATCAGTCATCGCACGCTACATAGCTCAATGCTGTCACTTGGACAGTTCAGTCAACGAAATCTGTACTGCCTTCTTAGTTTGTGAGGAGAAATTCTGTGGAAAAATAAAAATAAATAAATAAATCAGCAAGCCTCTGTTTTCTTCTGGTGGGCATTTTCTTTCAGTTATCTAATTTAACTCAGAAAATGTTATCTTTATAAAAGAATCCCCTGCATCTTTAAGGTTTCTTTCTCAAATCAGATTAACCTAGCACAATGTTTAATAATGAATTCCACTCAGCATGCCAGTAGAAAAGAAAAGTTCTTTTGTCTGATCTCAGACAAGTTCTCTAATAGGTAAGAATGAGATCCACAGGGCAGAATATGCTAATGTTTTATGAAAAGAATTTATTAGAATTTCTGAAAGCTATTTGACTTATCTCATGGCACATTTACTGCAGTTTCATGATTATCAGCCCTTTTCAGCTTGTTGCATTAGAAATGCATGAGAGGCGGAGAAAAACATTTGCAAAACTTTTTTGCTTCTTAACAGACTGTTCTCATAAAACTGTTACTGTACTTCAGCTTTGCACTTTGCTGTTTATCCTTATTAGGAGAATTGAAAAATATTTAGGTATGGGCTGTAAACTCTTTTAGGACTGTGAGGAAGCTCAGCTTTCTGGGTAGTATCAATCTTTATGGTATCTTGAAACAAACTCCTGAAACTTCCGGATTTTAACTTAGTTCTCTTTTAGTCAGTGACTTATTTCGTCTGGTTGATTGGAAGATTACACATGATATGAGTCTCTCAGGAATTTAATTCTGTGAGTAATAAATAAGTCTTCAGCATCTGTTGATCAAGATCTCAGGATCAATAGCCAGTCTTATGATTGACACTTATGTAAATCACAGCTAACATCAGGAGGCATACTACTAAAAGTGGGATTAATGTAACCTGAAATTAAAGTAAAATATGTGGTTATTTGCTATGATTGCTTTTTGTCATACTTTGTCACCTTTTTCTAAAATGCAAATTATTAACAGGAATGGAAGATGTCTAAATTTAGGCACGTTTGCTTCTAATCTATAGTTTTAAGGTGGTAAATTGTAAGCTTTGAGCACATTTCAATGAAGTTTTAGGTGGGAATATCCCCCAAAAAAGGGACTCTTGAGCTTTGTGGCTGTGCTCCTATGGGTTGTTGTTAGGAATTGTAAAAATGTTTCTCATTACGGGACAGAGGAGCCTTGATAAACTTGATAAGCATATCAAGCTTCCAGGATGACAGCCATGTCACTAGCAGGCACTAGGGAAGTCCCACTTGCAGTATCAGAAACAGCAAAAAGTGCTTGTCTGCTGCCTTTTGCTCTGACAGTTGGTCTCAGTCTTTCCTGTTGCCCTGTGGAAAAAGTCAGTTGCATGAAGTTCTTGAAAAAAACAGATCCTGCCTGAGGAAACCATGTTGAATAAAGCAGTATTTAGAAGTTTATGTGGTCCTGCAGATGTGGTGGTTGAGCAAAAAAACCTTCTGACAGAAGAATAAAGTTTTAGCCTTATTAGAGACAAAGAACTGCATTTCTGAAGGTGTTGAAATAAGAGTAGGACTTAAGTCGTAAGGAAGGAATTAGCCAGATGTACTCTGGATATCATTGCCTGAAAGTCCACGAGAGTAAACATTGAACTGAGATACCTTGAGACCAGTCTGATCTCAGGTGGTGACTTTTTCCTTCTGGTATTTGTGGATTAAAGACACATGCCTTCTCCAGTGTTTCCTCTGCTCTTGTGACTGACTCCAGTGATAGTTAAGTCATCATATTTGACTGAATTTATTTCTTCATGTGCTGCAAATCTTTCTGTAAAGAAAATACCTTGATACAAAAACACATAGATGACTGGAATTATATAATATTTCTTACCCAGTCCTGAATGGGCAGAAATTCTTGCCATGGCAAGTGCTCTGAAAGAGTTGTCACTTACATCTGAGTCCAAATTAAATTAAAATGGCAAAGCCATTGGATACCAATTCATAGCAGATGACAAAGAAGAAAGAAACAGGAAAAATAAATTTAGAACTGACATTTTCCTTAATGACTGCCTCTTTGAACTTCTCTTGGAAGCAGCTCATTCTGCTGCCAGGAGCTGATCTTTTCCAAGAGTTTGTTATGAAACTCAGGCGTATTTTGCAGCTGTTTTCAAGCACTAAAACCACAGGGCCTAAATATATAGACCTACATTGATATACCTCCTCATAAGTGATAATGATGAACAAATAATGCTAATGACTCGACTCTCCTTTTCCCAGTAGGCATTTGGGTTCACTGAGAGATAGCACATGTTCTAATTTTTTATTTGCTTTTACTAGCCTGGAGTATTTTTCCTATTAATGTTTGCTCCAGAATCCTCCAATCTCATACAATAATAATACGAAGGTTCTTTAAAAACTGTTCTCTACAGTGACATTAGCTTATCTCAGTCACCTCTTTATGCTCTGTTCTACCCATATTACCTTATTGTGGCCCATTAGTCAAAATTTACACATTCACTCTCTTATACCTGAGCCTTTCATAATAGCAGTCTATATTATGAGGTGTCCAATGATCCGAGCCTTTCATAATAGCAGTCTATATTATGAGGTGTCCAATGGTCCAGATATTTTTGGTCTTTTCAGTCCAAAAAGTATAGAAAAGGGGTTTGCAGGAAAATTATGTTCTTATAGGGAAAGGCTGCATGCTTATCACTGTGGATGGAGAAAATGAACTTCCATTGCTTGTCCCAGACCTGTATAGGCTCTTATCTTTCCACAGATAGGGCCTTACTAAGGTATCCTATTTATCTGTGTCTAAGTGCAGAAATTGTAATCCTGAATTCTCGCCCCACCTGAGAATCATGAGGAGACATCTTCCCTAAATTATTCACTATGGAAAGTGAGTCCTCTAGGCACTTTTTATGTGCCACTCTTACTCAGGAACAATCATTCAGCATTTGTACTGGGCTTTTTGGTAGTATATTCATTAAAGAAAACGAAGAGTAAATTGGGTGACTTAAACAAATTGAATGTTAGACTCATGGCATTTGCTAAAGAGAGGGCTTTTTTTATATACCCTGCTGAGAGACTTTCAAACAGAGTGCTTTATTGACTTCAGTCTTCCTCCTCTTACACATCCTGCAGAACATGTTTACCCTTGATAACCAGAGTAAGAATGAGGAGTCTCTGGGTGACAGATTTGCTAGTTCACTTAACCCCTATGTTCTGCTCGGTAATATGTAATCTCTTTGAAGATTGCCAGTTTTAACGGTGTCATCTTTGCCTTTTCAAATTGACTTCAGTGAGGTATATTAGCAGATCAGGACATGTTTAATGGAGGTTCACACACTTACGGCCTGCATATGAAATTGCTCAAGTGTGCTGAGGCACAAGAACTGAAAGATCGCTCGTGTCATCTCAATTTGCAATAGGGAAAAACTTAAGAGTCCCAGGCTCTTTTCAGATAGTCTGGCAGAAGTATAATAGTTTGTATGAAACTAACCCAAAGCATATGAACCCAATCTACAAAACCCAACTGAAATTCACATCAGAACATCTCTCTATATTGCAGTTTTCTTCCCTGTTAGTCTATGGATAATATTATGAAAATAACTTTTCCATTATTTTGGTATGTCTTTTGGGGGGCCTGAATCCTGTGGGCCACATGCACGACAGTGGTCTCAATGAGACTAAAATGAGAAAATAGATGGCTTCGATTTGCAGGAAAGACTGACATGTGAAGGCTTCAAAAGCTCAATAGGGAAATGAGTTCTAGGAAAATATTTGAACCTGGAAGGATTTGAATTTGTTGACAAGGGATTTTTTGCTATGATTTGACTTGAATGATTTCGTCTGACTTCTTATCTCAAACCCAGAGTGAGTCTTTAATACATTACCCACAACCATTTTTACGCAGCAGAACCATTAGCTCAGCTGCATGATTACAGTGTCTGACCCATGCTCTGATTTTTCAATGATAAATACAGCTGCTGTATTTTGGCTTTAAAAAGGGCATTATGGAAAATGTCAGAACTGGGAACAGAACTTAGCCTTTGCTACACTAAGTAATTTGTAGAAAACTGGGCAAAAGCGGGATGACTTTCTTCATTTTTTCCACACTATTTGCTTTGCGTGTACACAGTAATAGGTACTTCTGAAAGACTATAGAAGGTACAGTTTAAAAACTTTTAAAGCAATGACTGTGCATTATTGAGTTGAAGCAGATTGTTGTTCATTACTCTCTCATCTAAATTTGCTTTCTGTACATAAGCTTGGATTTTTGCCTGTTGTGCTCTGTGCAGAATTGTGCATCTCATAATTTCCATCTGAACAGAAAAAATTAGAATATTTTCAACACAGGCACATTTTAAACAAGAGAGTTCCTTTTGATTAGGATCTTCTTGGAAGTAGTTGGTGTTGAAACTCCCTTATACTGAGAAAGGTATTGAACCTCCTCTCCCATCTCTCAGAGGAATACCCGAACTAGGAGAACACTACATGTAAAAGAAAGCTCTTTCTCTCTGACCGTATCTCTAAAATTTTGACCTTGACAATGATTAGGTCAAGAATTTCAATGAATTCGATAAATCTGATTGGGTTCATGCAGAAGGCTGGTGTGGATTTCCTGAAATCTGGAAACAGATGCAGGCAGTTCTAGGGAGGATTTCTGAGGACAATATCACGTGCCTGAAGAATTTTAGAATCTAGAATGATGTTCTTAAAGTTAAGTGCCAGAGTTGAGCTTGAGATCCTTTTCTTAAGTTGCTAGATCCTTTTCTGGCTCTGGACATTCTTGATTTACAGTTTCCTTCCCTTCTCTTTTCTCTGTCCTGTCCATAATCCAGTTGGACTGTATTACCTCTTCGGTTCTGCTTCCATACTAGACGACTTGAAATCTTTTTATTTCACTTTTCTTTTAGCTAGTCAGATACATTTAAGTTTCTGATGCAAGTTTCTGAGTGGTTTGTAAATAATTTATTCTGTTGTTCTGCAAAGTAAGAGGAAGTGGCCTGTACGTGTTTTGGTTTTGGGGAGGGGTTGTTTGTTTTTCCTATTATAACCTGACATTATTTATATCCAGTGAGATTCCTCTAGGATGAGAAGAGCTGTAGTTTTGTTAGTATCAAGTTTGAGAGTCATAAAGAGGAGAACCATTTCTCTCATTATCAGGAGGCCTTCACATAGCCTGAAGGAAGAGGGAGGTCATGTGCATAAGAGAGAAAGAAATTCTTGTAGTTTGGTATTCTTCATTTCCTTTCTTGTGCCTTGGCATTGTGTGAAAAAAATAACACTACGAGTTTTGCAACCTGCAGTATTTCTTTCTGCCCAGGTAGGCTTTATCTTAATTCTAAATCTGGACTGTTCAAAATGTCAGTGTCTGCTGGCTACTAAATAAGGCTTGCATCAATATCTATTTTAATCTTGAAAAACGGAAACGAGAAAAAATATTCTCTTTATTATATACTACAACACAAGTTGTTCTGGTCAGGGGGCAGGTGAGGCAAGAACACACATTATGATACCTGAAAGACAGAAGATCTGTCTTTCTGAGGGCAACCAGTTGATCCATTTTTGTCTGGCAGCAGGACATGTCATAATTCAATCAATAGTGTAAAATGTGACATTGCCATTTAATCAAGAAAGTAACACTCTCATCCTTAATCCATAGCTATCTATCTGGATGCCCTCTTATCTCAGTGCTTGTGGAGAGAGCAACACAGATTAAACAGTAAAGTCACTGGAATTATCTTGGTACAAATTCTATAGACATAATAATGAGAAATTAAATTTGTCATCTACAATGGTGCATAAATAGTTTATACCTTGCTATAATCTGTAGGATATTGTGGCTGGCATTCTGCTCAAGATTGTAGTCATTTAAACATCAGTACCTGCATTTTAAGGTAGATATCTAAGTTCTGTCTATTGTCAGTGAGATTTAAGGAATAAAATTAATGAAATTTCAGAGCTATTTATCTTACCCTGGGTTAACATGCACACTTTGTCGCCTGAATAGCTCCTTAGACTCCAGACTTGCTGAACTCCTACCAAGTCTCTGCTGACTGTAACGAGAGATTAGATGCCCAGCTCATTTGTAAACATTTATGTTTTGTTTGTAACTTGGACTAAAATCTCACCTTTGGACTCAGTTCACGTGCCCAACTGTAACTTTCCAGTGCCACTTGTGATGCCCTACACTATCTGAGACACCAGGACAAGACTGTCAGATTTGACAAAGGACCCCCAGGAACCCTGAGCCCATTCATAGCTGAAGAGCAGGTGTCTTCCGAAAGGTACTCAGAACTCTCCCTAATAGCATTTAGATCTGCATTTCTACAAAAAGTAGTATAACCATTTTTCATAACCTTTTTTAACCTGCAAATATAATCTTTTCTTTATTGAACATTTCAGACTGATGTATCATCAGTTATTGAATACTGCTTAGGAAATGTTAAAAAAAGAAAGGAAAACACAAGGTGAAAAAAATGGAAGTGGGAATGAAAAGATAAGATAAAAAAAGGAGGAAAAATAATCTCCAGTGATAACAGGAGAATAAACCCTCTCTGTTACTTTATTGTTATTTTTGGAGGGATTACTTGAAGGGGATTACAGATTCTCCAAATTACCAAAATTCTCAACAAATTACTTTTAACAACTGAATGATGGAACAAGCAGGAATCATTTTTGAAGGATGTGGGAGTAAGGGTCTTCTCTCACACTTGCATGATAAACAGGTTGCATGGAGGTATATCGTCAAAAGGGTTAAATTGATTATTAAGTATAAGCCTAGAACAAGTCCTTTCCTCACACTTTGTTCTCTGAAATAATGCTATTAAAATAAGAGAATTTATTACATACCTATCTTCCCAGATTTTATCAATATTGAAACGTTTTAAACGGAATATGTGATGGAATAAACCCTACTCACCAATGTGGTAAAATATAATAGATATCAAAGCGGCTAAAAGCCCTCCTAAATCAATGTAGTAGCTCTGCAGCAATTTCTAGAACAGAAGGTGAAAATCCCCTTAATATTTGATAAATGAAGGAAAATGTATAGAAGCAGATTTATGCGACACCACATTTACACTCTTAAAAGACCTTCATTATGTCATTAACACCACAGTGATAAAAAGCACTTCCATCATTCATCAACCACATTGTGTCTGTCCTGCCGTTAAACAGATGGAATAGTCCCTGATCCAAATTCCCAAAACTTTTAGAGTTCACTTAGTTTCATTTTCTTGCCCTAGGCCAATCCATTTAGCAACGCATCATAGCCAAGTTGGCCAGGTCTTCAAGTTGAACGTTATGAATAAGAAACAGATTGAAAGTGACCTTTGTTCTCTTTCCTCCTTGTTCCTGTGAAGCCTAGAATAAAACATCAAAGAGAATATAACGTCCAGATTTTTATTCTTTCAAGGACATTCAGAAACTTGCCAGAGTTGGTAAATAAAAGAAATCACTTGTATTTCAGGATTAATTCTTTAATTATTTCCATGGTTTATAATGTGGTGATTACTGACATTTAGTAGACACACATACGTATTTGTTTAGAGTTGCATATCAGTGCTCTCAGTCATTGCTTAAGCCATTCTTTCAACCATTTTAGTAGCTGCTTCAGAGCTTCAGAGTCTACAAGTCCCAACTTCGTCAAGAAGACATTTTCTACTGTAACATGCAGAACAAGAGGATGCTTTCTAAAGAAGGAAGCTTGAGTTAAAAAAAAACTCAAAAGACTAAGGTCCAGTTTTTCTTCTGTTTTTAAATATCTACTTGCTTCTTTACTCACAGATGTTCCTCAGCACTGCCTAATGACATATTTTTATCCTTCAGGTGCCTGTTTTCTGTCAGCTGCCATTTAACAAGCTGCCTCTGTTTGGATACCACCTAAAATTAAAAAAAATAAGCTAAGCTGTAGGTCAAGTTAGTTCCAGATGCTCTCAAACATCTCAAATCCTCGAATTATGCAAAAGAGCCTTACCAGTCATATTCTAAACAGAAGGGTCCAGGGACAAGATAAGTCTTAGACAGCGCACATGTAAGTGCAACTAGTTTTACAGAAAATATTTTATAGATGTCCCCAGTATTTGGGCAGTTAGCTAGGATGTAGGCAACCCATGGTCTGCTGCCTGCTCTGCTTGCATCACAGCAATGATTTCAAGCACAGGTCTTTCACATTTCAAACAAACAGGCATCCTAGTGATCAGACTGTTGGCTGTGCTAGAACAGTAAATCTTCTATCTCCTATCTGAAAGCTGCTCCAATTTAAAGATGAATACTTGCATATTCATTAGAGTCCAAACTTGAACAGAGTTTTAACTCCTCCCAGGAAAGATTTCTATGCATTAGACTATAAAATAAATTATTTTTTCTAAGCCCATGATTTAGTTTTCTAAACTAAATGTTCAAATGAGGAGGCTGAGCATGGGCATTCTCAATTGGACACCAATGTGTGAGAAGCAAGAGGGCTTATTTTGAATGTAGTTGAGCTTTCATGCCCTCTGGGAGCTTTTTACAATGCCCATAGCCTCAGACAAGTAATGTTCTAGATTTAAGAATATCCTGGTCTTTTCTCCTCCCCACCCTCCACTTTTGTTTTAGAAATAGCTACATAAGGAAATGGTGTAGTTAGGTGCAAGAAAAAAAAACAACCAGAAGAAAGTTAATGCTAGATTAAAAACCATGGTAAAAAAGAGAGGGAGAAACGTGTCTACCTGTCTCAGACACCTATCAAACTTTGATGACAGTCGGTTTAAATGGAATGGGTTTTGAACAAAGAAACAGCAGTCACCCAAAGCATACTGCACTTTTAAGCCTCAGTTCTGTGGATTTTTAAACATAATAATAAGAGCATCTGTTTTAGTGCATAGACATCCTCCCTTTGTTCTTTTAACTTCTAGCTGCTTTAGATGACCCATTCAGCCAATTTTGGAGTATTCATTTAATACCAAACTATATGCCTTCATTTTATGGGAAATCTTGTAATCTACCATAGATGAAAGCATAGTGGACTGCAGAATATCTAAACATGAAGTGCTGTGCTAAAATAGTTTTTACACAGTAAATCAAGCATTTATCTACGAACCAAGACCTGCTCTTCTGATCAACTGTTTACTCGGTCTTTATGCATCTCATTAATTACTTCTTTCTCTTCTCCCAAGTGGGCAGAGAACCATACAGCAGATGAAATGGAGAAGAGTGACTGTTCATCCTGTAATCTATGTTAAACGTTACACTTGAAATGGCAGATTAGTAAGGTGTCCACTAATGATACAGATTAATTTTCATCTTGTGACTGCAATAACAATACAATATTAAAATTCTTGGATACTTTTAGTTCCTTCTGGTGGACAAATGTCCCTTTCTGCCTTTTTAGGGAAATTTTTCGTCTTCTGTTTCAAGGGACTTGATTCTCTGTTGATTTATCTCTATTTTAGGGTCCCTTATCGCTCTCACTTCTTCTGTTTCTGCTTTCAGAACCTCTCTCTTTCTTTCCTTCAGGGGCCTATTTCTCTTTGTTCTGTCTCTCATTTCCTGTGTCTGACACGTCTGCTCCTGCCTCTCTAAACGTACAGTGTGATAGATGGAACATGACTGGAGAAAAAAAGGAAGTTTCAGTTCTCCCAGTGAGTGGAAAGGTGACCTGCAAATATCTGAACAAAAAAGGGAAGAAAGTTCATTTTTGTGTGCTGAATATTCTGCACAGCAAGAGACGCAGCACATTTAGCGACTGAACAGGAGATAGTTTAAACACTATCTACTCCATAGTCCATCCCTTTAGGTTTCTGCTCAGTTTATCTTTTGGTCTGTGTCTGTATACACACACATACATATAATCATGTCTGATACTACAGGGCCTTATTCAAAACAGGTGGATGTTTTCCCATTGTTTTCCAAGGGATCTGGATCCTCAAACTAATTTGCCTTTCCTGCTATGAATTCAGTTATGTACTATTCAAACCAAGAAGGAACCAAGGGATCTGATCCTTTCACATTTCACATTTTCAGTGTCCTAAAAACATTTGCAGCTTTTTTATATCTATGTTTGAAAACTTCAAAGTCTGCTTTGATTTTTAACTATTTTAGGACAAAACAAATACAATAAAGCTGAGGCAAATATTTTTGTTCCTGGATAAAAAAAAAAAAAAGTTTTTCTAACCAGATCTTGGTTTAGAAATTTTAAATTACTGTGGGCTCACCAAAACCCCTTTCTTCTGTCTAGTAATACATATATGTCATGATTAGTTTTGCATATCATGTTTTACGTGAGGAAGGTTTGGGGATGACATCTTGACAACCTGGAAGCCAGGGCTGCAAGGTCCTGGCTGCTGATTCCATAGTGATGACTTTGGAAGTTTTGAGATTTAAGCTACAAGACCAATGGCAGGAGGCTATTGCTACGGAGCCAGGAGGTGACCTTTGACAAGAGATGTATTTCCCAAACTTGTTAGTTTCTTGTTCCACAATGGGGTTTTTGCAATATCAGTGCAGAGGTGGCTATTTCAGAGTTGACCTGGAGTTGCATGCCATGAAGGTATCGAGACCCTGATTCTGAAAATCATCCCACAAGAAGATTTTGCCAGATTAGAGCTGTGTGGGGACTACTCCCATGGTGGAGCTATTCTGGAGCCCCCAGAAATCACACATGCAATCTTCCTGGATATTTGGAAACTGCTTCTCATAAAAACTTATCCATGTTTTGTCAGGTCATCTGTACAAATACTTTTCTACAAAGTATTTTCTACTTTTCTGCAAAGCCTTCTTGATTAATGGGTAGAGGTGATTCCTTTTGTTTCTTTTTTTTTTTTTCTTAAATTGAAAAAGTGCTTCACTGGAAAATTTGAACTAGCTGTAATAGAAACTGCAAATTCATTACACATATGCTACCTCAGAGTCACCAACTGGCGTGGTAAATAAGTAACAATTTATAATATGAAGCAATCCGAAAACATTCCCCAGCAGTTAACACATGGAAGGCATGCATATGCATGAACCATTTGCAGGTTGTTATGTTACACATTTTCATTCTGAAACAATTATAAAAAATATTATTAAAGAGATGCTAAATGTGTCAGAGAGCATTTGGCATAGCCATTTTCACAGGGCTCTTTATTTTGGAGTTTTGCTGTTTTCTTGTTTATGGACTTTTTAAAAACAACAAAATGGTATTCAGCAGAAATTTTATCAGTAATAATAAGTTGATTTCCAATAGGGGGATTCAACTGAAACTCTATCAGGCTTTTTCGACTTAAAGTCTTGTTCAAGAAATCAATGCCTGTGTTTTCAGAAGGCATCACCAAAGATTTGAACATAGCCTGTTCTGTCCTTCACTGCATCTACGTGAAGTGAAATGTGCCCATTTCAGCTGCAGTACTGAGAATAGCAGAATAGCCATTCAACAGTGAAAAAAAAATAAATAATAAAATTCTGGGGAGTCCCTTGCCCCAGACATAGTACTCTGAGCTGCCGAGCCTGCAGGAATGTTAGCATCATTTTCAAAGGACAAGGCAGTAGCTGTAAGCACTTAGAATCATAGAGTCATAGAATCATTTAGGTTGGAAAAGACCCTTAACACTTGCTCTGTTGAGTATTTGTAGACATGGCTCAAGGTTTCTCAGTAGGCCAAATCTGGATTTTGCTGCTTTTTCCCCTCCGCTCCATTCTTGCAACTACAGAATTGGTGGCTAACATGCCGCTCTGATACAGGTGAAATGGCTATGGATATTTTGCTGTGCTGAGACCAGCTGCCTTCTCTGTCAATGCCTAGGGCCAACCCTGGTGTTGGGTCCAGTATCCTAACCCAGGCAGGGGTTTAGGTAGATGCCTTATTCCTTTTGTCTTCCAAAGAGAGAGATCCCCTCTTCTTCCCTCCCACTTCCCTAAAGTCTTCCTCCCAAAGTGAGTTTGTACTTTTTCCAAGGACCTGGAAGATATTTTGGTTGTGGTCCTCATGACCTTGCAATGGTTCTTTTATTGCATTGCTGAGATGGGACATACTGAAACCATCACTGTGTAACAACAACTGAGACAAAGGGGTGGACTGAAAAGTTGAAAAATTTGAACAGCAGGTTGTCAACAGTTGTTCCCTTTACTAACTTGTTTCCTACTAATTAACTTTCTTATGTTCTCAGGACTGAATCCAGATCCTTGCTATAACAGTCTAGCATGTCATGTAATCCCTGGAACAAACAGGCACTGTTTTACGGTGTGTAAATCCTCCCACTGCTTTTGAGAAACCGTTTTATAATCTCATTTCAGATTATCAGAAACATTCTCTTAATCTCTAAATTTATTTTGGTCATTTACCTCATCTTTTTCTCATGTGTCTCTTCCTATCTGTCTCATAGATCATTTACAAAGGGCAGTCATGTCCACTTTTCATTTTCATTTTGGTACTACAGTAGTGCAGCAAGCAAGTATTTCTCCAATTCTTGTTGTACAGTAAATCTTTTGTTCCCAATTATCCTTTTCTCCCCCTGTTACAGTTACATTTCCTCTTTTTTTACAAACAACCTGACCAGAACTATGTGTTATATACTTATTGACACTTCACCACAGTCATGTATAGCAGAATGAATAATTCTTTATCTCAATAGTAAAAAAAATAATCTAGGATTATATTAGCTTTTTTATAGCTTCCTGTTCTTTCTCATCTTGTATCATTTCCAGTTAATAAACTTCTAGGATATAGCTATAATTTTTCTTAGTAGATTTACATGACTTGACACTTTGCACGACTAGGCTTTGTTTCATTTCTGTTATCCCAGTAGTCGAGCAGGTCTGTTTCTTCCTGTCTGACATTTTCCCCCTCATTTTATTGACAGTGCTTCCCTACTTGCTGCCAAACCAAATGATCAATTTCTTACTTTTTGTGCCAGGGTCATTGATGAAAATATCAAGTAAAATTAGTCCTAAAACTGATCCTTGAAAAATGCATCTGAAGTGTTCTTCCAGACAGGAGGCTCTTCGTATTGCATTATCCATTTCCATATGCCTTTTAACGTATCTTTTGGATATGACAGCTTTTTAGCAATCCCATGTTATTCTGTTTCTGTAAAAATTGTCCATGTGGTTCATTATATGAAATGCTTTACTCAAGTCCAAAGAGATGAGAGCCTGAGCACTGCCTGTCTGCAGAAAATAATTTCTGTTGCAAGAATAAAAGCACACTGAGTTAGTTTGGCTTAGCGTACATTTGGTAAATTCATGTTTCATTTTATCCTGTAATCCATTTAGCTTCATGTCTTTCATTAATTTTTCACTTGAAAATGTGTTCTACATCCTTAACATATTATTGAGGTCAGCTTAATTGGCCTATACTTTTTTAATTCCTTTTTCTTCCTTCTTGTAAGTAGAAACGCTGTGCTTGCTAATCTGTAGCCAGTGTCCCACATTTGTTAGATTTTTTTTTAAATCTGATGGTCATGTCTGTCAATTCTGTCACATTTTGAAATTTAGTCATCTCAGCCTCCCTTAGCTGAGATTTGCTTACATCCTTAGATAAAATCTGTTCCAAACTTTCATCCCCTTCATCCATTCTACCTTTAACACCAGAGTTCATTTGTATCCTTGTACACCTTTGTCATTTGTATCCTTGTAGCAAATGTTCTGATCATCATCATCATCAAAGTGAGAAAAATCTCATTCAGACGAATCTCAAAAGTATCATTAAATCTACTGAAAAGAAGCAGTTCCTGGGTGGGGAAAAAAAAATAAGCCATAACATTGGCATGTTAAGACTGAAAGCAGTTGCTTTTGGAGATGAGCTGAGTCTTTCCAGCATCACAGACAAAATAGCATTCTGCTACCCACAAACAGGGGATGGAGACCAGGATCCACTATGGGAATGGGAGGAGAAAAGGAAAAGGATGGAGTTTTGACACCACTCAGCTGTGTCTCCTGGACAGCTGAATTGACCAGCAAGACACGACAAGTGCTCAATCAGCGTACTGAGATTCTTCCAGTAGCCCAAGATTTCTTTGGGAATCCATAACAGAGCTGGAGAAGGAGACTGGTATTTTTTCAGATCTCTGCCCAGAATGGAATCAGGAGTTGTCCTGGATATCCCCAGAGCCCAGGGGTCCCTCCACTTTACATCCTTTATATCCCCACATCCTTGAAGTTCTCTGAGATCCAGAAAGAGAAGTATTTCCATAAGGGTAAAGGAAGAAATTCTATTTAAAATATATTTCAAAGCTTAGATAATTTGGTATGCTTTACAGATATGCAAACAGCAGGAAAGGCCAGTAGTACTGCAGTGGAGTAGAAAGGAGTGATGGGGACTTTAGCTTCCCTTTTACCACTGGCAGCATGCATCCCTGCAGTAGTTAGATTAGGAAACATTTTAGCCTTGCATTTTTTCACACTTGTTTTCATAAATGTTCCCTACATCCTCATCATAAATACTAAGACAGGTAGAGAGAATATTTTATTTTCTGATTCTGGAAGACAGTTCAAGAAATGTGTTTCATTCTTTGCCCTGTATTTCTTTTGTGAGCTTCTTTTACCCTTTTTGGTTTTACTTATAAAACCAGGAGATTAGTATCCCATTCCTACTGTGTTTTGTCAGATTTGCCTAAACAGATGGCAGATTCTCTGGGGCAAAATTTGCCTCTAGCTATGTGCCTGAGCTGGGTCTATTATTTGCTAGTGACAGTAATCAAAGACAAAAATGTTAATTCCACTTCCTTTTTTGTTTACTGAAAGAGGTAAGCTGATATCAGGAAACAGTAGAAGTAGGTTTATACTTAAAGTATAAATCAGCATGAAATTAGCACAAAGCCAAGGTACCAGAAAGAACTAGGGCTTTATAATAATTTTGCTAAGGTTTTTGTCCTAATAATGTGTGTAGAAAAACTTGAAAAGTATTTAACAACAATTAAATGGTATTATTTTGTGAGGAGATTTCTTTTGTTTTTTCAATCCCAGTCATAGAAGTAGACAATGCAGCACCACATCCAAAGATGCAGGGGAGGAACAAACTGTAATTTTGGCATGTTATGAAGAAGATGAACTACATCTTCCGAAACACCACAAAAATCACTTCCTTGCATTTGTGTCTGTGGCTTATATCACTTAAATGACCCAAACTCTATTTTGTAGCATCCTTGATGTTCTTCTCTCTCATAAACACCCAGTAAAATGGAAGCAGCGTGTATTTTCAATTCAGGGAACTGCAGTTATATGCTTTACTTTGGAATCAGATTGCAAATCAGTCATATTTTTGTGGCATATTTCTGTAGGTTGAAGTTTTAGCTTATTTCTCTCACTTAAAAAACTTCTGTATCTCAGTCCTGATATACTCTTTAAAAATTAATTTAATCTGAAACTTGACAAGAGCCACTTAATCCACAAACAAGTGAGTATATTAATGCTACTCTGAATGATATGAATTAATTGTTCATGCTAGGGTAGAGAGATTTCTCTAGCACAAAAGAGGTTTTTTTACAAATAAGGATAATTTCAAGTTACTTATTGATCATTTATCTAGGAAAGCAATACAAATCAATCATCTTAAAAAGCTAAAAACCAAACATGACCATAATTTATGGAACAATGCTAAGTAATTTTCCTGAAAAGATACCACTTTTGAATTGATCTGCTTTAACTTCTCATAGGTTTTCTTAAAGGCAGTCTCAGAAATCTGAGTCCACAGGAAGCTTCCTAATTTTCAGATGTAGCGGTAGGCATAATCTGTTCTAGATCTGGGTGAAAAAACTCAGGTTCTGAGTCCAGTTATCACGCTAAAAAATGAGGATATGTGCATATGATCTGGATATAACTGGAATAGATGCTGGGAGGAGGAAGGATGAAGTGGTTATGCATCAAGTGAAAAGATCAACAACATTATAGGGAACATTTGGAGTAATGTGATGTGCATTACTTCAAGTGAAGTATTTCATTTTTGGGTTATTTAAACCCTTCAACTTTCTGTTAACATGCCAATTTAAAAATTAAAATGCTGTTCTGAGTTGGAAAATGGAAAAATATTCACTGGAGAATGTAAAGAAAGAAACACTCTTCCTCGTTTTTCAGATAACCTCTATGTGCCACAAATTTCTTGGACTCAGAAATGTGTGTATGTCTTTACCTTAATTCTGAATGCTTTGGTATGGTATGAACAGAAGATTCCGAAAATTGTATGTAAAAGTAAACTACAATTTAGAGAGAATTTAAGTTTCTGAATCTACAGATCGCTACTCAGAAATCCCTCTTGGCCAATTCAGTACCTGACAGAAGGTAATGATTCAGATCACAGATTCAAACATCCGATTGTGGACCATCTGTGTGCAGTGGGTGCATATGCTCCTGTTCCGGTCACTAGGGATTTAGTCAACATAGTCACTACAGTCTAGAGAATTATCTGGCAGACCATATATTGGTGTCTTCCCTAGATTGAGCCAAATGCACCTCTCAGTTCCACTGTGTGGGCACAATTCAGCAGCCTAAATATAGAACCTAGTGTTGTTTGATATGTTGTGGGGTGTCCAAGGCATCTGCATAGGGCTGATTGAAATGACACAGAATCTAGAGGTGACTCATACTTCTGGACCAGCAGCTGGAGTCCAGAGGAGCTATTTTAAGGCTTCTCAAACAGTAGTAGATGCCTATGTATGGGTAATGAAGTTGATTCTCTTGACTCTGTTATCTATAATGTGAATTTAGATGCTCAGCTGATATGTCTAGTGTCTTTGGGTGAGCTTAATACTGCACGAAGTGACTATATGTTTGCTATACTCACTTAGGTACCTACAAGTTGGATGCAGTGCCTACAGACAGCCTTGCTGTCTTCCTTTCCTTTATCATCTTTTTCCTACCTAAAGCCATTTTTGAACCATGAAGTAAGTGGTGTTCAAGCTGAATCAGCTGTTTAAGCGTTGGTTTCTAGAACCAATGGAGATGCTTTAAGGTATCCCGCCTGGCCTCAAGGTCTCCCATATAACCTCCCATCAATGGTAGCCATGGTCTTGTATCTTGTAAAACCCAGATGAAAGAGAGAATAATTTAATCATTCTTTTACATTACATCATTACTTATTTTTCCTTTCGCCTCGAAGGGATTCGGACTTGCATTCTCTATTTTGTTGAATAATACTCATAATGAGGCTATCAAGTAGATTGAAGGGAGAGCAGGACTATAGTGGACTGAGTCATTGTTCAGCTATGTGATCACAGTTGGTAGAGTTTAGAGTTTAGCTCTGGAGCCCTCAGAGGATAAGACAACCAGACAGGAGATTCTGCTTGTTTGGATTAATTCTGTTTTCTCATTTAATAACTTCCCACTTTATACAGCATCTAAACAAACCAGAAGGCAGGACTGGGGACCTTGTCTTCTCAGTTTTCCCAAATCAGGGACTTCTGTTCCTATAGGCAAAAAACTTCAAAAGAAAGCCTTGATGCTAAAGATGCAAACACACGTATCCACATGAACGCAAGGATCTGCAGGCACATGCATGTGTTCATATGTGAACTGAAACCCCTAGATTGTGTGGCACATGATGCTGACAGAAATGGGGGAAAAAATACAAACTCAAATGTTCAAGTTGCAAAAACTGGATGGGCAATGACATCTCTGCCAGCTGTCTGCCATCAGTATGCAACACAATCAGCAAGCTGAATGTCTGATCTCTTTTACAAGCTGCTGGGACAGCTGATAAAAGTTTGAAAGTACCTGTGTTTTTTCATTTTCACGTTGAAATGTGTGTCTTGCATAGATTACTTCCAATGCCAAAGAAATGTAAAATGTGCAAAAATAAGCCATGAAAGAGCGCAAGCAGATCTGCCTGCTTTTAGCAATTTTTTAAGCTCTGTAGCAGCACCTTGTACGTTTTGTTGCACCCATGGTGCATAGTGAGACTCCATATTAACCACTGCTTTTTTTCAGAGCTAAACCACATTAAAGCATCCATCATGTTATTTACATCCCCACCTTTACTGCTATAATGCAAGAGTTTCACATTCAAAATCTCCTCTGTCGTATCAAGTTTGCATGTAGCCTTTGTGACAGATAGCAGACCAAGAGGTGTCAAAGACATCATGACACACATTTTGGTGCAGTCAGACTGTTCAGTAAGGTCTTATTTTAATGTCTCCATCACTCCTAGCCCACAGCGAAATCGGAGAATTGCATTTTATTTGCATTTTTTCCATTCCTCTAACTTTCTTGGGGAAAAATGCTGGGGAAGGCTATCAAGCTTTAGCTGTTTATCGTTTTGCCTTCATTATTTGCCATCGATAAAAGGTTTCATTATTTTGACAGGTTCATATACACGCTGATAGAGAACAGTAGTAACTTGCTTATTCACATTGGTGAACTTGAAGAATTATTTTGTTAAAACAATCTTTCCTCCTGCTGGTTTTTGGGCATTAGGCATTGACTGCAAACTGCCACATGGATATTTATTCTTATTGGTAAAATGTTTTCTTTTCTGGGTTGTTTGTTTTTTTTTTCTTGTAAACTCCAGAGTTTGCAAAGTTGGGGGGTAAAAAAATCACGACTACTTTCTTTTTTGTTTATCTTTGTCCCTCATATACTTACACATCCAGAATCATGTATAGGCAGAGCATATTTAGCTAAAATAATATGTATTAACTTTAGTAGCCCTGAATTCACAAGACAGGTTTAATAAAGTTTTGCAACCTGTCATGGTTTTGGCTGGGATAGTTCCCCTCCTTCCTTCTTCTTCCTCCTCCAGCTTTATATACTGAGCATGACGTCATAAGGCATGGAGTATTCCTTTGGTCAGTTGGGGTCAGCTGTCCCACCTGTGTCCCCTCCCAGTTTCTTGGGTGCTCCTCGCCATCTTGTTGGCAGGCCAGTATGAGAAGCTGAAAAGTTCTTAACTGCTTAGCAACAACTAAAATATTAGTGTGTTATCAACATTATTTTCATTCTAAATCCAAAGCACAGCACTATACCAGCTGTGGGGTCCCAGTTGCCAGCTGGGGTTAAACCATGACAGTTCTTACTGACACACAGTGTGGGGCTTGAAGGGTTCAAGATAATGACAGATTTGATTGGAACGTGCTAGTCAAATTTAGAGCCATTATTGCTGTTTAGCTATTAATTGTCAAGCTTCTGTTCTTGCCATGGGACTTACTTGCCGTATTGTATAATAGAGTCTAGTGCTTGTTAGTGGCTGCTTTTTGCTTTTGCTGCTTGCTGTACTGCTTATCATCTTACTCTGCTGTGCCTGGGAGCATTTTGATAACAGCAATGGTGATGCACCTGGGCATGCAGATGGCCATGGCATCGCTGCTGTTTCTGTATTGTACTGGACAGGCAAGAACTCCAGTGTGAACTGGACTCAAAACAACTGTGCAGACATTGAGGTCAGTGAAGAAGGAAGGGGAGGAGGTGCTTTAGGCATTGGAGCAGAGATTGCTCACTGCAGCCCATGGTGAAGACTACGGTGAGGCAGGCTGTCCCTCTGCAGCTCATGGAGGTTAATGATGGACCAGACGTCCACCCACAGCCCATAGAAGATCCCACACCAGAGCAGTTCATGAAGAACATGCTCAGTATATAAAGCTCGTGGAGAGAGAAGGAAGCAGAGGGACATTCAAAGTTATGGCGTTTGTCTTTCCAAGTAACCATGACATGTGATGGAGCCCTGCTTTCCTGGAGATGGCAGAACACCTGCCTGCCATTGGGAAGTAGTGAATGAATTCCTTGTTTCACTTTGCTTGCGTGCATGGCTTTTGCTTTACTTATTAAACTGTCTTTACCTTAACCCACGAGTTTTCCTAACTTTTCCTGATTCCTTTCCCCATCCCACTGGCAGGGGAGAGAGAAGTGAGACAGTGGTTGCGTGGTCCTAGTTGCCCACTGAGTATAAACCATAACACAGCCCTGTCAATATGTCAGGAGGACTGGCTGAAGAACTTGTCTGTGTGGGCTACTTGCTCCTTGAGTCAAGGTCATTAGCAATTATTTTCCAACACAGTAAGAAAGTTCTCAGGTTTTTTTTTTCTCCTTTGCATGGGAATGAAAACAAGACTTTTTGATGTGTGACATTTATGAGTGGTTTTCTCTTCATCTCTCACAAGGTTCAAAATAGTTCTGTTTCTTCTGTTTCTTCTACGTCATGATCAGGGCATACATCATATATCGGAGATGTAAGAGGTGCAAGTCCAGGTGGTCCTGTCTGTGCAAAGTTTTCAGTCTGGGCTTTTGACATCTCAGTCAGGCCTCTTTCTGGTTTTGCTCAGAAAATCTGCAGTGGATTTAAGGATATTTTACAATTGAAAGTTTCAACAAAACTGGTGCATAAAAAAGTTTTCTTGTCAAGAAATCAGTGTTTTGTCGCAATTCTCTTGAGTTTAATGAGGTATCCAAGTAGCTAAATAGAAGCATAAGTTTTCCTTGCCATTTTCTAGCAGTGATATCATCCATCATGTTACCAAGAACTGTAAATGACCAAAGAACAGAAATTAGAGATGAAAGAGGCCTATGATTTATTTATTTTGATTTTTACAAGCTGTAATAGAAGAGAGCCTAAGCAATGCCCCCTTGCCCTTGGGGAAGAAAAATCCATGCAGGGAAAAAAAATGACTAAAATAAACCCCACAAAGGAAGACCACAGCTATACCCATGATCTTCCATAACAACACCTTTCGACCCCATTAGCCACCACTCTGTCTTGAAAAGTGGTAGTTTGGAGAAAGACCTGTGGACTGTGGCAGAAAAATCTCTCTGTATGAACTACAATTTTTTTAAAAAAAGAAAAGTAAAATGCTAACCTAGTCCTTAGATGTATGAAAAAGATACGAAAATCCAGCTGTGGGAGTGGTCAGTGGTCTTTCCTTTAGGTCTAGTACTACAGGAAGTAATGCTGCATAAAGGTCTCAGTCTGCATTAGAGAAGATGTTCCATAAACCCTGAAGGTTTTGATCCATGGATCTTTTGATCCATGGATTAAAAGATCACCTCTTCTTTGAAAAGTTATGTGAGAAATTACTTTATCATTGAAGACTGGCATCTGTTTGTGGAAAGGAGGTCTGCTATTGAATAAGGATATGAGTAAATTTAATCTGTTCAGTTTACAGATTAAATAACAATAAAATACAATGGTTAGGGATATAAATTAGATGTATTTCTCAGTAGGGGATGAGAAGAAAATAGTGCCCAGAATGAAACTCTGGAAAAACTCACTGAGATTCTAAACTATAGAACTGCTGGTATCCCTTCAAACAAGATTATACTGTCAAATATGAGCCTTTGTTTTGTTCTTGCAAGACCTTCTGGCTGTTAAGGAGAGAAGGGACCAGACTGCTTTATCACAGCAGTTTCTTCTGAGCTTGGAAGTTGGGGATCTGTGAATTACTTTCAGCATATCTATGGCGCCTACAAATCAACATTAACAGGATAGTTTCAGCTAAATTTTGTGTTTCAAGGCTTCGACCTATTACCTGAAGGGGTCAGCAAGGCACTTAGATTTCTGTCTACTCTATCTTTGTAATCTCCCTAAGCCTTTCACAGTCACTGCCATAATTCTGTTGCTAATGTAGGCCTAAAATGTTATTTTTCATGTTTAGTCAGGGGATTTCAGTTCCAGAAGGTTCTGTAGTGCTTCTTGCTACAGGTAGCTTATTTACCTCATGTCTTTGTAACCTGTCTTCCCTTCTCGCACTACCTGTGTTGTCGACACTAATTTGTACCAAATCTTCAGTGTATCTTGCTGATTATGTGCCTTCTATTAAATTCCTGAGATGTCTTTCAGGTTAATAAAATCCCCAGTAAAAAAACAGACATTCAATTCCCCCATCCTTTTTACCACTAATTGTACAGAATCGCATATACATCAAGTTTGGTGTCATCTACACATGTCATTTTAGTCTTGTGTATATACATGGTGTTGCCTTTTTTATGTGTCCATATATAGTGGAACTTCAGACATGGAGACAGTTTTTCATCGGTTTGTGCTCATTGATTTCTGAGTAGGTGATGTTCTTATAGTTTTACCCCCAAGGAATAAGTTATGCCAAATATTGTGGTTTTACAACCCACCAGCTTTCCTCAAACTGTCCTTTAAAACTATATCCTGGAACCTGTTTACTGTGAGTGCCAACAGCGTCATTCTTTTTTCCTTTAGAAGGAGAAGGTGAGCATTATTTAAACTGAAGGAGCATGTTCACCCAACCTATTAGGACTGTCCACAGACACATGTAATCTGGTCTTTAGAAAAGGATTTCCAACAGTTGCAGGAGGAAGATTTTGGAAATGGTTTAAAATGTAAATAATAGGAATGAGAAAATAAACTTGATTTTACGAAAGAGTTCAACAGGCTTATGAAATGTCCTGTGCTTTGTGACACCAACAATACAAAGAGACGTGTCTAAACAGGTCAGGAAGCTGCTTACAGCCGTATACACCTGGCGAGAGGGGCATGTAGATGCCCTCCCGTAATTACTGGGCATGTTTACCCCGTGAACCTGGGGAGGGAAGGACTGATTCCAGGACTGCAATAGCTGCGGTCTGGACCTTCAGGCTGTTTTTTCAGAGAGTGACGTCTGGAGCTGGGGGAACGGTGGTGCTGCCGCTCTCACCAAGCTCTGAGGACAAGAAGGCCTCGCTGCAGAGACAGAAGAGGTCAGCTCTCAGCAAAAATCAAGGAGGCAGCATGTGCAGATACTGCACTGCTCCACTGCGCGGTGGAGCATCAGGTTACTTGAAATGGGTGCAGCCGAACAGGAGCATTGTTACGAAAAAGTAGCAGCAGCAGCGTCACAGTTTGTGAAACATTTTTACAAGTATTCTAAATGCTGATTACAGCAATCAGAGTGGTTTTTTTCCCCTCTCTCTGTATCATATAGTACTCCTCAGCGATTTAACTACATCCTGGGGAAAAAAAAAGAAAAAGAGCATATGGCTTGTGATTTAGCAGCCTGAGGTTCCAGGAAAGTGGGTGTTGGGAGATGTATGTTGCAGAATACCCTGTAAGTCAGTGCCTGAAAAAAAACCCAGAACTGGGACCTTGATTATTTTACTATCGTCAGGTTGTTTAAAATGTCTTAGCTTTTAATGTGCTCATAAAGATATTCTTCTCACTTGTAAAATAATTAAAAAATTTTATTATGATAATTGCCTGATATTGCATATTTACTTTCCAGTTGCTGTACAAACAAACAAGATCGGATAGATGCCCTATACAATCTATACGGAGTTACAGTGTGGGGGAAATCATAATGAGGCAAAAGCAGTTTTCCTGGTTCGGTCATAATGTTTCTAAACCAACACGGGAAATTATTCTAAAAAGGAATATGCCCAATAAGACTTTGATCAGATTGAAGCACAGAGTGAATGTTTTAATACTGAATACCTTGGTGTTTTAAATATACTATACGTTTCAAATTAAATTGAATAATTTTCAGAAGAAAACTGTGAAAGCTTCTATTTCTTCAGTGTTTAATACTGATTTTCATGTCACTGGACAGAAGAAATCAAAGAAGAAAGACCAAATTTCAAACAAAAACATTTGCAATTCTGTTCCCTTGCGACTATACTTACTTTCAGTAATATTTGACCCATGCCTTCAGTTGCATGTTACTATGAAAACTATTTTAGAGTTAACAATATGAAGTGACTTAGAGCGTTGAAGAGCTTTCATTCTCCATAACATATTATACTTCTGAAATGAGAATTTGGAAAGGATTTTAATTTTGACAACATTCTCTGGAAACTCCACTCAAATATGCCTATACTAAAACATTTATTAGTATTTTTGCTAAAAATGAGAGGTTATTTGATGTCTTTGATAGGAGGAAGTGGTGCAGAATAAAGACACTTCACACTACCTTGCAGGATATAGCCATAGGGAAAAACTGTGTGAGACCTTCTCTACTCTTAGCTCTAGTGCTTCTTCCATATAGATACACAGATATTACACAGAAAGAAAAACATGTCCTACAGGCTTATTCTCCCCAGTGATAAATCTTTGCCTAACTAACATCATTCCTCTCCTTATATATATTGCTAGAATGGATCCAGCTCCCACTGTAAGTTTTCTCTGAGACCTGATTGGGAATTTAGCGTGGGATTTAGTTTCTCATGGAAAATACACTGCTAGTAAAATATATAGCAGTCCAAAAAGACCTTCTCTTGTCTTCATTTTCTGCCATCAGGGTAAAAAAAAAAAAAGTCAATATTCTTCAAAACAGGCATCTAGGAAGATAAATTTTTACTTGAAAAAATTATGAAATGGATTTTTAAAAGTCTCTTTTTGACTTTGAAAAGTCTTCTTTTTGACATTTCTTTTGTCACAATTTGAATTTAAAAATAATTTAAAGTAGGATTTTTCAGAAAGGAAGATTTCAATGTTTTTGCTATTTTTAGTTTCCGTCGACTCCATCAAATTTTGGATTGAATCTGAAAGAGCAATAAAGACTTGATGCTAATGTACATAGTGTCATCAGTAAAAATGCATTACTGTTGGGGTGCTGTTCATTAATTGTCCTCAATGCATTAACAGCAGCTCTGACTGATCTCATTAGAAAAGGTACGGAAGCTGAGACCTTAATGTATAGGGAGAGAGTATATCCCTGTACCTAAGGTGTGATTCTGGCTGTAGTTCTTGCTCCTGCTTTGTGAATTAGGTTTAGTGCTGAACAATTCAGCAATGAGACCATCATAATAACTAAGTAGTCCTGTGGGCATCAAAACTAGTATAACCTGCTTTACTGTGGATTTCTATCTTTTCCTTGATTCACTAGATCACCAAATTATACTGAGGTGTAAACTTGCAAAGCCTCCCACTTACTGAGTTTCTAGGTTTTTAGTGGCTTCTGAGACATTTACTGTTATTTGAAATTCAGCTGAAGTCAGCCACTGTGCTCAGAATTAGGGATTGAGAAAAATTAATTGTAGTAAAAAATAAATAAAACAAATTTACAATCAGGCTTTAATTTTATAAATAAACTCCATGTCAGTCCCTACCAGGTATTCAGACTATGTCATCTTTGTTCACCGAATTTACACTCAAGCTTAGATTTCATGACCAGCTCTGCAGTTTTCCCCTGCAGAGGACC
Organism: Larus michahellis; assembly: GCF_964199755.1. Taxonomy (NCBI): domain Eukaryota; kingdom Metazoa; phylum Chordata; class Aves; order Charadriiformes; family Laridae; genus Larus; species Larus michahellis. Next base: position 51,255,658 of record NC_133900.1, on the reverse strand, counting down.
AGATGGAGCATATAGCTGAGCTAATGAGGACTCACAGTCCTTAAAATGAAAGCAGGACTGTCACCCACTGTTTGCATAATTCCTCATTAGAAGACGTGCGATTGATTTCTGGATCAGTGTGAGTGGGTTTAAGCTGACATCTGCCCTTGTACTGCCCTGTCCACCAGACTACTTGACGTTGTGATGGAAGATTCACCATTTTTCCTGAAAATGAGACAGGGAAGAATACAACTTTTGGCATTAGACACACGTGAGCAAAAATATGTGTGTAAATTTGGCCCTTTAGTTAAGTACCTAGGGTAAGAAGAATCCTGGGGTTAATTTCTTGGGTTTTTTGTTGACCTTAAGTTATATACCAGAAAGTCTGTTGGTAGAGACTGGAAAGACTATTGGTCTGAACAAACATTAGACAGAAAATCTAAGAGTGTGGATTTCAATCAGCATTTCCTTTCTGAGCATCGCAATGACACTAATCTCCATAATCCAGCTTTCTTCCATTCTTGGATGCATATTGCCAGGTCTGCAATGAGATCAATCATGGTTTGATGAAGAGGGACAAAATTAATTAGTTCTACAGAATTGGCTTCTACTGAGGCTGAATATTTGATCCAGAGACGACATTTTTTAGATAAAGGTTAAGCACCAATGGTAGCTACAGTTCGTTGGAAAAAAATGGTGAGAAAATAAAAGAGCATGAAAGGCATGCCCCAGTCAAAGTTATATAACTACCAGCACATCATGTAATCCATTTAATAAATGTATGAAGCCCTGAATTAATGTTAGTGAGGTTGACTGAGATTTTGACAGTACTAAGAATCTTACAAAATGCCCCCAGAGGATGAAAGGAAGAGGAGTTGAATCTAAATTCAGGGCTAGGTAAAAATTTAGGAGGAACCTCAGGATGTAACCATGTGTCCTGTGGAGTGAGTGCTGTCCTATGAACTCTGCAAGCAAAATAGATAGCAGTCAAATAAGCTGTTATGCATTCTGTTTCTTCAGAGCTAGTAGTAGGAGGGGCAGCTGTGTGTTGATTTTATAACCACGTTTATCACAAGCCTCAAGCGTGTGCTTAACTCTTTAACTACATGGAGAGCCGATTTACCAAAGGTAAGCATGTTCTCTGCTGAGCCAGGCACAATGCTGCAAATGACCTAATTTGTCATATCAGTATTGCAAACAAACACACTGACGCTTTTTCCCCTACTTGCACACTATGTGAATGGATTACATAGCACCACTTTTTCCCTTTAGAGCCATAGAATATAAAACCACGAATCAGTCCAGCATGCATTTCTTTCTCCATACTATGGAGTTATTTAAGTCTATAAGAATATTGACTTGGTTCTTTCCAAGCAAGCAGCTTGATCAGCACCAGTCTTTCAAGTCCTGATTCTTCTGTCTGAAAAGGTTTGTTGGGGAAGTTCTTATTTTAGGTTGGCATAAAGTCAGTTTAGAGGAAGGTGATGAGAGTTTCCCTGTTTAAACAGTTCATATGCATGTTTTGCTTACTCCTCACTCAAAAAATGCTATCACAGATGATCAAATAAGCTGTACCAACCTTTAGTCATATGAAGAACAAGACAGTTAAACTAACCTGAGATTATATTGAGTCATATTGAATACATCCCCTAGATGAAAGAAAGGAAGAAGACAGAAAATAAACAGCCAAGTCTTTATACAAATTTGACATGGGAACGAAACTGTTTCACCAAAGTTTTACTTTACAAAGAAATTTCTACTGTTTTCTCGTTTATACTGCAAACAGACAAAAAGATAAGTCAGAACTTACTGAAAGAGCAAAATATGATTATTAAGTATATGCTCTTTCATATTCAGAAGAAGGAATTTCAGAAGAAAAATCCTTCTTACAGGGTAAGTCCAATGGGAGGATCCAGCAGCTTTAGGAAAACAAAATTCAGATATAGTGTTTAAATGGAAGGAACAGCAAATAAGAATTATAAAATAATAATTATAAATAAGACCTTAATTCTGAATTAAATTTAAGTAAAGTTAAATTCATTGGGAACTGTGTGACCTTCCCCTCATTACGCTGATTGCAGTATACCCTTTCTGTTTAAGACATCCATTTCCAGTAAATTTGCAGTACTTTCCTCTTTGCAGCTACATACAGTTTTTTTTAGACAACTACTGTGGGGCTGAACTGAATTGAAGTAAGCATTATGGGCTAGGTGGGACAACAATGGATCTGAAAGTGTAGAAATGGATGAATCTCTTAGTTGTTCACTTTGGAATGCAAGTTTGTTGGCTTTTTTGGCCTAAAGGTGATACAGCTTCCTTCAAGAGCTTCTTTTGTATCTTCTCACTAGGTTTTATTTGGTGGTTTCGGCACATCACTCTTTTGAGCATGGGAGGGCTGTCCAGGAATGTGTAACAGTTTTGCCCTTTTGATCCTGATGCTTTTTGTCGCAGCAAAAGGTTTTTTTTTCTGTTAATTTTCTGTGATGACCCCTTCATGAACATGTCTTCTAACAGAAATTTCAGCACTGGATTTTAGAGGGCACTGGGTACGTTCTTGACCCCATTGAAGTGAATGGTAGAACTCTCACTGGTCTTATGGGGGCTAAAATTTAATCATCTGTTGAGTTTATTTTTTTTCCAGTTTTTCATAATGAAACATTAATTCATATCTCTCTTTCTTTTCTTCTCTCTGTGGGAGCACAGGAGAGTGAATCTATTACCAATGAACTCAAAGTTGATTATCCTGTCTTGTCCTTAATGGACTCGTACAACCAGTACAAAATAGCTAGAAAATTCTCCTGTTCTCCCTCAGTAGCACTTTATAACTTTTTCAGATATATATTACGTTACGGGGCAAGAGAGGGAGAAAACATAGAATGTACGTCTGAATGGAGAAATTAAAATCTCACTACAGTCCAATGTTCTGCTTCTGTTTAGTGGCAGAAGTTGAGATAGTGACTAACTTTTAAAAATTTCATAGGAAGGTAAGCTGTAAATTGGGCATATTCATCTTTTTCTTTAAGGGGTCATCACCTATCACTGTGAGGACTTTGCCACTTATAATATTCTTACATTTACATTGGAAAGAACCATTTGCCATTTCACGTTTTTTTTTTCCTTTAAAATTATGAAAAACAGCATTTCACAGCCCAACTGGCATAGTATTGTTTCATGTCTTAGTAGTTCACAGTCTATGCCACCACACATTTTTCATCCCAGAGAATCTGGACATACTTCAGTGTAATTTCCAAGAAGATTTCTCCCTGGATAAGACAAATGTTTCACTGATTTTTGTAGTGCTAGAACAGCATTAACTGTTAACTAACAGAACACCACCCAACCCAACCCCACCCCACCTTTTTTTTTTTTTTTTTAAATGCAGCACAAAGATTAACATGCTTTTAAGAAAAAATGAAAAATGAAAAATCAGGCGTAGAAACAAACTAAATTTACTAAAACTATCTAATGGCATTTCATCCTATAACCAGTTAACTGACGTTGATAAATTAATCCTTGTGACATTAAAGTTAGTTACTGTGGATGAAGACAAATTAATCACCTGAAACTGTGCTGAGAAGGTTGTTTCTTCATGCTGATGTTTGTTAGATGTGCCTTGAAATGTCAGGCAGAGTCATTACCATTGGGGCTGCATAAGTAACCTTTTCTGGTATGGCATAAAGGCAATGGAGGTTATAAAGGCAGCCAAGTCCTCCACTGAGCTGACTAATGCATTGCTCATTTCTCTTGGCTGTAAGATAGCCCTCTATCTGTTCAAATTTGGATTCAGAAATTTAAAATCTTCACATAGCTCATACACAGAAAATCCCCTTGTTTTCCTCACTACAAGGCTGAATACATTTGATCCTACTTCCAAAAACAAAAAACCAAGACATTTCAAAGCAAAGAAAAAAATACTTTCAAAACCAAAGGGTTAGATTTCTATAAAAATATTATACAATTTTTTACTGTCTGATTTTCTTTGCTACAAGAATTCTTTAAACTAAATTTTTTTCCAGTAGAACTTGTCAGTTTTGACAACTCATTTTTTAAGAAAAAAATGTGCTTAGGCATATGCCATGTAGTTCTAGTATCGAGCCATCTCAGATGTTTTTTTTTTTTGTAAACCAAACAATCTGTACCCAAATGATCCTCACAAGAGCTTAAGTTCAAGAAACAGAAGTAAACGCCTGATGACACGAATGTCTAGCATACTCAGAACTCCTTTCCAATAGCTTCTCTTCCTTCCACAAGGTGATGTTGGCATATTATCTGACATCACTTCAGTGGTTCTCAATCCATCTGTTTAATGGACTGAGACATAGGCCCGTGTCCATCCTGTCAAACGCCTCACTTAGGGTCTGTATTAGGGATATATTGTCTTTTCCTGCACAGTTGACAAAGGCACCCACAAAGGCCAATGCCTGTTTAGGGAGGCCAAATCTTGCTTTGCAGATCTCTCTCTCTTAGGACAACAGAATAAAGTAGGGAGGGGTATGCATCCAAGTAAGAGTGAGGAGTCTGGATCACTGTCACGGAGGAGCATCAAGGAGCTTATCGTTCCTGTGACCTTTGCAATTCAGCTGGAGAGGAGAATTCAAAAGCAAGTCCCTTCACCAAATCTAATCTTTCAGGGCTATCTCAATATGATTTTTCTCCATTTCTCCCTGTGTCTTGGAAAATAATCATCATTTCAACACAGCAAATAAAGGAAACAGTATAGAAGTGCAGTTGCATCTCTCTTGGGAGAGAGTGAGATTAAATTAAACAAAGGTCAGTTCAGGAAAATAATTTGAGGATATCTTTGCACTCTTAGAAGAGCTGGGAGAAAAGTGGAATGTATAGTATTCTTTTATTGCATTGCAAATAAGATGCATGTGCTCCTGAACAAATATAAGGAGCATATTGAGTATACGGAGATACCCAATAGGTGGTTTGAACAAAAAGGCTTCAGGAAGAAATGTAAGTAATGGTCTGCATGCCCACTAGTCGTAGGAACAGATGTCTCACAGTGAGTATGAAATATCTGCCTATATGGGAAGAAAAATAGATGAATCTGGTAGAAATAAGAGATGTTTCAGAGCAACAGACGAGAATCACTTGAGTGCAGAATGAAGGGAAGTATAGAGTTCTTATGCATAAAAAATTGAACAAGATATTTCACTCTTGTTTGGTGGTAGTCAGTTGACTCATGATTTTTTGTGACTGTTTTAAATAGAAAAACACATATAATTTTTTTTTGCTATTTTAAAATACTTAAGCACATATATTTATGATGTGTTGTCTTCTTTCAGTACAAGAATCTTTGATTACAGGCAGTTTGATTTCCTAATAAAAGTCTTCCTGGCCTGCCATTTTGTTGGCTTAAGAAAGCTGCAAAAGGTCTCTAATTTACAGGTTTAATTGATAGGGAAGAGTTGAATACATGTGTTGCCTCACACACAAGATTAGACCTCAGATGTTTTTTGCCAATATATCTGCCTTTGCCTCAAAGTCGAACAAATGGAACTATGTCTACTGAGGAATAATCCTGCATCTAGTTGCTTGGCTGAATATTATGATGTAAACTCTATGTATATATTTCATTCACAAACTTTGACTTCCATATTTAGTCTTTTTCTCAAAACTTGGCAGCTGGCTGTGTCTGTGTGAGTCAGGAGCAGCCAGACAAAAGCCCAACTAGCTCCCACACTTGCTTCCTTTCAGTCATGCTGGAACCTTACAAATTATTCTGTAACTGGTGAGAAATCTCCAAGCTTTCTAATGATGTGCTGGTGGCCTTTTAAGCTGCTAAGCGTGCTTGGGGTATACTTGGCCCTGTAAGCCAATTTGTTACTTAGTGCTTGGCATTTGTGTGAAAGTCCCATATTTTGGACTTGGAATTCCTGATATTTGTGCCCAGATGCAACTCATTTTTTACTAAGGTAGACATTAATTCTGGTCTGGTGTCCTGAGTAGAGCTAATGCAGGTGGCATCATGTCAGCCTGGGTCTTTATAAATTGCATAATGTGTGTTTGCTTTCTGCAAAACTGTTCTGCCCATGAAAACCATGTGGAATTGAATGGTACTTTTCTCTCATGAAAAAAAATATGCAAAAAGATTTTTGCACACTGTTTCCATTTCTAGTGTCTTTCTGAATGCTTTAAGACTAAATAATGAAAAGAGCAACTAACTGCTAAAGAGAAAAGACAGAGAGAGGACAGATTGAATGCAGTATTCAATTTTCTTTTATAGTATCCATAAACTGCTTCTGAACTAAAACTGGACACGCTGTTTCTCTCCATCTTCCCCCTGCATTCTCCCCTCCCCCACAAATAATGGAAAATTTCCCTGTCAGAATCCCAAGGGCAACAAGGGACAGGTAGCAATGCTGAAATTGATGACTTAATTAGTTGCTATAATTTTTTGAGTATAGGCAAAACAATATAATGAATAACTGGGGTATTGCAAGATGCCACTTAAATATAGAAAGGTTGAAATACTGTGGAATTTTTCTACTTTCTTACAATGCAAAAAAATTAAGAATGATTTTATGTACATTAACAGAAGAACAAAAAAAAATAGATCTTTTACCCACTTCTCAAAACATTTTGCTCATAATATTCTTCATCTTCTTATCAATGCTCACTGTCCACATTTATCAAACAGTATTCAGTCTCCACTGCTACACTCTCCACCCTCCAATGTTCTTCTCTTTTCACTAAACAAATGTTGATTATATATTCAGAGGTATGAATCCAGAAACAGTTTCAATAATAATATGACCTTTAGGGCTTGAAATAAAGAAATTAATAGACCACATCTTACTTCTAAGGGATTGGGCTCAAGCTACTTAAATGGTTTTCATATGAAAAAAACATTCAAAAAAATCTACAAGCAGAGCTCACTGACACTTCTGTGAAAAGTATCTCAAGTATATAACAAGCACTGAATATTTCTATGAAATGTTTTGGTAAATAACTTCTTTTCCAGATCGTGTCCCTGCCCATGGCAGGGTGGTTGGAACTAGATGATCTTTAAGGTCCCTTCCAACCCAAACCATTCTGTGCTGATAAGACCCTCTCTAAGTTCTAGCTTTATTAATTTAATTCAATTTTTTAAGGGGATTATTCCACAAGGAAACAGACATTCTTTAGTTTTGAATTGTGCTGATGTACATCTCTGGTAAGTCAAGTCTCTTGGTATAATTAGCAGATAATCTACAATCCCTAGAACAATCAATTCATGGTTTTGATTGTTAATAGATTAATTAACTGAATTAACTAAATAAACTCATTAGTTATTTACAGTCCTCCTCTTCCCGCAAGTCTTAACATCTAGGCCTTGAAACAATCCCCATTAAAATATATCCAAACTTTGCAGTGAATTTCAATAAGAGCTGGATTGGTGCCATGAAGAAAAAACAGAAGGGATCATGTCCCAGGTTTTTTGCCCCTAAATTGTGGATGTTAAAGAAGGGTGGTGAGCAGGTCATCAGGAGGGAGTGTAGGCTGGAAGGATGGTGCTTTTGTATATTGGGTGAGTAAATTTCTGTCGGTCTTCTGATATCCGTTTGTCACGTATGAACGGTTTCCTCTTGTGCTCTGCATTTCTTGTGAATACAGTTAATTGCTCATACATTTTTATTTTAATTTATTTTAATTTATTAAATTAATTTTTCATTTTTTCCAAATGTACAAGTGTATAAATGGACAAGTCCTACATACATCTTGACTATAATTTGAATGGGATCTAACATTAGGTAGCTAAGATATAGGCATCTACGCCTAAGCTACTTATCCAGTGATGCTTTAATAACCAGTGGAGAGGAACTGGCCCAGGAGAGTGCAATCCATCTGACTTAGTTTAGACATCTACTTTAGAGTGAGATGAACCATGTTGTAAAAGTTTCTGCTTCTTGTCACTGCCTATAAAGTGAATTTCAACAACTGACTTAAATGGAAACAGAGACCTTAAAATGGAGGAATGGTTGTGCTGGAACAGGCTAAAACTCTTTCTAACCCAGTCTCCAACAGTGACTTAAAGTAGATGCTTTGAAAAGCATAAGAACAGAACAAGAATATATGATCTTTTCTCTTGGTGATCTCACAGTGTTCCGGCATTGTCTCTTCAGGGATTTCCTGAGCTGGATATTTCTATGTATTTAAAAAACTGCAATGGAGTTATCTTCCATTAATTTGTCCAGTTTGGGACACTAATTTGTCCATTATGGCCAATGATTTGGGCATACTGAAGCTTTATTTATTTTTTTTTTATGCTTCAGAAAGACTCAGCCAAGCCTAGCCATCTAAAAATTAGGCACTTGATCTAGCCTAGTACTATAGGACTCCTTGACCATTAGCGATAGAAAAACAATTTATGCCATCTGTGTTACATCTGTCTTTGGATGTGACAAATCACCTGGACATACGCAAAGATCCACTAAAAGTAAAGGAGGAGGATGTTTTTAAAAGGGGCGATTCAGTTCCCAGAATAAAACACACACTAATATTTCTGTGCAGGGTCCATGTATGGGATAGCTGTAGGTGAGGGAGCTGTTGCCAACACAACCTTTGAAACTTAAAGAGCTCCTCAGGTCATTCTAGAGAGGTCTCTGTCTGGCCAACTGAGTATCTCTCTGTTCAGTTGCCTGAACATAGTTGTCTAGTACTATCTGAGACACCTTAGGATACACAAGGCATCCACAAAGGGTTCACATTTGTTGCAAGTATTGCAGAAACCTGTGTCCTTCTGGGCTAGCAAAGAATTAGGGTCTACAGGGATACCTGATACCTAAATTTGCTAACATTCAGGAAAGAAAATCCAAGAAAGGGGTTCTAAAAATGGAAGCACTATTATTACTTTTAATTTTCATGGCTGAAAAGTTCAAGAAAAAGTGACATGGGAAATAGAATTAGTGTGTTGAAATAAAATGTGCTGAACATTAGTGTAACATGGATATATTTAGTCGTGTTACTTTGAATGTCTTACTCATTGTTATGAGACTCAAGCATCTTATTTACTTCGCTGAGCAAAAAAAAATCTGTACAAGAGATTTAGTAATGTTCTGCACTCCTGTGTAGTATTGAGCTGTAGTTTTGATAAGTATTTTTTTACTTGGATGAGCTCTTGTGGCTTTTCTTCTCTTCTTTCTTCTGCCATTATGTTGAGGTCATCCCACTGAACTCAGTCAAAGTTATAAAGGTATTATTCTTTTACTCTATTTGAATTAAAAAAAAGTAAAAAGTGAAACACTTATATATGATGCTGAACAATCTATAGGCAATAAAGAAGCAGCATAGCTTCCTGTACAGGGCATTAGAGATCTATTATCTCCTTCCACCGACCCCCCTTTGTCAAGGTGAAGGCTTGCATGTCCGCAGGAGCAATGTCTTACCAAGTTCTGCAAACCAGGTGAGGACTCACAGATTAGAGCTGTACAATAAATTGTTTAGTTTAATTTTTTTTCAAAACTCCCCCGTTTCAAACTGAAATATTACAAAGAGGAGCCTGCAGACTAGAAGATAAAAATGCATCAGCATATTTAAGTAAAATGGAGGTAAAAGAAGTACCATTACACTGATGTACAGTGAGCAATTAGCGTGGGTATTTAATGCTACTGTATTATTTTAGAAACATAATAGGAAGGAGAAATTGAAAGAAAAAAAAATACAGATGTCACTAATTCCCATGCTTCTATCTGAAAATGTAGTAAATACCCAATCCATGTTGAGATTTTAATGGCTAAGGGGAAATGGAAAAAGGTACAATATGGTTGTAGAAGAGGATATTAAGAGAGAGAAGTAAGGAAGAATGAAGGACAATGAAAACAAGTAAAACAAGCGAAAGAATTTCAGATTAATAGATTAGATTAAATCTGATAAAAAAAAAACAACAACGAGTTTAGATGGGAGCTTTACACTACTGTGCTAACCCATTCATTTCAGTTGTGAGTGGAGATACATCCTGGCTCAACACTGTGCCTGCATTATCCGATTGGAGGAATCATTAGTATCTTGGCAATCAAATAAAATCTGAGCCAATGTTAATATGTGACTTCGGGGGGGAAAAGCTGCAGAAAGAAAAACACTTTATCCAGTGTTTGTAACTGTACCCAGTTAAAAAGTAGTGCAATTTTGTAGAAATTAAACCAGATTGTAACGTAATTCAATGATACACACTGTGTAAGGAGATGATTGTGCTGCAAAGACAAAATTTGTAGAAGTATGGTATGTGACTGAGCTGGTGTAGCAGACCTCCAGGGTGGCTCACAATTTCTTTCCATGTCCCCACTTTTACAAGAATTAGTATCTTATTCCTTGCTAGTACCCAAATCTTTATGAACCTCACTGCTCCCCAGCCTCATTTGTATACATTTATATTAGACAATGGAATAACATTCTGCTTATATAGGAACACAAATGCAACCCACAGGCTAGCTTTTATATTTCAAAATCAAGCTGCGTTTTAGCCCATGGAGTGAAGAAATGTTGAACTGTTTGAGCCACCAGAGATGTAGAGGATAGAACAGTGCAATCCACTTTTCACTCAAGAGCTTTATCATTTGCAGTCTCTCCTTCTTGTGCAAATCAGCCTTGGTTGTCTTAATAGCACAGCTGCTCCCCCATGGCTATGTTGGAATTCCTTTATAGGTTCAGTAGGTGACAACAGAAGTAGGTTGGTTGGTTGGTTGTTTTTTGGTTACACCATTCCTCCCACATCACAGAATGACTTTATTAAACTGATTGAGCTTCTTCACCTATAGTCTTGTCTTTACCACATAGTCATTTAGAAGACTGTGAGAATGTATTAGTTTCTCCCAACCACATTAAATCTTATATAATTATAATGTTGATAATTATAATGTTGGCTTTAAAAAACTTCTAAACTGATGTTGATCCTTAGCAGAGAGCAGGGTGGTCAGGACTGATAAAATGAGTTTCATCTGACTAGCATCAAAGAAGATGATATCTCCATCTCAGCTATTCACCATGAGCTCCCTTCATCATCTAGTGGAAAGACAAACAGTAGAGCTGATGGACCCTAAATTTAAAACAATTTACTGTGAAGTAGATATTTTTGAGTTAATTAATTGTGTCTTGTTTCTCCATAATGGAGTAAGGAGGATAAGGACAACCAAATAAAAGAAAGTTTGTAGCGATGATGGTTTGCCTCACGAAAAATATTCTGCTGGGTTTGTCCGACGTTTATTTAATGTTTTTCTGCTATGGAATTTATCTTTATTGTCTATCCTTATCTAATTTTTCCATAGTCTCAACAATAACTTTTTGAGACATATAAAAATGCACAATGACTTTAACCAGAACTTAGACAAGTTATTTCATTCTTGTTTGATACCCATTTCCTTATTTCCATCAACTGCTCTCTGGAGAAGACAAAATAAAAACTGCAATAAATGATGTCTTTAGCATGATATGCACCCTAAACTGGATCAGAATATTTACTTCATCTCATCATTAGATTAGCAGATTCAGTTTACAGTGGGTATTCAATGGGAAAATCTTTCTATTCCCCTAAAAGTGCTAACATTTTATGATCTTTGTCCAGTCTACTACTGCATCTGTCAAAGCAATGGTATATGTGCAATGGTATATTGTATTATCTTCCATCTTAGAGTATTTCAGAATGGTGTTTTACATTCACAGTAATTTTTTCACCCTTGTTTCCACTTTATTTAAAAAAAAAAAAATCAAAACCCAACCGAGTTTCTGACTGCACTGAAGTTTCTTGAAGATTATTTGAAATGTCAGACTTCACCTAGACCCCAAACTGGCAGTTCTCTTCTGTTCCCTCCCTATTGGTTGGGAAATATTTTTAGAGTATGACCAGACTCTAAATTCAAAAGGCTTCTCAAAGTCCTTAACAGCCTTCAGTGTTGGCATGGAAGAAGAAGGATGAAATGCACATCAAAGGCTTTGATGAAATCTTGATCAGATGCACCTTACTTCTCTGACCAACTAATTAGGTGATATATATTCAAATGTGAAATACATACTACACAGAGACACAATATGTTCGAAATGCAAGGAGGAGAGAGAGGTAGAATAATCAATACAGATATTTGTACTCTGCAATCAATGTATTCTGCAATTCAAATCAGCATAACATTGATTCTTGGGTTGTTTTTTCCTAAAAAAGAAAACAGGTGTGAGGTGCATTTAAAAAAAAAAAGGCTGCATAATTTGAGTTCTTTTTCTATGCTTAGTTGTTGTCTGGTGCGTGAGCTGCTTTGAGAACTCATCTTAAGCCGTAAGTATGAGGAAACACTCCTGTGGCACATTGGTCTACGTATATTGCTTTTTCCTATCTCTAGCATTTCCAGATGACATGAGTTATCAGTTATAGTTCAAAATCCAATCCATTATCACAGGCTATGAATTTGTTTAACTTTAGCTGTGTAAGTCCTTGGAACATGTTTTTGTAAGACAGCTGTTACACATGCAGCTCTGTTTTCTAAATACATGATTATGTTTACGGCTGTTTAAAACAATTCAGTGTTAGCAAAAGACAGTGCATACATGTAGGTCATCTTTGAGTCATCCTTTAATTTCCCCTGAATCTCTTAATTCTAATTTTTCTGGTTTATATCTAGATTGATACTTTCATTAGTGTGTTTACTTCTTATTGTTTAGCTATTTTCTTTTCGGAAGGAATACTTAGAAACTGTACCATTAATTTCAAACAATTAACTCTCATCACTTACTTGGGCTAATGTCTCAATGGCTTTTCTGCAGTGACCCAATCAACTCTTTTTTTTTTTTTTGTCATCCAACGTTCTGTACTAGTTTTTAAATAGGTGCTGCAGCGTAGTTACAGTCTTCAACTTTTTCTTTCCATTCACTGGGCCCTCAATGTGGTATAACCCCAAGAGTCTTTGTACTATCTGTTGTGTAATACTACACATAACAAAAATCATTGCAGAGAAGGTAGGAATTATCTAGGATAAGAAATAATAGGCTTAAGTTCATTGCACCAAGGAATATTGCACTTCATAGGGTATTTTTGCTGATGACAAATACAGCTGAACACCAGTATAGGCTGCCTAAAGAGAGTGAGAGACTCCCATCGCTTGAGCTTTACAGAATACGTTAAACGAAAATCTGACAAACATGCCATGAGTGTGTTTGATCCTGCCATGCGTAGAGGAATGACCTTTTCAGCAGCCTGTTTTCTATGTCTGTGAAAAGGGTTTGAAGATACTTGAGGAGTGCTGGCTTGATGGGAATGGAGCCTGCTCAGGGGGCTTCCAGCACACCCTGGGATCAAACTCCTTCTTCAAAGAAGTTTTACAGTTAGCTAGCAGATCTCATTAAGGTGATGTCTGTAGACTGCTATGCCCTGACATACTTCTCAACCCTGTAGATCAGAGGCAAGTACTGATTTATGATTTCAAGTCACAGATTTTTTGCTAATTGCTCATCAGGGAACATCTGCCTCACAGCTTGAATGTAACTGAATATCACAAAGTTTGGATTAAAGAGCACTCTTCCTCCCTCCCTTTCAACAAGACAGGAGACACTTGGCTTTTATGATGATTTGGCTTCAGCTATTTCCTGTCTTAATTGTATTTATTTATTTATTTTTATTGATAGAAAAATGGCTATAGTTATTTTTTTTTATTAGAAGAAAAATGCCAACAGAATCATTATGGGTGGAAGAAGGAGCAAGGTCTACTGCAAGAATAATAGAAAGTTTGGATTCCAAGTCAAATAAAGGAAGCACAGTGGAGACAGCATGTGGACAATATCCGATGAACCTGAAAGTTAGGGCCAGATGGAACTAAAGTGACCGGCTAAAGAGAAAACTGCTTTTTTCCCAGCACACAAAAGGTACAATCTCAACTGATTGTTACCTTCTACTGATCTCAATTCCCAAAGGGAAGGTAGCATGAAAAAAATCAATCTTGGAGTCAATTTTCTTTAGGAACATCATAGAGTGGCTTCATCAGAAAAATCTCAGAGTAGCTATGCAATTCATTATCACAGCAAAGAAATGCAAATTTAATGGGAATTACCAAATTCCCATTAAAGAAAGACCAACTTTTCTTCTTCCCCTCCTGTCCCTTTACTCCCTTCTCCTTTTCTCTCTTCTTTCCTCATGGAACTCTGATGGACCGGAGGTTGTCAACAGAATGAAGGAATAACACAACTGTGTTGTAAAAAGCTATATTCTGTCACTTATCAGAAAATGTTGTAAAGCCTTGGTTAGTTGGCCTGTCAGATAATTTCTTACACAGCGATTTAGATTTTCAACTCTTGTAAATGAAATACTTTCTTTCAGTACCTGATTGCAGTAGGGCTGCTCTTGTCCAAATGCAAGCTCTGAATAAGGTGAGGTGAAACTGGAGTCAATCATCTTTGCAAAAAAACCATAATATTTTATGTATTATTTTATTTATTTATTTTATCTGGCACCATTTTATACGTGCTTCATAGGTGCAATGTCCTGAATTCATCAACAAGGAAATTAAAAATGGGAATATCTGATTGAACATTACAAGCCTGGGATTGACTGACATAGATGAACCTGCTTTGCTATTACAAGATCACAGACCTGTATGTGATCCAAGCTTTAGATGGAAAGAGACACATGGTCACAGCTGTGTTTGTAGTCTGCCTTGGCTGACTGGTCCCAGGACTGATGTAACACCCTGTGTGAAACTTGTATCCATAACATCTTTAGAAGCAATGTAACTTCACCCTAAATTGAGACTGCCTGCATGTCCTCCCTGCCCCCGTGGCTAGGAATACTCCAGGGAGCGCCATGGACTTTTCTGCTCCTTCTGACACTGATCACTCCTGTAAGAAGAGCCAGTTTCTACAAGATAGGAAGGCTCCATCTGAGCAAGTTAATACAGGTTTCTTTCACAGTGGAAGGAAACAGGCACTTCTAGTACCAGACATCAGGATCTTCTCAGATGAAATGCACCCTGGAGATGTCTATTTTTGTCTGCTAAATATAAATGGAACCTATGGTGACCACCTCGCGTAGAGATGCCTGGTGTTGAGCAAGATGAATAACCATGTCCATGCCACTGCAAGGACAGATGGGATTAAGGTGGTAACCACTAATGTCTTTACATTCCCTCCAGCAACACCAGTTAGGTGTCTGAAGATCCAGTCTGTGACTTTTCATGAAAGGAAGAACTATGGATGATAAGCAAATCAAGCCCCAGTACCAGGCTCCTGTGGAGTTGAAGTCTCAAGTGAACCGTCAGTATAGACTAAGTTTTTGCTTTTTAAAACATTTACATGAGTTGAATAGGAGCTTTTTACTACTCAAAGAATGAGTACTTTTATTCTGCATGAAATTTGTTTATCTCCTGTTACACAGTTACTCGCCTTTGGGGAGAAATTAATAGATCAGAAGCAGCTCCTCCATTCCAAGTACTAACCTTAGTCACTGCTTCAACTCTGATCAGATCAGCTTTTCTGTTTAGTTACCACATTTTTTTTTTTATTTCCTGACTATCGTGTGTTTAAATTGGACAGTATCGTGGCATGAGGGACTTCGGTCTTTAAGTTAATAATCCATTGATTCACTCACTACAAGATTTTCTATTGCTTAGAGAATGTTAACAGTCTGATCAGTCCATTTTTGTGCTTACTGCAGTCATGGTCATGCTCCTGGTTTAGTCACTTCACGTAGCATCACACATTGCATTCTTTAGGTCTTCAAATTACCCATAAGTGTACAAGTTTTTGTACTGCTTTTCTCCTCCTCATAAACATCTCATTATTTATCACCCTTGAGGACCCTGACGTCTGAAGTTGTCCTCATTGACATTTCATTTTAATTCTCCTCTAATTTTCTTTTGAAGACGTAGGTCCTGTGCAGAAGTAGTGTTTTTAACTCCATTAATTGTGTTAGATGTCTTGAAAAAATAATACATTCTTGATTATCCTTCCTGGTTAGTTTTTTTATCTGGCACTTAGGCCCTCTTGGCTGTCACATTAGGATGGAAGTAGTCTAAATTAGAGGTGCATTACCACTGTGATGTGATCACCTAGTTAATTGCAGACGGGCCCTTAGAGATTACTTGCTTTTGTACTTTAATTTTCTGAGGAAAATATTCCTCATCTGTTCAAGCTATGTATATATGTATATAACTACATATAACAAAGAGGTGTTTTAAAACTGGACAGTAAACCAAACTTCACTTTCTTAATAATATTGACGTAATGCATAGACAGAGCTAAATTTTCTTGCTCACCCATATACATTATAATTTATACTTGCATAGAAAAACTATGCTTTTTCATTAATTCTTCATTCATTATGAACATATACACATACTGATTGCAGTTGAATCTTGTGTTACATCTGATTAAAGCTCATTAGCACAATTCTTTACAGATCTTTAAATCCCAGGTTCTCTGCTTACTGTTCTAATGTCATCCAAGAAACCTTGGATAGCACTTCCCCCTGAGGGATGTCACTGGATAACTTACTGACAACACACAGATGTTTCATTCCTTAATCATTTGGATGATGAACTTAACCAAAGCATATCACATCTCCCTTTTAGCCATGTGTTCTGATTTCCTTTCTCTGTAAATCATGATGCAGGGAGAAGGAGCAAAGGGAAAGCAAAAAGCCGTGCCAATTCCCTTAATCTTCACGAGATTAGATCAAGAAGACTGAGGAAAGTCAGAAATGTCCTTAGTTCCCTTCTCATTCAAACATAGCCAGTAATACGGTTTTACAAGTAATTCTTTACAGTTCAGTGTACAAGAGCCTAAAAATCCCTGGAGAGAATTGCTGGTAGTATGTTATATTGCTGCATCGTTTTGGACTGCCATTCCTTAGGACCTGCTTGTAGATCACTTGGGATTCACAGAGATTCTTTTCCAAAGTTACATTGTTGGCTTCATCTTATTGTTAAGTATCAAGATCTGAGCAATTCACTCTTGTTCTGTATTACAGGTGGCACAAATATGGTAGTTGGTACAGTTGATGACTTAATTAATCTCAATCAGAAGTGCACATCTAAAATAGGTCAGATAAACTGTGCTCTAAAAATGGCTATTTCTCTCTTTTGATCATAAAGGAAGGTTGAGTGACTGTCTCAGAAATAGACATCCATAGACATTTTAGATTTGGTTAGGATGAATCACGATGAGTTGCAGATGGAACAGTAAGATCTGCTATGCTTCACCCTTCTCAAAAAAATATCCATTTCAAATTGATGCTGGGATTCCCAATACAAAAGATCTTCCAGTGGCATCGTAGGGGAGACCGTTCACGCCTGGCTTTTAGGTATGCTTTATGGTTGTATAGCTTGAGGATTTCCCTCAAATTTACCATTAACTTTATGCTGACAATGGTTTGAAGTAACAGTCATCTAAGAAACATCCTTAATGACCTCAGAGAACCCTGTATTGTGTATGCTTTCCCCAGAAGCTCTGACTTTCCATCCTCAATGTGGTTGTCCTTTAATAGCATGTTTTGCAGTTAGAATTGGTACAGATTTTACTTCATTCAAGTAGGAGGTTTTCAATACTGTGGCTTTGAAAGCAACAGCTTTTCTGACTCTCCTTGTCCACTAGCTGAGGAGCTTCTTGATAAAAGGACTTCTTCCCTCTGAAAATGTCAGTCACAAAAGCCTAAATGTTTTTGAGTGTACTGATTTCACCAAAATACGTTGAAATGATCTTTTAGTGCAAACTGGGATAAAAGTCAAAATGAAAGCCAAATGAGAGAGTCATGTAAAAATAATTCAATAATCTGAATACTTTTCTGGAATACGGAGGATGTAGCTTCAAATCCCACGGTGTGTGAAACCGAGTAAGTATGTGAACTTTCAAACTGCTTACAGGTTAGGTGTGTGTCTGCTTCATTCAACTATCATCTATTCTTGAAGTGGAAAATAAAATATCCTTTCACAAAAACAGTTAACAGCTCTTTTTTTTTTCACTGTTTTCCCCTTTACTGGTCCTACAGGCAATGGAATTCTGTATTCTATCAACTGTCTGGGATGGTGTACAAATTATTAACAATCACAGAATCACGGAATCACAGAATGGTAGCGGTAGGGGTAGGGGACCTCTGGAGATCATCTAGTCCAACCCCGCTGCCAGAGCAGGTTCGTCTGGAGCAGGTTGCACAGGAACACATCCGGGCGTATATATACAATTATATATCAACCCTTCCCCCCTCTGCTTTTACCACCCTTTCAGATGTCGCTTAAGAAAGAAAAGGCCTTTAAAACAGTCAAAGTAGGGAAAGTTGACAGTGCTAAGGGAGCACTGGGGAGAGTGACAAATAATTTACTAGGCTCAACGCCTGATAAATGGTGAATGCTTGTTCTGTTTGACCAAAATATAGCTGTGATATGAGGGGTTATGGCATCTTGCTGCTTTGCGAGAAACATTACACAGCTTCAGGTTTTATTTGACTCAAGCAGATGCTCGGTGCCATATAGAGCTTTGTGTTTTATGAGCTCCAGCCCTCATTCTGTCTTTACTCTGCTGCTATCTGTTTTCAGCTGGTTTCAATAATAATGAGAAATAATTCCCAAATAAAAGAAAAAAAAAAGAAATTACAGGAAGTCCAAAATATCCAGCTTTTAAAGAACTCTATTTTGACCTTTAAAATAATGAATAGAATGGCTTTAGTAGAATGTCACACGTTAATAAACAGACAAACGCTACAATTCTGGAAAGTCAGGGACTGTAAAGTGAAGTTTCCCATAACAGACTTCCGTCTGCATCACTGTCTACCAGACATAACTACCATGAGAGAAGGGAGAGCAGGATCTCTGGGCCAGGAGAATAGAGGAGAGAAGTCACTGTCACTGGAAGTGAAAGTAAGCTGTGCAAAACTTGCCTTTGAGAAGAAAATTTTCTACAGTGAGCTCTTCTCAGGGCATTATATCCTCCCTACCAGAAAAGAGATGTGGAGGATTTCAGCTTGCACCATCTCTCACTAACCTGTAAACCATCATCACAGCTTTCAAGAAACCCACACATTTTCAATATGATTATCCTCACAAAGCAATTGTGGGGTAAGCAGGTGTCATTTTCTCCACGATAACAGAGGTCTTGGGGACCTAAAGTCCAGAAAAAACAAAGCATCTCAAAAGGTTCTGAGTCCCCAAAACTGGGTTTAGATTTTAATGAAGTCCGAGCTTTCCTTTGCTTTTTAAGTTTTTCAGCATCGTTGATTTTGATTGTCAAATTTAAGGCACATGAAAGGTACCCTATTTTTATCACAATATGAGCTTGTTCTTTCTTGACGTCATATTCATTAAATGGACACCCAGAGAGTACCCAGGCCTGAGGGGAAAAACAGTAAGCAGTATCCATTTGGCTGTTGTTTCATGTTCCTGTTTAGTTCAAAATTATTCATTTCCTCTTCATTTGAGTGGCCTCTTTGCAAGAGTGCCCTTCCAAATCTTCCCCTTTAATGGAATTTCCCAATTAGTTTTAGCTCACACTCTCCTGAAAAGAACACAAAAAACTCTATACCAATTACAATTTAAAAGAACAGCAAGTGATTCAAACACTTTTAATTGAAGCTTTTCAAGAGTTGCCACTGCCACCATAATTTCCAATATTTCTTGATGTTTCTCGGTTTATCTAAACAGATAGAATTTGAAATTTACATCTTCTAACTTCACTACCTCCCAAACTTGACTAGAGAATTTTTCTTCCAGAAGTGTTATAACTGTATTTGCTGCAGCTGCCTCTGCTTATGCTGCAAGTAGGGAAGTGCTGAGGGATATTTAGAAGTTTCGTATGGAATTTCTCCTCATAGAGCACTTGCCAAATAAATCATTAGACTAGACTGTCAAACAAAGATTATATTCTAGATCTAGTAATTATTATCTTGTTAAGCTTGTTATCACTAACAAGAAGAAAAACTTTTTCCTAATCAAAAAATGCGCACCTAATTTGAATGCCTTGAAATCATGCATGTGTATGGAAATGGCTTGGCTTAAATAATCACTCATGTTTTACAGACATATTCAATGACCTTTTTTTTTAAAGAACTTGTTGATGTGTAAAAACTGTATTCCAACTGCAGATTGTACTGTAAATTATTAATTGTTTTCTTAAAGTCCAGGCTCAACTGCTTATTTGAATGTGGAAGTACTTGAACTGTATATGCAAACACTGTAACAGTATTTAGAAAAAAAGGCTTTGCCTTAATTTTTACCATCCAGACACGTGCATAACCCTTTAGAAGCATTATGAACAGTTTGTACTTATGGACAAGTTATATTTAGAAACAAGTCTCAAATATTTTGTTTGTTTCCTTCCCTGTGTTCAGTTCTGATAACAGCAAATATTCAGAGTACTTCACATCAGAAAAAGAGAAAATACTTACGCTATTTTGGCCTTTGTTCTATAATGACATTGAAGCATCAGCCTTCATACTGATGCGTCGCCTGTTCTCTCGTGTTTATATTTGCTGTTCGTATCAGTACAACACTATTTCCCTGTACTTTCCCTTTACACACAGCAGTAGCTTTTTCTTGTGACTTTCATCCTGTGACTGCTTTGCCCTTACTGGTTTTCCATCCAATCTTATGCCAATTTCCCACTGTGTTTTTTGGTGCTTGATGCTTTTGTGGTGGGCATTTCTGTATGCAAAGAAGGAACTGGGCTGGCAGCTTGTTGAATGCATGGGTGCCTAGTATCATCTTCCAGGACATCTTAATTCAAACAGAGAAGAAATTGGATTTTTATAATTCCACCTAGAAATCATGGACAGCTATTTCCAATGTAAAAAAAAGAGATGGAAAAATGGTGAACAAAAATTAAGAAAGTAAAACCAGACTGATTGTGTCAGTCTCCACAAGACAAAAGAATCACATTAATTTTTTGTTTTACATGTATATAAAACATCTTTATACATGT
Organism: Larus michahellis; assembly: GCF_964199755.1. Classification (NCBI taxonomy): domain Eukaryota; kingdom Metazoa; phylum Chordata; class Aves; order Charadriiformes; family Laridae; genus Larus; species Larus michahellis. The sequence goes on along the minus strand of NC_133900.1, from coordinate 51,234,817 downwards.
TCTCACATATGTTCTTAAGACTATGCTAATCTTTGAAATATTCAGCAATAAGTAAACTTTAACTGTAGTTCTAATCATTAACAAATGCACATGGAAACACATTTCCTCAATGCTTTTCACCTCTGTTTTTTCACAATATATCCAGATGGAGGAAGCTGATCTGCAAAACAGTGCTATTTAATAGTTTCTTGTCAATATGCTTTTGCAAAAGTTACATTTATGGAAAATTCAATGAACTGGTTGACAAATACAGCCAAAAAAGACTTCCACATTTTATACGCACACAACATTGTACACCTTTACCGCTTGGTTTATATTCAATAATTTAGAAGAAGTAAATTAAAGTATGTATTTTTTTAGAGACTGTGGCAGAGAATATGTCTCATTTCAAGAAAAATGAGGCTTTTTTCACCTGTGTATCCCAGAAATGAGTATTGATGCATTTAGATTGCAGTCCAGAGACATGTCTATGTTAAGTTGAACTGAAAATCATATGGTTAGAAATAAACAGGTTTTAAGTAGGCCAAACTGATCTGCCCTGTCAAGATTCCTAGCAGGAAAAAGAAAGAAAGAAAAGGGCTACTAAGTCAATATACTATTTTTTTTCAAAGGAAGACTGCAATGCTCAAAGCCTTATCCCTTAAGGCTTCCCTAGGAAAAAAGAGCTTAATAGTAGGAAAAATAGTGAAAAACTGAAATATCCCATGGGAAAATAACTCTCACCAGCAATAGTAATAACTGAAGATGACAAACTACTTCCATGGAAGGTTCTTGCCTGTTGGGTGAGGATGCTACATGTGCGGACACTTGTTGCTGCTATTTTGTTTCGCTTGAGTTTTTTTTTGTGTCAATTCACCATCTATCATGTTCAGTTTTTCTCCCGTGTTGCCCTCATTTAGGGGAACAAAAAGATGCTCCCTAGAATCCTTCCAACCTACCTAATCCGTATGGACAAGTTTTGCATTTCTGTAAAAGGGCTCTTCAAGTGAAGCTGTTGAAAAGCTGCAACCTATGGGGCCTTCCCCATACAGCTACTTAGAGGCAGGTAAACCTGGGTTAGCGTTCTGGGTAGACAAAGCAAAGGAGGTGTGAATAGGGCTGATGTCAAGTCTTTTAAAGATGGATGTAAGTGTTTTTCTAATAGGATCCGTCCTGGATGAATTCCAGCTGAATCTACAGAAGAAGATAGTTTGTAGAAAATTGTTGTGCAGTCAAGCAAGAAATTACAGTTGGAGAGAATTGTTTTCCTATCCTTATTTTAGACCAACTTTTCTTAAAATATTTAAGTTCCTTATTTCTGAACAATTGTGGAATCCAATTGATTTTATTATCAGACATAAAAAAATAGTGTGGAGTTTCTCATCTGGCACCACTGGGAGAGGCAAGCAAACAGAATTAATATTTCTCACATGGAACACCACACAGATGATTGTATTCCAAACTGGGCGATTATGATAATGATTCACCTGCAATATTTGCATGAAATGGCAGTAATGGAAGCAACTGCTAAAACTCTGAGCTATCAGCTATCCATAAGCATTTAGAAATCAGAGTTTATTTTCTTTTCAGTCTCTGCAATTGCTTTTTTTTTTCATGAGTATATAACCCTGAGGGTGCCTCTTACTCCAGTACTCGTGCTCTATTGATTGAAGTTTCTTTGTTTCTCACCCAAGCTCTGAGCCTGCAAGAGGCATCCTAACTCGTATTGGCTCTCTACATTTGCTTTATCATGCCTGATCTTGTTTGCTAGCCATGCACGCTCTCTTTAAAAACTCCTTTATATTCCCTGGCCAAAGCTGCCCTGTGGGAGGTTTGGTCCACAACAGACTGTTGAAATTGCTGCTGATTCTGGAACCTCTTACTAAAACGTACCTCCTGCATGCCTTGTCCCTTGCTGTTGCTGTCCCCCTCTCAGGAGAGAAGGAAGCTTTCTGTGCACAGTTCAGTGAAAAGAGAAAATCATGAGAAAATAACAGCATAAAGCTACATGCTTTATTCCCTGAGCCTGTAGACTTTAGCTTTCTCCTTCTTCTTTCCCTACTTACTCAAGCATGGACTCAAGAATGGTAAATTCCAGATGTGTACATGGGTTAAAAGGATATTCTCACCTCTCCAGTGGTTTGCTGTGCTCAGGTCTTATCCACAAAGCCTCTGATTTGTGATGGCGGTAACCTTTGCATCCACTCCTAACATCCGACTTACTTTGCCACAAACATCCTACATAGAACTGCACTGTGCCTTGTGGCCAGATATAGTTTTATAAGGGACATTACGACACACCTCAGGTCTTTCCTATTCCAGGTTAGAGATGGTATTACTTAAATGAGAAATGCTGAGAGAGGACCTCATTCACAAGTTTATACTGCTGAGTGGTTACAATTAGATTTCCCCTTCAACAGTCTTTAGGTATTGGCAAGCAAGCTCTTTGGGGAGACAGGCGATCAAAGGACAGCTACAGGTAGCCATGGCCCTGATACCTCCTTTACCAATGCTGATATTTGTGTTGACAGGAACCTGACCCATGAGGTAAAACCTGCTGTCCTGTTTTGAGAAATCATAAGCATCTCAGGTGGCTTTCAATATAAAGCCCATGATTCACAGAATGGTTTTAATATGAGCCTTCAGAACATGAAGAGAATGAAGTAAAAGATTGTGAACTGTTTAGCAGGACAATAGAATTGTATAAATAAAGCTGTTATATAGCTGGCAGTTTAGAATCTGTCAGTCAGGGACTTTTTCAGTTCAGTTTTTCCCTTACCTTCAGCACTGGAAAGAGATATCTTTTTGGTGAAAATGCTACTTTTTCCTGTTAAAAAGAAAGCCATTATTTTTTTCTCCAAAACTCCAATTAAAAAAATGGCATAAGGGTATAAAGTCAAAAGAAAGCTCCAGTCAGACCTTAGGACAAGACCCTCTCGTATATAGGGTGAGAAATCACACGTGGAAGTGAAAGACCAGCTAACAGCACTGAAAAGGATTCAATCCTTCTCAGTGTCCAGGACTAAAGATTAACATTCCATCCATGTTATCTCTGAGGAAGTCAGCTGTCACCAAAATACTTTCTGAAGCTTCTTAAGGTCCTGGGTACTGTCAGTCACGTCGGCGTGAGAGGTTTGGCATTGCTGTGTCTAAGCTCATACACGGATTTAGCACCTGGGCTCTTTATTCCTGATCTGCTTAGTGATCTTTTCTTATTTCTACCCATCTGTTTTTGCCTTCATTCAGCAGTGCAATGTTAAGACTTCTAAAGCTTAATTTGTGTTTGCCCAGGATATAGAACAGCAGAGCTCTGATCTAATCTTGTGCTTCTAGGAGTTTTTTCATTATTTGCATTGCAGAAGAAGAGAGTCTGAACTCTTAAGAGTAAAAAACCCCAACCTCTTTTTGAAACTTAAAGGGGAAGTGCCATTATTTCCTCTCCCTGTCTTTTTATAATACACTATCCAGCACAAGTTTGTAAATGAGATGGTGACAGGATCTTTACTCTGGATAGTCATAGTTTTTATCAATAGTGTGTTTATGAACAGAACAATAATACCAGGAATTTAGTCACTGGCCTTGAAAACAAAAGGACCATCCAGCCCATCTCTTGCGGGGATCCCTTTCTGCTTAATTTCACGTTTAGCTTAACCAAAAATAATTTCTTCATTTAGATATGATTTAAGACTAGCAACCTAGTAAAAGAATTCAGATCTACTATTTAGTCAGTAAAAGTCCAGACCAGCAACTCTTACACCATTTATATCGCCCTCTATACATTTGTAAATGTCCAGAAAGAAAAATTTTGAAATTCAAATCTGAATTATTTAGTCCAACTAAATGGACTAAATAGGTCAGAACAGTAGGTCTGTTTTGACTGAGTTTGAATGAAAATTAGAAGTTTTTCATTTAAATTCATACATTTTTCTCAAAATTACTCTCTAAAAATTGTATACTTGAAGATGAGCTATTGGTCCTTAAGAAAACAATGTCAAGCTGCTATTGGCTTTATTGGTACTGGAGATTTCACTGACTCATTATATCCAGCTGTTCCACTATATGTTAACCTACTGGTTGCTTTACTCCATATGTTTTTACCTGTGATTTTTTTTAAGAAACGTGGTATGCACCATGAGTTCAAGAGTGTGTATACTTACCTGTTTTCAGGGTCAGTACCCTCTAGCATTCCTGTCATATCATCAGTCTTAAGACAGTTTTTATCCAGTCAAAGTAAAATAGGGAAGGAGTAGAAGGAAGTACTTATAAGTAATGTATTTCATATACTTTAGGCTTAATTCTTGCAACATCTGTCTGAATTAATTTGGGATTTATTTAATTTGTTTTCCTGCTACCTTATTTTCCTCCTTTTCTTCAGGGAAGGCTGTCAAAATCCTTCTCTCCCTGCTCTCCAACAATCCAATTCAGCTCTCCTTGTGGGTCCACACATCTGTTCCTTTGAAAGAAATTGTCCCTTCTGATGTTTATATCATGAAATAATAAAGATCTGCCCCCTATTGTAGGGAAGGTATATGGACATTCCCTGTTTCTTAGTGTGCACCTATAGGGTCAAAACAGCATCTGCTAGCACTCTGGCAGACAAAAGAGAATCTAAATGGAAACCATAATTTTGCATTCTAAATTTTCATTCCAAACATTATATGTAAATACAGTCATAAATATGTATCAAACAAGAAACAGGTCGTCTATGAGATGCAAGGAAATCTGACAGTTTGAACACATTGAGTTACCCTGTAATAGATAAATGCAGGTAAATTTAATAACAGGTAGCGATTCAGAAAGCTAAAAATAAAAAGTTGTCCAAAGCTTAAACCTCCTGAGAAGAATTTGAAAAAGCTAACAAAAGAGCTCCTGTAAAATATAACAAAAATAAAAATAGATGCTGTAGTTGTTGGATAAAAATAGTTTCGATTTAATGCCTTCTTCAGACAGATGGCTCTAAAAACTTGAGATGACAAATTATGATTTGTTCAGCCCGAAAAGAAGTCTTTCCAAAGACTCTGTGAATTCTGGTAACACTGTTAGAGATGACCTTGAGATGGGTTTAGATGTCTTCAAATGAAAACTTCTTTTGTGAATTGAAAACTTCTTTTGTGAATTGAAAACAATGATTAATAGCAAAATAAAATAGGGAAAACAAAATTAGATATTAGAATTCTGGATAACCTAAGAATTTTACTAAGATTCAACTTTTTGTACTGTGGACAAACTGGAAATAGTGGTAGGGGAAATAGAAGAAGAGTTGACTTTGATGCATTTTATTTCTTTCAGTGAAATGTCTACAATTGTGGCTAACCAGAAGGTCACCTGAAAATTCAGCATTCCCCATAGGCAACAGCCCCCAGGAAGTTTTGCTCCATCAGACAGGGCCTTTAAGTTTATTTTCTGCTGGTGTGGCCATTTATCTCTTTCCCTCCTCTCCTTGGAGAGAGAGGTGGGGAGGGTATCTGTTTGGCCCAGACCACAAGAGATTTAAACACAGAGGCAGAGGAAGAAATTAAGTACCCATCCATATCTATTTTTATTTTTAGATGTTGCTGTACTTAAAAGTGCAAACTATTTTCTGAACATCAAGAAAAATATATAAACCATATTTGAAGCTTCTCAGGAATGGATTTTCCAAACAAAAGGATCTGTTAATAGGCTGTAGATAGAAACACTGACTAGCAAAGTACTTAACACTCCCTATCACCTGTGCTTTGCAAATGGCCTCACCTTGTTCATAGATGCAAACAGAACACTGAAATGCAGCCACATTTCCCTAAGGAACTGTAAGAATTATGGATGTGATTCATTTATGTGTAGCTCCAGCCCTATTCTGCTGCAAACCCGGGTTGATACAATAGCTGTATGAGACTGGAATAATTCAGTGATGAAAGTAGCCTGTTATCTGCAACTTAATGAGTAAAGAAAATACTTTCAGGTGTCTGTTTTATAAAAAAAACCACACTTGTATTATTAACCTCTGGCACATATGGATTTTCGTATTTTCACTGTTTCAGATTAAATAAGCTGCAATAATGGTTATACATATAAACAGCTTAATGTTTCTATGGCAACTATCTTTTTGCAAAAAGCTTTACAAGCATTAATTATTATTAATCATATTTATTATTTTTGTGCCTAAGGAATCAACCAATTTCATTGTATCCAAAACTTAACAAACTAAATTATTGAGACTGTGCTAGGGTGAGGGCCAGGAAATCTTTAACCACTCTAAATGGATGTTCTGTATTATTCCTGAATTTTATCTTTTTTGGAGGGTGGTGGAATAGGGAGGAGTTTAATTAACTCGGGAAATTATTTAGCTCATATCCTCCACTAGGCAACAAGGGTCTCCTGACCTCCTACTGTAGCAATCTCTGACAGTGTGCCACCATGAGCAGCTGAAAACACAGCAGCACCTCTCCTTTTGCCCTCTTGGTGCTCAGCATTGGCCTCTGTTCAGGTGGAACAGAACAAAGGAATGAGCTGCTGTAATATATTGCACAGGCCTGAATTTAGTGCAAACTGAAGAGACAAGGTAAAAAGTGACAAGAGTAAGTTAAATCAGATGGAATAAATGGATGTGTGAGACCACAGGAGGAACAGGTCTGGAACAAACCATAGTTCACACAAAATCCCAAGAAAATTGTTCCTTATCAGCTTACCATTTGCCCTTCCTTGGTTGTGACATTTGACTCTGTTTTCTGAGTCACATCGAGTAAATAACTTGATGCCCTTTTCCTATTTGTTCACACCACTAACTAGAATGAAAAAGGCATCATGGTAGAAAATGAATTGCCAGTGGGACAAAATGCGTGCTATAGTGTATTACGGATGTGCCTTTTCTTATTCACTAAGCTGCAGCATTGGCCTGAAATCTAGATATCTGAAATAAAAAGCAGAGAAACTCTCTGGCAACGCATAATTTGCTTTTTCTATTTTAAGAATATGTGGAGAAGTAATTCTCATAAGCAACTGCTTGTTAGTGGCAGCCACCCAGCTGCCATAAAAAGTGGGAGACAATGTATTTTCAGAAATGGCTGTACTAATGAGTCAGGCACAAGTTCTGTCCTTGGATCTGTATCCTCTCTGGTGGTGGTCAAAATCAGATACCAAGGGAAAGTTATAACATGGAAATATGTGATATTGTTCTCACACTGCTAAATGTTTCAGTACATGTGAGAAAATTCTCTGGATGTTTTATCGTGGAAAAATAAAATAGTTTGGGTTGGAAGAGACCTTTAAAGGTCATCTAGTCCAACCACCCTGCAATGAGCAGGGACGTCCTCAATAGATCAGGTTGCTCAGAGTTTTACATATCTCTTTGATGAGAGCTGAAGGAAGGTGGCAGCCTTGCGTGGTCACAGTAGTGGTTTCAACATCCAGTTCTCCAAAATCTCCTTACTAGTGTTTTGGTCAAATCTTTTGTGAAAAGTTATCCACATGATCCATTTAAATGTACTCTCTGTCTGGACAGCCACATAAAAGCAAGATTCCTGAGTACAAACTGCTGCATGAATGAGTGTTTATTATGAGGTATGCTTTCTAAAAGGGCAGTTTGTTCTAACTGGCCTGAGATTTGTACATTTATTTTCTGAATAAATGTATAATCAAGTGTTGAGGAGAAATGGCACCCTTTCAGATGGTTTATTAGTCTTCGTGAACTTGTACAGCCTAATTTCAAATCCACTCTAGCTTTACTGTCTAGCTCATATTTTGTTTAATATATACTGTAAAGAAAGGGACAGAAAGGTTGTGAGCTGAATCATACCTGGTCACTAAGTCTGCTCACCTATGGGGGCAAGGGTAAGACACAGGTCAGTTCCCCTGAGTCCACTGACCCCTATACCTGCACTGTGCTTGATGGTTGGGTAAAAAAGCAGCTGCCATGGCAGCCAAAATTTGTCTGGTTATAAAACAAGGCATTGACATTCTGCTCACTTTGTCCTCAATCATATCACTGGGATAAAGCAGTAAACTTCAGGGAAGAAAATGTGATCTAGAAGAATCAGTGGGAGCTTCATCACTAACTTAAGTGATGGCTGAATTTCACCCCATTTTCTTTGGAGGACTCATGTCTGTATCTAGCCTTTATGCAAATACAAAGCCTGTCGTATAGATGTCAGTCTTCTGTTAATTACACGTAAGTCTGAGTCTGGCTAAGCAAAACCTGGAATAAAGAAAGCAGCGGGAATCTCTTTGTTTCCCTCCCCATGAACAGTGCTGCATTCCTTAATAAATATCATAGTGTTTGGTATGCTCAGGGCATTGCTTCTACTCTTCCAAGCCTCGGACACAACTTTTGTGTATGCCTGTGTATAACTATATAAACTCTATTTGACTAATTGCTCTGTTATTGAAGAATCTAAGGAGTTCTATCATGATCTAGGCAGCTGTGGAGATGGCAGGTATGAAAGCATACCTTAAGTTAGAAAAGTGACTAGTGAACATGGGTTATATATTTAGGTTGCCTTATTCATGCATTAAATAAATAGTTGACAGAAATCAGGGCCATTGTAACACTTAGTTAAAGTGACACTCCTTTGTATCAGCTAAATAGCTGTATTTTCTTTATGGTCCAAGAACCACAGGTGTATTTGTACGGTTTTGCAAAGGAAAAGGAATTAGCAAGCAGAAGCTACAGCACCCTATATGTTACCTTGAGTAACTGGAAACGCAGCTGGTGATCCTAAATGTGGTCACTCTCAGCTTCTCTGCTCACTCTCAAACCTCATGGGTGGTGTTATAAATTCTTCACATGGTACAATTCATCATGTCCTTGCTCAGAGCTTGTTAATCACCTGCCCATTTGCTCGCTGAGCTCCGGCTGCTGTCAGACCAGTGTCACTCATTACACTCACACATAGGAGAAACAGTGAAATTCAGCCAAATATGGGGAAAAGCACTATGTAAGAAATCAAATATGCAAAAACAAATGGAGGAATGTAGGCAGGCAACATCACTACAGAAAAGATTCGGCAGTTTAGGCAGCGACATTGAAGTCTTAAAATTATCTTGGGTAGATAGCACTGTTTTACACACCATTCTAACTCAAATCTATGTACAAAAATGAGGAATAACTTTCATATAATGATAGTTTCCACGAGCACTCACTAGGTCTATGTTCTCATCTCCCTTCATGCACTGTGGTATTTCCCCTGTTACGTGACCTGCATGTTAGGCCATGTCTCCTTCCATCTTATGAATCAACATCGGATTTCAACTGAAAAAAAACTGGAGAGTTCTGCAGTGCGGAAGTTCCATCTTTGTGTTTTCAGACCTTTGTTTCATACTGCCAGAACCAATAGCTCATTCCATTATGCATGGATTTTATTTATGTGCAATTCTGGCATTATTAGCTGTGCCAGACTACCAGCTTGAAAACAAACAAAAAGAACCAGTAGCAGAGACTGGGAGAGTCTGAGCTATGAAAGGAAAACATAGCCCCAGTAGTAGCAGCAAAAAAGTAGATTTTTTGCATTAAGAGGTTGTTATAAGAATGGAAAATCCATCAAGGAGGAACACTGATGTGAACATGGCTTGACCATTCCAGAACCAGTTAGAGGGTATCATGGAGCAAAATGAATCAGTGAAAGAAGAGGATCAGATTTTTTCAATGGAGTTATTGTGATTTGTACCATCAGGGTTCTTATCCCCCCAAAATGAAGGCTTTAATCTGCATATTAAAAAGTTTCTTTTGTGTTCTGAGCATTGCAGTTTCCCTCCTCTCTTTGCTCTATTCTCAACACACAAGTGGCAACATCAGAAGCTCACTTGAATCCTGAATATGTAAAGGAAGAGCTGCAAAGCATTTGAAACATCTCTTCTAGTTTAATAAGTCTTCTAAAATTTCAGTATTATCCCTTTTTTCTTTTTTTCAGATGAAGCACCTGAAAACTACTCTTGTGAGTAGTGTCAGCTCATTAATCAGCAAGCTAATCCCTTCCTGATAATTTGGGGATGATGTTTTATTTGCAAAAGAGTAATGTATCATAAAAAAGAAAAATGAAAGAAGAGACTATTTCAGGAGAAGAGCAAAGCTAAATCATTCTTGTTAAAACCTTCCTGTGTGACTTTAATAATTCTTATTTCAAGTTATCGTGTTGTTCTTATGTTCTGCCTCACTTCACTGGCTTCTGGACACCAATGCCTACAATGAGTATCTGCAGCAATCTTTCCTTAAAGCGACAGAATAAGCAAGAATACTGAAACGGTAGACTCTAATCCAAAGACTGCCAGTGATACTTTTCTGAGGTGTCATCAAATGTATGATTTCTCTCCATATACCTACAGAAGATCCATATTTCTTACCAGTTTTCTAGGAAACTGAGGTTGACTTCCTGAAACAACAAAGGTTCCTTTAGCTCAAGTTTCTGCTAGGGATAGTGATTCCATCCTTTCTTACTGCAAGCAGTGGATTTTTATTATTCTCATTGTGTCCAGTCAAACGTAAGAGTATGATCATATGTAAACATTGAGAAATGGGATGCCAGCATCTTTGACTCAAAGCAAGATTTTGCTGATTTTTTATATCAGTTACCAGTGGATCAGATCCTCAATTGATGTAAAGAGGCGTTGTTCCATGGAAGCCATTGAAGTTAATCTGATTGTACAAGTTGAAGAACTGTTCATTTAGTATCCAAGACTGAGAAATATTGTTTAGTTAAACCACTGCGATTTGAACACAGCATACCCCAGAGCTAAAAGCAACAGCTTGGTCTAGAAAGTTAAGGTGAGACAGAAACTGTTCAGCAGCAGCTATAAATGCACCCTTGCTGTGAGATGCCATAGGGTACCTGAGTCATTCACATAGGGCTGGCAAATATAACAGATGATCTACAACAGTTTCCTGATTTGGGGTAAAACAGAACCAATTTTCTTTTTGGTAATTTAACTTTGCAAGTAAGCCTCTTCTAACTAACTGAACTCTCTGAAATTAAAGGCATATTTTTCAGACAGTAGTCTGCTTCCAGAGTGAGAAGACCTGATGTTTGTAATTTATGCCAAAGAATGGTATTCAGAGAGGCTCTTGCTTATACTTACTGGTATAAGAACCAAGGTCAGCCAACTTTATTATGCACCAAATTGGAGGGTCGGAAGCAGAAGAGTGTAGAGGGGTCACACAGGTGGGGAGGAGTGGACAGAGCAGGTGACCAAAACCTGACCAACCGGGTATTCCATCCCATCTGCATCCTGCCGTATAAAAGCTGAGGCATCAAAGAGTCAGCTCTCTTTCTTCAATGGCCGGCACCCAAGGAGGATGCTGTCTGTTCATCTGCCTCTGATCCCGATCCATGGATTTCTGAATTCAGTTCCCAAGTTCAGCTCCTGTTCATCACTGAGTCCAGTCTGGGACGTTTCCAGTGGCTGACAGTGATGTGATCATCATCCTGGAAGCTTGATACAGTTTTGTATTCATTGTATAAATTTCATTATTTTTTAATTAATATGATTATATTTTCTTTTTAGTATTTTTTTTACTAATTTTTAGTATTGCTATTTCATTAATGTAGTTTAGTTTCTTTTAAACTCATAAGTCTTTCTTTCTGTCATTATTCTCTCACTTGGGAGAGGGGCCATCCCAGCCCAAACCACAACAAAAAGATATCCTTGCACCTTGGAGGCAGCAGTTGGAGGCTACACGATACCCTACAAAGTCCAAAATGGCATGAGTTGTCTATGTGTGAGCAGCTGAATCAAGCCCTTAGTTTTTGTGACTGGAGTTAGAACAGACTTAGGATACGCACAGCACTCACTACGCCAAACCCTTGGTTGGTCAGCCAAGATCTCCTGACTACACTAGAGTTTGGCTGGTTTTCATTAGCTGAGAAAAGGGCCAAACACTTAGGGAACATGTGCAATGCAGAACAGGACCTGCTGCATTGATACTGAGATTGGCACTAACTCATGGCCGTTATCCAGTAGGAGGAAAGGTATCCAGGTGGATATATAGAATCAAACTTATTTTTTTTCCCCTGTCCCTAGTCCAGTTAATTTTTATGCATTCAGTGCAGACTAAAATAACTTCACCAAGAGGTCTGCAAAACTTCTGCTGTAAAGGCTGCCAGCTATTTCAGTGACTAGAAGACTCATGCTGATTAAGTGAGATGAAGTTCAAATTTTGTCAACCAAAGGGTCCCCACATCTGAGGGGAGTACTCCAACTATTGAGTTATTGAATTGAAATGCACCATGTTTTTTGTGATGCCTCAAAACATGCTTGTTTTAGGCAGTTAACCTTATTCAAAGTTTATCTGCATTTTGGCCCTCTCAGTCAGATCCGCAGTCAGTTGTAGGGATCAAAAGTTAGTAGAGAAAGAGAAATATTTTGAATGTGTCTGTAGTCTGGAAACCTAACATGGCAATTAAGCATTAAATTTGAGGAAAAGTGAAGAAGAACTTCATGATCAAATAAGCAGCAACCTGGTTCTAAAAGGCCATTGTCTTAGCTTCTGCTTTTATTCAACCGGTGCAGTTTCTCCTCATGAAATGACACGGCTGAGAGGCAGGAGGGTTGGTCCTGTAGTCTACTCTGCTACTCACTGGCTATGCACACATGTGTAAATCACTTTTCCTCCATATCTGTTTTCTCTCCCACTGTTCTTAACTAGTCTTTAGGCATCATGAAGCACAGACTTCAATGCACAATGCAGCGCATTATGTAAGGAGGTTTTGGTCTGCCGTAGGTCTCTGTAATTCACTAAAACATACCTCTTGGGGCTATAAAAAATGCCACTAATTTTCCTCTATCTCTCTGGGAAAATTTGCCTTTGCAGTTTAGACTAGTCACACATACGATGGGAAAATTTAAAAGCAGTGCAAAAAATATTGTAGGTGTTCAAGGCCAGGCTGGATGAGGCTTTGAGCAGCCTGGTCTAGTGGGAGGTGTCCCTGCCCATGGCAGGGGTTTGGAACTAGATGATCTTTAAGGTCCCTTCCAGCCCAAACCATTGTATGATTTTATATATATTTTTATATGTATATATAAAAAATAAACATTGTTTCTTGTATTAGGGTGTTACGTATTAAAAATTAATTCATAACTATGCAGAAGAATTAAGAGTAAAAACTGTGGATCTATGCAGAGACACATATAATACATACATACATGACAGGAACAGATTGAAATATCTCTTCCCTCTTTTTCAAATCAAGAGGTCAATTTGGTTTCAATTATCTGTATTTTTTGACCTCCATGGAACCATTGGAGAAATCCGTCAAGTTCTTGAGAGCAAGACTTCAAAATACAACTTCAAAATATGACTTTGATTTGAACTACTTGCACAGTGATGCATTTTGGAAATTGAAATTATACTCCAATCTGTTTTATTCTTTTTGAACAACATGAAAAACCCACCCTTTTTTGGCATTTCATTGTTATGTTTGTGTTCTGAAGTGCTACCACGTATGTATGCAAACTAGGTGGGCAGAAACTTCTTCTGTCATAAAGTACTGATTTGCTGATATACCCATATACCTAATTATAAAAAAGCCACTCAATAAGGGGACACTTCAGCTAGATATTCGGATAAACCAATATTCCTGGGAAATCTAAATTGCAATCTAAATAAAAGTTGCTTGTTCCTGCCTAATGAAAGATTATTTGAATGACAAAATTAAAAAAAACCAAACAAACACACAGACACCCCCCCACACCCTCCCAATACAGCTTTCCAACATAAACAGATGTATGAACCATGAAGTTAGAAAAAGATCAGATCTTGAGACACAGGAGCATACATAGCTGCTGAGATTAAATACTCGTGTTTCCTCTCTGTGGCACTAACCAACAACAGACCCTGGGGATTTGTGCATAAGAAAAAGGTGGTGTTCCCTGGAGCGCTCTCTTGCCCTGATACCTGTTGTGGAGCTACAGTCGATGCTTTTGTACTAAAAATGGCTAACTGTTACTGTCAGGAGAAGAGATGCTATGGAGGAGTGCATAGGTGGTCTTGAGTCACTCGCGTCAGCCTCTGTGTAGCCTAGAGGAAACATTAAAATCCATAATTTCAATCTCAATCTAATCTGGCACATGAGCTCTTTAGTGACTATTCCCTCTCTAAAACGATTCTTAGTGTGCAAATAAGAATGTTGCACTCTAAGGGGATGTCTCTCCTACAAAAATTATGAGGAAGAGGGTTACTGTCTGGATGGTGGTCCAAGCAGGGATTCATTTGACCAGACATCTAGAGCTCTGCTAGTGACTCTAAACTCTGTAGTTATGGGATTAGATTAAGTTGCCAGTGGTGTTTCTTATGCATAACTTTTTCTAATGCATGTGTCCAAAATAGGTTAGGCAAATCACACCTCTAAGGTCTCGTCATTCTCTACCTACTCTTGGGAGACTACCTTAGAGGTAATATTGTGCATATAATATGAATGTTTCTTCCGTAGAGAGAAAACCTGAATGTCCAAAATGTGTGATTACTAGCCTATGTTGCAGAGGATTTGCAGACCAGAAGTAAAACATGAAGGTGATTTATTAAGATCAAATTACCCCTGAAGAGTCAAAACCCTTTCATCATATCGTTGTGATTTGTGTCCTGTATTGCAATCAGTTCACTGATGTACTCTTTCAAATGATAAAAAAGTCCAGGGTAATGGAAATTAAATTTTTCAGTCCGCTGAATGTAGTCTGTGTAACAGTTAATTCTTTCTCAACATCACAAAACAATGTTTTTCTGCATTTCAGTTATGTTGTGCCAGCTTTTATGTCTTATAAAGTTTTTTTTCTTATATTTTTCTAAACTTGGACTAGTTTAGGGTGTCTTGACCAGAGGGTGTTTTATGGTGAGTCTTCAAATAAGGTTATTTTTTTCCCATTTAGAGTTTGACAATACTGTTAAAAATACAACATTTTAACATATATTTTGGTCATTGTTCATGAAGATTTAGTTTTATGCATGGACTGCATATCCAGCTGCACTTCAAGGAAAATTGTAATAATACTGTCTCACATATAGAAATAATAGAAAGATGAAAATGGGATTGAAGTAGGAAACAATCAAGCAGAACAAATATCTTTCAATGCGTATATTCAGACAAAAAGTAATGAGTTCCGCTAACTGGCCTTCTTTAGGGTCAGTCCAAGTTTCTTTAGGGAGAAGTGATCCCCCTCATACAATTTCAGTAACTGCTAACTAAAAAGATATGGCAAATATAAAGCAAGTTAACATCTTTGATGTGTAAGAGGCCATTACTTTTTTTAAAAAACCCTCACATGTAATATACGCTTTTTGGCATTTTTCCATCCTTTAGGGTTTCCATTCAATATTTTTTGTTATGTCACTGATGTGCCATAAAATGTCATAATGTTATTGATCTAATGTCAGGTCAATGGCATAAGAAGGCTTTGGAATGACAACTTGAGTAGAGGGATTGTTAAATTTAAACTGATATGTTTGCCTTACTGTCAAAACAGTGCACAGTCCTTCAGCTCATCCAGCTACCTAGCTGACTGAACGAAGCTGATTTCAAAAGGCAATGCATCAGTCAATATTTTTGGAAACAAGCTATATTGTTCCTTTGCGGCTTTTGGTTTTGTTTTCTCCCTGTCACACTCTCTTCAAATCTAAGTATCAGGTTATAAAGATATTTATTTCACCTTAACATTGCCTTTGAGCATAGAAAGTGCATGTTGATACCTTTAATCTGTAGGTCAACTCACCAGCAAATAAACTGAGTAGTTAAAGCTGCTAAGAAGATTTCATTTGCTTAGAGATTTCATTGCATTTCTCCCCACTGTATCAGTTTCTAAGAAATTAATCACATTTATATGATATTTGTGATCCTCTAGAACTGTTCTGCACGGCACAGGTCTCTGTTCTCTTTGAGTTTCTCTATTCTGCTTCCATCAAAATCTATTTTCTGAGATGTGTTGTTGGATTCTTCTATACATTCTGTTTGCTTTAGGGAGAGTCATCCTCGGTGGCCTTTCTAAGGTGGGAAAAAGGTGCTTGTTTCTGCTGCCCATGAGTAACAGAAAACACGTCAGATCTCAAATGGTGGTAGTTCTTAATCAATGGGCAACTGAGTCAAACCTAAATAATTAGGGCATGATTTCCTTAAATTTCTTTTGATATCTTTTTCAGGATAAAAACCTTCTAAAATAGACACTGAGATATGTTGGATTAATTCTTCTTTATTTTGCTCCATTGATTAGAAAGGCAGTTTAAGATGGCCTTCTCAGGAAGTAGGTGTCTGTTCTATAGACATTTACATTTGGTCAAGAAGAACCTGACCCCTCTTACCAGGTGAGGGTGCTTCTCACATGATTTTTGTACCAGTGCAGGTAGTCAGATGTTTTGGTTTTTTTCTTCTTTGTTAGTAAACTCATGTGTCAGCCAATAATACACTAGCAAAGAAAGTATTTCCCAGTTCTCTTTTTCCTTTGTCATCACGGAAAAAAGTTAAAAAAATAAATGTCTTCATTTTGACATTTTTAACTGAAGCATTTTCATTGGTATTTCAAAATGGTTTTATTTCAAAATGGTTTTGTCTGTAAATGTATTGACATTAATTTTAAAAAGATTTCCAAAGAAGAGAAAATACTTAACTTCAATTTGAAAAAAAAAGTTGTTCAAACTTGCTTCCCATTTGTTAAGAAAACAAAGAAAAAAATCAACAGATTAACTCATATTTTGCTTAATTTTTCAAAGCAGCTGATAAAAAGATAAAATTATATACACTTGCCATAAGCCTGAATATCAAGAAAAACTCTGCCCTTTCCCAAGCTCTGCTTACTCCTCTGTAGCTCAGCACAATCTCCTTTGAGACAGTCTACCTCATTACCTTTGTATGTACTTCTTTCATCAAGGTATCTAAACTGTCTTTAAGAACCGTCTCACCTTGGTAAAAAGCAACACAAATAACTTTTCCAGAGAACAACCACCATATTTCAGGCTTGAGTCCATTGTACTCTTTGGAGTGCAGAAAATGGCTACCAGACTTGTGAGCAGTTGAAGTTATGATTCCTTGGTTTTGTGAAACTCCACCTGGCTGATTTTCTTGTGTCTAGTAATGTGGTTGAGCTTCAGGTTTTCCCTCTAATTTTCTGTCACAACGATCCAGAAACTCAAGGGTAGAATAAGTTCTGTATTCTTAGGAAACCTAAGGTTAAACAAAGGCATGGAAATAGCATTAAATATTTGGGGCCTTGGGGACTGTCTAGAGTGAGAATACTGAAGCATCTTCTGAAATTAACTTTTCTAATTCCTTCATTTACAAATGGGATAATAAAAAAAAAAAAGTCTCTAGGACTGTACTGATTATAAGTGTTTTGTTAATAGCTCGAGACAAGTGGCAAGAAAATGCCTCCTTCCAGGCAGCAAGAATTTTGAGTACATGCAAGGTCAATGCAGGAACAAGAGGCCTCACAGAAATAGGTTACCCTATGCCAGCTGCTCCCTGCTAACAAAGCCTAGCTGCATTCTCCTGCAAAGTCCCTCTGCATGTGGCCATGGATGTAAAATAAAAAATGACAGCAGATAACAGAAATTAGAAATGTAGTGAAGAATCTTGAGACAACACTCAGACTTCAGTTTTCAAACTGAAGTTTTCAAACTGCAACTTCTATAAACTACAACTATCAGCAGAGCAAACATGACTGCATGCATTTAAAAAAACAACACGAAAAGACAGCAAATCATCCCTTGAATAAAGAGGACCTCAAGAGACTTATTGGTGCCCAACATGGGGCACATGGCAACTCAAACCCTGTTAGGTACCTATGTATGGTAACTGAACTGATACACCAAGCTCTTTTAACTCTGGCGAGGAGATCTTCACTGACTGCAGTGAGGAGCTTAGGCAGGTGGTTCAGATGTAGACCTCCACAGAGTATAAGAAATGAGTCAGATCAGATGAAACTGTACGTGTAAACATTTTATTCACTGCTTCTCAGTATTACCTAGGGGTTTCTGTCTCACGCAGAAACTGCAATGCCATCCTTTTATGCCAGGGAACCTCACAAGTCATCATCCGACACAATTGAATTATTGCAACTTAATGAGTTAGGACTCATCAACTGGACTGCAGTAATTGACTGCGTGCTCTTAGCACAGGGAAAAAGAATAAAATGCATTAGGCTAAGAGTTAGTGACAGAGGTTTAAGCTTACATGTCTCATTTTGCATTTGTGAAAGAACAAAACTGTGCTGAAAGGTGAGCTACTACAGCTCACCTGATAAGCAGCCACTCATTAAGTCACAATGGCTCACTCCTACATCTGAACCATAGCTCACACTTTCAGGGGAGTACTCTTTAAACTCTTTAAAACAAATGAATCTTTGAAAATTTATAGAAAATGAGGGTCTAGCTGTTTGCATTTTCTTGATGCAGAGAGTGTCCCCTTGTGCACTGTACTCTCAGGAATAAACAAGTGATTTACATGCTTGCAGAATTAAGGCCTTGGAGCATGTTTTTAAAAGAACAAAGGTCAAGTTGCTTGGATGGTTCATATAAACGTTGTATTTTAAAAAAAAACCTTCAAAGTTGTTAAGCCAGGATACTTCCCTCCTATTCCGTCCATGTGAATGTGATGAGCTTTGGTATACCAAACATAAAGATTAAAGGCTGAGGAGTCTTTTACAGAGATGAACTTGGTGCTTTTTTATTTGAAGTTTATGTCAAGGCAAAGACAGAGATTTCTAGGTCCTGTTGTACATTAATTTTTCCCCC
The DNA here is from genome assembly GCF_964199755.1 of Larus michahellis. Classification (NCBI taxonomy): domain Eukaryota; kingdom Metazoa; phylum Chordata; class Aves; order Charadriiformes; family Laridae; genus Larus; species Larus michahellis. The sequence continues at coordinate 51,216,159 of NC_133900.1, read as the reverse complement.
CCTGTGTTTTTCTTGGCACCCTCCCCCCACCTTCTGCCTTAAATTTTGGTGAAAACCAAGTCCTGCAATGCAGAATTGCATATTTTAGGTAGCAGAAACATGTATCTGGTCCTGTTATTAGGTTTCACAGAAATGGATTGCAGTTACAGAGATCCTCTAAATACTTAAAGTCAAAGGAGAGGCAAGTTCTCCCTTTCACTCATCACTACTCATTTCAACCTTCTTACCATCAACCTCACCTTCGTAATCCTTTCATATCAAGCTGGTAGCAATAACTTCTGGATTCCCTGGTGTTCATCATTTCTAGGGGTCTGACCATTACTTGCAATAGTATGTCACTTTCTTCTAAGGACCTTGGAGAAGATCTGTGTTGTGAGAGCCAGCCAGAGGATGGAGAGGTCATCTGTGGAGCTATTTGAGGGGTAAGGACATGTGCTTTTGAACAGTGGAAAATAACACATTAAAATTACAAGCTGTGCTTCTGAAATGGTGTAATCAAAACTGTATCCTTGAAAGCTTTCCCAGGCTGAAACTACAACCAGTGCTGCTGCCATCCCATCCCACCTCAGCTGCTTCCAGGCTAATTCAGACACCCATCCGTGCATATTGGCTGCAGCCAGGCTCTTTGTTGCTTTTTCAGAACTGTCCTTAATTTATTTGTGTTCACGGCCTCCTGTTAATGCCATGGTCCCTTCCATAGCTCTTGGGGATGTGACTCTCAGAGAGCCAGTCAGTGCATGACTTGATAACGTCCACTTGCTCTACAGGACCAGTTCCCACTTGGAGTTTGCGACAGCTTAGGTTTTTTTGCAGCAGCGGGCTTCTTTGTGTGGCCACATACTGTTTTGCTGTGTGCCAAAGCTTTGCACAGGCTGGAATCTGATGGAGCAGAGAGAATTGCCAGAGGAGCAGCCTCTCCTTTTAGTGTTCGCAGCAAATGAATTGGTTATGGGAAATGGCAACAGAAACAAGTGAATTCCTTCCTAAGGGATCTTTTTCAGTTACATAGTCTTTATTGGTCTATTGGGGGTTGGACTAGATGACCTTTAAAGGTCCTTTCCAACCCAAACTATTCTATGAATCTATGCTTTGTTATTAGAGAAAGACAGGAGGGGTTCCAGAGATCTCACAAATTATAGATGATCCGCCTTTCAGAAATTTCCAATTTTGAGTCTCATCAGATATATGAGAATTCAAAGGACATATTATGCTGCAAATTATTGCTAATAATAATAATAATAATAATAATAATAATAAAAGTACATAGGAATTTACTTGCCCTGCATATGATACGACAATTTCGTATTATGAGATCTGTAGGATATGCCTTGATAGAAAGTTCCTGTGATGTGCTCTGGCACTATCCTGATGACTATGGCCGATCTGAGATGCTTGTGAGGAAAACATCATAAAAACTGTGAAAACAAGCTGACCATGGGGAAATGTCCCTCTGCCTACTTGTTAGGCAGAACTTTGCTTGCAGCCTGGAATGTGCGAGTTTACATCCCCTTTAAAATGCTTTAGACTCATTATAATCACTGACAATCACCTTTTTCCAAATAAATGTTCAGTTTCTTCATCTTAGCTTGTGGGATTTTAATGTTGTCAGTTTTCTTAATACAGTCTTTTAAAAGGGCAGGAGAAAACAGGAATGAAAGGAATATTTAAGGAGTATTCTTACTCATGGACAGTTGCTTATAGTTTTCAAGAACATACAGATATTTTCTAATGCTGACAATGTATACTATCTAAAATTTGTTTATAGCACAGTTGTGTTAAAACTATTTTAAGTCCTAGTTTATTTTCAAAACATCGTCTTGCAGATATCCATTGACAAGCACAGAATAATGTACAACTACAGGAGAAATACGCTGTTATATTTGGAAAATGGCAATGCATATACATTTAAAATGTGCACTGGGAGTACATTTGTTTTGAACAATTACCTCTAGATTGGGGTCTTCAGTGTATGTGTGGAGATTATTTACATTTTTCAGCCACTGTTTCTGAGTTATTGGGCACTGAGCATTTTTTTATTATTTATTTTTTATGGAAATCTACAACTGTATGTCTGTGTACGTGTACATAAATTTTCTATACAAAAATCCAATCCTATTTTCCAATTCTATCGGAAAATACAAGTTTTGACCAGCTCTAATATGGTTAAGTTTTAGAAACAGGAGATTTCCCTCCACTACCATGAAGTCAAAGACAAGAGAGTAATGTTCCACATGGCATTATAAAAAAAATAAATAATCAGGTTGCTCTTGATTAAGATTACAAAGGAATGAGATGGTAGAAAACCCATCAATATGGAAACAAAGACTGCACATGCAGCCAAGAGCTGTTTCTTGGGTTGGGTAGTTCAATAGACCAATTCAATATGGAATCGAATAATCCAAATAGAATATCACACTCTTTTAAAAATTAACAGGCAGTGCTTAACATCCTGTAATTTCATAAGAAATGCATGCAACAAAGTGAACTATTACCATACACCAACTGTTGAGTGCAGTCCACCTCTGCCAGACTGACACTGGTTTAGATGAGCTATTTGGATGTCAGTATGAAGCACTTGAATAAGCCACATATAGAGAGACTGATGCTTGTGAAAATTAAATTAATTGAAAATTCCAATTAAAACTAATTATTGCAATATTGAATCCAAATGAAGATGGGAAGAAATACTTAGAAAGGGTGACTCTTTCCCCTTATCGTACCTGAAATGTGAAAAGGAAATAAATATAACACAGGAAAGTCTGGACACACTCTGGGGTCCTGTGTGAAGGATTATTGTAGAGCGGAAGAAACACACTTCTTTAAGGAATCAGTATTTCCTTCACTATTGGTCGCTGTCCCAAATCATGCCAATACAGCCTGCAGGTTTTGTGTGGAGACATACATAGAAGCTGGGCTACTATGCTCAGTGATGCAAGATTCATGAGGGCAGAGAGAGAGAGAGGAAAAAAGCAGCTTGATTTTGTAGCCCAGTGATACAGTCACTCATACCAGGGTTTAGTCCATGTTCCTGATGTTGTTCACATGTTTTATTCAAAAACTGTGTAATTCAGTCCTGGTAACAGAGTTTGACATTGCCATCCCCAGAAAGGGAGCACTAGCCACAAGGTTCCCGAGTTACACTGTGTTTTGTTTGGAAACCCTCTAACTTTTCTCCTTTAATTTTGTATTTTTGATAGTGCTGTGATACAGGAGAGATGTAATGTGTATTTGGTCCAGCCTGGTCCCTGTGCAGGCAATTGTTGCGTTCTCCTTGCGGGGAGAAGATGTGCATTTAAATGTCTTCAGCCTCAGGGAAATCTTCGACTTTGTGTCCCGGGATTTCTAGGCACTGGGCTGGCAGAGAGAGGCAGTGGCACCATCCCTGTCTGGCTTTGAGAGAAAAGAGGGAGCCAGTCACTCCTGTGCCAAAGGGAGAACACTCCTTTTCCATAAGGAGACTTAGTTCCCTGAAACTAGGAAGGGAATTCAGAACTGGAAATGCTTATGCCAGTGCCACATGGGTGTTAACTCAAAGCAATGATAAATCCTCGCTTAATCAGTAGGTGCTTCTATTGGTTAATATACGTGCTGACTTCACAACTGGCTGTTACAGATCTCATCCCTCAGTCCTAAATCTGTCTAACATTACTTTGGCTCCTCTGCACCATTTTACAGAAATCCTAATATGCTTTTAGGTCCTTGTCATCGGAAGTATTGGTCTTCCTTTGGGATGAAGTATTTTCAAATGGTGCACTAGAGGCCCATCCATATAGATTGTACCCTAACAGTCCTTCCGAAGTGTCATGCAAGGAAGCAAACCAAATCAAACCAAACCGAAACTGTGACCACTGTTGCGCTGACATCCCTACCGACATGAGTCTTGTGTGCGGGAGCATCACAGATGATACTTCACAGACTAGCTCTATCCCAGCACAATCTGGCATTCCTGATTAACACAGCCCATGAGTCTGCAGTCATCCTTTTTGCTTCTCAGCTGCTGGCTCTGCTGTCAGTAGAGTGGTGCTGCACAATTCAGCAGCAGGAGCACAGGACTGATTTAAAGCCCAGGTGCAATACAACATGCATAAGCACACTGCTGTAAGGCAATTTATACCCTTTGAGCTATTACAATTCTTGTCTTACCTTGTCTTCTTTTAAATAAACTTCTCAGTCTTCATCTCAACGAACTCAAAGGGTACAAATTACTATTCAGTAATCAGCATTCTGAATTCGATTAGACAATAAGAACAACAAAAACAAATCAAGTTTATAGAGTATAAAATCCAAGCACATTTTAAGCAGTAGCTACATTACAGACTGCTAGCTCATTCCTTTGTGAAAGGAAAAGTCACTTTCCAAGTTGTTACAAAAATACCTCTCCATTTATTTATCCATCTGAGAAGACACAGAACGACTGTTAGTGACACTGTTAGTTGTAATGGAACTGTTCAGCTTCTTTACCCTGTATCAACGAGCCCTGAAAGGCATTCAGGTTATAAGATTTTTGAGTTGGAGGAAAACTCAGCTGACATAAATCTATCTGACTTTTGGTGGCATGGATGCATCTGAATCACACACAGTAGACGAGCAGGACTCCAGATGCTGTTAAATGACACGTGCCATTAACTTCTGCAAAGGATCAAAGGACTTTTGCTTTGTTCTGGAAGGACAGTCAAACTCCAGATTGTGGTCAAAAGAAGTGGGAAGAAATAGGAAAAGTTTTAAAAAAGAAATTAAACAAACAAATAGAAAACCACGTGTTTTGATTTAATGTAAACGGAAGTTGTTACTCTCTGATGGTTAATACGTAGAAAATAACAACTCAGGATATAACCTTAGGAAGGAAGAAGCTCCAGTTTTTTAAAGCTGGGTTAATGGGTGAGCCTGTAAAGCCACTGTCTTCACTGTATCAGCTCTGCAGGCCCCCAAAAGGGATTGACTGTCAGAGGCTGGCATTCCAGTACTTCACATTTCTTCTAAATGCTTTTTCAAAACAAGTTAAAAAACAGTCGGACAATATTTTTAAGGTTTAGCTACCGTGGGGTTTGGGAAACAGATCTTATTGAACACATGTATGTAATTTTCCATATTAGAATAATGATACAAATGAGTACGTTCTTCTCCCTGAAAATGGGAGTAAATGAAAGCTGAATGAAATGTACGCTTATTATAAAGACTATTTGCTAAGGCAGCACAGAGACAGGATTTACAGTTACATGCTGAACATAAGGATCCTTTCAAACTTGTTCCTTTTGCTACCAACGTGAATTAAAGATCAAATCCCCAGCTGGTGCAAATTAACATAACTTCAGCAGCCCACTGCTTTTTGAAATACTGTAGTGTATTGCACAATTTGTATTTGTGCTTTCTACTGATCAGTTGTGCTTGCTTACTTTTTTGTCTGAAAGAAGTATGGCATTTTTATAAGCAGCATCTGAGAATCAAGATTATGTTCACCCAGTCCTTAGTTTACTTAAGCAAAAGTCTGGCTTGTCAGGTATCTGTCTTTCCTACTGACATCATACATGTCAGTCAACAAAGACTTCTGCTGTTGCTAAACAGGAGCTTATTAATAAGCATATATGAAGAAGGGAAACACTGAGAAGAGACTGAAGAAAAGCTGTGCTCCACACCCCCAAAACCACAGTTAGCTTAGTTGGTGTTTGGTTCAGCTTGTTTCTCTGCAGCATTTGCAGCAATTCTTTGCAGTGAGAACAGGACCAAGTTCTTCTATTCACAACCGTGAAATATTACTGGAAGTCTTAAGTCTCTTTTAGGATACCCTAGGTGAATTTTCTTTTAATAATGAAAACAAAAATTGAGTTTTATATCAGGATCACACTGGACATGGCTCCAAAAAGTACCCTCTCTCTATGCTGATTCAAAGTCAAAATTTGGTTGGTGTTGCAAGGATAGAAATCAGCAGCATTTGTACTTATCTTCTAGTGTGTGTAAAACCTATTAAGACCAAAATAAATATTTATGCATTGAAGCTAAACAAATTTTAAGCACTTTCACAGAGATATGTGGATTGAAGGAATCTTCACTGCTCAGCTAAGCATTCCTGCTGTTCCACTGAAAAAATTTGTCTGAAGTCCTGAACTGATCTTTAAAAGTTAATTAACATTTTCCCCAACCTTTAAATTTTTTGTCTCTTTTAATCAATTCAGTTGTTTCATGGAAGTATTATTTGGATCCTTTTTAACAAAGCTCCCTTAAGAGGGTGAAAAGAATGATTAAGATGTGTGCATACATCCGTACATGTACGCATGCCTCTGATAAAGTATATTTTTTTATTCATAAACCACAAAAAGAAAACCTTCAAGTCTGGCTGGAGAGACAATTTAGAGAGATCTTCCATAAAGCAACTGACATGCAGTTTTTCCTACTTTTGTTAGAAGATTCTTCCTTTTAATTGTTCAGTATTTACAAAAAAACCCAGCATTGTCTTTTAGTTTAAGTGTTGATATTTTCCTTGAGTTGGCTTTCCATGTTCAGAAGGAATGTTTTGTGATCTGAAATCAATACTAATGTGTGAGAGAAAAGGAACCTGTTGTATCCACACATCATTGTTGATGCTGTGTGAAGCGTGGGCTCCATGTTATGTGATAGAGATGCCAAAGCGTTTCCTCCTCTCCTCCACATAGCATTTTTACTGTGATGGTTTATTTATCAGTGTGTTTAACCTCCGTTATGAAGGTCTGGATGAACTAGTAATGTTTTCTTGGAGCTATGTTGCTTGGTGAATAGTGTCCTTTCTGCAGTATGGTAGCTTTCCTGCTTCTTCTGCATATTTTTCCTCTGTCTGGAGGACTTTTCCTCCTAGGGAACACAGAGCCCAGGCATGCAGCAAAACATGTGTTTAACCTTAATATATATTGGAATTTAATTCAAATCAAGGACAAATTTTTCTCTCAAATCCTCTTTCTTACACTAGGAGGCATGTCAGGGTAGATACGCGTCCCACAACAGGATGTTTGTCCCTAATGCTCGTTTCCACCCCTTGGGACCCCCTCGGTCTGGCATCCCCTTCTTCTCTCATCTTTCTGTCAGGGACTCTCCAACCTCCCATATCTTCCCTTCGGCTTTTGCCTCTTCATAGACCTTTTTTTTCCACAAGTTGTTCTATGTGCTGTGTTATTTAATTTTAGCTACATATTACCAATAAGCCCAGACTAGAATTTCTTTAGGGCAATAGTTCTGCCTATACATGGTACTTCAAGGTGCCATCCTGTGTTATCAGTTGTTGTGATTAATAATTTAAATTATTAGTAATAGCATTGCTACTATTATTGCTTTGCTCTATTTCTATATAGCCACATTGCTTTTTGCTTTATTCACTATTACAACAGCCCATCTCCTCTTTTAAGACTTTCTATTGTCCCTTCTCATGCATCATGATTTAGCACTAGTTATTTTGAATAAATATTCTCAAACAAACTATCTATCTGGCTGGAGTTGTCATCCCCATTTAATTTTTATTTCAGTGCAGTGTCACTGTCAGCTGTACTCTGGGTCATCTGTGATACACTGAAAACGACAACTACAACTAGCAAAGCTGTCATGATCCAACAGGGACACTATCCATGATTCAATTTAAAAAAACAGAAAGAATTTAATGGGCAGAAGGGATGTGGCAAACAGGGAAACTGTAGACTTTAAAAAAATAAAGTTTATATCCACTGTAAGGAAGTAAATGAATTAAAACAGCAAACATGCCTGAAAAGGAACAAATCACTTTGGACAGCTCAGCTAACAGTACGGTCTTATTCTATATACACTGTAGATGTTAAGAAACAAATTGGTATTTTGAAGTATGGCAGCAGAGAATTAGAATTGAAAAATAGGAGAATAACATCAATATTATGCAATTACTGTGTGTCTGTGGTGGGAAAACCAGAGTCTGCAGAGAGTTAGGGGAGCCAAACTACACGAACGTAAAGTTTACAGATGTAATTTAATTCCTGTGGAAAGTTAAAAGTTGAAAGGTCCACATACCAGAGACATACGTACACACAGAAAAACAGAAAAGTAACAGTTCTTTATAAACTGTGAACAGAAAATAGGAAAGAATGTAAGAATAAGTGTAAGGATCTATGGTTGATGGGAATACAATTTCCTCCAAACTTCAGGTTGCGATATTTTTCCAAAGAATCTCTGTACTGTTCAAAGGGGAAATACAGGGTTCCCTTTATCCCTGCATGCAGAAGGGGTCTGTTCATTTCCATTCCTTCATGACCATGAACAGCACAAGTTTTTCCCTAAAAGAGAATTCAGTTAAAGTCTACTGATCAATGCTGTGGAGGTTGCTGTTCACAACCTCTAAGGAAGAGATTGAGCAAAAATGTTAGTTACTAGTGAATTCTTCCTTCTTTGACACTGCTATGTCAGCATATGTTGTCAAGAATTACATGAAAATGGTTTGTGTTGGTTTGGGCACAGATTTTTCAAATGATCTTTAGAAGTTATGTTAAACCCAAGGCATGAATATATATGAGATATAAAACCAAATCCCCTAATCCACACAGGAATGGAAAACTCCTCAAGTACTGGCACCAGCAGCAAAATAATACATTTTTTTCCATCAGAATAGAGAAATCTGAAGGAAAAGATGTCACAGATGTAAATAGAAGTGTGTGTATATATATATATCTGAAGCTATATCTAAAAATGCACAAAAATAACTGTTGGGATTTGGATGTTCAAATTCCATGAAGATAGTTTCCATTTAGAAGCTTTGATTCACCTATCCTAAATATCTAGAGTCAAAAGCAAAAGCATCAGTTTTACTTCTAGCCTTCTCCTTGACCAACCATGAGGCTAAAGATTGGTCAAGAATTTCATACAAAATCGTATGTTCTGAAAAATAGCCATTTAAAGAAATGGAAACATCTTTAACAGTGAGAGCACCTAACATTGAGGAACAAGTTTTTGTGTACCCAGAAATCACTGGTTTTATGTAAATATTTTTCATGTATTCATATTATTAGAGACATTGAATCAAATCAAATGATAATTCCATATGCAGTCTTGTATAATGTGAATGAAAATATTTTTTACAATCTTCCTTTTTAAGTAAAATTCATTTTTGGTATTTTTCTTTTTTTATGAATCAGTAAGATCATTTAAAAACTTTTTAAACTCTTATTTTTAAATGAAAAAAAAAAGCGGGGGGGGGGGAAGAAGATGAAGGAACCAAAAGGAGAGCAGACATCAGAATAATTGAGACAAATATACAGAAATTCTAAAAATCAAATATGTTGAGGCTGTGAAAGGATTTTTGTTTTTATTGTGTTAATAAAAAAAAATGCTTTTTCCCCTTACTTTTAGCTAGCTATGATTCTGTGCAGTGATTTCTTAAACTTGGGAGTTTTATACAAGACCTATATGAAACTCAGGGGCACTGTTTGAATTACCCTGTGTCCCTCAGTGCCTGAGTCTGTCTACCTGCAGAGTTATTTGGCTTGTTCCCAGTAAGAGCTGAAGACTGAGCCCACAAGCAGGCACTGGAGATGATCAGGGAGTTTGAGCATGGTCATGAACTCAATCTGAGCTAAAGTGTCGGTACAGATATAACCTCTTTCATCTAACGTTAAGATAGCCCAAATTTTCCAGTGCTATGTTTTGGCACATTTCATTGGCATATAAAAGAATGTGATGAAATACCTTAAATGAATTTTTGGCCTAGACACAAGCAAATACGATAATAAAATATACTGAGGCAGATTAAAATGGAAAAGTCTGGTTTTAGAATCCAGGAAAGAGGAAGAAACGCAAGAGGGTTTTTGCATGTAGTTGCCTAGGGATGAACAAAAAGTCCAAATCAGAATTATTTAAGAGTTAATGTTCTGCGTCAAAATAAAGATGACTTAATAAAGTTATGATGCCAGCCTTCCACAGCCACTGTTTGATAAAAAAGTGCTATGTGATAGGAATTTTTCCCTTAAATAAAAGCCCTATAAAGAAATAGTATAGTCTGATCCTTATACAAAACTGAGAAAGAGGGAAGAAAAATACAAGATGAAGTCTTGACATGGGCGTTGTAAAACCAGGTACAAGGCAAAACTTACGAGACGAGCAACAATAGTTATTCCAAAAGGACTGAAATAGAGCAAGTAAACAAGGTATCTTACTCTGAAGAAGATAGGAGGGAAAGCCTGAAGAACTCGGAGATCATATTGTGTTGTGGCAGCAACAAAAACATTCTGATTTTATTCATTGTATTCAACCCTTTAAGGGTCTCAATTTTTTTCTGTCTTAGAGGATACTCTCCCCAGGTTTTGTAACATATATTTATGTTTTCTGATTCTTCTTTATGAAATTAATGATAGTCAATATTTTATTTTCCAGCAACAATTTTTGTGCATTTGCGAAAATATGTTTCTAATGCATAATAGCCAGGACAGTCTTAAAATTATAAAGCATAATTTAACTAAGGCTAAAGGTAAAGCACCTTGGAAAAATCGTGCCTTTTGGTCTAGGTCCTGAGTTTATAAAAATCAGGAGAGTTTCATTTATGTCCACTGAGACACTGGAATGTGTAACTCTGGGACACATCTCATGTCCTGAGGTTAAGCTTCAAAGGTTAGGTCAATGCTGACTTTCAGACCGGCAAATCAGCTGTTATTTCATCCTTAATTCTAATTTGTATTGCTTGAAAATGGAAAGAAGGAATATGGTAAGAAAGTCAATGAGGGCTTAAAAGAAACTAGAGGGTATTTCCTCTTGCCTACCCTTATACCTGTTTACACACACTTTCTGCCAGACAAATAGCTTCATCATGTTTATATCCTTTATAAATCTATCTTGTGAGTCTTGATCCACTGGCCAGTTACCTTAATATAAAGTCTAAAAGGATGAATACAGTTCTATGGAGGCATTTCAGAAAAATAAATATGTTAAATAAGATCTTTTTTTAAAAAGACACATACAAATCCTTCTCTGCTGGAGCTACAAAATGTCCCAGTAAATGTCAATGCCAGTGTTGCCCAGGTGTGCTCAGCAGCTGAAAGTCAGGCCTCCAGAAACACCTTTATTGGAAACTCTCCCAAAGGAAGCATTTACCAGGGAAATGCCTTTTCTTAATAGGCAAAAAACCCTCTTCAGAAGCATTAATGCATTCCTCTACTGATGAAATAGATTCTTCCTTCAGTGACACACTAAAATTCAAGGCTGGCTGATAAAGTTAATGCAATAAATATGGATGTGAGGAGGAAAGAAAAGAGACAGGGAGGGTAGAGGGAGAATAGATAAACAAAATTCAATTTCATGAATACATATATATATATATTGGTATATACATACATATATATATACCAAGTAGAAATAGAAAATGGAGTCTTGCATTTTGTGGAGACTATTGGGGAAAAGTCTTAACTGCATTAAGCATCAAAATGAAAAAAAAAAAGAGGGGGATCTTTAATAGTACTGAGTCTACAGGGAGCTACAGGTCACACAATACCACCTGATGAAAACTTCATTGCCATAGAGTTTTTGTGCTTGAGGGACTAATCCAACCAGTATTTATAATTATAAAATCTAAATGGAACAAAACTGTGACTGAGAGCACTCATTACTGTGAAGTTGAAAGAACTGGACAGAGTAGATAAATCATGAAGGAAGGCTTGGTGAAAACAAGGAGCAATGTGCTCCATTTAGATACCTCTCTGAACATTTTGGCCTGAGCCATTCTGACTTGGATAATGTAGATGAATGGTAGATGACAATAAACCAATGGCCCCTTTCTCATGCATAAGTAATAAAGTTATCCCTTGCCATAGCAGTAATTACCACCATAATCAGCGTAATCCATCCATTTAAGATCCCTGCTATGTATTTCAGACAGAGAAAATACAATTGTATTGGTTTTAAGCAGTTTTGAGGCTCTAGTAGCTTTAAAAACTAAACACCAAAGCTGTGAATCTCCATGTGCATTAGCAATTGTTTTTCATGTATACTAGAAAAGGTTTAGGTTACACTGATTTCGTTTACATTAGGTGCTGATTTGCCTTGTTTGATCCTACATACAAGCAGAACCCCTGTCTACGACATTGCTTTTACAGTCTTTGTGGTTGTAAGAGATGAACAAGATCTATAAGATCTGATCCAGAAAATAATTGTAATTGTAAAACCAAACGAATTTATACACATGACTACATATATACATCCAAGCAAATGAATGTAATGGGAGAAATATATTAATATTCTTCAAATAGGTGAATGTTAGCTTAGTTGTTAATGAATATAAAAGTAAATAAGAGAGAGACTACAAGTGAGCTCATAACTGGATCTCTGATTTTATAAACTCTTCAGCCACTAACTCATTCTCTGTTTCTCTTTTGCACCTCTTGAGCTAGGTATCTCCCAAACAATTTTAGAGCTTACAGAGGAGTACAGATGTGAGCCATCAATGTTACATTCTCTTGAAACTGTTCCCCGTTCCTCTTTTGTTTATTAGTGTAGACATGATCGATCAAAAAGAATTATTAATATTCTTAATTGGACAAATTTTTTTCTTCAGTTACAAAACTATGAGCAATGTCACGAAGTATCTCTTTCTGTCCCTGATATAGTTAACATCCCTATGAAATTTCTGCAGCAGCAGCATTACAAAATATTTGTATCTTCTTTTATAGTTTTGATTTAATAAAACTAAATAAAACTTTGTAAAAAAATCTGAGAGATAGATAAAGTGCTTCTGGCTTCTTGCGGGATGGGAGAATGTTTTTATTGAGTTTGAAAAGAAACAATATAAGTGAAAGCACTGAACTGAGGTTATCATGGCCTTTGCAAAGTTTGGTAAATACTGTTTTTACTGAGCATACTGTACATTTTAAATTACCCTCCTCCTTCTGTCCACATCTACCCTATGGATTCTGCTATGTCATTTTCTTTTAGCGAGGTCTTTTATTGATCGTAACAATATAGAATCCATTTAAAACATAATTACATGGCAAAAGCTTAAAAATCTTAATTTACTTTGAGCATATCTTCCAAGTTTATCCACTGAGATTTTGGGAGCTTTTTGACATGCATTATGTGAGTTTCAATGTAGTGTTCTTCAAGAAAAAAAATAAATTACTTAAACAGGTGTTTCTTGTCTTTGCAATATGCTAGCTGGTCTTTCCAAAAAGAAAAGAAAACAAATGAATAAAATTTATGGAAGTGATTCTTTTCCCTCTGGCAAAGGCAAGAATTTCAGCATTTTTATGGAACATTTTAAACGCAGCAACTTCTATAGGTCAAGAGATCTTTGTGCTAGGTGCTGCACAAAAATATAAAGTTGGTATCTGCATTAATGTTTTTACTCTCTAAATACACCGCTAATTATCAAAGAGTTAAGTTCTAGGTGGGATTTTCCTTCAGTTTAGCATGAAAACTGAATCCTGCTTCATAGTGTAATGACTTGGTGACTGCCAGTTTCTGCCTTACCGGCATCTAAGTTTATAGGACCTTGCAAGTGATCTTACCAATACAGAGGGAATACCCCAATTACAAAAAAATCATCTGTGAACATTTGCTTCACATATTGGTCTAGAAGTGAACAATGAGCAGAACCTCAATCAGTGCATGTGGAACTGGCAGCTGAGTGATCCTTGCAGTTCTTCCCCTGTGCTGACTCGCAAAGGGCCTTTTGCTACGACCGCCAAGAAAACAGCTGTGGCTCATCTGCCCCAGTTAAAGTCTTGTCCGTGGGGCATCTGTTGCTTATCTCTGTGACTGAGTGTATTAGCATGTGTAATTTCATCTATTCCAAAGAAGAAGTAAGATTCAGCCTTCCCAGGGTGAATTGTGGGGGTTATGCCTATTGGTAGCACCAGCACAACTGCATGCCCGTTGGGGGTGCATTGGAACACTCAAGTAATGTCCTTACCTGGGGGAGCAAGTTGCCTGTCTGGGGAGATATAAATGTCTGGAGAAATTCTGCGATAAAAGTCACAATGTAATTATTGGAATACTGGGCAGAAAATCTGAAACAAATCACAACTGACAGATTTCCAGTACCCATTGCTCTGGTCAGGGCCCAAAATAACATCATTGTGAAGTCCAAGTCCATCATTTGTCAAACACAATATTTCTACAGTGGCTATTGCGACGTGGTTCAGATTACAAAATCACTAGTGCCGATGTGAGCCAGAAGTTTGGTGCAGAACAGAAAATACCAAGTGGGAGAACTGCTTGTGGTTGAACACTGTCTGACAAAAATTCTACAGGTAGGTTTAAAAGAGCAGTTGACATGAAACTGTGGTTTTATTTTACCAAAGCTATGAGAATTGAAGACTCACACACCTACTAAACTACTAGCAACCATTGCTAAAACCTCCTTTTCAAATACATATTTTTCTCCAGTTTACATAAACCAGCCCTTGATTTTAGATAATTCAAGGATATGGTTCTTCTTCGACATCGTGGCATGCTTTCTTGATTAGAAATCTGTATCAGTGTCTTTCTGTGAATGTCCCAGAACATCATCCATACAAATGTTAGAATATATATCAATAAAAAAGTGAGGATAATGAAAAAAAAAAACAAAAAAACCCAAACCAGGTTAGCAGTCTAGGAAGAAAAAATTGAGGGATACTCATGTACTTATGAAAATCTTCATTTACCTAAATATGTTTTTTTTTAAAAAAGAGGCCTTACTGAGAAGAGGAGGAGAATACATTATTGATCCAGTCACTGCAATCAGAGAGAACAAGTAATGGTCTTCATTTCTATCAAATGTATCACGAGTCAGAATGAAGGATGATCATATTTATCCAACAGTAGAAGATGGACAACTCCGCCCTGGCAGTCATGGGGTCCAAATTCCTAATTTTACAGTCTGTTGTGGAACAACAACTTCTGCTGTGAGACAAAATATGCATCCACATAAAGGAGAGTGCTTCCAGCTTGTCATGTGTATCCAGCCATGAGCACGTGTTCCACTTCTGTGCTGCATGGGCATTCAGCTACTGGGACAGCAGTCTTGCCCAGAGGCTTTTCTACATCTTCATGACATGAAAAGAAATGGGTCTGACAGAAGCTTCCAGGCTATGGTCTCTGCCAGTAAATCACTGGTTGACCTGTGACAAACAAAACATCTGTAAACATCTGTCAAAAAAAAGGGTAAAGGTGATTCTGCCACAGTGCAGATGAAGGAGTAGATGACCTGTCAAGTTGTCTTCTGTTCTCTTATAAATTGAAGTAAAAGTGAACTACACTGTGGGTATGTAGTGGAGGGTTTGCTTTATGCTCCTCTCTGTTATGAGCACGGGCATTCTCTCTTATGTGAAGCGGTTATAGCAATCTTCAGGGAGTTCGTTGATTAGGGGAAAAAAATAAATCCATTTGTAGTTTTCTTTATTATAATGCAAAGGAAACAGGCATTGTTTTGGAAAGCATTGAGCATAAAGCCAAATGTGAAACACACTGGGACTCCATTCATAAAATTCATGAGACAGACAGACAGACATTTATTTCTGTAATCCAAGGATTTCTCCAAATTCAGTGACAGAAAATGCATGTAACATTTTTTATTGTGATGCATCTGACTGTTGCACAGTTAGCTGTGAAAAGGTAAACCTGTGTTTTGGAGAAGGGAAGATGTTAATGAGGTTTCAAATACTGATGCATTAATTCCTTCATTCATGTTATTTTGCCAGTCACCTACTTAGCATTCAGTAGAAAACTATTGTTTTCCACATCTCAAGGAATAAAGGTAAACAGCAATTGCTTCTTAAAGAGACCTGAATAAAATGTTTACCTATAATTTCTTTGTAGGAAACAACAGCAACAACCTAACACCAATGAAAAGACTGTCAGTTTTCTAAGGAGAGAGAGCCCGTTCCACCTCACAATGGTGAATCATATAATCTCAATTCAGAGCTGACCTACACATCTTATTAAAAATTCCTTTCAGTCTAGCTAAGACCGTAGAGGTGCATATAAATCATGTCTTCCATGTTCTTTAAACTGATAAAAACATTTCATTAGTTACTTGTTCTCTAAATTTGTAATGCTAGCACCACTGGGATAAAAGTGGAGGCTAGTACCATCTGAAAACCCACATTCTGGCTGACAGTATTTAAATAATGATCTACTATATTCATGCAAATGTTATCTGGGGACATTAAATCTCTTAGCCAGTCCTGCTTATGGTTTGTATGTCAATTGTTTTCTGAAACACAAAATTAGGGGTGTGTGGGGTGGAATGGACGTGATGTATTTGCTAGGAAGTCTGTCTGGATCAGACAATTACTTTTGGAACAAAATTACATGTCTCTCATTTCATTGAGACCATGTAGGTGAATATAATTGCTCTTTTTCTATTGTCACAGTCGAATTATGTTCAAATTGCCCTCTGGAGAATGCGAGGAATTACGTCTTTTAAAAATTTAGACTTTTATTAGATAGATAAACTGAGTCATATAGAAAGTAAGTGAATAAGAAAAATTCTAACAGCAATTGAGCTGTAAAGCCAGGAATTTTGCCTGCTTCATTCTCTGGCTTCTGTTAAGTATACCGACCTTAATTATATAGGCCTTTGGAGAGAAAGTGGAAAAGGGTAGACAAATATAAGGACAAATGTACAAGAGGGAAAGAATCTGGTGCTACCTGCTTTTTATGGCACTTACCAACCATCAAGGAATAACGAAGGGAAATTTTCTGCACAGAAGGAATACAAAAAGTGTAGTATGGATTGGCTGCCCAGAAATATGGACTCTGGGTCAAAACATGAAAGAAATCAAGCCAAAAGTCATACAGCCTTAATTCTGTCTCAGTCCTTAGGACTAACATTCCTCACTAATTAAGTCCATCTGGAATCCTGGAGCATTTGATAAGAAATACTGAGCACAGGGATTTAGGCCAGACACATTTCAGCATCAGAAGGAGCGCTGACTGTCTGTGGGCCAGCAGTCTGGGCATCTGGCCTGACCTTGACTTCATGGTTATCTTTTTTGGCCACCTAACACAGTCAAACCTCAAGAAAAGGCATGAACTGCAATTTTCTTCATGTTTTTACACTGATGAGAAAAAGCTACAAGGTCATGTGGTGTAGCATAGGAAATAGTGTTTTGGCATTTTTGATTTTTGATTTTTAAATTAAAATATAACAAAACTACATAAGCGCTGCTAAGGCAGATGCCTGCATTAACATTCATAGAAGGTTTTGCAGAGCTAAGAATAATGCAGACCATTTTAATTACAGCTGGTGCATTCTGGTGGAACATTCGTTTTACATTGTGAAACCCATTCAAAGCTGTGCAGTTACTAAAACATTATTTTTCTGTTCAATTGTCATTGCCAAATATGATGTGAATTTCCCCTACTAATGTAATTTCATGCACCTTTAGGGCAGCATCTATGTGAAAATTGACCTATAATTTGTGTGAAATATTTTGTAATATCCATGTTGGAAATGGGGCATAAAATTATACTAGTATGTACACACAGGCCACATTTACTTATTTCCAGGGCCTCGTTTCAAGACTGTTATTTTATCTACCATGTTGTTTTCAACATGAATCTTTTTGAATCATTTAATAAGGATCTGGAATGTTAATTTTGATCTGTCAAAATTCAAATCACTGTCACTACGTTGTCTTTCTTTTATCAAAGCAAATGACTTAAGAATCAGGCCGAGGTTATTAACTCTAGAGATACAATTTAAAGTCACAACTGGATTGCTCAGTTTTAGCTGTGACATCTGCAAGCATCAGGTTTTAAATGCGTTACATACTGTCCCTTTGAGGATCTCTTTTCTGTCACTTATGAGACTGAAACTCTTTGTTCAATATTGAACAGTGGAATTCTAGGACAAGCCCTTTGTGCTTTCATTTGCATTTCATTTTTTACTTACATCCCAATTGTAACTGCAGTCTAAAAATAGAAAGTTAGAAATCTCAAATCTCTCAGTAATGAGTGAAGAGAGACAGTTGCTCCTGTAGGAACCCTCATCTGTCCGTCCCAAAGCTGCATGAGAAGAATATTCTCTAACTTCTGAGCAAGCTCTGAATGAGTCACTTTTATTTCTAATGTTTAGCTAGCTAAAGTTCTGTGAGATGACGCCAACCGCTAGTGTTCAGATCCCAAAAAATGTATAGATGTTTCACTGTAGCTGAATCTGAAGGATTTGTACTCATAAATTTCATGGACTTTGGGTTTTATTTTATTCTCATGTAACTTTGGGGGAGAAACCTCCTAGTGATTCCTAGCATGCCAGAATCATAGAATGCAAATGGAAGAACTGAGCAGCAGAGAAGAAAGTTTTGTGTACAAACCATAAGCCTTAACACTGTACAACTTCTTGTAAAAAAAAACTGGTGGGAAAATTCAATTCAGTCTGAGCAATATTTGCAAATATTAGAGATTATATTAATTTGTGCATGCTTGTATTACCTAAAGGTTGTATTTGCCTATGTTCCTAAATATTCAACAGAAATAGAGACCCAGTGATTTCTTGAATGGCTAGAATTTCCAGGGCCTTTTTCTGCCTTCTGAGAAAGTTTCTACATATCACACTAGGGCTGCAATTACTCCATCATTGCAGAAATGTAATCTTGCTAAAGAAAGAACCTAATTATCCTCCTATTTCCAGCTTGTCTTTCTTGGTACAACGTTTTAAAGTTTTGTGACAGAGCATTGCTGCAATCATACACGATCAATTTGGGTCTATCTTTAGGTCTTGGCATAGCACCTGTATTGTGTTACTGAATGGATGTGATGGGATGTTTTATGGTTCAGATATCTGCAATTAATAGTACTTGGACTTAATAGTATCAAGAGAGAGAATGAAAGACCTCCACATTCAGTCAAGCTGGGTAGAAAGTAAACATTTACAGCAAAATGGAAATACTTGGATTAAAGAGAAATAATGTGAACTGTAATAGGAAAAGAAATTACACTAAACCTATGAGTTTAAAATAAGCTGTCATTTTAAGAACATTACACCACTCCTTACTCTGTTTTTATGCCTGTGTATGCAGATGTGGATGGGTGGGTGGATATAAGTGGGGAAGTAAGCAGATGGGAATAATCTTTGCTAGTTAGGAAAAATATCACAAAAGATATAAAAAAAAATAATTCTGACTTGCATCATGGTAGATTCAAAGCCCTTTTTTTTTTCAAGGCAACTTTTTTTTCAAGGGGAAAAGATGTTCTTCCATATTTTGGTGCTTGAGATACTTAGCTTGGTCAGGTCTACTGGACTTCCTATATGCATCTGACCCCAGATGAATGCCATGGACTGGATAGGTCAGTGCAACCTTCGCAATTTTGACCAAAAATGTAACTAAGCACCAGCAAAACTTTTAAATCGAAACTTTGCTCCAGTCTCGACTTGTCTGTGAAATAAGCTGATAATTTTCAGCAAAACCTTGCAAATCACATCTAAAAGGTCAGATATACAAGCAAATCTATAGTGGAAAAACCTACTTTGGGAGGAGAGAAAGCTTTTAAGGCAGAACTCTGGATGAATAAATTACACTAGGAATAGTGCTGGAAAGTGGTACAGAAACAATCTTTGTTTTTTCCAGAGGTCTAATAAACAGAATGTTTTCAGAAAGTTTTTGATTGTGCACTGAACATTACCAGGTCTACTAATAACCTTTTCTCATGGAAAATTCTTGGTTAATATAACCTGCTCCTGAAATCTGCACAAAGTAATGCAATAAGTAAAGGTATTCATCCTTTTGTACCTTGAAAGAAAAGAAAAAAGAATTAAATGGTAATCCTCAATTCTTTCAATTCAAAACATTTTTGTAATTCAAAGGCAAGAATAGGGTCTTAGTAAGATGACACTGTAGTGTCCTACGTTTATTCTCTGCCAGATATGACTGTTTGAAATTTAGTCAACTTGCTGTAACTGATACTGCTTCAAACTTACTCTACAATCTGAAAATCAAGCTGTTTTGTTGTGCATTTTATATCAACTCCAGTAACAGAGAATATGAAATTAGAGTTCTACTGGCAGTTTTACTGATGAATGATGCACAAGACAATGAATTTCACTCTTCACTCTGTGTCCCAGGAAATTATACACAGAGGAAAAAAATATGCACGGCAAAAAAAGAAAATGACTTTTGGCAATTCAAATACCGCATGATACTATTAATTTAGCTAGTTAAGAAATATTTAGTGGGGAGTTTTCATAAATGTTGCATTTATAGAGCATATTTTCTCACAAAAGTTATAAAAATCCTTAGCCATCAGGAGAAGCTTAAATGATATAATGTGTGCAAAACTAAGCATTGCTGTTAAATAATGTCAAATATAATGGCTTCTTATAGTAAATTTTTACCCAAAACATATACTTTATCAAAGGCAGAGGTAGAAAAATAAAAAGAATATTAAATAAGGTGATATACAAGTGCATCTCCTATACAGATGGACACCTAGCTCTTAAATAATGGTGTAGATAACCCATACTGATACTTACTGTTTATTTAAAGTGTATAATTTATGTAGCACAGATTAGACTGTCAAATCCCTATATAGTCAATGGAAGAAAAAAATTGTCCCTTTCAAGGGCAGCTGTAATCACTAAAAATACTAAGTAGTCTTTACTCTGCGGCATGTCTAATGTGGCAAGACTCTTTTTCTAAACATCTAAATTGGATGCCTAAACTAAATGCTCTAAGTGGCATAGTACTGTCTTTTAAATCAGATATGAAAACATAGGTAGAATAACTTAAAAACTTAAAAAAAATAAAAACGCAATGTTAACAAAACAAAGGGAAACCATAACACCACATGCTTCTAAATTCTAGGACTACCCTAAATGAACATGAAATACTTCAGTATGCCTTCTGCAAGAAAATCCTTTGAGCTGACCCAAACAAGGCGATACCCTGTATTTATGTGCTCAGCTTTTGAAGACCATGAGACATCTTTGGCTGTGCTCCCTGGTGGTAGCGCACTCTGGGCGGTATTGGATACCTCCTTGTCAATGAAGAAGACAAACGCTGTCAAGTTGTCCCTATGGTCTGGGATTGTAGCCTAATGCTCCTTAAGATTAAAATCCTAAAGGTTTGGACATTATTGTCTGTATAAGGAGGTTATCTATGCTCAGTGTCACCAAGATATTTTAGCAATGTGTTACTCAGCACATTTGTTCCTGTTTCAACAAGATTTAATGTTGACTTTGGCTGACTTTTGAGACACTTTAAACAAAGGAACTTTCTTCTCTGTTCAAAGCAAAACTATCACTGTAAGATTGGAGAGTGGCTCTAACACTGACCCAAAGACATAAAGCAACGCTCTGAGAGAGAAATAATACCAGTGTATTTTTTTTTCTCAGACTTACTTCCACATATGTTTTTAGGATTATTTCTAAATTTGCTTGTTATCAAATGGCTTGTGACTAACTAATATAAAAACAAAGAAAACCCTCTGACTGCTTTTACACTCAGACTGATCAACTACTGTACACTTTCAATCTCAGACCATAATTGACAAGTACTATAAGAAAAGGAGGGAGGTCTTTAGTGCAATTAAGAAGCCAGTCTTCCTGTATACTTAATCTCTAGCATGATGATCATTTCACCTGCTCCATCTTTTTAACTGTTTTCATCCTTCCCCACCTCAGCATTGTTACAAAATATCCAATGCATATTTGCAGAAACAAGCAAAAAATACTAAAATCAGGGGTCGTTTATAAGTTTCATTACCTACCAAAACACTCTATGATCTTAGAGCCCTGAACCTCTTCCACATAGATGACCACATTACAAGAATTCAGCGGACCTTTCTGAGGGGCAATATGATTTAAAATTTTACCAGTAGCAAATTGATCTTATCTCAAGTGCTTTAAAATCTTCACTACTAAATGTCACGTGGCTGTTAAATAGCAAGTGAGATCTTTAACAGAGTCAGTTAGTCTTTGTGATGTCTTTGTGATGAATGGTTATTTATATAATGCTCAAAACCTCTTGGCTTCTACGTAGACAAAGTTCAGACATACTTGTCTGAACTCCTTGCCTCACAGAGTTCAGACTGAGAATCTGATTCTGCAGAAACACTCTCACATGAATTCATTGAATCAAACAGCCTCATTGAACTCAGTGATAAAATTCTTCTATATATTTAAGCACATACACAATTCTTGTATGATATGTATTAAAAAGTGTCAGTTGAATCTATTTTTTATTCCACGACTCTCTCTGTTTAAAATGCCCAAACAAGATTTTGGAACACAACCAACAAAGTTGTGCTTTGTGAGTCTAACACTATCATCAATGTCTTTATTATTGAAAAGACAAAATGGGAAGAAGCTTCTTGCATTCAATAAGAACAGCAATTATAGATGTGCCAGCACTTCCTCTTGAGGGTGTTTGCACTTTAAGGAATAAAAGACATTTCTTTGACATTCAAATAACAAAGGTGGATCCAGAAAATGTTACTGAACGACTGAAATCCTTGATTCTTCCCCTTCCTGTATCTATCCTACCTTATATTTCTGCCTGTCATTAAAGGCATACATTTCTAGTTTGATGCCTGAAAACCAATCCCTTGAAATCAATAGGATCCTTGACACTGAATTTAAGAGGAATAGGCTTTGGCCTTGAAACTTTCAAGATAGGAATATATCACCATTAAAGTCATCTCTGCAAAGAAAGTGGTTCAGGTGTTTTGAAGTGCCTGTGGCTGAACTGCCAGGCAGCAGACATTGAACCTCAATACTCTGGATCTTAATGCATGAGCTCTCCTGCTTTAGGTAAGGAAAGCCTCCTCTATTTGCTCATTGACCTTTATATCTGGGCCAGCCAATATTAGCATGAGGAAAAAAGCCACCAGAGCAGATAGGTTACAAAGGCCACTGCCAGCTCAGAGACTGTGAGTGAGATGTGTAATATCAACCAGAGGAATTTTGCTTCAAGAAGCAGAGAAGAAATGAGCACCCTGAGAACAAGCAGTGCCATAGCCTCTGCAGACGAGGGGAGGTAGAAGGGTCAGAAAGGATTGCTGCGGGCTGCATTCCCATTTATTGCAGCACTTCTCTGCATGTCTCTGTTTCCTGGTAGGATAGGAGCGGTCACGCTGCCCTGCTTCCCTACATATACAACAGGTCCATGGCTCCCCAGTTTATGAGGTTCTTCCTCCAGGTCTTACTGGTTGGCTGGAAACTGTTAAAGAAGTAACCATGATTTCAGAGGGCACAGCATAAATAGCGGTGGTCTTGGGGGAATGGGTGTCTCCAAAACTACCCCTAATCAAATCGGTGCCCAAAGTAACAATCTAACCATCTCTAGCTACTTCAGCTAAGGTAATATTTTCTTCTTTAACAGTATTAAGGGAAATGCAATTATATGATAAAGACATGAAGCGATTCATGACACTTCGGAGGCATCGAGTGCACTTTGAGAATCTTTTATGTAAACTATCTGAAGAAAAACATCCCAGGCATTAGCTAGATAATGTCTACGTATGTGCTGGAGTATGCAAGTTTATATGTGTTCGTACTTATTCACACACACTTAAACGAACACACATACAATTCTGGACCTTTTTATCAGACTTCCATATGCAACAGATTTAGGAGAGTTATTCCCAGAGATTCTCATTAAAAAATAATGTAAATTATAGTACTTAATGGCCATTTAAAATTTTTGGTTGACAACATGCTTTTAGTAGAAGATATTAAGATAATTAAGTGTAACCAGAGCAGAAGAAGAGGACACTGGAGAAATTAGAAAAGAGTAAATTTTGTGTCGACACTGCAAGGCAAATAAAAATAGTATTTCCTTTTCATTTATGAACAAAGAAAAGCATTGCCTCCCCTACTTCTGGGAAGTCTGAAACTTATTTTACTCTGCAGTCCACGTCTTGTGTTCATTTCCTTCTCTCTTTACTACTTCGGCTTTATGTTTTCAGCTGGGAGCCATCATACCCAGTAGACCGCTCACATACTTATAGCTTGGCAAATTGATTCATACAGGAATCTGCAGTGTTAACTGAGAGGCAATATGACTGAGCACTGACAAAAGGGACCTAGGCTAGGCTGCTGTGCATAAACCAGCCTGCTGCTAAGGTGGGCTTGACAAGCCAAAAAGGCAAAATACCACTTGTGTTTTGACTGCTTGTATGTGTCATGATGAGAGACAATATTAATTCCATAGGCTATCTTCATCTTTTTATGCATTTATTTTCTTTCTTTTATAAGCTGTCTATTCTTGAATATTAAAACCCTGGCATCTTTGATTGCCTTCTGTTAGACTCCGTGCATCCTCTGTTTACAAGTATCATGAGATGTTCTGCTGGTCTCTGAGATTTAGTGCCAAAAAAACCCAATCAAAGGGAAACCAAAAGACTTGCTTCTCATTCTGATTGCTGGCTGTAATTTACTGCAATTCGTAGGGCAAAGGTAAGTATGATCTTTTAAGAAATGTTCACTAATTGAAAAAAATCATGAGCATTGGAATTGTTAAAAATTGACATTCAGGATTTCTGCTGTTTGCTTTGTTACTCAACTGGGACTGATCCTCCAGGAGGAAAGGTCAAGGCTATGGTGACAGTCTTAGTCAAAGAGCTGAAATTACAAGGGCTTTATATGAACGTGAATGTGAATAGCTTATCTTTTTTTTTTCCCCCAGTACTAACGGTTTCCATTTCCAGCTGTCTGCCCTGCAGAGACGAGCCAGCTATTTGTGAAGCCATTGCTTGAAATTACTGCCCCAAATATAAAGATAAACCAGCACTTAGGTTATGTTAAAAGTGTGAACTCTAGCGGGTTCAGCAGTTGCTATAAAAGTAAATTAGTTTTCTCAGCAGCAGAAATGGGGTCAGTGAAGGCTAAGGGGGTGAGCAGAAAAGGAGGCCACTACAGGTGTTTCATAGTGGGTTGTCATTAACATGGGTGATATATGCAGAATAGAGATGAGACAGATGAATGAGATGAAATATTATGAATACTAAAGAAAGAGATAAGGGCATATTTATATATATTATAGGGCAGTCAGTATCACTGATTTCTAAAGGATGCCAAAGGCTGTAATCAAGTAGTTAAAAGTTGCTGCTTTCCTTCCTTCTTGGTGAGATATATTTGCATACTTATTTCGCAAAATCTCATGCAAATAATTTAACTCTACCAGACAGCACAGAGAAATGATGAAGTTTGATAACACTGGATGAAACGAAACAATGAAATATAACACAGACACACACTTGCATAAATATATTTATATAAAGCATATTGCAATAGCTACCTTAACCACTTAGATGAATTAGAAGGGAAGTTTTTCACAGCTAATGATTGTGCACAGAAGTGTATCCTCTAGAGTGTGGACCTGGTTTTATAAAGGACTGTTTTCCTCCCTTTCACCAAGAACCATACAAATATGGTTAATAAAAAAGTCTTCAAAAATGTTGAGAAGTGATAAAGTTTCTCTCCCCTAACTTCGTCCATTCAGAGTTAACATATACTCTAAACTACAGTAGCCAAATCATCTAACTAGTCAAGTAAGTTTCAGTTAGAGTCAATGGTGATCAATAAGTACTTCCAAAAGATGAGTGATCTCCTTATGAGACAGGTACCCATGGGACTGTCTGGAGCTTTGGTTGGTATGTTTATTAATACAAAGTCTTTGCAAAAGGATTAGCCAAAGTGTATCCCATAGAAGCATTATAGACGGATGAACTGTCCAAGCGAGAACATGATAATGAATTCTGGCAGCTGGTACAAGACATTTTTTGATTCAGAGAGGGCATAAAAGGGATACGTTTATGAAGTGTAAAATGGCCTTTCACTTCTGTGGCCTCCGTGATGGTGATGGAATGTGGAGATTAGGTGAAATTTATCATTGTTTTGTATCGTCGTTTTGACTGCTCTATAAAGAAGGAGTCAAAAATATATAAGCTTGGCATTATCCTTGTGTTTGTAGCTTTGTGGCAATGCCTTGCTATACAGTGCTCACACAGTTTTTTAACAAATGTTAGGACTGTGTCTTGTAGGCAATAAATATGACTGAGTCTTTAGCACTAGACTAAACCTTTGCTTATTTTCTGTGAAACAAGATTAACATTGACATCAGTGAAGAGCCAGCACAACAGCAGTGAAGCTTCCGTTGTTGCAATCCTGACAGTTCCCATGCACTGCAGACAGCAGCAGTTGCTCTGGGAATAGCATTGAACATAAATTAAGTGAATCAATGTATGGACGTCCCCATATTAAGCGTGGTCTATTTTCTATGTTCTGCCATTTTACACAAAGAGAGTATGATGTATATGTAAGGAATATATGTAAAGAGTACTGGGAAGTGTAATCTGACTGAACAAAAGGATTAAATTGAGGAACACTGAAAGAGAGAAAGGCTCTGGTTGGGGAATGGTCATGATGTTCACCTATGTGTGGGTAAGAGATCACACCAGGACAGGAACAGGCTGCTTGAGACAGGGCAAACAGGGACTCACTCATAACGTCTGCGCCTGCTTTCCTATAGTCTCCAAAATGGAAAAATCATGCTCCCTTTTACTTAGGCAGGTTAATGTTTACAACCTATTATTGGTACCAAAAAATTGAAACAGAGTGCCCTGGGTGACACCTCTATATGATTCAACCTTTCCAGTGCCACATGATGAAATTAAAAAAAAAACAAACAGAAAACAACCAACAGCTTATGGCTTTGTAAATAGATCCTTTTTCTGCCCCATTTATATATAGAAATATATATATGTACAGAAGTTCAAAAATAAAGTAATGTAAAGGAGATAATTTTTGTTTTGTGAGCAGCCTCCTGATTTTAAAATGTAACTATGATGTAGTCTATAATTTTGAAATTCTTTTGGGAAAGTATATTTATTGTTCCATTGGTTTTGTCATTCGTACTTTGTCCTGCATATTATCAGACCTGATAGAATAAAAAAATAGTCACATCAAAAGTTTAACTTTGAAAAAGTGAAAATGGGATAAAATATATTTTCTTTCCCCCTCCAACCCAAAAATGTCAGGAAAATCAACACTTTTTTGTCATCATTTCCATTTTGATGGGATTGCGATTTCAAAAAGCAAATGGTTCTGTCAACGAATTTCACACTGGCTCTATTGCTAAATCAATCATTTGAAATTAGAAACTGCATTATGAAGCAGCCTTTCAATATGATCACACAATAATTCTGTTTGGTTTCCGGATTTGGTTTTGTTTTGTTTTGTTTTGTTTTTTCTTTTCTCACAGAATCCCTGCCTCTTTGAAGGTGCAAAGTGGAAAGTGGCTATTTCAAGTGCCTTCTCTTTCTTCATTGTTTAAATGCATTTTCTGCCTGCCTGGCTTTGAAGGCAGAACTATTAATTACTCACTAGCCTTTCATTTTTTTCATCCATCTCACATCTGTGTTTCCCAGACATGAAAGAAATTACCTTCATGACTTCCCCAAGAAATGAACAATGGACTGTTTTCACACCACAAAGCTGAAGAACTAAGACACAGATGAAAATAAAACTACCTGATTATTTGGGATGTCTAATTTAAAGAACACAGTTTTAAAGTTATTAGCACTTTGGAGACTTAAAGCAGAGCACTTATTTTGTCTCAAGCCGTGACTCAGAGTGCACAATTCTTCTGCAAATCAGATTCTGAGTTATCAAATCAGGCACCAGAAAATGAGGCTCAGAGTACTGTGAAATTTTAGTTTAAGTATTTTGATAAACTGCACAATTGGTTTCAGGAGAGGGCTCAGCATCAAAAGAAACTCCCTTCCCAAACTTCCTGTCTCTACTGCTTAGCGTAGGTGGTAAGTCCTCGGGACAATCAGGAAACAGCAGAGCAAAAGCCGCACACCCTTGCACCACCAACATGTTACTGGTTCGCAGAATTTTATGAATGGTCTCAATCATTTTGTGCAGTATCCTTCCTTAATATTAACGTACTCTGAAACTTTATCTTATCACATCTCTTCTCCAGTGATATCTGATAAAGAAATCTGTGTTTAATACCAATAGTCAAGCTACTAATTCCAGTGTGAATTTTTGTCTCATCTTAGTTCCAAGTTTTCTTGAGTGCCTGTGTGGCTTTGAAAAGAAGTTTGGCAGATAGTTGTGTCAGTGATATGTGTCATCTTACAGCCTCTGAGGACAGGACACGCAGGACACACTGGCATGCTGTCAGCTGTGACTGGTGCCTTCCTAAACATCATATTTTTCATACATAAGAATAAACCCCACAGCTTCTGCTATGTTCATTAGAAATAAAGGTAACTTCAGAAGTGGATAAGCGTTTAGTGTACGATCAAGAAGTCCATGTTTCTGGACAATGTGAAGGCAAATGGGCTTTCAGTAAAATCAGTAGGATATTGATTCTAGGACTTCTTTAGTCATCAGGTAGTAAACTTCCAATTTTTTTTGCCCCAGGAAGTTGTGAAGATTCAGGAAAAAAATATGTAACTTCATGAACAACAGGTCTGTAAATAGAGGCTGAAAGCAACAGACTTGGGTGTAGTTTCTAACATCCCTAACCAGTTGGAGAAGGAAGTGTCAAAAGCAATCAGATCATACTGTCCTTAAACAGTCTATCATATTGCATAGTCCTGGAGCAGATGGACTATCCAAACAGACGGACTACCTGCTCTTATCCAGAAACACATTTCTCATATTCTCAAAGATAAACTGTTTTACTTATTTCCTGGGTTATCAGAGCCACTGTGTCTGTATGGACTCTTAATGTGGACAAAAAAGGCAAAGTCCCACGATTTAGTCCAAGCATCTTTCATTACAGAGTTATCTAAATTATATTAACTCACCTTTTCTGAGGGTCTAAGAGGGCAGACAGAAAATTACCACCACTCAGAAGCCAACAATACCTTTATTGAGGTAAAGGGATTGGAGATGAATTCTAACAGAAAAGCTACCATTTGCGGTCTCCAGGTGCATTCACACTGACGAATAACGCCTCCTTCATGTCCTGGGGCACCATGTTGCTGTGCATTTTGTGCATCTCAGCAATGACAAATTCTTACTGTAGCACAGCGTTGAGAGATTCTTAGATTTTTTCCCAAGATTAAGTAATGAGTACTTGCTCTTTTGCGGTGCCCCTTTTCAGTGCACTGAAATTTGTCCATCCACTCTTGAAATAGATAGAATAAGTCTTTTAGGAAGACATTTAATGACTTCAAAGGAGGGAGTTCTTATCCTAGCCATAGTTGTCTATCCTAGTTAGTCATTATAAATGTAGTTAAAATACTGTAGATTCTTTATGATTTTATAGCAAATCTTTTCCATAATGACTTAAAACTTTTTTGTATCTTTTCTGTTACAAGCAAAATACTCCAAATTTATCTGAATTAACCTCATTCTGTTTTGATTGGATTGATCTACTACTGTTTTATTTATAAACTGTCGCAATTCAACCTTGTTTCTGTAGTTGCTAGTCACTTTAAAAGTTCAAGAAGTCAACTAAAGTACTTTTATATTCTTTCTTGAAGGTGAAAAATTAAAAAAAATATGTAGTTATATATG
Organism: Larus michahellis; assembly: GCF_964199755.1. Classification (NCBI taxonomy): domain Eukaryota; kingdom Metazoa; phylum Chordata; class Aves; order Charadriiformes; family Laridae; genus Larus; species Larus michahellis. Next base: position 51,186,734 of record NC_133900.1, on the reverse strand, counting down.
CAGGTGATCTCAGTTCTCATACAAAAGGTTTATATGGAGGAGTCAAATGTGTCTGTGAAATAAATAGATTTTTCCCAGTGGAGTTCATAGCGTGTAGATGATAGTAATAAAAAAATTTACAAAAAGGAAATGGAATTCTTTCTCCCTCCAAGTAAATATTTCCATGGTCAATGTTTGAAATAGGTTCTTTCGCTTTTTATAATTCCTCTTCCACCTCCCCAAACGTAGGTTTTGAAGTACTTTAGCATTTGTTGTGCCATTATTTTATATAACAATTGAGAAACAATCCATGGCAGTTCCTTGCCTTGCCTTTTGATACAACTCTGTATTACCAGTTTTTAAGAAACAAATATACAGAGAATTTTCTGGCCAGCTCCTGTGGTTAGTAGTCTTCAAATCCAATGGAACATGCAGAAACAAGAGTGTTGCAGTGGTGAGCACCGTAGCAAAATCTTCAGGGTCTAATTTCTCTAACTCCATCTCTGTATTACTCCTTTTTTTTTTCTTTTTTTGAAGGTTTCTTGAGCAAGTTTATTGTGCCAGCCACCTGCAATCTAAATTCTATAACTGTCCCATTAAAAAAAACCACAAAAACTGGTGCTATGATTTTGTTGGAAAATTTTAAAATGGGCTTTCTGTGTGACAGAGAGGATGAGGACAAGAGTGAGGAGAAGGGTGTCTTAGCTTTTGCTCAGCAGGATAATTGTTTTCAGTTTTCTGAACACCCATTGAATACCATGAAAAAGAGCCCTAGGAGATATAAATCTGGCTTCCCACTGCAGCTGTTCTGTGATTCTGTGAAATGTGTTGATATGAAAAAGGAGAACTCACTTCCCTAGAGGGTCATGGATCTGCTTTCCCCTGAGCTGATAGAAATGCCTAACAGGTAGACATCTTTTTGTGATACTTTCTCCACATTTTTTCACAGATTACCTCATTTATTCGTTCATTACTCATTGATTCTGCCCTTTCCATGGTTAATAAAAATTGATCTCTTCTTGGAGAACACTCATTGCTGGAATGCCCTCTTGGTTGTTCAAAGCCATTTCTGCATCTTTCCTCCTTGTGATGTTGAGTCCTGATCTTTGGGTTCCTAAAATCAGTTCTAGTAAAGGACCAACATCTCTGTCAACAAGCCAGGTATACCGTTCATATTATCCACTGATGCAGTAGTTCTGAAAATACCATCTTTTTTAGAATTAGAATATGTGCCAAGAGTTATTCTTTCTTCCAAAACTTGGGATTTTGTCCTCACTTTTTCATTTGACAAAAGCTGCTTTTATTCTCTTTTGTTATACAGCATCTGTTACCAGACTTTTGATTACAATAAACAGGTTATTCTAAGCAGAGATCATGATATGAGAAAGATGATATAGTTTTGTTTCTCCCTCCACTGAAGACTCAATGAATTGTAGTGAAAATAACCAAATTGCTTTCAGTGATGTAGGGGTTCTCACCCATGCAAACAAAATAAGCTTCACTCTGACTCTTGCAAGGGCTCATCAGCAGATTGTGGCAGAGACTGCTTTGGAGACTGCAGGAAGGGAATTGTCTGCTGAGTGCAAGCAAGGAGCGCATGGCATGCTTCTACCCCCAGGCTTCACTCTCCGTGAGTTAAATCCACTGCTGGTTGTGAAGCAAAGGGATTTGAGGGGTTATTAGAGGATACTTATCATGCAGTGCAGTCTCCTTAGCTCTCCAAGAGCTAACTTTACAGATGTTTGCTACAATTTTTCCCACGGCACAGTAACAGGGTGAGGGAAAAGATGACAGTAGAAGCCCTCTATCGATTAAAAAATGAGCTACAGAATTTCTTTCCTAGGGATCAAGAAGCATGAGAGGTAAAATGTACATCCTGTATCCAGATTCAGGTGCTGCCCAGGGTGTATTTAAGATATTCTCTGATTTCACTCCACTACCAACAGCCCTAATTGGCCCTGAGAAGTGAAGGACCAGCCATCAGCTTGTCACAGATCTGTCTATACTACTGTGCTACTTACTCTCTCTTCCTCCATCCTACCTGTACCTGGAGTGTAGGAGGGACTCTAGCAGAGATCTGTAATGTTAGCTCTTGTAAAGCAGTATGGGCATCGTGCACCGTAACTCTTCTCTGATATATTCCTTGATTTGAGTGGGATCCGGGAACCCTGATGAAAGGAGCCTGGCAAGTACAATATGATGAAGCCTCCTCCTTCATACACCTTTCATTTCAGTTTCAGAAGAAGAGACGTGAGGAATTATAAAGACATAACACAAACCCCTCTTTACTTTAGCCTTCATAAATTCACATGACGACCTGACTGTATTTGATCTCCATCCTTCTATGGAAGCAGCTGAGCTTTGAAACTACTCTGTAACTTCCAACTTGATTTTCCTCACGAATAAGCAACTGTCACCAAATTCGCCACTGAAAGCCAATTACCTGAGTGGCACTTCTTAGGGCCTTGAATAAGTGAATGCTCCTGGACAATTTTCAGGCATGTCCTCATGAAGGCATTACTGACTGTCTGTAGCTGTAAAACACTTGAACAGCGTTTTACACTGTTCTGGGACTGAACTGGGAATATCAGTTATATATTGCAAATTGTGAAATAAAATCAGGTTAAACCAAATAAGACAATAGAAATGAAAGGAGTTAGCTACACAGCTCTCACAGAATGTAAGATTTTGATGCTTTTGTAATCTCATTTTTCATCTCTGGTTGAGTACAGACAAAATGTCCATGTACAGGACCTTGTACAGGTGTTGTCTTTGCAACAAAGACAACAAAAGATTGCAAACAATCGTTTCAGAGATTTAGCCATCCTGTATCCTCTTTTAATTTAGTGTCATACCACATCTCAAGAAAGCTAAAGCTTGAGTTAAGTCGGCTGGCTTCAGTTGTGCCATGCTGATTTGTGGCCATTGAAGATGCAGTCCTCAGTTTCTGGCATCAGAAGAGTCAACGTAGTTCAGCAGTTTTTGGGAGATGAGTTCTTTGTGTGGCCCTCAGCTGAATTGTAGTGCACCAAATTTAAACTACCTGGGACTGTGAATTTCATGATGCAAAAAGGGCATGGAGACTTTTTGCATAGCTAAAAATCTACCACCGCTTGAATAAGCAAAGGGGAGCTACAGGTAGAGCTATTACAAAATATACCTTTTTTCTAACTGCCTCAAATTGTTTTAAAAAACTTATTAAATTCAAATACCAGAGTTTACACTGTTTAAATTGCATCTCAATAGAAATTGTAACTGCAACTTTAGAAAGAAGTATTTACCACCACAATTGCCAGTCCTTTTCTTGCAAGCTCCAATAAATACATCAGGAAATCAACAGAGGAGATGGTTCAAGACTAAGAAAGTAATCCGTGCAGACAGACTCCTATTTCCCTTCCTCTTTTCCATTTCCTTCTGCCTTCTCACTATGTCCCTTCTGACTTCAAGGTCTGATTTTTTTGGTAGCAAAATCTTCGATGCTCACCTTTTATACCTCTGGTGCATGAACTGCTAAACACATCTGTCAGGATATTATAATGCGAGAAGAAGTATATTTAGGGCTGCTATAAATCACCCTAGCTCTATCAAAACAGTTAAAACTACTAGAGAAATTCTACGCCCTTCCATTTTGATATTCCGCTTCCTTTATTTTCCTAAAATAAAATAATGAAGCAGGCTGTTCGTAGCAATATCAAAAAACTCTGTGTCACCTATAGATAATAATTGATCTAAATTATTGTTCATTAAAGTTTTCTGCACTGGGTCTACCTGACACAGAAAGAATTTGAATGAATGAATGTATTCAACCTTCATCAGCCCAGGGCTCAGAATGCGGGAGGTTCTTACCTGAGCTGGATCAAATTGCCTGCAATGCAGCACAGTGCTACTGCACCATTTAGGTAATTATAACTTTCTTCTCCCCCCCACCACACTCCTTCCTCTCTCTCTTGCCCCGTTGCTTCCCTCCCTTCCCCTCATTTTATTTTCGAAGTATTATTAGGAAAGAGAGAATACACACAAAAATTTGCCCATGAGAAACTCAGGAAGAAAACGTCCAAGGTCCATTTTCCAAACTGGTTTAAGATCTAATCTGAGATTCTGGTTTACTGTCTGAGTGCCAGTTTTATCTGTCCGCTATTCAGTCAGCGTTTTACATCACTGCACTTGATTTACACAGCCATATAAGTCAATTAAATGAAGTAGGTAAACTTTCTTCCACCCTCCTTCTCCCCCGCCTCCCCCCAGCCCTGCCCCAAACAACTCTTTAAGGCAGGATTTTGATTTTGTTGTGTTTCAGTTATCTTCATCTGACACGTGCAGAGTACCAGGGCATGATGCCTTTGTAGGAGGTCAAACAGTAGCAAAGAAGGAAAGAAAAGTGAAAAGGAAAGGAAAGAAAAAAATATGCTGAGGAATAAATTGCATTAATGCGTGTACTTTAATTGTTCTTGGCACATGAGAATTTACACTGAGGAAATGCATCTTTTCATGTGGTAAGCAGCAAGTGAAGGATGAAGCCAGGGATAGATCTTGTTAATAAATAGCTTTCAAATGCGCTGCTCATGAAGCTGCTGCATTGACAAAGTCTATTAGTTAGGACAATGGTTAAGTGAAGTAGTTCTCGCTTATTCTCCAAAGCTCATCCCCTCAAAAGAGCCTTGATGGATAAAGAGATTATGAGAGTGTTTTAGAAAGTATAGAAAAGAACAGAATTAGGTGTAGGATATCTAATGAAGGGATTTGGAATAAATACAAAAGGACAGCTAAAAATGAAGGGGATAATTGTCTCTGTGAGAGGAAGTTTTAAGAGAACCTATAGCAAGGTCAACACAGGACAAAAATGGAATACGTCTGGGCACTGTGAGTACTTCTCTGGCATTTGTGAAATTTGGGTTAGTCTCCTGGATTTGCCACTGAATATAGTATTGCAGGAATTACTCCTTTTCCATAAGTATTTTCTTTATGTGTGTAGATTATAAATGGCAATCGGTCCTTTATGCATTCATATAACATCTTGCTCAATGTGGCCAGTGTTATTCTAATACCAATATCCTACTCACAACATGGGTTTCGTCCACTCAATTACAGTAGCAAAGTAAATCATTATTTCAAATCATTTCCAAGATTATTTTGTTTCTTTAGCATATGTGCCTCTTTTAAATCACATTTTTTAAAATTTCCTTGAGTTTGGTATTTTTTTTATTGTTATGCTGATAGACTGTCTCTGTGGCTGGAGGTGGATATTATACACATCTAATTAAAGGAGAACGTAGCAATGTGAAAAATGTGAAGCACATTTTGAAATTGTATACTTATTTTTTTCCTCCTGGCATTATGAAGTTTTGCAATAAAAGCCTCAACAAGAGAAGACTGTTAGTTTTTCCCTACTTTAAATTAAGTTTTTGCTATTTTGAACTCAAATGCTTTCCCCACATTTCCTTTAGCCCTCTCTTTTCACAATGAGCAAGTCAGTGCCAAAGTCATTGTACTGGGAGTCTGTATATCAGCAAAATAATAATCCCACCATTTGCCCTAATTAAATATCTGTCTTCTGTGGATTTGTTTCTACTTCATTCACAGATGCGATGGCCATCTGTACTGAGCTCCTCATGTTGGCTTTGACATATCTGTCACAGTGTAAACACAGCAAGAGAAGTATTTAGTACAAACTGTTTAAAGCCTCTCAGGACTCAGGAAATCTCTGAGAAGACAGCCTTTAAATCCCTACCAACGTGATTTCAACTCACTTGTGTTTGCTGGCTAGAAGTCAGTTGGGTATGTCCTACTTGTACCAAATCCACATCCTGATTTCTGTGTAGTCATGTAAGTCTAGAAGATGTAGAAAAAAATGCAGTGTTGTATAAAAGAGGAGTAAGGCCTGGGCTTTGGTATTCAACAACATACACAGGTTCACGAGTGGGATACCTCAAGAACTTATGCTTGTGTTTTGGCACCAACCAGAGCCCTGTGAGTCTGCTGAGAGGGAAGCAGCGGGGTGTCTGGTGCCCACTGCACCCCCCTCATCCACCCATGCAGTCCCCCAGTGCTGCCCAGTAGCCCCACACGGATGGGCGCCACAAAAAAATGGGTCGAGGACAGCAATAGTGATGGTTTGGGTGTTTTCTGTTCTGCACATGTGTTAGGGATAAGTACTTTTGCCTTGGGTGTTCAGGGAGTAGAAATAAATGTCACCGCTTTGTAACAGATGGGCCATTTGAAAACTGCTGGAGGCAGCAGCACCAGGTCAGAGCTTATCCTTTCTCTTAAGTTGTTCAAAATTACAACGATATCAAATAAACTAATCACATTTTTTTTCCCTGAAAAAGGGAGTTTTTCTTTTGGATGTTTCTCTCATGAAGGAAATGTGAAGGAGATGGGATCCAACAATGCCAGACTGTTGTTCCTGTTGAACTACTTGCAGACAATATGGTCCCTATTTAGTTCCTCTTTCAGGTTGAATGCAGGGGACAGGATTGATCCCATACTTGATCTTGATGTACGGAAACTTTTCTACTAACAACCAACAAATAACTAGCAATAAATCTGTGGCAATAATACTTTATAAGGTGTCTAGAAAATGTCATTAAAAACCTCCTTAAGGATTTATAGTAAAACAACTGTCAAATCTGTAATCCAAAACACACTAAATATCTCCACATGCCCATTGAGTCCAATGCATTCACAGAAGGCTCTGTGCCATCTGAAGTCAGACTTCAGGTGAAGTGTGCCTTTGTGCTATAGAAACATCACATTTTAAGCCTTCTTCAAATACAGAAATGGTCCTTTTTTTCTGATTAGCAAGTCTTAAAAAGAAATGGGGCAGTTGGAGAAGGTTTCAAGAATAGCAGAAGTGTGAGGAAAAACTTCCTTCTGCCTTTGGTTACAAAGCAGTAAAATTATTTGACATTGTACCTCAGACTCAAACCCTGCTACGTACATAAAAGGAGAAGGAGGAGATAAAGATGAAGAAATGTAAGACTTGAAAGTACTTTGTCTCTTAGGAACTCACTAAGGAGCTGTGGATGACAGTTTAAAAAAAAAAAAAATCTAAAAATTTCCCTTCCTACAGTTACTGAATTCAGTCCTTTTAGTTGCTTACTTTACACCCTCTGTAGAGCTGTAGGTGACTCGGATAGTTTTGCGAGGGAGGTTAGGACACTCCATATGCAGCCACACTCAGAAAACCTCTGACTTCCCCTTGAACAAGGATCCCATATTCTAGGCAGCCTTGGCTGCCCAGATTATTCTACTGCTCTGTCCTTGAAATGGGGAAAGGATAATTTGCTGCATATGGGTAAGATTATTGCTCCGCTGAAGACATGAGAGCTCCATCAGTTTATGCCTGCAGAAGATTTGGATCTATATCTCTGTAGTAGTAACTTTACAAATAATTTAGCTGTGGCTTTTTGTTTTCAATTTCATGCCTTGTATGTCATAATTCTGTGTCTGAAAATGTCTTAGAGTATAAGGCATAGTAGAGAGCTGGAGCACTCAGCGTAAATTATGCTCTCTCCTTAAACACATATACACAGAGTAGTTGCAAAGGACTGGTATGTGATTGTAGAACACAGGGGTACTTCAGACACACATGTTGCATTTTCTGCGCACAAGTAACAAGACAGATAAGGCCATTCCCTTCCACCCCTGCATACTGCATCTTTCAAATGGTCATGCTTCACATGTTTCATGTACTTCTAAAGCCTAATAGAGACATTCCAATTAAATCTACACATAAAGTGAAGCCATTAATGGAAGATTCTTATAGTAAGGTACCAGATACGGAGACGGAGGTGGACCTTCAGAAGATTTCCAGCTTAAGACTTTCCGTTCCACTCTTCACCACTCATAGAAGAAAATTCCTTTAGATAAAAGACAATAGGAGTCATTAAGCTTATGGCTGAACAGACATGGGGGCAATGGTATTTTTATTTACTTAGAGAAATCTGTTCAAATGTCCACTGGAATTCAAGTCCCCCTTGTGTGTGCTATTTGGTAAAAAGAATGAAGGCTCAAACACTGTCAGGAATCCTAAATTCTCTTGAGTTCTGCCTTGTGGATGTAGATTACTTATTAGAGTGCAGTATGAAAAATTCCTAATCAAATAGCCGTTAATTATCTTCAGACAATTACGATATTGCTTAGGCAGCAATGCTTCCCTTTCCATACCTGTGCATTTGATCAACTTAGCCTATGCAGCTTCTATATATTTGTCTATATTGCTATGGATTTGATTGATTTTGACATTATTTTCTTAATTGTTCATATAGAACAGCCATTTGGCTCTGTACTCAGTAGAACAGCTCACTTGCCTTTCCAGCCCTAGATTGACCATGAATTTCACTAGGGCCACTCTTCACTCCATCTTCCAAGAGCTTAATGCAAATATCTCATGCTACTGGACCTTGTATTAGAAAAATTTCTGAAAGACCCTATTCTGACATTTTCTTCTGAGCTTAGCCTTGAAATTTTAGTAATTACTGCTCATGTTTGTGATTTTTAGTAAATTGCATATCCTTTCTGAAGCAGTTTTATCTAATCTATAAAGAAGAAAATCACTGGAAAATTAATTCAGTGGTAGAATCAAGAGCAAACTCTTCTAATAAGCTTCTAAAAACTGGGAGAAGATTTCATTAGAGATCTATTGTAGCTATTTAGTGATTGCTGTAGAAGGAGACCTACCCCATCTTGCTAGGGATATTAGGTACTTTCATGTCTAGCATTACTGTAATATCATAATATCTCAAAATTATTCATTAATTTTTAATGTAAATCAAAAAAACTGACTTGATGCGCTTTTGAGCTCCCTTCTGTCCCTATAGTATATGATTACTATCCCTATAGCCTTTTAAAGCAGGAAAACATTATTTTACAGTTTGATAACTGAAAATTATAATGAGACTTCCTCCAGCATGTGCCTACTGCGGCTATCATATGATTTTGACACCTTTGATCAAGAGATCAATGGAGAGTTGAGACCAAGTGTAATCAAGGCTAACTCCTGGAAGAGAAGTAATCATGATGCCCATATTACGGATCTATAGTTGGTGGTATGGAAAGGGACTATGCAGGTCTATTAGCTCACGCTATAAGTATAATTTTAAAATAAAATGATGCACCACCTGTTTAGCATTATCCAGTCTATAGCTTTGAAAGTAACATCCTACTCTTGATTAGGGAGTGAGCTATAGTCTTCCTATACTTTTGAGTCACATTGTTGTTTTCTAAATATGAGTTCAGTGAGGAGTTTGCCAAAAATATCCATCAAAAGGCAGAATATTTTTTTGAGCTACACGTAGCATAGTCCATGGAAAAATGAAATGAATTTTTGAAAAGACTATGTCCCTAGATAGGGTAAGGCTTAACTGGTTCTCTGCTCAAAAGTACAGATGTAGCTTGCAGACACCATAAATGCTACTTTCCTTACTTTACCATATCTACTTCTAAGCATGAGGTCATGTAAATAGGGTCCATGGTTTGTGTCTTCTTTGAAATGTATGAATTATCTTAGTCTTATCTTAGAATTAGTCTGTGGTTTTCTGTTTTATCTTTGAACAGTTTACAAATATGCACAAGTATAGGTCTTGTGATGTTCCTGTGGAAAAAGCCAGACAGAGATGTATCTTCATGGATAATGAATGCATGGTGGTGTGGTCAAGATGTGCCTGGGAGAGATTAGCCCTACTGTTGCAAAACCAGTCTTCATATATATCATTTGAGAAGTGGCATACCACTCCTTTCATCAGAGAATCAGTGTTTGTCTTCCTCTAGAAAGTCACTGCCGTGACAAGTGACCCATTCTTAGACCAATGTCAGGCGAGTGACGAGATGGAACCCCAGGCTTATGCCAAGTCATGCAAGTTATTGTAGGGGGATTGTCTTTTCCCCAGTCCCTCACATCACTCATGTAATCCAGTTAAAGTAGCACATCCTCCACTTTTCATATCTCTGTTTTTTATTATCTGGTAGCCATGCTAGAAATCAGAAATGTCAACATTTCTAAACTTGGTTTGCACCATATCCTGTTAGAGATGGTTTCTGAGCAATCGTTTCCCTTTTGAGAGTGCAAGTCTCCTACCTCCTCACACCAGTCCATCCGTGAAGCCTTGCCATCAATCTAAATAGCCGCACCACTGATACTCAGTATCACAGTACTTTGGCAAACACCTGACAATTGAGACTTACTGTGCCAGGAGGCTAATATTGTGTCTGGCACTGAAATTGGTGGAAGTGCTGCACAGCAAGTAATAAATTATTATGTTTCGGAATGTAAGGGCAGTGGCAAGATAAGTCTACCACTAAGAAAACTAGCAGTGTGGTGGCAAGTGCAGAGTTTTATATGTGGTCCTCATGCAAGACCATAATATAAACATTGAGTCTCATGCCTCCAGCTTAGTAGAGTGCAGGAATAGTGTAATAAATAGGTGGTAAATCAGGGTTCTGGAGAGAAATCATGCTGCAGACCTGGCCCCTACTTCCTGGCCTCAGTCAGGGTTAGTCTGTCTTAGAAGGCATAGGCTCCATTAGTTTGTTAAAAGAGTTTGAAAGGGTCTGGAAATCAAATTCAGTTCAGGTAAACACCTCTTCTAAAAATAATAAAAGAGAGACAGAATGCTGCTTGCTTTCATGATTTAAGTCTAAAATCTTACGAGTGCAAAATCCCTGTTGTGGGATTTCTGCTCCTTCTGATTTAGACTGCTGTAAAGAGAATTATTGAGCAGAGAAGACAGATGCACTATAGTGTTAATGTGGCACAACCTCCAGCAGATGCACTGCACCAGCACGTTGTTTCTGGATTGGAGCTGTATCTGTCTGCGTGCCTCAAAACATAGTCAGGACACACAGACACCCAGTTTCTTGGTGTCCACACTGGCACCTGGAAGTCCAAAGAGAGGTAGTAAAGAAACTTGTCCTTGTCTCAGTAGTGCTGTCAACACCATGTTAAGGTGACGCTGAAAGCATGGCCGTTTCCTAGGACAGCAGTACACTGCTGTGGATGTGGCGGTCTGTTGAGATCTGCCTGGGGGTCTCCAGCCCACGCTCCTTTGCTCTGCACTTTTCTTTCCCTCCGGTGTTTTTATAAACAACCACTTTTTTTGTTGCTGTCTGTCAGTTGTTGAAACGGGGCCAGACGGAAGCCTCCAGCTCATTTGTGATTTATGGTCCAGTGTTCAGACGTAACTTCTTGTGCTTGTGCTCTAGATCTCCTAGGACTTTTAACAGTCACTGCACTCACACTGGTGAAATAATCAGGGCCAGGGAGCAGCCTTCAAACCTTCCCATGATGCTCATACTGCTTAACTACTTACATGCTACCTGGCACGATTTTGTCCTGTGTCAGTAATCATTCTCTGATCCAGTACCCAAACATGGTTTGCAGGATAGCGTGGGCTGGAGATGTTTATTAGTATTCAGCACGTATGAAGAAACTCTGTTTTCAAAGGAGGGAAGACAGTTTAGCCATCACAACATACCACTGGTTTTCAAGGACAGAGAACAGGCTTTTTTATTTAATAGCATAGGCATATCTTCAGACAAGTGCTGCAGAGGTCTGGGAATACAGTACTGTCGTGCTTACAGCCTCCTGGGTTGAGTACTGCTTTGAGCAGCAATGTGGTTACATGCTGAGTAGGTAAGACGTAAAGAGTACGCCAGGGTCACCGTATCTCAAGATTGAGAGGGGCCCCTGAAGCAAATTTCCCCTTGTACAACAGGCTACCCTCCTTGACTGGCAGGTAGGATCTTGGTTTCTCATTCTCTTTCTCCTCATATCTAACCTTTCCTTGCTCTTGGTGGTCTGCTTCAACGATGCATCACCACACCTGTGTCAGTGACCTTCCCTTTTCCAGTGGCAGCCTGAACACACATATTTGTGTATAAAGGCAACATATTTGAATAATCCACTCATTACCTGGATAGCTGTTTTCAAGATCAGACCTTTTTACAGGGATAGGAATGGTCCAAAGGGGTAGAAAAACTGATTTATTTAGACCAAGGTAGAAAAGGCATTTGAAGACAATTACTGTAATGTTATTAAAATTTGCTTGTCTTTTTTTTTTTTTCTCAAACATGGAAAAACATGTATTTCAAAACATGGAAGGGGGTGCAGATTAGTGGGGTACTGGCATGGGAGTCTGGTCTTTAATTTTAATCTCTGCTTCTGATCTATATTGTTACACTGAACTGGTCCATCACCACTTTCTCTGCCTCATCTACATCTTTGGGAGGGGTTTATCACTCACTAGCTGTATGTTCATTATTCAGCACAACAAGGTCCTGATTTAAATGAAGCACAAATTTAATACGAAAAATGAACAGTTCAAATTAGACAAATTAGTCCACAGCTAAAGTGTCCTACACAGATTCAAGTATCAGATGATGTAAAAAGATCTAGTGGAAAGGCAGAAAAGAGTAATATTAAGAAATGAATGTCTCATTAATTAGGGAGAAGGTTGGCTTAACAGAGAGTGGTGGAAAAACTTTCCTATTCCCTGTGAATTTAGAGAAATGATACACACTTCGTGTGGTGTTATTTTGCATTGCATTTAGCATAAGGCTGTCAAGTACTTAAATAATGTGGGGAGTAATTGTACAGCCTTGAAAGTGCAGGATGACACCCATTTCATGTCATGACACAACGCAGTGTAGTCATCTACACAGTACAGTGATGAAAGGTTACTGTTTTATTTATAAAATCGGTAATGAGCTCAAAAATAATGGTGTCATAATTGATGCAAAATTGCTCTATTAGAATGATTTATGCTCATTATACTAGCTCAAATTGTTTTTAAATGAGGCATTTGGGGTTCATATTCATTGTCTTTTGTCTAATTCTAAAAGTCATTTAAAATACCTTAAAGCAGAAAATTAATTGATTAGGTCCAGAATACAAAAGCAGTCTTGAAATGGAAGTAAAGTTTGTTTTAGAGATATAAACATGTACTTCAAAAGAAATACGGGAGAAAAAAAGCAAAATGATATGGTTTATCTACAATTTGTAGGTTGCGTGCTGAATGAAAATGAAAAAATCTTTCCTCTCTTTGAAATAAAAATAGTATTTCATTGTGATGGGGGAAAAAGGACTAATTGTTCAAGTAAAGGTGGTATTTTTGTCAAAAGGAGAGCATGCTTCATTTCAAAACAGCACAGTGGCTGCAACGCTCATCTGAGATGTGTCTGGATGTGGGACTTCAGCGAGATGCTCCGACGCACCATGGCAGTTGGCTATCCCAAGGAAGCATTTCTCCAAAAGTCTCCTTTCTGTTTCATGGTGCGGGATTTTACAACTGCTGAACTGTTCATGAAATTAAATTATTTTTCTTATCTTTTCTGAAGCAATACCCTAAGAGGATTTGTAAAACTAAATCCAGCCTTCATTACATCCTGTTCTATACTAGACAATCTGGGCATAATTCTGCTCTTGATTTCACCAGTGGAAATTAAATTACTCTGAATAGGAATTCAGAGTAATTCTCTGAAGTAATTCTCCAATAGTGGAGCCTAACATTCGGACTGCAGCATTTGCTACTATGGGAAAAGTTGCTAGTCTCCAATTGCCCCAAATTTCCTTTGAATGGGAGTCATGCTGCAGTTTTCTGTCAGCTAGAGATTGAACTGCCTAGAGAAAATAGAAGAATACTGTGAATACCAATACACTCTGCTGTGCTCTGTGGGATGTTTTTCTTTAGGAGATCCAAACTCAGGTCAGCAGAAATCCATACAACAGCAAGTAGCAAGAATTTTAAAATAGTCGTGTACATATATGTTTGTGAGACTCATGCCAATGAATCATCGAGTTAGAAACTTGATTTGTAATTTGTGAATATGAAAAACCACCTCGAACGTACAACACAGTCAATGACTAGGCATGGCAATGACTGTCCTTATATGAAAGTTAGACGCAATTATAGTGAAAACAGAGAAGCCTAGGAGCCCAACACTGGTCTTCTATGGAACTAAATATTTTTTGATAAAAATTATAATTGTAGAATAAGTCCAAGGGGTGGAATGGAACACCGAATTACAATGTACATGTAAGCATCATATATTTAGGAGCTAATAGTTTATTAAAGAGAAGAAAAAGAGAAGAAAAAATAAGAATAACAACTTTTAGTGAAGTATGCAAACTGTGGTGATAAAAAAGGAAAATTTTATCAGTTCCTCCATTTCTTGGAATGTGTGGGATAATTCACTATTAAGCAAAGCATATGTTACAACACTTTCCAGATGTTCACTGTGAGGAAAGTATCTTTGGATAGATTAAAATAGCCTCCATGAGACTTTTCATCAAACTAGTTTCCATCAGCAGATATTTTTAGCTGCTAAACACGGATCCATTAAACAGGGGGAAAGAAAGACCTTCAAATCCAAAACAGACATAAGTCTTACTCTGATTCTGTTGTGTGCTAGATCACTTCAATGAGACATAAAAGAACAGGTAATGAGCAGTTCTTCCTATAGTAGGTGCTAATTCCAAGGTAGACCCTAAATTTTCAGGGGGAAAAGGCCAATTTTTTTAGTTTTTTACTGTTTAATTTAATCAGCATTTTTTTATTATTTAAATTTGAATATTTTCCCAAATTGTGACAGTTTTATTGTGCATGGCTCAATCAGGAAGTCATAAAAAAACATACTCTCAAAAAAAAATTTTTAAAAAATATTAACAGATTGTCGAATGTAATTGTCCTCATTTTATAAAATAAGGCCTAAAAAGAAAACAGCTTTGCTTGCCTTTTATGTGGGATGGATCGTGGCTGTGAATGAATCTAACCAGCTACGGTCTGTACCCCATAGCATGGTATTGGTGTTTTGTGGCATGCAATGAAAACCGAAGCCCTCTCAGCTGGAAAATGGACATGTCCAAATGCCAGGTTCAGAAGCTGCATAACAGCATTTCAATATTAACTCAAGAGCTCTTGAGCTTCAGTTTGTTGCTATTGTACCAACCTCCTTCTATACAGTCAAGTCTGGGGCCATTTAAATTGTGCTGAAAAGAGTCCTGTAGCCTAACAGGAAGGGTCTGGCAGCTCTAATATTCAAACACAAGTAAATACTCTTACACATCCAAAGACAGTTGGAGGATTTTGTTCCACTTCTAATTTTTGGAGGTTTGAGTTTAATCTCAAAAACCTCTGTTTGAGGTTTGCTCATCTACTACTAGACCCCCGGAGGAGAAAAGCTTTATATTGAGCTCCACTGTTAAGTCACATTTATTTTGCTGTTGTCATAAACTCTGAACAAAAAATAACGTATACAAAAATACCTTATAAAAATACCTTTCATTTCTCCCAAAGGATTATCTATTCTGGACTTTTAAGTGCTTTATATCACTCACTTAAGGTCACATTTCTGTGCTTTTTCTGGTGTTGAACAGAGTCGTGCTCTTCAACTCCGAGAACTCAGGGCTGTTAAGTGTGAGCAGATGGGTCAAATCTTTCCATTAATCTAGGGTACCATGACTGGCTTCTTTTGAGTCTAATTTTGCAACTCTCTCAGTGAAAATAGATCTGCATTTTTAACATTACTATTAATTTCCATGGACCTACTTGCAAAATACTGTAGTCCCGGACTAGTAGTACAAGATCTTTGAATTTTCCATGGCACTAAATGTGGCATTGAAACATTTAAAGAAATCATGATAAGGTTAAACATCCCCTGTCATACATAAAAGGTCTCTTTTCTTTCCTTCATATTACAGAATCATTTCATAGCTAGCTAATACTTTAACTCTGGGTACAAAGGAGGAAGCTTCATCCCACCTGCAGGTATCGTTTCATTTCAGTGGTAGGTGAGTGACGAACAGTCCTTTAATCTGTATAGAACAAGTTCTCCCCTTTTCTGCATATAAATGCCATTGAAAAATGTTGCCAAGTTTTGTGCTTGAAATGTTAGTTAAATAAAAATAAGTTGGAAAACTCTGCCTCCCTGTGTATTATAGCTCGAGGGGATGCAGAGGGAATCTCGTTGGCTCATTACTGGTGATTATAAAGCAAGAGCTATTGACAGAAGAACTAACAGCTGTTTAAAAATGCTATTTTAGAAATTAGAGCAAAAACACAGGTAAAATACAGGCATTTTGGAAACAACTGCAGCTATAGAAAAGAGGTGCTATTTAAACTCACTCAACTACTTAACACCCAGGGCTTGAAATTCATTTAAGAGCTAAGTAGTATGTATGGTTTAGACCTTCTTCATTAACACAGGAGGCTAATAGGAAGTTATGTTTTTGCTTCAGTAGTTTTCAGTTATTAGCACTGAAAAGTAGGGAGGCAGATGATTGTGAATGATCATAGATTACCTTGAAAATCAGCAGTTTGTTAAAAACTAGAGACAGTGAGTAAAGTACAAGATTTTTTACATACATAAACATTTAATAACAAGGTATAAATTTGTGTTATATAAGTACCTCCTTACTAAAGGAAATTAAAACAAATATTTCCATCATTTGCAATTTTAATTATTAGTTCTTAAAATTATTTTAGTACTTCAAATTCCTGAAGACAACTTTTAAGTTGGTTATCTGCAAATTTACATGCAGCTTCTAAAAATAATATCTTCCTAGGACAGGAACATATTACATTCGTAACAATCCCGAATTATTATGTTAATAGGATTAGATTAGATTCTTGTTAATCACAAACTATTCAGCCTTTAAAACCAGCTTACAACACATGTTTGGAAATTCTCTGCATTGAAACTTTCCATTCTTGATTGGCAAATTCTGATCCCCTCTGGTCAGGAAATCTGCTTTCTCCCTGCCTGCTTCCCAGCTTCACCTGTGTTTTGCAGTGTTAGGTTTGACAAGAAAGCTCACAGATCATGAATACATTAAGTCAATTAACAGAAAGGCCCGAATTTATTGGTCCCGTCTTTCGACCTTTCTTTATATAGAGCAACATAAAGAGGATCTTCACGTCCTCTCTTCCCTGAGGTATTGGCATCTCTCCTGTGACTCTCTTTCTCCACCTTCTTAGCTCTCATCACTCACAGAAAACAGATGTTTGAGACTGGTAAATCCTTAGAGGATAGAGGCCTTCCTAAGTAGGTTTGTTTCTCATGGGACATTTCAGGCAGTACAAAAATCTCGTCGTTGTCAAAAACATTTTTCAAAACCTGAAAAGTAAGACAGAGAAAAAGAGGTCGATATTTTTCTTTGTTTTTTATTTCTGGTCAACTAAAATGAACAAGAATACAGTGACTGTAGCAGTGAAATACAAACATAGGATGTTGATGTGAGCAGACATAAAGGTGGCCTGGTTAGCAGGGAAAACTACTGAACAGAGAAAGGCCTGGTAGCCTAGGAGCTGTGCGCCTGGAAACCCCACTCTGGATCCAGAAGCATCCTTGAAAATTGCAGCTGGCCTCTTTGAAGTACAGCTGGGATATCCAGAGACTGGAGACATCCTGAGATACCACCAATAAACACAAACCCAAGAAACTGTAATGGCCACTTACCATCTGAAAAAGTGGAAACAGTCTAGGAAAATAAAAATGGGTCTGAAAGAACAGAAAACATTATCTGCTGGCCGTTACAGGTGAAAAACTGAAATTAGCAGCATCTATAGGTTGCTCAAAGTGATGGTGTCCTACACCTTCTTATGTCTCTGTGATATAAAAAGGGCTTAATTTTTATGCAAAACGAAGCCTCTCTCTTGAAGAACTTCCTGTGCTTTATGTACTTTTCCTTTCCTAAACAAGTTGACTTCTCCACATGAACTTTCTACAAGATCTTGGACTCTCAATGGGGATGGCCTGGCTGACTCCAGAATCTGTGACACGGATCATCTTTGAAGTAAGACTTTTATTGGTTCCCCACTGGGCCAGCTCTTGGGGTTGGTTCAGTTTCTCCTGTCACTTCTGGTGTGGTTATGTCTCTCTCTGAGTTCAGTTGGTCCTCCCTCTGGGATCTTTTGGCCTCTTCTGAAACCTAATTCACTTGATCCAGGTATTATATATTCATATAAGTAATCTATTGTAAGGATATCTGCTATTAAATTGTTGATAAGTTGCTTCAATGATAAGGTTGTAGCAATCCGTAATAGTATATACCTACATGGTTCTTACTGTTATTATTTTTCGCTATACAATTGGTTGCTACTATTTTTAACTGCTGACCTACTGTTTGTTGATACTGCATTAGTAATTGCTGATAGTAATTCGTAATAGCTTGATATATATATATATTCACTTTATAATCGTAGATATACTTGCTAGTTGTGATTTTTTTTAATATATATATGTGTTAATCTGTACTAAAGCAGAGAAATTCAGAAGATAGAAGCCTCTGTGTCCTTGTGTGTTATGGAAACCTGTGTACTCGTGGTCACGATTTCTACACACCTGCAAGTTGGGTAGTCCGTTAGGTCAAGACAGATGGTTGTTACTATTTTGGAGGAAGGAGAGTAGGAAAAATGAATTTTTCTATTTAAAAAAAGGCATGAAAAATACAACCAAGAGTGGATATTTATGTATAAATTTCCATCTGACAAAAAGGCCCTTTTCTGCAAAAAAAAAAATAAAGTTTAGCATTTTCTGTAGGCAGAAATAGGACAGTCAGTGTCCCCCAAAGTCCTGGAGGCAGTAAAAGGCAGATGAAATTGGTAGAAAGGTAACAGTAAAAGAAACAGAGTTAAAATTCATCACGTGCCCCTTAACCTGATGGGATTCTTCGGTAAACCTCATGCACAGAGGTGTGTTTGCAGGAAATATGGGAAGAGATCAGGTCTGCTGAGCGTTACGCACAGAGTCCCCTGAGCCACAGCAGGGAGTGGGCACACAAGTGCTTAAAGGACAACTCAGCAATCTACCATTAACGGTTGAGCAAACTCATGCAGCTGCAAGCTCACTCTGACGGAAAAAGCAGCAGCTCAAGGCCAAATTCACTGAAAGTAATAGTAGTTTGGGAAATGTAAACCCTTTTTTTGTTGTCGGTGTTTGGGGGTTTTTTGCTTGTAGGAGGAGGTGGAGGAAAAGGAAGCACAAGACAGTGGGAATCGGCAGTGGGCTTTTTGAAATACCCGTTATATGATCATAAAGCTACTTTGTATTGCTGCAGATTAAATTATTCTAATAAACCTGCATACTCTATAAAAAGAATTGGGAGGATATTTTAACGACTGCAGTCTAGAAAAGCTAAAGCATTTTCTAAATATTTTATACGTGATCATAGACATTGTTACAGAAGATACATGCTCTGTGAATAAGTTGCCAGCCGTGGCATTATTGTGTCGCTCCCTGTAAATGAAAACAGTTCAATATTTCACTTTTTAATTACATGCCTATTTTATGGTGTGTTTCCTTCAGAACAAGGGCTTCTCTGCTGCGCACAGGGTTTGGTAATGGAGTTAATTCACATTTCAGCAAATGTGACCGGGCCTGAACTGAGAACACATTAAATTAACATAAAAGGACTTTGCGACATTCTGCGAGACAGCTTGGAACAGCCTGGGGACCTCCATGCAGGATGCTCTTCCCCTGCCCCTGGTGCCTGCAGGATAGAGCCTGCCACGCATAAGCCCACAGGCTCTTGCTGGCTGCCTCATATAGTCTTGCAAAGTCGTTTTCATCCCAAAGCGCTTGCCTGTGCAACCCCAAAGGCTTCCAGATGTATTTTTGTCCCAAAGGTCAAACACAGACAGACACCCTAAGTGACTTGTCCTGCTCTCAGGTCAATGTGCTAGCTGGCGCTGACCCAAGAACAGATTGCTGAGCGGCCTTGGTGAAAATCAGTTCATGTGTTAGGAACACGCAAAGGGCTGAACTGTAGCTTAATACATGGTGGTGCTTTGCCCTTCTTGGGCCTTATTCCAGAATCACTGAATTCATCATGACTCTTTCTATTAAATTCAAAAGACTTTGGATCAGGCCTTATATTCATATTTTTAACCTAGAGCTCTTTGGCATTTTAAACAGCATCTTTATGTTTCTCATTTTATTCCTTGATAGCGGTGGTATTATTTCTGCTGAGCCTTGTCAAAAATGTATTAGATCCCCCAGTTAATATACCTTTATATCAAGGCTGCCTGGTTTAAGAGAAGGGTACATATAAAGAGTGAGGATGGAAGAGCCAGTGGCAAATTCTTTCTTTGGAAAAAACATAAAGCCTGGTAATGGAGTTTTTTCCATTAAAAGGCTTAGAACTGAGTAACTGAGATTGTCTTGAGATTATGGACTGCAAAACATTTTGTTTTCCACCATGTTCGCAGAGATTGTCTGCTTGACCTATAGAAGGAGCTTGGGGGGTTTCTATATGCAGATTTTACAAATGAAGTGCTAAATGGGTATTTGTACTAAGGAGCCAGGGTATACTTGTGGAAGTGGCTGTTTGTAGCTTTTCTCTTTGGGGATGATAATGATGTAACCAGTGTCCAAATATCACACCTATTTTCTCCACCAGCATTCTTCCATGTTTTGTTCAATCATTGGCTTGGGATGTAAAAATGAAGGTTAACAGCAACATCTGCAATTTAGTCCAAAAATTCCTTCCAGGGGTTCATTTTATAGGGGTTAGAGGGGATGAGAAAAGATGTTGAGAGATGGGCCCATGTAAACCTCATGAAGTTCAATCAGGCCAAGTGCAAAGTTTGCACCTGGGTCATGGCAGTCCCAAGCACAAATAAAGATTGGGCAGAGAATGGATTGAGAGCGGCTCTGATGAGAAAGACTTAGGGGTGTTGGTGGATGGGAAGCTCAACATGAGCTGGCAATGTGCTCTTGCAGCCCAGAAAGCCAACTGCAGCCTGGGATACATCAAAAGAAGTATGGCCAGCAGGTTGAGGGAGGTGATTCTGCCCCTTTACTCCGCTCTGGTGAGACCTTACCCGGAGTACTGCATCCAGCTCTGGAGTCCTCAGCACAAGAAGGACATGGACCCGTTGGAGTGAGTCCAGAGGAGGGCCACAAACATGATTAGAGGGCTGGAGCACCTCTCCTATGAAGACAGGCTGAGAGAGTTGGGGTTGTTCAGCCTGGAGAGGAGAAGGCTCTGAGGAGACCTTATAGCAGTCTTCCAGTACCTAAAGGGGGCCTACAGAAAAGATGGAGAGGGGCTCTTTATGAGGGAGTGTAGTGATAGAACGAGGGGTAACGGTGTTAAACTGAAAGAGTGGAGATGTAGATTAGATATTAGGAAGAAATGCTTTACTGTGAGGGTGGTGAGGGAGTGGAACAGGTTGCCCAGAGAAGTTGTGGATGCCCCATCCCTGGAAGTGTTCAAGGCCAGGCTGGATGGGGCTTTGAGCAGCCTGGTCTAGTGGGAGGTGTCCCTGCCCATGGCAAGAGGGATGGAACTAGGTGATCTTTAAGGTCCTTCCAACCCAAATCATTCTATGTTAGACATCTGCAGGTCTCTCATTTAGCCCCACAAAGACAATGCTAATAAATCCAGGTGAAGAAATACAATTGGCCATGACTTTTCTCCATTCCTGAGGACAGATGTCACACAAGAGCTCATAGCTACATGGGCTGAAGACTCTTTCTCACCTGACCCAAAAATACATGGCATGAGCCAAAACCACACAATGAAGGACACTTATTTTTAGAAAGTCTGGTCCAAGCCACTGCTAAAGTCTATTTGTTGCTGGTTATTTTACTAGTATAGTTTATAGCCATAGTATTGTAGGTGATTTGAGTCACATATTATTTCTCACTATCACGGTTCCCGCTTCGAATTGAGGACCATATATTCAAAAGTATTTAGGTATTTACAGGTGAATATGGATACTTTGGGAAATAATTTAGGAGCTACATGTCATCCAGTTTAGTGGAAAATGGACTCCTATGTGCTTTAGAAAATACCATCTGACTCTTATTTCCATGGGCTGGCTTTTTCAAAGATAAGTCCCATTTGACTTCTTATTGCATACCATGAACCTTCAAGGTCATGCTATAAAAAGATCCACACAGCAAGTGAAAGCTGCCTTTAGTAACCCCTCTCTCCCTTCTGCAGGTTCTTCATCTGAGGTTAGCACAGGGAGCTCTGCAGCAAAGGGCAAGCTTTGCTGGGCTGTTTGCAGCGGCTTTGTGGCAAACCCACTGAAGAAATTGCATGCTTTGAAATCTCAAATATCTCAGCACCCAAGCAATAATTCAGGTCTAATACAGTGCCACTTTTCTCAGTTAAAAATGGGAAATTACATAAAATGTGAAAGCAATCTGCTCCCATCAGGATGCTAAATACTGTTTTGTAGCTGGATTAAATAAATCTTAATTAAAACTCTGAGTGTATATTTTCATTTATTTCCTTCCTCCCTCCCTTTTCCTCCCCTCCCCACCCCCAAAGATCTGACGAATATAGCGAAAAATAGTAAAAATTAAAAACATGGGAAAAAATACACAAAACCTAAACATGTGCATCTTTCCAGCAAGTGAAGAGGCATGAGTATTATTTCCTCATAATTGTAACACACTTATGTGTGTGCTTGCACATATGCATATATTTATAAATATGTACATATAAACATATAAAGAAGGGATGAACACATTCAAACGTATCCTTTGCAGCTTATGGGGCAGAAAAATCTATAGAGCTTCAAATGTCTGTTGTCTGCAATTCAATTTCCTTTGAAATTAAATCCAAAACCAAACAAGTATGCAAATTGTTCAATTTAATATGGTCAATGAAAATTTATCTCCCTCCCCTATTTTACTCTGAATTATATTATTGTATCAAATGATCAGAATACACGTGATTCAAAGGGAAAATAATCAGATTTCATTTTGATATTGGGTTTGAGATGTGAATGAGCAAGCTTAAGAGTGAAATTTCTTTAGCAGAGCAATATTTTGTACAGAGGCTTTTTGGAGACCTGAGCCACTTACAATAATTCCAGTGAAGTGCTGAGGGCTAATTTCCAAGTCAGAAATATAACTTGCTATTTACACTCATGTAAGGAGTGCCATTGTTCCCAATAGTGAATGTGACATTTCAGCTACAGCAGCCTAAACCATAAGGAGAGGATTGCATTCTTTGAATCCAAATAGACTTAGGTTTTGCATGAGTTGAAACAAAAAAGTGGATTTTCCATACATGGCAACCTCTTTTCACCCCTCGGCACTGCAAATGGAACGAAACAGAAACACTGCAACTCACAGATCTGTCTTCTTTTAATACGGGGAACACTGAAATCTGTTGAGCTGACAGAATCTGGGAAGCAACGTGCTCAGCACGGCCCAGCAGTGGCGGGGCTGGAAATAATTGTGGGCAAACGGGGCAAATGATCTTGCTCTTTTTCATGTCCATTTTTAGCTACAAAATAGGGGTGATGACATTGAATTTCCCAATTCAGAGACGGTTTGAGAACAAAGGAAGAAAAAAGGCAAATTTACTTTTGTAAGAGTTTTATATCCAGACATTCATGTCTAAGTAAAATATTGGTCATGTCTGCCAGCGGAAGAGGCTTTCGTCACCCTGTGTGCACATGCCTGTGCTCATCTACACATATATTCTTCCAGTGGATGAGATTCATGCCCAAACTGCTGTTACAAGTGAGATAAGGTTACCAGTCATTGCCTGTAACTTTAACTCCAAAGCTGAAGAATTTGTCACAGAAATGCACTATTTGGCATCTCCTACAGATCCTGTGTCATACGTGTGAGTCCTCTGTGGATACACTGGATACCCTAGGGAATGTCAAATGTGATTAGACACCTAAGTGTAAGAAGCCGAATCCCAACAAAATCTTTATTGCATTTTATTTCTTGGTGAGAGACATTACAGGTGATTACCTCTGCACAGCTAAATTTATACATCTTCAACCTGTGAGGTGAATCCAACAAAACTGACTAAAAGACTTGAGAAAAAAATTATATGAATTAAGTGCAATACGGGATCTTCTCCCAGACATATGCTTATCTGCAACCAGTATAAATGAATTAGTCATGAACTATCTCAAATAAATGTTCTTAAGGGAAAATCTTGCTATGAAATGGTAGCAAATGAGTGAAAATTATACAGATATCAGGAGTCTTTCTGTTTGATTCTCTGCTATTCTCTGCTACGAATAAATTTATAAATTTCAACAATCTTTCATTTAACTATTTAGCAAGCTACTTTTTTGGTATTTGCAGCGTTTTGCCGTGTCTTCAACTTTTTGTTCCAAAACTGGGTACAGATACCTTTAGTCTGAGGTTAACCTGGAAACAGATATGATAACTGGAAGCAGGTAAGTTTAGATTAGATATCAGGAAGAATTTTTGCATTATGAGGGTAGTGAGGCGTTGGAACAGGTAGCCCAGGGAAGCTATGGATGCCCCATCCCTGGAAGTGTTCAAGGCCAGGCTGGATGAGGCTTTGAGCAGCCTGGTCTAGTGGGAGGTGTCCCTGCCCATGGCAGGGGGGTTGGAACTAGATGATCTTTGAGGTTCCTTCCAACTCTAACCATTCTATGATTCTATGGTGTTTGGGATAATAAGCCCAAATCAAGAGGTTGAATCTTGTAGCTGTATCAGCCTAAGTATCAAAAACTCAGGCATTTCTGTGTCATGATCCATTATGTAATGTAAGCAAACAAAAATATGTTTTCATTAAGTGCTTTGAAGTCCTTGATGAAAGGAATGGCCTGAAAAAAGGCATTGTTTCTTCTGTGCTGAAAAAATTGGGCCACTTCACGTAAAACAGTTTTCGAGAGTGTTGAAGTGATAATTGAAGTTGTAGTGAGGAATTTTTTAAGTAAACCAAAGAAGCACAGATTTATTTCCCCAATTACACCAATTAATGGTGTCTGGTGATACTTTTTATTCCCCAAAATATTCCACTTAGTCCCCACTGCTCTCCAGAAGGGTGTGGGTCTGCTATATCATCTGTATCATGTCTGCCAGCCTGGGGACGGTGTTTCAGAAACTCTAGTTCATGCAGCTAATAGAGACCAGAAAGTTATTCAGGTCCCCCTAAAGAAGAGAATTGCATTTCATCAATTGACCAGGCTCTCTAGACCCCATTGCCTGTATTTGCTAGATTTCCACTAAGTTGCTTAGGGCATATTTTAGTTGCTCACACATAACTGCCTAGTACCACTTTTTTTATGCTATGGACATCCTTTCAAACTTTCAACTGCCCAAAAGGGCATCCTTCTGCAGGTCCTGAGGGTAACTCATAGAGCATTAGACATCCAGCCTTAGGCAACTGAATCCCACAGTGGGTGACAGCTATAAACTCCTTGACTGTGGGTGCTAAGGAGATACATCCTCTGTGTTCTGGTAGCACATGGAAGATAGAGTTCTGGTGGTCCCCAGTGTCAGAAGACAGGCAAACAACTGCGTAGCTAAACCACTCGCACCTATGTAAATAGATGTACAGCATGGAAATTTACCTTCACA
The DNA here is from genome assembly GCF_964199755.1 of Larus michahellis. Lineage (NCBI taxonomy): Eukaryota > Metazoa > Chordata > Aves > Charadriiformes > Laridae > Larus > Larus michahellis. The sequence continues at coordinate 51,161,444 of NC_133900.1, read as the reverse complement.
AGTATAGCAAACTAGCTGCATTTGCACAAAGTCCCAGAGGTTTGCTACCAAAGAAGGGTCTTGTTCCCTAAACATTTATTAAACACATTGAAACCAAAGAAATAAATTGCAAATAAATTTTGTAATGCAATTCAGACACACATTTAACATCTCAGTTGTGAAAATCACCCATTTACAATGACAGAATAACAGATGCTATAAAGCTTATGGAAGTACAATGGCAATAATAGAGTTTAGCAGGGTTGTTTTGTTCTTACTGTGAAAGAACGTGTATAGTGACTCATCCTTAGTTTTATTTCTAATATATTTCTTAAATTTTGAGTGAAGCGGAGTGCCACACAGTTCTCCACTTGATCACACTGTCTTTGACCCAAACTGGAGTTTGATTTGTACATGACTGTTAGGCCCAGGCTGCAAAAGTTTTCATGTTATGGCCATTTAAACCCTCTCTGTAGAGGACTCTTAAATCCTTTTAAAATCACCTCTGCCATAATGTCTGCAGAAAATTGTCATCTGAAACCCACAAGGCAGGAGAGGAGCTATGGTTATTGCTGCTGGATGGCTTACGAATTGCCTACACGCCCAGGCTGTGTTAAAATAGCTCAGCATCTTTGTCAGATGCATCGTTTTTATTCCTTTTTTTTTTCTTTCTTTTTTTTTTTGACTGTGAGTTCATGTGTAAAGCTGCTGTCATGCTTTATCTGTTTGTAGAGCTTTTAACAGAATGAATCTCTAACGTGTCTGTGGCCTGTGCCTACCATGGGCTGCTAACACAACTGAAATGGAAATGTCTTCCATAAAAGGTCAGTAGAAAATAGGAAAAAAAGAGCGTCAACTCTTGCAGAGAGGGCAGGTAGGCCTTGACTAACACAACCCATGCTTCGCTACTCGTTTTTTGAAAGACTCATGATACATTTATTTTATCCCAGAAGGAATCAGTTCATCTAAGAAACTACTAATTTCAAAAGAAAACCCTTACAATGTTGCAGAGGATCCAACAGAGAAGAGTACCTTAGAAGGAAATTAAATGCATCATAAAAGCTCCTGAAACTTGATAGCATGTTTTAGGCTCATCAGAAATTAGAAAATAAATAAAAAAAATGCAGAGGCGAAAAACAGATTAGAGAGGTGTTTATTTTCCCCGAGGAGAACTTGAACATCCACTGGAGACCAGGGGAGAGTGTTAATGAAGTAAGTAGCATCAGGGGAGCTACTTGACTTAATACAGTTGTTTATTTTATTTATGGGGAACTGATTTTTCAATCAAAGTGTCTGATGCCGGCTTTCAAAAAGCATCCATGGGGGGAAGAGAAAAAACCTACAGGGACTCCCACCTTATTACAGGCTTTTAACTGATCAGTTAGTGTTTTTATTAGAAATGTACTTTGAAAACTCTGTCAGAATTCGGCTCAGATGTGGGTTACAGCTTTGAATTCAAGGCTGAAAATTAGACAGGTCAACCTGTCTGCACTGTTTATAGCATCATGGGTAGCACTGCCAGAAGAATTTCTCTTTGGGACAATAGTTACCAAAAGGAAAGTTGAAAGTAGGAAAGAAAGCCATGGCTGCAGAACCACCGTGTCTGCATTTGTCAATAAAATAGGCCAGGACTTATTCTCCTTTCCTAAAGACAAGTGACACAGCCCAATCTCCTGCTCGCTCCCCTCCTCCAGGAGAAGGTAGCCTTGCTCTTACTACGTATTAGAGAGAATTTCTGGACCCTTTTGCACCTAGCCTTATCAGGCATTTCCTAAGAGAACTACTGGGTTGGAATTAAACCCAGGTCTGTGTCCCTGTGGCGGTGAAAAGTTTTGATGGAGCCACACAGACCCAGGACTCCAGAAGAGAAATTATCAAAAATGCTTAATGGCCAGTGGGATACTGGTGCGTGACTTGATGTTTCCTTGTTGGGAGCTTCTGTGGCACAAAAGTACAGCCGAATGCTCAGAAAACTGAACAAAGGAAAACATATTGCCAAGGAAACTTTGGAAAAGAACAGATGGTCCGGAGCAAGTGGTTAGCTGTAGAGATTTGATATAGCTACTCTCATAATAGACAATAAAACTCTATTTTACCTTTGGGGAATAAATTCTTGACAGAAAATACCCGATTTGAACTTCTAGCAGGAAAGAAAATAGTTGCTTTATCTATCTAGATAGTGCTACCTGGTTTTGTCAGTGTAAATAAGCTGTGGCATCCCCGAGAGCCTCATGTGTACTGGGAATTTGAAAAGGCCATTTCTCAAAGCTCAAAACAATTGCCAGCCTGGCAGGTTAGAAGGGAATGTGTTACAAGCCAACAGACACTTCAGCCAGGTGGATTCTCAGAAGAAATCCTCCAAAAAATCCAGGCAAAATCCCACCTTGGTTAATAAGAGATAGGAAGGAACTAATAAAAATATGTGAGCACATGTGCACGCCAACATCTAGAATTTATTGTATATGTTTATATGTGGAGTTTAATGCAAAAATAAAAGACAAAGTTAATGCAAGTGAATATAAATTGCAACCTTACCCGTGTAGGTCATCAGTAATGAAAGTTAAAAGAATCATTTGATCACATATGACTAAGGAAAAAGGCTGTGTTACAGGCCCTAACACCCAGCTTTATTGGAGGACAAAACCAGAAGGAATGGTAAAGGAAAAGCAAAACATGGAAAGCACTTTTCCATTCAGTATTTAGAACAAAGGCAGAAGATATATGAAATCCGTGTGATAAATCAAGTAGACATTTTTCTGTTTGAATGGAAGAAGATGTAAGTTGGCATAGAACAAAGCTTTATGTTTCCTGAATCAATTGCTTGAGGTAACGTGCACCCACAAGTGTTGTAGAAAATAGCTGGTTCAATTTGACCACTCATTTAAAAAATACATTATCCTGAAAACCCTGTGTGTGGGGAACGAGGGAAATCGGGGAACTAGGAAGGTCAGTCTGGAGGAAAAAGAATGGAGTTCACAGTCAGAAAACAGGATATATGTAATGCTTGTCAGTATGCGGCCATGAAAAATAGGTGTTGCCAAATAGGTTTTTATTGTTTGTTTAATAATGTATACTTTTAACCAGACAGTTAATAAAAAACCCTATTCTTTCCAAAAGCAGGCTGTAATTTATTTTCTGCAGATGTGTAGGGAAACCCTAGAGTATGCAACCACTGATGGAGTACGCTGCCAGATTACTGGCAAAAAATCCAGTATTCTCTATTCGCATTTCTTAAATGCTGCATTGCGAATTAGTGCTCTTGCGTTCCCTTCCAAACCCCGTACACTTCTAACGTCTTAGTGCACATATCAGGAACTGTATGAGAAACTGTGTCTAAGTGACAGTTCCTTTTAAGACTGAGCATATTAGGTGTTCATTCTTTCACCTCACCTGACTGGAAATGACATTTACTCAGTGAACCTAGGCATCTTTCCAAGCTTAAAGGCCATAAACTCGCACACGTGACATGTCTTTTTGATATTTCTAACCAAAATGAGTGTTCAGAAGACAATTCCATTTCCCTTCTGGTATTTGTCTTCAAATTAAGCACACCTTTTCCCTCCAATTTCACTACTTTTCTTAATTTCCTCTTCTTTCCCTTTTCAGCTTGCATTCATTTCCATTCTCACTTTCTCCAACTATACGCTTATAACTTAACAGTGACCTCAAAATATGTGAGGAAATACAGGCACTATAGTACTCAAGGGGTAAAAATGCTATTATCACACTGTTGCAGAATTTCTTTCTGACTCTACACCACTGCTTGCCTCTGTGCTGGAGGCTGTTGAGCAGGATAGGAAAGACATCCACAAGGGTTTGATTGTACCTTTTTGACCATTTTTTTCTCTACAGTGGGGAATTCCTGTCTCGGTATCTCTAACTGGCATGCCTTATGGCTAAGCGTGCTACTTAGGAAGCATGGTCAAGTGATACCTGTGATTTTGATTCCGATACAGGTATTAGTGAAGCTATCTGCTTCCTATTTACTATCACCTGGAATAAAATAATGCTTCCTTTTATTTCTTTTTCTCCTTTTCCCATAAGAAGTCAGTTAAAGAGAGCAAAAATAATATAAGCTAAAAATTATCTGGCTGAACATTTAAAAATTGTCCGAGTTGACTGGATGCCCACATTTTACTAATTTCAATTCCGTCCAGGGTTTTGACTCCCAAACTAGACATCGGTATATGTGGAAGTCAGAATGAATAGGCATAGCTAACTTGTGCTCCTGAAAACTACAGAATATGGACTTACTAAACTGTCAGAAAACTATTTCTGGCTTGTTTTTTTTTTTCCTTTTTTTTTTTCTTTTTCTTCGTGGCCTAGTTTTCTGCACTGCTAGTGTACTGAAAAGGCTCACTAAAGGTCAGATGAGTACCAGAGCTGCTACAAAGGAAGTTGCAGGAGAATGTAATCAAAAGGAAGGAATGGGGAAAGGGCAGGGAAACGGGAACGCAGCAGGGATCTGTTAGATCAGCTCAGCCGTCTCACTGAACACCACTGGCAGACACTTGGCCAGGGTTACACATCAAGACTCCATATTTATAGCATTATAGAGTATTTTATATCCCAGGAGATTATTTTAATCTCAGACACTTGCTTTTTATGAAACAATGTATTTATTCTTCCTGTAGAAGATATTTAGGAGCATAATTTTAGTGATGGCCATCAAAACAAGCTCTTTTTTGGCTTATATCAGTGTATTTTCTCCTTCGTACCTTAACATTAAATATCACCAAGTCTTTTCGTATTTTTGAAATGCTTCTCCATCTCTATTCCTAGTCTGCTAGGGGTGCACAAAAATAAATCAAGGTATACACTAGGGGTGTGCACTGAAATAAATTCATCAACTTTCTTCTGGTTCATAGTGTTAAAACAGATGTATCAAACACTTTTTGGAAATCTTTATGCAATTTAAATTTAGCAAATTTAACCTATCAGTTCTTAGCAAGAGAAATAATAGTTAATCTTTTTACAACTTTTGAACTGTTGTATTCTTTTTTATTTGACTCTATGTCTTCAATATTACTTCTGTCCCAGTTGTTCTAACAAGTATTGCATTCGATTAAATTAAAATCAAGAATGTATAGATTTGTAAAGAGAAATCATATCTTTTCATACAAGTGGAAAAAAGAAAAGCTTTTGAGCACATAAGCCTTTTTTTCTGCTCTGGGACAGAAGCAAATGTCAAGCTCAGTATAGGCTGGAAACAATTGTTCCTGGTTTACCTTAATTAACATACGTTGGCAATTGGAGAAAATTTCCCTGCTGTGAAGCAGGGAAAACATTAACAGTGTGAAAGATGCTCGTGCTGTTCGGTCCCATGGGACAGAGATTATTTAAAACCTATGTAACCGAGGGGGGAACAAAGCTCAACAGATAAAAACGTCTACTCAGATGACAGTGTGAGAAAAAATACACTTAGGACCAACATACAATAAAATGAGAGTTTGCAGAGGTTGTTCAGTGAAAATTATTTTGCCATCATCAATATAACTTTTAATGAAAGCTGAAGAAGAATGACTTCTGTCATTCTTGGACTGAACCAGACCCAGATTGTTTCCTTCTCTTAACTCTACTGTCAAGCTGAACATTTACATTTCCATGTATATTTGGAAATGCAACAGAAAACATTGTTGGAAAAGTCTCAAAATGGAAAACTCTGATCTTGAAGTCAGTATAAGACTTCTTAGGAAAAGTCTTCGGAACAAATGAAGATGTGTAGAATTTGATTCTTGCAGTCTCACCCCAGTACTATCAAATGCCATGTAAAGTTGATACTAAAACTGAATGTCTGCCATTTATAGGGTAATAAAATCTTGCCTAACAAGCTTCATAACCATTCCTACACTTTTCTAGAAAAGGCAGAATCTGCAAATAGTTACCACTAATACAGTGAGGGAGCTGCTGCTTTGTTTTTCAGAGACCTTTGGTAAAATGAGACTAAAGCATAAAAGTCTGTTTGTTATGCTTGTCCTGCCCTAACGTCTCACATGCAAACAAATATGAAATCTCATGTAATGGCCTCTTGAGTCTTATTACTGGCTTAAATCTTTCATCACTTCCATTTTTATTAACTGTATCCACCGCTCACCTATACCAAACAACATTTTTACCATTAAACTAATGGTTGTTAATGCAGCCAGCCAGACTAATTAATGCAGAACTGATGAAGATCCAAATCTGATATAGTACAATTGAACATGTCTTAATTAAGTAATTATTTTGTAGTTTTACTAAATGGCAACTTCAGTGTCTTTGGTAATGTGGAAATAAGAGGTAGAACTGGAAGTTAATTTGCCATGGACAGGGGTGGTGTTGAAGTACACTAAACACCAGCATGGGTTTTTTGTTGTATATCACCAGCTTCTTATTTTTCTTCTGATAATCTATGTGGCCAACATGCAGTCGTGTTTGTAGTAGTTTTGCTTACTTAATATTTTGCTTACAAAAGTGTAAATTACCAATTAAATCACCTATTTAGCTTTGATCCAGATTTTTTTTTTTTCCTTTCAAAAGAACCTTACTGGGAACAAAAGCAGGATGATGCAAATAGTTTGCAAAAAGTCTATCCCAAGGAAAACTTCCTGCCCACTGGGTTCTCCTTTCTCTCAGCTCATTTACAACAAAAAACTTTTCCCTTGACACTGTTGATGTAGCACAGGAACTTAAAACTAGCAAATACGCAGACATCAGTAACATCGATAAGGCGCATGCTAGACTCCCAGAAGCTTTATTGATTAGCTAGTGGGATACTTTATCAAGTTGTCAGAATTAAGTGTTGTTTTAATAGTCCCCTTTACCCATTTAATTGTTTCTCTTCTTCATTAACAATGTATGAGCCCAATGCTAAGACCCTGTCACTCCTTTCAAAAGGATTAGCAGTTTCTTCAGAGAGTTGCCTATTTCGTACACCCTACCACTGTGTCTTTTATCACAGTTATCAGTTAAAATCTGCTCTTGGTTTGTGCATTCATTGAGTTCCAGTCCATGGAAATTGGCAGGATTCATAACAGTTCTCAAATGTGAAGTGTGAGCTCGTTTGGTCTCAGACTGGTTCCCACGAACACTCGACTCCTGCCCAAATATACTGGAGGCTGTTGTGGCAGTAGGGTCACTGTGGCAGGTCTCAATTATACTTTCTGTGATCTTTGTTTTAGATTGGCTGTGAGAAGTACTCATTTTTGTTAAGATTAATTTTTTTTACCATTAGAAAAAATACATTTTTGTAAAAAAGGTGTTTCACTAGAAACTGAAAATTTTCAATATTTACAATTCAAAGAAAGATCTATTTTAATAGTAATCTTATTTTAGTGGGAGTGATGTTTATCAACTTTAGTAAAAAAGGAAGCATTTGCCATCACATATTGAAAGGGTGCAACAGCCAAAAACTTTACGCCCTTTGTGGTGTGGATGGGTTGTGCTCTGACACATTGCTCACATTTCGTACTGGTTTTACAACATCTATCAGCATTTTTACACAATCAGTCTTCTAGACACATAGAATCCAAATCCCTTCCCTAACAGCTCTTTATTGGTCTATAGGGAAATTATTGACATATGAAAAATGTCATATCTCTTATTCAAAGGACAACAAGGATAATTTGTGACCTCTTGTGGTCTCAAGGGATGCTGACACTTCACTCTTGCCTTTTTTATATTTTCATGCAGGACTATGTCTAGGTAAATTAAATCACTTAAAGATAAACCTTTTATTGCAAAGTGTCATACAGTCCTTTATCCCATTTAGGAACCTTAGATGAAATCCATCTAAGCAGCTGCAAATCATTAAGTCTGAATATCAGAAAATGTTTCGAGAAAACATGGTCAAACAGAAAAATGACCACATTAAACATATGAGTGCTTTGACTTTCCAAGGGTAGGTAAGTCCTTAAGTAACAGGACAGAACATAAACTTGTGAATCCAGCTCTTACTCTGTCAAAATCTTTAATTTAACCAAGACCATTCAGTGACAACGGTATGATAAGCAAATGTGTATCATACGCCTGTAGCATTATCAAAGCTTAATCATGAAGATTAGAAGGGATCCTTGGAAGCAGCTACAGAAGCTGTGAACAGCAAGGAGTCCATCAGCCCTCACCCCTTGTATTCAGTCTCCCTTGGAGATGGAGCCATCAGCAGCGATTGATGGGCTTTGAGGTAAAGACTGGGAATGAAACAAGGAAAATTTCAAATACTGCTGGGAGATAGAAGCATTTTCCTTTCAAAAGGCCATTATTAGAATCCATTGCTGGATAGTGATCCTTGAGCCATCATCTGTGTGTTCTCTATGGGCTGGAAAGAGTGGAAGTATTTCTGTATAGAATCTGTATAGAATCTGCCTATCTATGTGTAAACCTTTCAAGTCACATGGCATTGATTTAACATCGTAGCACGCTCCTATCTATCTTCCAAAGTCAGCCTGCACAGGACTAGCAGCTGCTTTTCCAGGGTCTTTGGACATCTACAAATCAGTCAACCGGGGCAAAAATACTGGTAGGACTTTGCTGCACTCAGTCTGATATGCCAATGCCTTTCTTTGTACTATGAGCCCAAAACTGTACTCTTCCAGCCCAAAACTCCAGATGTGGTCTCATAAGTGCCACACAGAAGGGAAGAATCAATTCCCTGGAGTGATTCTGTGCTGTGATCCTAACAGACCAGGATGCAGCTGGTCTTCCTTGCTGCAGGCGCACACTGCTGACTCTTGTTCAACTTGTTCTCCACAAGGAGCCCCAAGTCTTTTCTGATTCCTAATCTGGATCATTGTAAGGAGGTAGTCCCACATGCAGGCCTCTATCTTTACCTTTTTGAACTTCATGAGGTCCCTGTGAGCTCATATCTCCAGCTTTCTGAAGTCTCTCTGAATAGCAGCCCCATCCTCCAAGATAATGACCATTATCTCATTTTGGTGTTGTATGATCAATACAGCAGGAACATGCTACATGAATAATTCTATGCCATGACCACCAAAGGGTAACTTGCTTGATTTCTATTGGGTGCATTTCCTTTCCTTACTGTTCAGGACTATTGCTGTATTTGGCATTCAGAAATATCCAGATCTGTCTCAACAGTTGCCAAACAGACCCAGAGGGCAGAAGCCCTGTGCAGGTTTAGAAGTATACTACTACGTTTGACATGTTCACTGTTGGCTGTGTTGCATGTACCTCCAAGCAGTACAATGAAAGCCTTTGAAGAGTTTAACTTGGGAAGCTCTGTGAAGAATATTGTCGTAAAGCATCACCAGCTGCTTAACCTGCTCTAAAATTATTCTGCAGGCATCTGCTGTTGGCTACTTCTACAAACAGGCCCCTGGGGTTAGACGGATCCTTTCTCTGATGCAGCACTGCTGTTCTTGTTGCCTTTTGAAGAGTCTCTTTGTTTCCATGATGGGAAAGAGACTCCATGCCACAAAACAGTTTTTCCAAAAGGACTCAGTATTTGCCTAGTTACTCTACTGTTGGTTCCTAATTGACTTGACTCAGAACAGAATTAGCCCAGTGTAGAGCATTTCTGAAAACCCCACCCTGGCCTCCGAACCAGAAAGCTTCAGAGGCTCTCCTGCTTTCCAGAGAAACACAACTTTTCTTTTTAGTCTAACAAAAGAACAGATCTGTCTCTGTGTCAAGAAGAACTTCTGAAGTTGTGATTTTAAAAGAAAAAAAAAAAAAGGGAGAAAGGTTTAGCTTCCCTACACACATATGTTTCTGCTCTTGCCATTGTACATATATTAATTTATTCACAGTTAATAATTGAGATATATGCAAGCCATTTAGCAAGATAAGGTGGACATCTATTATTAATTGTTAAATTAATAAACTGTAATCAGGCACAGACCCTGGGGCACATACCACCTTGTCTGTGAAAATCACTTAATGTACTTTCCAGTACAACTCCAGCAGCTTTTATGCTCTATTTAGGATGTATTTATGCCTTATTTTGCCATTACACTTGGGGAATATGCTATATTACCAAACTATAAGCTGATTTCTCCTCTGCTTATGCTGCTGCCAACACAGACATGAACCAGGACTGCTGTCATAGTTTTGATTTGTTATGGATAGTTATGGGTTTGAAAAATCCATACAGGTGTAAAAAAAAAATGAAATAAAAATGATTTAAAACTAAGAAATAACTCTTAAATTTGAAGTCTTAGAGCTCAGTTTGTTTAGCTAAACAAAAAGATAAGCAAATTGAACTTTAAGACTTCTAATTTAAGATCAAGAAGTGAGTTGATTATGGTGTATAACTAAAGAAAGATGAATGAACAAATAAAAAAATAAAGAGGAAATAAACTCTGATAGGGATTTCCCTTACCTTTTTTCATTTCTTAATTTTGAATATAGCAAAGAGGGACATAATAGGAACAAGCAGCTACAAGTTAGAGCTTGTATATTGAAATTATAAATATAGCATAAGATTATAAGTAAAGAATAATTTTGTAAAAGTGACGATGATTAAAAATACAAGTTAGCCACCAAAGTTTTTAATTTACGTCTCTTGATCATTTCAGATGAAGATGGAGTGTATTTTTTAATTACTATTTTTTTTAGATAAACATAAGTCATTGTGAAAAAAAAGCTATGATTCTGTGGCCTGTGAGATATATGAAGTCAGACAAAAAATTATACTAAATGTTATAAAAATTTTCTCATATTTTCAATTCATCAGTCTTAAAATGACTGTAGTAAAACTAGCTTTTGGGAGATAATTTATAATAATTAGTGGTCATTTGTTGAAAAGATAAAGCATTTTTCAAAGATGTGTTTTCTTTTTAACTGAAAACTGGGAAAAAAAGAAGGATTTAACATTGGTTAGGTAATTTTAGGAAATTAAAAAGATTAGAAGATTGACTGTACTACAATATATTCTTCTATTAATTTTCATTTTTAGAGAAAATAGTTCCAGCAAACCTTGATGAAAAAAATGTCTTTTTCTATACCCTTTGATCACAGTCAAAGAAGGGATTGTTTTCTAATTGAGGTGCTGGTCTGATCCACAGGACATCTAAATACTTCTTGAGACTCTGCAGGCAACGTGTAGGCACTTAGTTTCTTTTTTCCTAGACCTCCATCTAAGATGGAGGTAATGATATTTCTTTTCTCTCCCTCATTACCTTTCTTGTCTGATTAAATACTGATTCAAGAGCTCTTAACCAGATACCTTCTCATGTTACACTCATGTACTAATCTTTTAAGACAAAGTAATTTACTAATCCTCAGCTTCTAAAACCGTATTTGAAATGCTTCTTTGTGCACACAATTTTTTGTGAATAACAGCATAAAAATTAAGTACAGAAGGAGAAAATCCAAGTCCTTTATGGGACCGTTGGTAAAAGACACCCTGCTGTTGAGCTGCTCTGCTGTTTATATGCGTGGTATGTTGGCTTGCCAAAATGCCCAGCACACACTTCGAACATTGGTAAGCAGAATATGATAGATACAGAAAACAGGAGGAAATGCTATAAGAAATGTGTGTGAGACAGGAGAGAGATGCGGATGAGCCGCCTTATATTTTGCCCTGATGAAGGAAGTGAGAATATGTAATAAGTTTTATTTTCCACTTTGCATTTTCTTTGGGCTGGACCATGAAATCCTTACTTCTCCTTACTTATTTTTCTCATGCCTTACTTTGATTGAGGCATGAGAAAAGTTTCAAATTTGCTCCCAGTCGAGTAGTTGTAGAGGAAGACAACACATTTGGAAACTTTTAGGTGTGGAATGAGGCCCATAGAGAAATTCCACTATCAAAAGATGTTTACAATGAAATACTGCATTTTTGTAAAACCAGAAACCTTTTGAGACATGCCTTTTCATTCGACATCGATGTTTGTCAAACTGGAGCAGTATCTCCATGATAGCCTTTTGGTTTCAAAACTGAGCATACTCATTTGCCGTTATGAAGTGAAACAGGTTTTTTAGTTTTTTTTGTTTAGAAAAGTTTGAAATAAAAATTAAAAATTATAATGGAGATATAAGTGTGCAGCTTAATGCAAAGCAAGGACCCCGTTTTCCACAAACATGTGGAAAACTGAGGTTTTCCAACCACAGAAGAGCTTAACAAAATATCCCCAAAACAAAAAGAAAAGAAAAGGAAAACCACTGAAGAATCTCTGAACTCTGCCTCTGGCTTTGTAGATGTAATGGAGGTGTGGATGACTTATTTTCTTGTACCCCAGTTAACTGTTTATCTTTAGGTGTGCAACAGGCAAAAACAGACATAAAATTACTACTGTAACCAGCTAACATGCTAAGAAACAAAGGTTTGTATCCATTTTATCCTTTTTGCAAAGGCATTGATGATGAATTCCTGACGCTAATCCTTGCAGGTAGAAGGAGCAGGCACCATGGGGATGAGTGGCCGTTGTGATGGGATGCCCACACTGTAACTGCAGCTCCTCAAATCACAGATCTTGAGAACAGCTGTGCCATCCCTCCCACTTCTCATTGCAGTAACATCCAGGCATGCAAATTCCACCATAAATGCAGTTTTCTTTGGGGATGGTGGATCAAAGTTGAGCTATGTTTGAAAGATTTTCACAAGAGCAGAAAAGAGTGACACTATCGTCCTCTCAAAAACTTAATCTAATTGCTGGTCTACATCACCCATGCATGTTTTACAGCTGTGTCAAAGAAAATGGAAGTCCTTTCTTGCCCATTTTCTGTGTTTTCTCTCTATTCTTCATTTTTCAGAAAGTCAAGAATGTAGCCTCAAAGTAATCATTAGCATGGGTTGTTAGCTTTGAAACTGAGTGTCTCTTGTAATTTAGGATTGAAAGCTGCTGTCACTATTTATTTAAAATTAAAATAATATACACTTGGGAAAATATTTAAAGGAAGTTTAGAGCATTTCCATCAGAAGCACTGTGTATGTTTGATAGTTAGGGCAATAGAAATAAAAGGCAAATTTAATGGATTAAGTTTTAAACCAGCTTCCAAAGCAGATACTTCAGGTTCTTCACCTTTTTATACATTTTACAGTGTAACACTTGTAATAAAAGGCTTTCCCTATTAATTGTTAAAAATGACTTTAATAATACAATAGGAACATAAGTCTTAGGGCCACAAAGACAAACACAGAAATCAAGTTATGCCTTCGTTTAAGTTACAGACTTTGTCATACCCCTTCACTGAATACTTTGTTTTGTCACTTTCCCCCAGTCTTCATCTGTATTTTTGTACTTTTATAAGGGCAGGAACTATCTGATAGTGTAACTTGGCTGCAAAGGGTACCAGCTTTCCAGTAATAGTGATGTTTTCAGTCTGATCGTCTAAGTTATAAATAAAAACAGAATTGCAGGCTGTAGCAGTATCATGTATTAGATGTACTGATACATGTGGAAAACAAAACAAAATTCCTCACACACATACAAAGATGGGTTTGCCTGTCTGAACACTTGCCTGTTTTTCCCAGACGTGAGCATGTATAATAAGAGATATTTATTACCTTTCTTTACATATCCTGCCTGGCTGATTCGGGATTAACCTCCACTCTCCATGCTCATCGCCTCCAGCTGCAGCTGTGCATACTGAGCACTTCCACAACTCAGACAGATAAGGACACAAGATTAACTTAAATGTGCTGTCTTGGGCTATCAAAGAGTTAGACATGGTCATTAGACCCTCCCTGAGGGGACCCTCCCTAAGTCCTCTAATCTCAGAGAGGGATGCATTCATATATTGATTCAATCCATTTAAAACAAATCAGATGATTCAGCCTGTGAGAGTCTCTCTTGCTATTCCTGTGTCTCCACCAGCTATGGACAGAGGCCAGAAAACTTGTCTTCCAAAGGCACAAGCTGGATAAATGAATCCCCTTCCTAGAAGGACAAAAGTTGATTTAAGTAAATTACCTATGTGAAAACTGTCTAGTAGAGAGAGGAAAGTGTATCTAATAGCATAAGAAGATGTATTTATAAGCACAGGCTTTCTGCAGACACGTTTCATCATTACGAGTTTGGGGGTCAGTTTTCTGCAGGCAGAACAATTGTGATTTGTAGTATCGACACCCACTCTAGGTAAATATAAGGAAATTCAAATGTCTTTCACTGATGCATATAATCCTTAACTGACTGCCTAAAGTAAAGCAAACACAGCACACAGCAATAATTCAAATACGGGGAAGTTAGCCAGGTGGGGAAATTGCTAATGGTCTTTATGGTCTTGTTTATTTGACTATATGGAAGTAAGGTCTGGGTGTGATGTTTATCATCAGATCTAATATAGTGGTGTCAAATCTTGAGCAAATGTTCTGCAAATCCTTTAAAGCTATGCGACTTTTCCTGATAGGATAGGCTAAAAAAGTCAGCCCTGCAGTCAGGCAGGAGAGGCTTAGGCAAGACAAGAGAAAGGAAAAGACATTCTTGAAACACTTGCGTGTGGATGTTGCTTTATAGTTCAGGTCTGTTAAAGAGTCTGTGGCATCAGTGCCATAGTTTCTGACTATACTGCATTAAACAGGGAGATTATAGGAAATTATACTTTCAAAGACAATCTACAGGACGCTGCCTGGTTTAGTTAGTTATTGAAGATTACTACAAAATCCAGAATCACCTTCCCATTTAAGGTGACTTAATATTTACATAAAAAGTAGAATTGTGTTTCTCTTAGTCACATTACCTATAGTAAACATCTGGCTTAACTTGCTGTACGTACTACTCATTTTCCAGAAAAAATACATTAATTTAAAAGAGAATCTAGGAAAGAAAAAAGCCAGAAGGATTACATTGCTTCAACTACTTCTAAGTTAAAATGAGACTGTGGAAGATAAAAATTACATAATTATACAAATATAAAAAGAAATATATAAATTTGTATATTAGAAACACACATCAATAGTAGTCTTTCTTTAGCATTCTCCGTTATCAACTCTATGAAGTGCAATGAATTTTACCCTCAGTGTACATATTGATCTAACAAAACTCTCTCCCCCCCCACACCCCCCCACCCCGCCCCATACAGGCACTGGCTTTAAGAAAACTAGAGGTCTGGGATTTTGTAATTGCTTTCCGTGCAATGAAAAGGGTTGGAGCCATGCTGATCCACTCTGTACAACTCTAAAGCAATTTATCATTTTTCAGTCACTTAATAAACTAGAGTGGGAGCCGGGCAGTCAGAGCTCATTTTATTCTGCTAATGTCAAGGGCTACGTTTCATGAGATCTCATGCTTTCGCTCACGTTTCTTGCTGACACTATTTCTAGAGCAGTTCCCCCTGCAGTGACCAGCATAACCAGCTGGCCTTCAGCCTCAGCGCTGCTGGCTGAGGGCAAGTCTAGAAAAGACTCTGAGCACATCGGCAGTTTTTTGGAGCTGAACAGACATTTTGTTCTGTGATTGTATTTTGCATGTTTATCAATTCAGTCAAGCAACATCCAGGGAAAAAAAAACAAACACAAGGAGATTCAGAAAGGAAATGGTTTACATTTTCATATCCCTGACCACAGATTTTTTCAGCCAAAACAGTTCAATGTGCTGAACCTAGCTTTTGACTTTTTTGATGACTCCAGAAACACTTTTTTTTTTTTTTTATTATGTCAAACAAAATCTCATTCTGTGTGTGGAACAAAACACTAGATACATGCTGGCTTGATGTCAGTATGTGTGCAACAAGCTAGATGAGCAAAGCTCTCTATAATTCAGAGCTTTACCAGCAAGGCATCATTTAAAGCTACTTCTACTGTTCATGTAAGAGAGAGCAATGTTTGGAAATGGAGCACCCTGGATATCAGCAAGCCAGAGTGAAGTCACTCAGTGGACATAAATTGGGTTTCATCAGATATATTTCCATGAGCATAGCTGTAAATCATAGAATCATAGAATGGTTAGAGTTGGAAAGGACCTTAAAGATCACATTGTTCCAACCCCCCTGCCATGGGCAGGGACACCTCCCACTAGGCCAGGTTGCGCAAATCTGTAAGCCTGCAATTTTTCAAGCTAGCTGGTACCTTCCTGCACAATATTGTCCCAGAATTGTTGACGCTAGAAGGGTCCTCTGGAGGTCATCTAGTCCAAATCTTCTGCTCTAAACAAGGTTACCTAGAGCAGGCTGCCCAAGCCCATGTCCTGTTGGGTCTGGAATATCTCCAAGCTTGGAAACTCCACAATAACTGTTATCGACCCATTCCAGTGTTCAATTGCCATCATGGTAAAAAGTGTTTTTTCTTATGTTTGAACAGAATTTCCTGTGTTCCAATTCGTGCACATTACCTCTTAATCCTGTCATTGAGCACCACTGTTCTGTCTTCTTTACTCCTCCCATCAGGTAATTATATGCATTGAAAAGATCCCTCTGAGCCCTCTCTTCCCCAGGTTGAGCAGTCCCAGCTCTCTTAGCTTCTCCTCAAGGACAGATGCTTAATCACCTTGCTGGACTCCAGTGTCTTTATGCCTTTCTTGTACTAGAATGTTCTTGGTGCACTAAGAAGTCAAGGTCAAGGTTTCTATGACCACAGAGAAAGAATACTGTTTTTTCCATCTTTGATTACATACCAGAAGTACCCAAATCTTATTAAAGATTAGAAGACAGAAACTTTTGAATCCCTCTGCTAAAATTAAAGCTGATTACACTATCCTTACTTATTCAAGTCCTGCAGATAAGTCATCATTGGCTCCGGTAACAAACACAGAGCTGACAGATAAATCTGTATTCTTCTCTCAATTAGCAGATCCTCAGCAGTCATCTTCAATACCTAACTTATTTTTGAATGTTTTTTTTTTTTGCCTACTGACCTTTACATCTTCAATAGTGAAAAATAAAAGAAAGCCTACACCTTCTATTGCATGCTTGCCCAAAAATATATAGCAGGGATTCGTTCCCGTCTACTTTTCATTATTTCCCTGACCCATTTCCCTGCTTGGCCTCTCCCCTCCAACATTATTTCTTATTACTACATCCTTAAACAACAAAACTTATTTAACATCAGTCAATCAAACGTTGTCTTTTATAACAAATGTTTTTGCTTGGCTGCTTGGCCACACCTGGAAGAGGCAATTAAGTCTCTCACTGACCTAATCTCTGCTGCACAGGGAATGTATAGGTCTCGTTAGTGCACTGTTACCTGCTGTTCTGTGTCTAGTGTCTGGTTCTGTTATTCATATTGTTTTCCCACTTTCTGTTTCACTTTCTTTAAAGCAGAGAGGCTCACACTGACATTCACTACAAATGATTGAAGGCATTTTTACATTGCAAAATGTAAATATAGTGTGAAAATACAGTGTAGTGAAATGAGGACCTGACTGGTTTAAAGTAACCCTAGTAATGTCCATGTTGCTGGTATTCGTGCCCAAAGAAGACAGTTTCAAGCTCGGTTTGGTGGGACCATTTTGTGTTGCAGTAGAGTACTATACGTGCTGAATACTGTTATTAAATACGTACATACAGAAAATCTAAAAGGTGGATTCAAGTCAATTATTAATACTAGAGCAATCAGTTTTCTTTGTACCAGATGGCTACTTGACCTACTCTTCATTAGGGCTACTCTCTACTTCACAAGAGAACCCTAGAAAAAAAAATCTTTACTGAAACTGGAAGAAAAGTCAATAAAGAATACTTCTGAAGTATGAAACAGTGTTTGCAACATTCCAAGTCTACCTCTTTTTTCTCTTGGTCTGATCATCAGGTTTTAGTCTTGCTAAAAGCAGGAAAATAAGATATCTCAACAGCCAATCTGTCAGACAAGTGCAGTAGTGATTTTGAAAGGTACAGAAGATCTAACCATAACAAATAACCTGGCATTTGTCTAATGCAAACCTCTCTAATGAACTGTGAAGACCCACAAAATACTGAAATTAAAAGTAGAAACAAAATTTAGGATGTCCATCATCAGAGAAAACAACTCTTTTTTCTCATAAACTGAAATAAAAGCTTTTGGAATTAGGCCCTCATGGATTAAACAGTGAGATAATGACAGAGGCAGATAAACAGGGAGACATGGTAATACATTCAGGGAAAGTTACTACACACAGTGCTAGATAAAAACTTGTCATTCAGTGAGGTACGGAAATTTTGCGCATGCACAAGATGATAATATGAGCCCTGCAATTATTACTAAGAATAAAAGGACTTTATCAGCAGATCTCAATGAGTGTGCTACAAAGAACTAGAATAATTTGTAAAATTGGAAACTGGGACATATAGCTGTGAAGTGACTGACAGTCATCCAGAAGGCTAGTGTCAGCCCTGGGAACAGAACCAAGGACATTCTAATCCCTGGACAGAAATACTCCAAGTTATCGCTTTTTTCTCCCCAAATGCTGTTCTGTCAATGAGTCATTATCTTGATCTAGGAACATTGTTTTTCAGGTCTTTGTGCCTATTCATTTCTTGGTGTTCCTGTGAAACAGATGATTTTTATCCCCCACTGTGATTCCTGTCATGAGAACATCTGTGCATGGGGACAGACAGAAAAGTCCCTAGTGTACAGATCCTATTATCTAGCTACCAGAACGTGTAATGTTCTGCTCTCTGCAAATCACAATGGATTTGATTCAACAACTTAAATATAGAAACCATCAATTCCCCAAATAGCTAATTATTTTTGAAAGGGATACATTATTACTGCTATTTTTTAGAAAGGCGAATACTTGGGAAACAGCTGTTTTGCACCAGCTACTTTTTGGAAATGTTCAGGATCAAAGATGGCTGTTACTCATCTAAGACACATAGCTGCTCCTCTAGCTTCTAGGCGGCAAGAAGAGTGGAACAACAATGAATGGTTTTAGAAACACTTTAAATTCTGACAGATCCTAGAAACAATCCAGGAAACTTCTAATATCCAAAGGCTAAGGGCACTTCATCTGATCTTGGCCGTGTCCAGTACCAACATCCTAGAAGGCAGTAATGAGTGGTGAAGTGTTAAGGAACCATTCTTGTTTCCAGATGAGAAATTCTTTGACTAAAGCTTCCTTCCACTGCTGTTTGGAACCTTTGTTGCTGAACTAAAAGTGGCAGGCAAGATTAGATGGTGACTTCCATCCAAACATCATTTACATTTCTAATCAGATTGTTCTTTAACCTATGAACTGGTAAAGTCTGGTGACCTGGGGAACTATGCCTCGTTTCTTAAGACCAACTGCTTTCAATAAATGTAATAATTTCCTAATTCATCCTTTGGCAACTTGCCTATGAACCAAACGCACAGAATCGTTCAGTTCAGAAGGGACGTCTGGAGATCCAGTACAATCTCCCTGCTTTAAGCAGGGTCAGCTAGGACAGATTGCACAGGATTTTGTCCAGTTGGATTTTGAATACGTCTGAGACTGGAAACTCCACGTACTCTCTGGGCAAAGCTGTTCCAGTGCTTGATCACCCTCACATTAAGAAATTTTTTTCTTATGTTTGATCAGAATTGCTTGAATTTCAAGTTGTGCCTATTTCCTCTTGTGCTTTTACTGAGCTCCTCTAAGAAGGGTCCAGCTGTAGCTTTACCCCACAATCATGTCTTTATACACACCGCACATGCACACGCTAAACATGCAGTGGGTCACACCTATCAGAGAGCTATTGCAAACATCCTGTAGCCTTTATTTGAATATATTTTTCTCCTTTCCTGCCAGCCACTGGTTTTTACAACTCTGTTCCATGTTTAATATTTTTGCAACACCTTGGCTTTGATCCAGTTTGGTAGGAAGTGTTAGGTGAACAGGCAACCCGCTAAGGCCTTGTTTCTTAAGGAAATAAAATTTGCTTTTCTTTTGTTAAAGAAAACATTGTCCAGGGAATTATAGGCTTGAGCCTAATAACATAGCTGGATAATTACCATTGCACACTTATAGCTTTGTCAGATTTACTGCCTTCTCTTCTTTTCGTTTAAGTTTCTTCATGCTTCTTTTCCCTCACTCCCTCCTTTCAGTTGAATTTATTCTCAGTTTTAAAGGTGCTTCAAAAATATAGAAGCCATCCGCTTCTAGTATTAAAAAAAAACAAAAAAACAAAAAACCTGAAAGCAAAAGCAGCACTGATAAATGGGCCTGAGGTGATAGTTGAAGTTGCAGATTTCTGTGCTTACAGGGCTCTAATTATGTTCTTCTATGCTTGCGGAAAACTGCAGCAAAACATGCATCAAAGGTCTGTCTGCAGAACTTGTGCAACAGGCCACTGTACCAGCCAGAAACAAACAAAAAAATCCAAACAGATGCCAAATGCACAAACTGACACAGCATTTTTCCCACAGACATCACTTGGGATGGAACTTACTACTAAGTGAAAAGGCAGCAAGTCTCCACCCAGCAGGGTGCATCCAGAAGTAAAGGGCATTGATTAAGGGGTACTGTGTCTGCAAAGACTTTCATAAAAGGTTTTTGGTAGGAGGATGTGAGAGGAGAGATTTGGATAATTTAAAAAATGAGCCTGAAAAGTTTCAATTATGTTTCTATTGATTTCAGTGATACCTTTCTCACTGGCTTTAGGAGAAGGCTCTCAAGGTTGGATCCTCATTGTAACACAGGTTGTTTCAGTGATGCTTTGCATGTTTTGGCCTGCTGAAATTTTGTTCTCAAAGCTGTTAACTCATGAGCCCTGAACTCCAAGCTCTGGAAGCAAACACCTTTCAAGGTTTTGTTTTGCCCCTGGGAATCGCCTGTTTCTCTCTTGATTTACTGTTTTTTACTGCTGTCTAAAATAGAGGAATTGCCAGACTCTGTGCCTTGTCATCCTTCCCCAGTCACTGGGCTGATCTTTGGTGTGTCACCAGAGAGCTGGCACCGATATTAGAAGCATTTCTGGCATACGTGGAAAGTCACTTCTGCTACGTACAATGTAGCAAGCAAATGTATAAAAGGAGCTGATGGACTGATGAGCTTTACCCTTTCATAAAATGACACTCTGATGCATTACATCAAACAGGACTTAATAGTAACAGGTCAGTATCGCCCACCTTCTCAACATGTGAATTCTCCCTCCTTTGTAAAGACTGTCAAGAACTAGAAACGGGGACTTTCAAATAACAACAGCTCATAAAATCGAATTAAGAGATGAAGTTACTGGTTATTGTTATTCAGGGGAGCAATAAAAGAAGCTTTTCTTAAATTCTTTATTGTATATCAGGGAAAGCCACCCAAAATTAACCAAAAAAATTTCAACATGAAACAGAAATAATATCTAAAAACCTTAACTCCTACAATAAACTCTCTTAAAAATAAAGTATAAGAGAAAGGTGATAACTCATAGAAATAGCATTCACATTCTACAGGATGAAGAATAAGTGGATTAATAATGCTTAAAAATTGTATTTTAAAAGTGAGCTTTCAGAATATTTCGATAAAAAAGCTGAAGTTTGTTAAAGTGTAATTAGAATATTAGGAGGATTTTCCATTTCAGGGAAATAGCCCTGTATTCAAAAGATGATGAACTATGTTATTATCTAGGGAACTATTCACTATTAATTGAATAAAAGGTATTTTTATTCACCTGAAATAGGCTAACAGTCAAGCATTATTAATTCTGTTCAGTCAGTGTGCTTAAAGCAATACCACATAACAAAATCCAATGATTCACTGGGTCACAAAACACTATTATTTGTCTTAGTTTTCAAGTCTTTCTTGCTAAAAAAAGTTTTAAAAATAAATGTAAAATTTTCTACTAAATAAAAATTTATATAAAAACTTTGTCTAGAAGTGTTAATGATAGAAATTGTGACATAAAAAGAATTTAAAAAAAAGAAAATTCTGTGGCCATGTGACAGCAACTGGCGGTAACCAAATATTTTGTGTGCAGTTCTAAGAATGTGCTCAAAAACAAATAGAAGAGAAAATGACAGGCGAGGGGAGCACAGTGTAGAAAAGCTGATCTGAATGCAAAGGTGAAGTGATACTGTGAATTTGCACAGAAGACCGGATCAATCGTTCTCACTAAAAAGACAGATCAATACAGCATAAACCCTGGCAAAGTTGAAATAGAGGATCAAGATATATTAGCTAGGTTCGTTGTAACACATGTAATGTTGCCTCTGCCGCCTAAATTACCTTCTTCAGAGCTGCTGTGAATATGTTTACATGGTATTGCACTGTGTCATCTGGACAATCCCCAGTCTACCCTGGCTGTTCTGTGCCTGTACTTCGAGTAAACACTATCATGGCTATATTGCTAGCAGTACAGACTGAGCCCATGTAGCAAAATTGACTGAAAAAGTGAGTAAATACCTGCTGAGCTCCAGGTTTTTTGAGAGGCTACAATGGAGTGTGCTTTTGTTGTGAACACTTTTGAAATAAGTCATGACAGCACCTAGCTCAGCTGAGCTTGTCAGTCTGCCAAAGGGACTGTAATCAGCTGATAAGTGGTTTGAAAAGGGGCTACACCAATGCAGCACTGTACCTTGTAGCCAAGAATGTGGATAAAATATTGGGCAGTCCAGATAGATAAAGAAAGAGAAAGGAGGGAGAAAGAAATAAAGATGCTCTTTTTTCTTTGTCCTCATAAGTCTATAACTGTTTGAAATAGTTTTAAAGCATTATGGGCTTGCAGACAAAGATCTAGACTTGGACTGCTTCTCTAATCACTCATCTTTCATAGAATCATAGAATGGTTTGGGTTAGAAGGGACTTTTAAAGGTCATCTAGTCCAACCCCCCTGCAATGAGCAGGGACATCTTCAATTAGATCAGGTTGCTCAGAGCCCCTTCCAGCCAGACTGTGAATGTTTCCAGGGATGGGGCATCTACAGCCTTTCTGGGCAACCTGTGCCAGTGTTTCACCACCCTCATTGTAAAAAATGACTTTCTTATATCTAGTCTGAATCTACCCAATCTGTCTTTCACTTTCTCTGCCTGATTCTTAACTTCCATACATGTTGGTTGCTAATGATATTGCTACTTATAGGCAAGTCTAGATATCTACCACTGGAAATTCTCTGGATGGTCTAATTGAAAGAGCTAAGACATTTAAATCTTGTGTTTTCCATGCCAAAAATCACCTCATAAAGAAATGATCCATTTGCTGGCCCTCTTGAAAATGGGATGATAGAGTCAATCATATTTTAAAAGGAAAATGGGTTGTTGCTACCTCCTGCATAGGAACATAAGTGTTCATAAATGCATATTATCAATTTGTTTGAGATTACTTATTTATGCAAAAGAGTACACACCACACACTGAAATGCTTATGCCAACATTCTCTAGGAACATTTTTATTAGTTCAAGAAAATTTTAAGTTATGATGTCATTTATGTGCATTGCAGCTTTTAAGCTCTCTTCAAGGGGCAAGGAATAAACTCCTCAGTATTCTATGCAATATACATATTGCTTTTTCACTAATGAAACATACTTTTATTTTAACTATTGAAACACGTAAGAGGTAACATTTGTTCTTAAAAGATGACACGCAGGCTGAGAGAAGCACAAATACATACAAAATTTGATCTGAGTCAATTACAATGTGAACCAGGATCATATTGACAACGAATGTTTCTCACTGTTTGCAGTGCGTGATAAAATGTGTTGCCTGCTGACAGAATGCTTGAATGGAGAAGAAGATCAATGGATTCTTGCTACTCCTTACTGTTATTTATTTTAGGACTGATCCAGGTTGAACAGAAGTCCAGTTGACTTCCCAGGATTTGACACTTTAGTATTATTTAGTATATAATCTTTCTCTTACCATTTGCTTTGAAATAAAAACTCTTGATGAAACGTACTTTCTTGTGGCTTGTAGGAGGATCTGGATGATCTAGCAGTATCTTTTTCACCTTAATTTTTGTAAATGTTACTAGGTCGAAGACATTACACATCCTACAGTTAGCAGTGGTAAAAACTCAGAAAAAAGCTCCCAAAGTTACCCATCAATATCTTACCCTCATAGCTGCTTGTAGAAACTGACCTTGGCTGTTCTGGTTAGTTAGGAAGGTAATAGAAAGGACAGCTAAACTTGAAGAAGTACCCAGAGAAGAAAGGTTTTCCTTTTGGCCTTCTAGAGGGTCTATGAAATCAACTTTTTCCAAGATCAGAATTTTTGTTGGTAGGTGTTGCTTAGCTTGGTCCCAGGCGACAATGGGCCAGTATCTCTGGAGTGGTACACCAGACAGATTGAGTGTTTACAGCACTTCCAAGATGGGACAAAAAACAGTGGGCTCCGCATTTCTTCCAAATTATGATCATGAATACGCTCACTTCTTGGCAGGGAGAAGGTTTCACCTTGCTAAAGGCAATTTGGAATAGACAGCCCAAGAAACCAATGGGATGTAGTATGCTTTCTTCCATGGTTGCTGGTGTCCAGCCATAGACAGTGAATTGAACCAAAGAAATCCCTTCTGAAATGAAAATCTTTTATGTTCTTTCCATTTCCAGCATTCTTTAAATTTCCAACCCATCATAGGCTGTGAAAGTGCTGTCATACACCACAGAACTGATATATGGTACGACTGCACATAAGACAACCAATTTGAAGCTTCAAAGACTTTAGAATATCACTTAACTTTTAAAATCATGTTTGTTGTTACTATTTTCCAGACCAATTTATGGAGATGTATATTTGTCAACATTAAAGCAACTTGGTTAAATGTCATTGTAAAGGTCTCAGTCATTTTCAGCACTGAAAATACTTGGGATTTCAATCATGACTCATTTTTTTCTGAGTCAACGTTAAGGTTAACTCTGTGGTGAGTGAGAAAACATTGCTGATAAGACCAGAAGTACCAGAGGCGAACCACACACCACAGATTTTCCTGTTATCTCTACAATCTCCTGATTAGAGGAATTTTTTAAGCTTTTCCTTTCACACCTTGTGTTTGTATTTTTTTCAAGAAACAATTTTTTGCTTTTTTAGAATTATCTAATTGCACAATTTTATTTCAATGTAAATGCAGGAAAAAAAACCAAACCACAACCCCCTGTTTCTTTAGCTAAGAGCACCACTTTAAAAGTCAATTATAATTCCGCAAAACCTTAGGAATTTTCAGGACATTTGCAACGTTGTTAAAAAGTCATTTCTGTCCAGAAGTAAAGCAAAACCTAATCCATAATACACTTTCTTTGACTGTTTTCAGCAGTTTTTCTACTTGCATTCTGTGTATTTACTGTTTGACCAAATACTGGCATAGATTTTTGAGAGTTTGGTTTATAGAGTACAAGCTGGGTAAGCAATCTGTTATCTATTAAATCATGCCCTATAGTTCTGAATAGCCTAAAATAAGGGGTCTTTTAAAGATAGAATTTCTCCTGTTAAACAGAAAGGATGCATGATCCCAATGGTCTGTGCAAATGTCATTGTTTCAATACCTCCAAAATGTTTCTAATTATTTAGAAAGTGCTAGAGAGGAGAATTTGTACAAGTCTGTACTTATCCTTCACCTAAGGTAAAGGGTATGACAATTTCCAACAACTTCTTTCAGTTTGATTGATTTTTTTGCTTTAATATTCAAGTTAAAATAAGACTCAGTGGAAAACTTTGCTTCCAGCTTGTGATTTTCACTTGCAGTAACATCATCAATTCAATGCGAAACCATATTATTCTCCAGGTATTTAAGGATACATGGGGTTGAACTGGGGTCCTTTTAAAATGGGCTGGAACCAAGTTGTACAGTTTAATATATTTTTTACTCTTACTGTGACCCTTGTGTAATATATCTTATGTAATTTCCATTTAACTTTACAGGTGGCTCTGACTCTGTTTGGGATCAAATCTGAATTGTCCTCTTTATTCCCCGTGACTATGATGTGGGGAACAGGTTACACAAAAATGCCTAAATAATTTTAAAGAGGGTTCTGGCCCTGGAAGCAATATACAATCAAGTGGAAAGAGTTATACACCCTCTCTGTTAAATTATTTTGTTAGATAGGTAGGATTGCAGCATAATAATGATAAATCTGTTTTCCCCAAATGAAAATGTATTTATTTGAAAGGTTTAGGGTTTTTACCAGTATTTATAGAACAGAAGAAGAAAAGGGACGATAATAAAAAGAAGAAATTGATTTTTTAGGTCAAACGTAATAGATTAGAGATATCCATAAAACACTTCCAGTAGAAAGAAGAAAACATATAAGTACATTTTTTCCTTTGAAGAAGTTGCCAGGCAAACCCCACTGTAGTCACAGATGAGGAACAACTGCTAATCAAAAGACATGGATCCATGTGATGTTTGTTGGAACAACAAACAGGACCCATTTTTAGATCTATTAAACTGTGCCTGCAGTCTCTAGGATGTGCCTATGAATGTTCTCTGCTGGTTCCTCACCCTCCTGGACAGTCTGTCCTGGACAGACCTTCATGGACAGCTTGGAAACTGAACTGTCATGTGTAAGGCTGTCTGTGCCCAGCAATATGTCATCTATTTACGCTTGTGATATTAGGATACTAAGTGTTGAGACATACCCAGGCTAATGGAGTTTCATGTGCTTGCGAGGTTGGCACCTGGCAGATTTGCTGTCTCCACAGTCATCCAGCATAGTCTGGAGCGAAAAGAAAGTTTAGACATATCTAAAGCTGCTGTAGCTTTGCTCTTACTGCAGTGAACAGTATTAGTCTTGCTGGCTCCAGAACAATAGCATTAATATGAGGCTACAAAAATTAGAAGACATCCCTTAGAAACTCTTTCCCTTGACAGCAAGGAGGCAAGGTTTTCTGCCTTGGATTTATGGATGCGCGCATTGCAAAACCCTTCTGTCCTGTAGACTGTTGCCTTCAGAATATGGCCTGGGATAATTAGAGCTTGTGATGATATGTGTGCTCAAATGTCAGGGAGAAAAGCTACTCAAAATGTGTAAATACACGGGCTAGAAACATTCTCATGTGCCATATTTAATGAAAAAAGCAATCTGATTCTGTGTGTCAGAGAAAATTGAATGCATTATAAAATTCTAGAATCATTTGCCTTAAGTGGTTTGCCACTGTAATACTGATGCAATTTTCTTTAATTCAATCAGAAAACTTCTCCCTTACTCTGGCTAACCTCGGTGACACAGCACTTCTGCAGAGGATAGGTCAGAACAGCTCCATGTTAGAACATTAGAGCTGATCAGATTATTAATGGTGACTTATTTTCTTCCCTTCTTCTTGAGAGATAAACATTTTTTACTCTCTTCACTGGATTCTTCTGGGTTTTTTTGCATCTGTTTTTTGAAAACTGCAAACCAATTTACTCACCAAGCCACCATCCTGCAATTTCATTTCTAAAAGCTTTTTTAAATTATCATGAGGCTGGTCATGTTAGATGCTTTCAACAAGTCCTTTTGTACATTATGCAAGTAGTAAGTAAGTGATAAAAATACTGACTGTTATCACAGGTGGTTTGGTTTTGGTTTTTTTATGCTTTCAAGCAATACAATGTACCTTATTTAACTTTTAAAATATTAACATGTTTATACATATTTCCCAAAGGTACTGTATCAAAAGTTACAATCTAGACTGGATATAATTTAAAAACTTTTGATATCCTCACTCAAGGGAATTGCATCTGAATTTTAATGTTTGGTTTTGCTTTCAAAGTGTGTTTCCAGGTGGCTTGTTTATAATGTACGCCACATGGAAGACTGACAGCTACAATTAGGAGGCTGGATGAGATGATCATTTCAGTCCCTGCTAGCTTTGTGAATGGACAGGCTGGCTTCTCTGTATAAGCAGCTGATACCACTGTCACTTTGCTGATTTAATCTGAATAAAGCGCAGAGCCAGTATATATAGCAGTGTATGTGAAGATCAAACGTGTAAGGATAGTAGCTGGCAGCGGTGGAAGGGGAAACATTTCCTCTGTATTTACACATGGATGGCAGGCTGGGATCCTGTGTCGCAAGGGAGGAGAAACAAGCTCTCCATCGGTGCAGTTTCCATGGAGATTTTACAACAGTTTTGTAAAGTTTTGCTGTAAGAAGGAACACCTGTGCTTAAACTTCCAGAGATTTAAGTCCAGCTGGATTTTCTAATTCACATTTCTAATTTTAAATGTACTTTTTTTTTTTCATTTTAAACCAGCGTAATTTCTCCTTCTTGATTTTCTCCCACTGGCTGTACTTTACAGCTGTATTTGCTTCTTGTCTTGAATACGCTCCTTCGATTGCCAGTGCTGTCATGCCCCTGTGACTCACAGCTAATTTTACAAAAAACATCGCTGAACAGCTTGTAACCCTGGGACACATGAATGTGCATAGAAGAGAGAGCAGAGAGGGAAAAAACCCCATCAGTTCCAGCCTAAGGCACCAGAGAGGGAAAGGTTCAGGGGAACGGTACATCATGGCCTTTACAGATAAAAAACACTGTAAAATTGCTGCTGTAGCTCCACTGTTGTGCTCTGCTTTTCCCCCTTATGAACTGCAACGCTGTTGCCACAAGAGGGAGCAGGGACACGGTTGTTTTTGCACTTTGCTTGGTGATTGTCCCAAGGTCTAATGGAGAGCTCTGCAGGTCTGCACCCAAGGGCTACAGGTAGACCTGGTGAGGCAAAGTCACTTCGTAGCTATGGGAGGACTTCGATGCAAAGATCGAGAAGTAGACAGAGCAAGAGTTCCCGAGCTGTAAGAGACGTTTAATGTCCTCGCATATTTGCACCATCATCTTCCATTCAGAGGAAGAGTTCATCTTTCATGGCTACACCAAGAATTGTAGAGATATTGGACCTAAAACACAGACAAATTGTAAATTTAGGCATATTCAGAATTTGGACAGCTATTGAGCAGGTTTAGCTCCAACAGCTTCATGTGATCTTCTTGCCCTCTATACTCATTTGTATCCACATGTGTAAACTGGCACACTAGGTTTAATTTTATTTAATTTTACAAGAAACAGATAACCTAAGTCTATTACATTTCAATTTACCTTGTTTATTCATCTGTTTAAGATGCATGGAGATGACATACAGAGATAGTTAAGATTAATGAGTGGCTGATTAGTAGTTGAGTTCGCGTATGGAAACAAAGCACCTGAAATAATTGCAGCAGGAAACTCATAAAATTTATTTTAATTGGTATGTGACAGTTTTGTTTGTTTTTGTAAGGGCTAGATTGCTTACAAATCTGTTTCCCTTGTGCCACTGAAGATATACACAGAAGTTACCTTAATCCAACAGAATGTGGTAGACACAGAATTTCATTTGCCATTAGAAAGGTAAGGCCTTTATTTTTTGAAAACATATATGCATGAGCTCGGCTTTAAGCATATGCTTATCTTTACTATTCAGAATGTTGGCCAGAGAGAGATGTAAGCACAACAGCAGTCAAGTGGCATAGATATTTTTGCATTTGATGTGAATAAACATCTGGTTATAAATAAAAGCCAAGTGCAGCTTATTTAAATTAATGGATAACATTGAAATTTTACAAAATGGATACAAGCACACCAGGGAATAGCTTTAAGCTGGTAAAGAGAAGAAAGTTTCCAAATGTCAGATGAAATAAGAATGCTACAAAGCCTGCTAGTGGGAATAATGATCTGAAAAAAAATAATCCTCAGCTGAAGATAGAGTTTGAGAAATTGATGAATGGCTTTATGTTACACAGTTGCTTGTGATACCAACAAACTGGTCCCAGGGTCCTAAAAGATGTCTTCCGGCCTGTTGTTCCCTGAGGGCCTTGAAAAGTGGGTCAGGGCCTAAAACATCCTTTGATACCATCCGTATTTCACGTGGCTGGTTTCCAGTATAAGTACTTTTGGATAAACCACTCATTAATTTCCTCCCACCTACTGTTTGCTTCTTACTTTGTGAGCTCCTGTTGATTCCCGTGGCTCGGTTCAACAAGGAAGATCTTGGATTGACATAAATTCTGCAGTTATGGTGATTTCAGTATGTGAGAGAGAAAGTCAGAGAGAAAGTGACCTCTTTTCTTGATGATTTTTAAAACCATTCCAAAAAGCATTGCTGGCAGACACAGTCTGTCAGTGCTGGCCAATTTTGAAACCACTTAGCCTCTGGATCATTTCTCACCTGTAGCACATTGTTGTTTGTGGACTGTTCAGAGAGGTATCTGGCCTCTGCACAATGAGACAATTAGCAAAGAGTTGGCTGGAAAACTGTGATAAGTTTTTTTTCCTTTCAATTCTTCTTCTGGATCCTAATAATGAAATATGATTCAGCATCCCATGGTGATTTGCTCCATTCATGAGACCTCAGGATGGACTTAATCCCTTTGCACTAGAGAGGATCCACAACACAACAAACTGTGTTGACCTAAGTAGTTTTACTTAATCTAACCATAATCAAAACTCTTGGAGTTTACAGTTTTCATGGTTTGGAACAACAGTCCTCGCCTCGCCTCGCCTCGCCTCGCCTCCCCTCCCCTCCCCTTTTAATTTCCTTTCTCCATTCAAATACTTCTACTTTGTCTTTTGCAAAGCACCAGTTTTTCTCAGTAGGTTGATGGACACACAATTTACTAAACCAGAATTCTCTAAAAATATTCCTTCATTTCTGCACAGTCAAAAGAACTGCCACTTATTTGGCTTCATAGAGGTTTTGCTTCCATAATTGGTATTCCACCCTGACTGGCACTGAATCCCCCCTATCCTTGGCTTAATTTGATGACATTCCAATGGAGTAGGTGGCATTTTCTAAGAGAAATTTCATTTGCATTCCCAGCCAAGCTGGGTTTCTAACCTTTGCAGAGTGTTGTCTAATCATTATTAATGATGACTTATTGTCTTGAAAGAAAAGGGGATGATTTAATATAGAAAAGGTGACATGGTCTAGTGAATAAAGCAGACACTGACAAGCAAAGAAATAATGCTAATTTTCCCTTTATTTTTTTTACCGGGGTTTGTTGAGTCAGCTGTTGAATGTTTCCAAATATGATATTACTCACTTATAAAGAATTGCCACTGATAAACTATCTCTGTTTCTAAAATATTAAATCCTAACCCTGCACACTGTATAAGTTCTGCCCATTAACTGTCACCCTGGCAACCCTTATCCATAATTTTCACTTTGGAAATTCTAACCATTTTCAGTTGTAAGGAGAGCTCATCAGAAGCATTCAGGGAGGCCCCTTTTATTCATTCAGAAGAGTGTACAAAGCCACACCCAAAACACCTGAATTATCAGTAGCAATTTCTCCAGACTGCTATTCAGCCAGAATGTTTTGATATCAACATGTACTCTGACAGCTTTTGCAATTCCCTGATCAATATGCAAATGAAATTAGCAACAATAAAGGGTGTGGGAGGATGCCTCGTTCTGAAAGAGTCAGCTGTCTTCAGGCTAATTCTTTTTGTGATAAAAGTCAGTCTTGATAAGGACCATAAAGGAAGAGAAGGTAGATCCACACAGTAGTTTTCTATGCGTAACAGACAGCATAACAAATAAGTGAAATATGGGTAAAGTCAAGATTAACCCATTTGCTGAACCAGAAACACAGAAATAAGAAACAATAGGAAATGACGACAAAAGAATTACAAATGAATGGAGAAAAATAATAGTCAATTTTTAGTTCTTTCAGAATTGATATGGGAAAGTAGATGAAAGGCTAATTATCTTTTTCTCTTTCTCTTATATATGCATTATGAATGTATCATTTGTCACCGATTCGGTGCAAAAAAGCATTTCCTGGATGTTGGGTATACCTCAATTTGGAATGGGTGGACTGGGGTGCTGTAAAATACAGGGTGTGAACTTCATTTTACGTAAAGTCATGGAACACTGACAATTTTACGTCATCGTGATATTTAAGGGAGAATTAGCACCAAGTTAAAGCAAGTAAATGGGGCAAAGAGAAGCTGTGGCTTCAGTGGGAGATGCTGTATTTGGGAGTATCGACAATGCTGACTTAGGCTCTCCTATTTAAAGAGATGATGATTCATCAGAAAGGAATAGGTTTCAAGTCCATCTGAAAACTTAGAAAGTAACGAGGCCAAATATGGATTGAATGCCTCACTGTTGTGAAAATTTATACTACCAGTCTTCCTTTTTTCATGGTACCTATGATTGGCAAGTCGTGCTGGCACGTGATGAGCACTTTTTGCCAGAGGCAAAAGAAAAATTGCTCAGCAGGAGGATAGACCTGGATGTTGGGGTTTTTGTCTTCAGAATCTTCTTTTGTCTGTGGATGCATAGACTGTAATTGGAGGCTGGATCTTCCAGTGAGCATGTTGAGTGAAAGCCCACATTAGTCGGATCCATCCCTGATGATTTTGTGTCCAGCACAATAACTGTGGTCATGAAAAGACCATGAAGCATTGGAATCCTCCTTTGTAACTCTTGCCTTAAAAAAATCATCAAAGCTAACAGGACCCAATGAAACGCGTTAATTTTGACAGAACAACATGTTTTGCTGAAAAAGTTCTGGACAGTGTCTACTTCATTTTCTTTCTGAAAAAGGCAATTATCACTATACTTTTCAATGTATTGTTTTCTGAAAGTGATATAATTCTTCCATGGAGGGCTATTTGAATTGTGGTGATCATTTTAGCTTTCTGAAGTAATGAACAGCATAATGGAAACTAAGCTGTTCACTGTTTAATTGAAAGGGATTGGGTGGCTGTTTCCTAGGAAACAGGAAAGAAAGGGTTTGGGTGTATCTTAAAATGTAAAATATACACATTCACATTGGATTATAGTCACATGGTAAAAAGGCATGCCATAGATAGCATAATTACTACTCAAAATGCCAAAGAATGGCATTCAGGTTTTCTGGGAAACCTCAAAATCTTTCCTATTCCAGAACCTGATAATTAAATTTTCTTCCAATAGTGAAAATTTATGATGGACTGGAATGAAAGCCTGCTTGAAGGAAAATATTGGCCTTCTTCCTTAGAACAGCAACAGTAGAACTGGAGTTAAGATAGTGTCTGGATATTTCAGTACAGCTGTCCACATTGAGTTTATTTTTCCGTGAGTTAATGTATAGCAGAAGAGAAGAGCTGCCTTTCCTCCAAAGCCAGCTGAAGGCTCCCCAGTGGTCTGGGCTTGATGCAGGAAGGGAAAAGTGGGAGAAAACAGCTGAAGAGGGGAGAAGCAGAAGAGGGAAAAGCTTTGGGGAATCAGGCTTGCGCTCCTGCTGCTGTCAGGGAAGGAGAGGGGTGAAGGCAGAGCTTTCTTGATGGAGCATCTCTCTAGAAAAGCATTTTTCAACCTGTTATAACTCCTCTCTCAGGGGTAGCAACAACAGCTGCCAGGCAGATACTCCAGGGCACTGGTATAAGAGAAGCTGCGGAGCCTTGGCTGTTTCACTGCCCATGGCGGCTGCCGGCTGTGACTGTGCCCCAGGCTAGACTTTGATCTGCACCCGAACGTATGCTGTCTGCAATTAGGTATATCACAAAGCAAAATAGATTTTTCAGGTAGGAATCTGTGAAGAATGGTCCTGACAAAATCTCCAGTGACATTCTGCAAAAAGTTGTCTGTTTTCACAAATAGTTCTCAAATTATGGGAAGCTTTAAAATTTTCCAGTTCCATTTCAATTTTGCAGAAAAGGCATACGAGACATCTTTACCTCTTTCCTCAAACATATAACTTTATACATAATCACAGGCAGTCTCCCAGAAGCTTCACTTCACCTGCATGTAAATCACTGAATCACAGAATCACTGATGTTGGAAGGGGCCTTACTGAAGTTGAGGTAATCACCATCTGCTGCTCTCACCTCACGCACCAAGCCAGCCATCTCATTGTAGAAAGCTATCAGGTTGGTCAGGCATGATTTCCCTTTATAAATCCATGCTCGCTACTTCCAATCACCTTCTTTTCCTTCATATATTTGAAAATCATTTCCATGAGGATTAGCTCCATCATCTTGCCAGAGTCTGATGTGAGGCTCACCTGTTTTAAGTTCCCTGGATTCTCTTTCTTGTCCTTGAAGAAAGGATGATGTTTGCTTTCTTCCAGTCATCAGTATCCTCTCCTGATTGCTCTGACCTTGCAAAGATAACTGAGAGTGGGCTAGCAGTGACATTGGCTAACTCCCTCAGCATTTGTGGGTGCATCCTATCAGGGATCAGGGACTTATGTATGTCCAGCTTTTTACAATATTCATTAACCAGATTCTCCTCCACCAGTGATAACTCTATTTTGATCACAACTTTCTCTGGTCTGAGAGGCCTGGGATTCCTGAAGACTGGACTTACCAGTAAAGACTGAGGTCAACAAGGCATTGAGTACCTTCGCCTTCCCCACATTCTTTGCCAGCATGTCCCCACCTCATTCAGCAGTGGGCCCACATTTTCCCTAGGCTTCTTTTTGCTGCCAATGTACCTGTAGAAGCCCTTCTGATTTCCCTTCAAGTACCTTCTAAGACTCATCTCCAGGTGGGCTTTGCCTTTCCTAACCCCCATCCCTTCATGTTCCGACAGTGTCTCTATATTCCTCCCAGGTCACCTCACCCTGTTTCCATCTGTTGTACATTTCTATGTCTGAGTTTTGTCAGGATCTTCTTGTTCATCCATACAGGCCTCCTGCCACCTTGACTTGATTTCCTGCTCATCAGAATGGACTGTTCTGGAGCTTAGAGGAGGCGATGCTTGAAAATCAGTCAGATGTCCTGGACCCTTCTTCTCTCCAGGAATCTACCCCCTGAGATTCTTCCAAGCAGATCTCTGAAGAGGCCAAAGTCTGGTCTCCTGAAGACAGTACTTGTGATCCTGCTTTTTGCCTTGCTTCCTCCTGTTGGGATGCTAAATTCCACAATCTCACAGCCACTACAGCCAAGGCTGCCGCAACTTTCACATACCCAGCCAGTTCGTTCTTGTTGTAAGTATCAGGACCAGCAGAGCTTGTCCCCTCCTTGGCTCCTTGAAACTGTCTGGATTGCTTGTGCTCTGCTGTAGTCTTTCCAGCAGATATCAGGGTGGCTTAGTCCCCTTTGAAGACCAGGGCCTGCAAATGTGAGGCTGCTTCCAGTTGTCTGCAGAAGTCCCTGTCTACTTCTTTCTGATCAGGTGGTCTGTAGAATACACCCACATTGATCTGTCCTCTTAATTCTGACTGCAGGTCATTATATCCCTCCCTGCTCATTCCTAGTTCAAAGATCTCATCACCAGGTTGGCCATCCTGTTGGCAAACATGCTTTTGCCCCATTTAGGTGGAACTTGTCTCTTTCTAAAAGTTGTTTCCCTGGTCTACAAGATGCCCTTGGCTGCCCCCTGCCCCAACCATCCCAGTTTCCTGGGCTTGCCTTGAGAAGCCCCCATCAGTCCCAGCTCCCAGCTTCCCCCAGGAAGACACCGTCTCTGCTGCATCCTGGCACCAAACAAGTTATTAAATCCACTCTTGTCATGCTATAGGAAATGAAAATAGCTTATAAATAAGTATTATAACTGCACTTGAGTGTTTGAGAATAACACTTG
The DNA here is from genome assembly GCF_964199755.1 of Larus michahellis. Taxonomy (NCBI): domain Eukaryota; kingdom Metazoa; phylum Chordata; class Aves; order Charadriiformes; family Laridae; genus Larus; species Larus michahellis. The sequence goes on along the minus strand of NC_133900.1, from coordinate 51,126,275 downwards.
ATTTATCTTGGTTAATCAATTTATAAATGAGAAAATGGAAGAAATTGTTAAATAACGGCTTGATGTTCTAGTTGTATTAGCGTGTTATCAGAGGGGCAGTGATAACCTCCACACTTCTAGCTGCCAACAATGTAAGAAAACTGTACTTAGCTTAACCCCATACTGAAGGCAGTCCCACTGCCCTCAGTGAGGAGGACTGAGAACAGACAGGGCATGGGCAGCTCCTGCAGCTCTGATTATATGCAATAACCTGATAAGGCACTGTTGCTTGATTATGAAATTGAGCTCTAAGTACTGTGAAAGCCTAAGCAGAATTTTCTTAAATGGATTTGTCTTGAAACAAACAAAGCAGTGAATAGGACAAATTAGAAATCTAATTTAAATCCCAGTATATCTCACCATTTACTTTGGTATTCTCATGAGGAATTCTTGGTCTCATTAATATCATATTTAATAGGAGAAGCTGTTAATATCTCAAATTACAAAAGGATTTTAGTATCCTATTGAAAACAATAAAAATAATAATTTAATCCTTTTCTATCCTTTGTAACATCCTCTCTGGTGAGACTGCACTGAGTTGCTCTCAGCGGTCTTGTCGTATTGAGTGCTGAATGAGTACTGAACTGAATACTCATTTCTTATTAATACTGTTTCTAGCATCTTTTGGCCTTTGCTCCTTTTCTTTGCTTTCTGCCACTTACTTGCTGGAGTGAAGAGGGTGAACTATGCTGAGAGCTATGAAGTTGAAGAACTGTGGAGAGCAGGAGCTGCTCTAAGCCCTGTCCCCAGAGAGGGAAAACAACACAAATCTTGCATATTCAGGTGGATTTGAGATCAGCAAGGTTTGTCTTTATGTTAGCTAAGCACCTTCACAGCGTGCAGCTCCTGAGCAGACACAGGCTCACTCTGAGAGAAGCTCTACATGCCCTGGTCCTCAATACTCTCCTGCTGTGCAAAATACAACAAACTCTTATTTGCCTTTTTTTTTTTTTTTAATATCGTGCCACATGTCTCCCACAGGATGAGCAGCAGAAATAAAAATCACTTTCCTCAGTATTAAGCCTTCTGTTTTTCTATCCAAATCAGGCTGTGCTTTTGCCCTGGCAATACTGAGATTTTTCCCCTGCCTAGGCTTAGTCTGCCTTTCATTGCCCTTGAGAGAGGGTGGTCCTGGAGCCTCTTTAGAGCTGGTGACCTAACTTCTCCATTAAGCCAGGTTATTTTTGAGATAGATGGTTTTTTGTGTTTCTTTTTTTTTTGTCAGAGCTTAATAGAAACTGACATTCAAGTTCAAATAAGTCCAAATACTCTTTATCTACTAAATATTTCAGTATTTTAAAATTAGCGTCTTTAAATATAAGCAGACATTTGAGAAGTCATTTTCTCCCCCCACACTTCTTTTTTATCAGCATTTACATAAGTAGTTCTCGGTTGTGCCGTCAACAAGGATGTTTCTGGATAAATTTATTAACTATTTCACATTCAACTGATTTCTCATACTAGTAATCAAGCTGTAAAAATTTCTGGACGACATATACATGCATGAAGCATTGTACAATTTATGTAGGACTGATTATGGCATATATATATAAAATACACAAATACGTATATACACACACATATATGTATACACAAGTATATGTATATGTCTATGTATAAACCTCTCAAGAACAGCTTTGCCATCTCAAGTGTTTAAGAAAAGACATGTCAAGAAAATGGTTCGGTATCTGCTGCAAAATATTTTTTATCCATCAGTGTGTTTTCTGAAGTACAAAGTCTTTAGGTCATTTGGAATAAAATATTTTCATTAAAAAACACAGCCATATTTAAACTGGGAACTTTTTCATTGCCTTCTTTTGCTGTTAGATAACCTTTCCTGTATTCTTGCAAAGTGGGACTCTTCCTGGAATGTCTTGAAAGATTTGTTTTTAGAGGAAAAGGTCATTATGCATGCGCCAAGGAGATACCTTTTGCAGAAATAATGTTCTCCAAAGATTTATTCTAAATGTTTGCTTTAACTTCACATTAAAAAATAAAGTTATCTATCTGCAATATAATTTCAACCTCAAGTTCAATACCTATATCATTTTCTATTAAAAAACCCAAACAAGCCACAAACCCCAGTAGCCAAAGATGTTTGGTAACACACACACTTTGTAATATATCATCACCAACAAAGAAAGAAAACTCAAACTGCAAAGCCCAACACTAAGATTGAGAAAAATAAGTGGTAAAGAATGCATTTTCAATTTTATAAATGGTCGATGAACACAGTATTATAATCTGGAAAATCTGAGGTTGTTCCTCAGTGACACAAAGTAAGAAAACTGGGAATTTATTGAATTGGCCTAAAAATCCTTTTTAGACACACATCTATGTCTGTATTTGCATGTCTGTACGTACATTTGTATGCATATCTATTTGTGTACATATAAAAACTTGATTTATTTAATTTCCTTGACCTTATTAGCATTTATAGCCATCTGTTAAAAACATCAATGAAAATGAAGGAAGTTTTCTCATGACTGAACCTCAGAAGGTGTTGCAATGTTGTTGGTTTTGGATATATGCAGAGCATCTCCCACTGTCTCACACAGGACTTATTCAGCACCACCAATGCCACTCAAATCACTCAAACATAAGCCAAGAGTCAGTCTTTATAATGTTCTGGCTGAATACTGGGCTGGGTCATCTCCAAAGATCACATGCAGAATTAATGATTTGCTGATGGCTATTTTATGTCCATAGTTTCAATTACCTTATAGAAGTCTTTCTTCCCTGGGAAAGCTATGACTTACAAGTGAAGGCACCTGTGTAAGTATTTGGAGGTGCAAAAGGAACACAATTAGGGCCATTCTTGTCTTAAAACTAGTCTCACAGCAGAACTAGTGTGTGAGCAAGGAAGAATGGCAAGAAGGACACCAGGAGGACCATTCAGAATTGCTACTTGTGAAATTTCCTCTCTCTGACACGGACCTGCCACTTGTAACTATTAACCTGGCAAAGTCAGCATCTGCAAACCAGTCCCAAGTCAGAAACAGATTTCCCTGTCAGCATTATCTGGCCTCTGATTGATGCAGGTTTTTATTGGCATAAAACTGGCTGCTCTCCTCCCTGGCAACAGCGCATGTTTCGCAGGTGGCTGGGTGTCTGCCCATGGACATGGTTCTTTCAGATGTCACTTCTAGTTTCTTCAACTCAAGATATCGTGAAATGGATCCAGTTATATGTAAATAAGATTCTCACATAGATGACATGTTGGTTTCTTCTGCTTTTCACAGATCTGATATGCCTGTCTTTTTCACACATTAAAAAAATCAGTTTAGAAAAGAAGCTCAGACTGACTTCTAAAGAACTTGAGTGAAAACTGATCTACTTCCTCCTGCTCTGCTATAAATCTTAAAAGTCTGTGTACAGTATCATACCAACCAACTCAGGACCAAGTTGAGATAGACATAGTCCCTCAAGAAAAGATAAGGTCCAAGAAAACATATAGATTTCATATAGCCGTTATGAATCTGTGGTGTTCTTTTCATATATTTCTATGACTATATTAATATATTTTAATTATTAAATAACACGTGTTTATTTCTTACAACTTTCTTTACAATCAATTGCATGCTGCCTCTAGGGAGCTGTATAGCCTTGTCTATAGACTGAGATGCTGAGATGAACCCGTTTCTGAGACATGAAAATACCTAGCAAAATCCAGAGCCTTTAATTATGGCTCCAAGAATCCAAGAATTAAATTAAGGATCCAACTTCCCTACTAAGCCAGCAAGTTAGGCTGCCTCGCCCATCAGCAGAATATGTCAAGAAAAGCTGCCCAGACATTTTCTCACATATTGTTGAAGACATCAGAGGAAAAATTAAAAAATGGTTCATTGAAACATCTGTATTCAGCAGGTTTTGTAAAAGCAAAAATAAGGTTCATACAAAATAAGATGGCATGAAATGAAGATATTCTTTCCATCCTTTTGCCCCCACCCCAAAGTCAGGGAAAAGCAGTGTGTACATAGAAATTCAGTAGCTGTTTACGACAGTTGTGTAAGACCAACAGTATACAGGGAAGATCCTAAAAGCATTAGTAACCCTGAGTACCACTTTATTCTTCATGTAACCCCAGTGAGGACAGAGGATGGAGAAGACTGTGTTGCTGAGACTTGATTACGTTGACCTAACAGTTTGCACATGCCCAGGGCCTTCAGACAGGATCCCCTGCACTGTGCAAAGCAGGCTTAACTCCCACTGAAACCTCCAGCCCCTGGCATACCAAAAAAGGTGCTCCCATTTTCCACCTGCAGGGTAGGGGTAATGATGATGATTTTTTTTAAATTTTTTTTTATTTTAGAAAGCCGTTTTGGCTGGTTGCAGTCTTTTGCTACATATGTGTGCAATTCCCAATGACATGGGGCTGTGAAATACTACTGTAACGCAAATAAAGCAAGGCTGTAATAGGTCTACCGAAGCAGGAACGCGGCACTGAATATCAGCACTGTTGAACTAGCACACAAGCATCAGGGTGAGTCTGTGTTATTATCTACCATGTACTTACTGAGTTATAATAACGTACTGAAATAAAATGACAGTAAGAAATTGCTACAACAATAACAGTATTTCAGGTTAATTTTGGTTCTGCGAAAAAAATGCTGTTAATTAGATATTCACAGTGGCAACTATTAGAGCTATCAGCTTGAAACTTGAATGACAGCATCAAATCTCATTCTCTTTTACATAGAGAAATATGGCCTTGTCATTTAGCTCTTTTATGTGTAAAAGAAATACAGATTGGTACAATTGTCTTAATGTTTGAACTGACTTCATCCTATGAAGTGATCATGATCAAATGTTTCCAGACAATAGGAATATTTTGTATTCTTTTTTTTTTTTTTTTTGCTACTAGCAGACATTTTCTCAGTCAAACAAATCATTGTTCTCCATTCTAATATCCACCTTTACAGATTGTAAAGCTAATGAAAATGATACTACATGTACGGTAGTCTATGTTTTCCTTCTTTAGTCTATGCATCCCTTCTTTCCTTTATGTACTTCAGGAATGTATTTTAAAAACCATTTGCTGTTGCTAATGTAGGGTGGGATGTCCTTTAATAGGATCTCCAGAAGATTAATGGCTTCCTGAGAATCCATGACATCAGGCTAAACAAATCCTCATATACCTCCCCATCAGTCAGAAGTAAGTTGAGGTGTCTCTCAGTAGCTAGATCTGCTTCTCAGCTGCCCTCATCTTTTTGAAATGAATTCATCCCCATTGCTTGGATCTCAGAGGAAAGGAACTGAATTTCCTGCCTTGTTGCAGGTCTTCAGAATATACTTACATTTTTCTGTGACTCACCTCCTTGCCTGTACAATGGGAATTTTACAGTTGAAGCGGAGGGTCAGAGCCTAAGGAAAAATGAAAGAGGATTCATCTACACCAACATTTTCAAAGAGCCACGGTGAACGGGGGCACTTTTACAGAGATAGAGCACAACAGAGAGCCGTGAAGTGCATGAGAACCTGTTTGAAGATCTTCAAAAATTTTACATGTTTGTCCCAGGATAACAATGCTGTTAAAGCGTAACAAGGTTTAAGTGATCCAAACACTTCTTTTTTTTTTTTTTTTTTTTTTTTTAACTAGAAGAGTTATAACTTCTGGAATATACTAAGGTTCATGAAGAAACACTAAAGATGGAGAGACAGTCTACAATTTGACAGTTAACTTCAAAGTCTTGCTATCCTATTAGAAGCAACTAAGGGTGACAGTGAAAGCAGCCAGAATGGAATTAGGGTGTTGTAGACTAAAATTGTCTCTCTACTGTCCAGTGATAAATGGCCATGTGTTAGAAATGGCCTTTCAGATAAGTTGAGAGCAGTGTCAGTAGGGTGAAAACAGGGTTATCTGTGAGGCAAGACCACAGTCCTACTGAAGGTCTAGTGTCTCAAATTTGGTAATATAAAAATGGAAACATTCATTTGCTCATCAGCATTGAAGTAGGTCACATGTGCTACATTTCTGGATGATAAGAGATGGAATTACTTTTAAAAATGCCTAACTGAGGGGAAAAAATCCTATTAGAAATCATGAAGTCTCCTGGGTTACTCAGGTTCAGTGCCCAAAAATTATTTTGACAACTAATCTTTGAGGAGCTTTTGTTGTTTATGAAATTCTGCATATGAGATAAATATTTTATAATTACTATTTTGTAGTGACATTGACTTTAATCCCACCATTATCATATTCAGATTGATTTGTAAAGTTACTCTGTAGCCAGCCTTGCAAAGTGAAAACGTGATTGTCGTTGCTGTTGTTATCTATTTTAATAAGTAAAAATGATGGAAAAATTATGTAAAATTGTATTTCAGAGAAAAAACCCTAATCAATATCTTTATTTGCCCAACTGTTCCCACTGAGACGGTAATCCCTCTCATAACAGAAATCTCTGTGAGGCACGGCAGCTTTTAAAATGTTTTCCTGTGCTGTTGTGATGGGAATGGATCAGTAATTCCAAAAGAACTCCTTCATTTAAAAATTACATAAAATAAAGGAATCTGTGGGGAGCCGGATGCATCAGGTCCCACGAGCCTTTATGAGCTCCAGTGAGGTACTGGAGACTTTCATGCTTGGATTATTTCCTAGCCTTCTCAAGAAAGATTAGTATTTGGGAGAAAAATATGCAAATGCACACTTGCCTATGCAAATGCAAATCTTAACATGTTCCAGTCAAACTTAGCTGCCACTAGACAAAATCCAGTTGCCACCAATAGACTCCTACTATGTTTAAAAGGTTTTGGCCATGCCTTTAAAAAGAAGAAATTTCTAGCACTCTTGTTGCTTAGGGCAACAATGTCTAAGTAAAGGCTGATGTTTGATTTTTTTCTGTAATGCAGGGTGTCAGGACAGATTATTGGTATTGTCCCTTCCAGCTCTCACACCTCAGAAATGACACACTTGCTTGACCAGACACCGAAACACGTGCCCTGTTTCTTTCTTGCTCAGTGGGGGCATGCGGTTACTGATGCAGCTCCAGTTGAACTGTTGTATAAGCAGGGAAGCTTGCAAAGAATAAGTGTATAAGTGATGTTCATTCCTGAGGGTTTGGTGTTGACAGAAGATAACTGCATCCCACCATGACTTTGTACATTTTTCATCCCAATGCATCTCCTAGGGCAGGGAAAATGACGAAAGGTGGTTTGGATCCTTAGTTTTGCTGGATTATTGGTGGGGTGTAGAAGAAATCCTAAATGCCAGCTGTGCAATCAGTTTTTAGTCCTGCTGAATTGACATGAATGCATGACTTGAAGGTACACTTATACTAATAAATACAACAGGTCATGGAAGAGGCTTGAGCACTCCTGTTTGATTGCTAGCAAACCTGCAGAATGATTTTGACTCCTGGAACTTTCATTCTAGACCAAAACCAGCTAAACTCTTGCCCAGTTTGGAAGACAGCACAATTCAGACATTGTTTCCAGTAGATAGTCTGGACTCTCTTCTGCAAGAAAGACTGCTTAGGTACCTGGATGCTACACCTGCAATGTCACTTGTCCCCAAGGCCATGGAAAACTCGCAGGCCTGTTTAGTTTAGTAGCGTAGACATACCCTAAGAGGCTGAGCAGTAGTATCATCCTAGCAGTGAGTAGAAAGTTAAGTGTGTGTTTGTAGGACCCCAGGCGTTCTAGGTTGATTGTTCTCTGTACTACATGACCTCTTTGCTAAGATGTTCCACGGTAAAGTGAACTTAGATGACTGGCTATTGCAGTAAACTCTGGTGGATGCATGATGCTCTGGTACTATTGACGCCATTCTGATCTTCAGTGTTTTGTCCCGTGTTTTCTTTAAGTTGGGAAACAGTCTCCTTCTTTGGGGTATGTCAGCTGGCAACTCTAACTCTCTCATGTGCTGCCTGGACCACTTCCAAGTCACTCAGCAGGGAGCTGGAAGGTAGCTCTCTGCTCCAGCCAGGCCAAGATGCTAGGAGGTGTTGCAAAGGGACAACTCTCCGTCTGGACTAATTTAAAGCTGCAAAAAGGCATGAAGTTTCATGAAAAAAGAAGGCAAAGAGAAAGGATCCTGCAGGTTATCCCAAATTATACTTACATGTGGATTCCCTATAAAGTTGTGCACTAAGACAAGGCAAGATTGCTCCTTAGAAGTTGTCAATAAAATAGTAAAAGAGCTAGAAGTAGTTAAAAAAAATCACTTCCTCGGGACAAAGTTGATTTTGAAGATGGTGTTCCCACTCTTCTGAAGGAAGACTATCAAAAAATGAAGGTATTATTTAATTCAGCCTGAAAAACAGGGTATGACCTTTGAGTGGTCACATTCCAGAAAAAGTTATCATTCCTGAACCCCAGGCTGCAAAAAGGATGATACAGGAGAAACTGCTAGACATTAATGTAAGATTGCATTCTTTTCCTGAACGTAATTAGATACATTGCACAAAATTCTAGTTTATTTTGCTGTTTACATATCTGATTTTTTAATTTAAGCCTAAAGGGTTACTGCCTGATATCTTGGCATTTTGGTGAAGTCTGTTAAAGATTTTTAAGTCTTTGACTTAGTTTACGCTCTGATCTTTTTCTGGTGGGGGCCATTAAAAAGTGGACCTAAAATATTATTATTATTATTATTATTATTATTATTATTATTATTATTATTATTATTATTATTATTAATTCATCTATCTGATAGAATTCATTTTAGACCCTAAATGTGTTCACAGAGCTGATATTGCAAGCTGTAGACGTCTCTTTCTGTATATCAAATATTCTCTGTATATTTAAATACAGTTGTAGATGTAGAAATAGATATTGTCCAAGCTACAGAGGTTGTCACGTTTTCTGGAGGAAAGTGACAGGTTGGCAGATCTTTAGCAGTTGAAGGGCAAGAAGAATCAGGGTCCCTGTGCTGCAGCCACAGTCTTTTATTGCGTGGCTGTGTGTGCATCTGTGCAATTTGCTCAACCTCACAGAGATCTGCTTCGGCTGTTTGCATTTTTCTCTCCATAACCACAGTTTTTACAGCACTAGAAGGTTTAAACAATATTTGTGAAGGAAACCATTGAAAGCGCAAAACAATATATCAGAACTAATGTTTATTTTCAGAGCTGTTGAATTCAACGTGGGGATGAGCTGATGTCCCAGAAGGACTCCTTATGTATGTATGGCATGTATTAAATTCTTCTTACTTGTTGCAGCAGCGTCACTGATGTCTCATCACTGCAGAGATAGTTGGTTACAAGAATTTAGTCTTAAATCAGATCAAAAGCCTGCAAATGTTCAGCCATTTATATTGTATGAGTGTCTCATTTTATCTTTTCCTTTAGCAGTATATGTAACAAGTTTTGCATTTCTTTAGTGTTTTGTGTGGTTTTGGTTTTTAGTTGTTTTGTTTTCGATTTACCTGTTTCTTTTGCTTTTACTCTCTTTCTCCTTTCTCGTGAATCAAGACTTTTTATGTTATTTGGGAGAATTCAGAAGGCAACAAACAACTTACTTAAACTATCATTGGCACAAATCTTTAATCCTGCATTTCAGATGCTCACAAAACACAGCAGCGAAACAGCATAACAGGACCCTAGAGAGAAACCTAATGTGACACAAGGTGGCTGTTTTTACAGCATGAATGCAGAAGAGGAAACATGCTCTGTCCCACTGAAAGCAATAGCATAGATATTTTCATGACGAAGAACAGCAGCTGCAGTAACACTAGCAGCAATGAAAAATTACAAGGGTTGTCAATTCTCATATTTCAGATAATGATCTGATCGTGAGCTGAAGTCATTTAGAGATTTCCCCCCATGGTGTATTATTGTCCAATTAGATGTATTATGGGGTTTTATATGCCCTCTTGAAGCATTCGGTGTTGGCCAGTATTTGGGATTATGAGGATGTGTTGGATGGACCATTGCTCTGTTCTGAAATGGCAATTCTGTATTCTTGTGTTTAAGGGAGGGAAATCATGGGTAATGTTTAATGGGGCAGAAGGAAAGAATTAATGCCCTTGAAAATTATTTGTTCAGGGTCATACTTTCCTACTTGTTGTCCACCTCCCACCTGCCTGAAATTCTCAATAATTGGTTTCTGGTAAAGCAAAGTGAGGTCCTGTTGTTATGTTCAGACAGAGTGGAGGGAAGAACCGCTCTAGATTAAATGCAGACCACAATAAAAAAGCCCATCTGTTTCAAAGGCGACTATCTTCATTCTGGCAGCAGAGACATCAGAAGAGTGACAAGACTGCTGAATAGCTGGATAATACTGCTTGGTATTTAGGTGCAACCTAAAGCTGAAGGTCTCAGTTTGTACTAATCTCCCTGTCTGCTTGGTGAAATAAGTGGACTGTAGGTAGGTGAAAAAAAAGGTTGGTTAGAAATTGAGAGTTGCACTGGGGTTTTTGACCTCTGAAGATCAGTTTCCAGTCATTTTTTCTGGAAGGATCTTAAAAAACAACTTGGAAAAAAAAAAAAGCAACAAGAACAGACGGTATAGGCTTTGTTCCACAGCAAACTTGGGTCCGTACTGAGGGACTGTGTCATAATCACCCCTGGAACAAGGTACAGACTGATATTAGTTTTTGTAAGCCCTGTTTATTCATCTATATAACTCCTCTATTTAAACCAGAGAGCAAAACCTAATGTACGTTGAGGGAGAATTGCAACTCCACTCAAAAAACTTCGTCGCAAGATTATTTTGGAAGAGGTAGAAGGACTTTCCTTTTGTTTCTTGTAAGAAACCCAGAACTGAACAAATCTGTAAGTCTTTTACATTGCCTGCAGTAATGAGACTATCAGTCTAAAATAAGGTCCAGTTCTGTTTCTCATGAAATAATTGTTCCTGATTTTCATCTTCTCTATACTTAAATGCTTGATATTTATTTATGGCATACTGACATATTTAGCTGTTTTCATTAAAATAGACGCTATTGAATTTATTCATGCCATTCAGCAATGCCTTATTTCAGCTTCTTTATTGCATGTCCCTCTTTTTAGCAAGCAGGCTGTATAATAAAATTCTGATCCTACATAATCAGTGTGTTTCTTAATATGATCCACTCGTATCTCCAGGGAAAACTAGCTTCTCCTAAATAAACAATGTCACCACTATGCAGAAAGACCGAAACATTTGGAGCAAAAAGAAATTTTGCAATTCAGATTGGGTGGTGGTAAGGGAAGGTCATTTTGTTGATTTTCATCTGGGAACAGAAGAATCTCAAACAGTGAAGACTGGGTTGTTAAATAACTTCTGAAAATCATCAGCAGCTTTGTTTGGTTCTTTCCAGAAGTACTCATTTCACTCTATTATAGCACAGTCCCAGATACATGCATCAGGTGGTTCAGAAAAAGACGAAAATCTTGATTCTAAAAATATTTGTAATCTGTCATTACATATAAATTATGGGAAACAGGAACATTTTGCAGCTCCTTTCTCTGAGTTTCTTCAGATGGAAAATCTGCTTATATGCCTGTATCTTTGTCCCCATGAGAAGAAATAAAAGACTATGGGTCAGAAGGAAACAAATTCATGTCTCACTTGTGATCCCATCATCAGCCAGATCTGGTGACTTGCCAAAGTTTAGGCATCTGGAATAAAACTCATTTCACTTAAAAATATATAATGCAATCTTACATCTAGCACAGTGCTAGTTTGGGCTACTGGCTGCTACTAAAAGTAGTAGCTTCACTTTCTTTTAGCTGTGGTTGGATCTTCTCACAGCTGTAGGGTCTCTTTTTTCTTGTATGAGACCTTGTGATTGAGCCATCTGCATCAAACTTAGCTGTCATATTGCTGCAGAATGCAGTAAATCGTCAGGACTGTAGGCTGCACTTCAGTGAGTCCATCTCATGGGGCAATAACTATTTTCTGGGGAATGGTTTAGTTTTCCATTACACCAGCTCCCTGAATTTATTCATCCTGAGGTTGTATGAACCTTAGGTTCTGTTAAAGGGAGGTAACTGAAGATAGGTAGGAGAGAGACTAGAACACTTCTTTTTAACAGCAACCTGAAATTGTATGATATTGATAATCTAGCCAACTTGGTCAGCAGTAGACATCTATACTTTACGCATTTGAAATAAAGATTAACCACCCCTGCCTCTCTGGATTAGGTGGCTTGACATTCATTTGTTGGACTAAGCACCTTAAATTCAGCCCAGTCTAAAGGCTATATTAAGTCTGCAGGAAGCCATGCTACCATGTGAAAACATTATTAGTCTAGTGACTAAGATACTGGTCAAATTGTTGCAAAATTGGAAATTCATCCTGGCTTTATTGTTAATACCTCTGTATGTCTTTTGCATGCTTCTCTCATGAGAACTAGTTCTGTCTACCAGCAGTACAGGTTTTGGGGTAGTATTGTTTGTGCATACTTGCTGGTGGTTCCATTATTTTATTTTTACCAGCAGTTAAAAGAGAGATGGAAAAATGACCATTTGAAAAAATAAATTGCCTCATTAGTCTAATCAACAATGTTGCAGTCCTATGTAATTTTATACATATCACTGTACAGATACCCAGACCTACTGAAGACGTTGGCTGCTTTGTTTTCTTTCAGTTAGAATTGCTGGATATTATTGTAACTCAAAGTTCAAGGTAAATTGATAAAACTTAGGTAGTTTTCTCTATATTAGCAAATCCTGACTTGAACTTACCTATGCATGCACTTTTATTCCAGCAGCTTGTCTGTGATTCCTTAAGAATTACTCAAATGGCATGGATCTTGAGGAAATAAAAAAAGAGAGAGACAGAGCAGAAGAGCCTCATAGGTATTTTAATTTAATAAAAATAAATGTTCTTCTCCAGTTTATTTAATTCAGATACATTCTCTGTTCCATAGCCCTAAGAGCATATTACAAAGACGAACAGATGTACTGGTAGATTTTTTTTTAATGGAAGAGTAAAGTCTCAGATGCAAATGGGACATCTTAGTCTTTATAATAACAGGCAGTCTCATATTACCTGGCATTTGGCCATTCAGTTCAGCTTGTCTGGCCAGAGGAGTTTGTGGATTGATTACACAAGTCCTCTGGCTGAAAAATAACAGCTGCAATATCCAGAGGTTCTTCCCTGATTAATTTATTAATGTTTGAAACAGTGCCCCACAGAGGCTTCCTAAATATTGCTGGTTTGATGGACAAGTCTGGTGAAAGCTAAAGGCAAGTCATTACGGGTACTTTTCTACGAACTCTAGTTTGTCGTGGTTTTAGGAGGGGGTGTCTCAGTGACATCCACTTAGGTTTCAGCTATGATTGGGAAAAAATAAAAAGCTTTCAGAGTATGTTGTACACATTAGTTATCCACTGTCTTATCAAAGCAGATGAGGCTGTGACTGTTGTCTCCTGTTGCCTTGTTTCAGCAATTCCTACAAAAAATGCATCCCCCTCTGCTCAAAGCTGAAGAAATATACAAAAAGAAGTAGTGAAATGTCAGTGTAACCATGGTTCACATTTTCTAACTTTCCTTTTCTTGCTAGGAAACAAATTATTTGAGTGTAATATTTTATTTTCCATCAGTAAATTAAACTGCACCTGCAAATTCTATTTATTTTGTCATGTAAATTGCATGGATTTTATGTGGCTCTTCACTCAACTGTTTATAAGGTAAATATTAGCAATAACCATTATACCCCCCAAAGGAGAGTGCTGCATATTATTTGTTTGCAGAAGTGTCTGCATCCTATGAGGTAATTTCCAAAGAACTAGTATAGGCAGATCTGTGTAGCAGCAGTCAGGAATGGTCTGAATCTGAAGACAGAGGAAAGGTATCATTTTACAGTTTATACCTCCACTAAAGCAGAGTGCGATAAAAAGACCTTTGAACTGGTCTTTCACTCTCCACTGCTTTCATGCATTACAGCAGCACACTGTGCAGAAATAACAGCTTCATGCTACAGGCACTGTAGATGCAAGACCACGTAATTGCCTCAGCTAAGAAATCATGGAAATTGTCATAGAATCATAGAGATGCTGGTCGGAAGAGACTTCCAGTGGTCACTTAGTCCAGCATCCTGCTCGAAGCAGGACCAGCACCACCATCAGATGAGGTCAGCCATGGCTTTTTCTCAATTAGCCCAGAAACCTCCAAGAATGAAGATCGACAGGCTCTCTGGGAAACCTTTTCAGTGCTGCAACACCCACCTCATAGCAAGGGCTTTCCCAATGTCCAAGCTGAACCTCACAAGATTCATCCTGGGGCCATTGACAGTGCTAGTAATGAGAAAAGTTTGGGTTTTTTTCTTTGCAACTACCCTTCAAGTAGCTTAGGTTGATATTAGATCACCTCCTTAGTATCCTCTTCACCAGATGACATGGACCCAGCTCCCCCACCCTCTCCAGACAGCTCACATGCCCCAGCCCCCTTACCATCTGCTTGAACCTCTCCCTCCACATCCCTCTTGAACTGATGAGCCCCAAACTGGAGCTGTATTTCAGGTGCCGTTTCACCGGCACTAATAGAGATAAAAAATACCCCTGATATGAAGGACCCACTCCTCCTCAGGTAGGTGAGTGCCCGGTTTGCCTTATTCACCATGAGAACACTCTGCAAAACTGACTGCTGAGAGCACTGTAAAATGGAAATCTAAATCTAAAATTCCGTGTACACCAGTGTACTTTTTTTCCTGCAAATCTTCGTGGCACTTCACCTGTACAACCTTGCCAAGGTAAGGTTTACTGTGCGCTTACAAAAGTGATTTGCAGACTTGCTGCTTGCCTGGTATATGCAATATTTATTTATTAGTGTTTTGATTTATAGTACTTATATAAGAAAGTACATTTCCCAAGCTCTAAGATTTTTTTGCTGTAAATTAAAAATACGGTCACATAAAAATGGACAAGTTATTGCTCCTCCCAGAAAACAAAAAAAAAGAAAAAAATAAAGAAAAGAGGCACCCAAAACTGCATGAAAGTTTGATCAGCGTGTCTCACTTTATATAAAATACAATTAGGATATTCAGTATATCCCACCATTTTGCAGAAATAGATAAACCATTCTGCAAACTGCTCTGACTGTTAACAAAATTGAGGTTGCGATGGGTCATGAGAAAATTGCAAATTTTAATGATGTGTGACTTTTATAGCATGTCTTGTCTAGGAAGGGCCTAAGGTTTAGATGGTCGTGCTGTATACAGCAGTGAGGTACGGAGGCAGCAAACAGGTCCAAAGCCATCTTTGTATTTCTGACTGACATCTCCAGTTCCTGGCGTGGATGCAGGTCTCATCAATCACAACGTGTTTGGTTGAGTTGTTAGCTCTAAAGGCTAAAACCCTGGCTTCTCAACAGAAAGGCATAAACTACAACCGCTCTGGCCTGAAAGTCACAGGTTGTTAACACAGGCTTCTGCAGCTGCTTCACAAGATGTGTGGTACTACTTGTGTGGGTTGAACATCAAGAGAAAGGGGAGAGTTAACAAAGGTCACCTGAAGTGTAGAGAAGCTGCTTCTTCACAACATGTGATTAAGCTGTAGAAATCTCTGTCACAAAATGCTATGAGTAATAATAGTGTCCATGAGTCTAGAAGTGATTGGACAATTTAATGGAAGAAAAATACCTAAGGGATGTTTTTAAAATAAAAAATGTAATTTTACAGTTAGTGATTATAAAGAACAATACCAGTTGTTCAGGGTATCCCTAAAAGAAGTACTACTGGAGGCTAAGAGGGAGTTTTTGGGAAGTAATCTTGTGCACACACCCAGTGATTAGTTTTTGCCTAGGCATTTGCTGCAGGTCACTGCTGGAAAGAGTCTTTTGTGATGCACGGACCTTACTCTGATCCAGTGTGTATTTTCCCGTGCCCCATCTCCGGTGCTTCCCCTGAAGTCAAGGCAGAGCGCAAAGCTGGAATAGGATCCAGAGCAAGTCTGTGAATTACCCTTTAGTGGAGCTTATAGAGTCTGGGCACCAAAAGCTGAAGGGATGTAAGACTACATAAAGCAAACATTTGTGAATCTCTCCTTGTGTATTGAATGCTGAAGGAACCGTTACCGTCATCTAGTCTCACCGCATGGCAACACAAGACAGACCACACTGTTTGATTTTTAAATTCTGACTTTTTAAAGCAGTCAACTACTCAAGATGACAGCTTACTTTTTTAAAAGTATAAAAAAAGGTATAAAAAGTATATAAAAAAAAGTATAAAAGATATAGTGGTTTTCTATGCAATTTATTAGTTTGTTTTTTAAAGAAATTTCAGATTGATATAAAAGTGCTCACAGACAAAAATGCATCAAAAAAAGGGAGTAAGTTGGAACAGGTAATGCAGTAATTTCACTTCAGAGTTTTATAAGTTCTAGGGCCTGAAACATCATTCAGCCTATTCTGGAAGAAGAAAGCTTTTGAATTTTCTCTCTGACAAGCAGATTTGTAATCCCCAACTGTTTTGCATATAGGACTCTTCAAAACAAGTTCTAATGACTTTATTTTTAGACAGGAAAAATTTCACTTCTTGCTCAAGAAGAGAGGAATAATTTTGTTTGCTCAGAAATTATAAGAAGAAAAACCTAAATCAGAGAGTGAACTTGGAAAAATTTAGAAAGGTGAACATTTCAGAAAGATCCTGGTGACACCAACCTAAAGTTTGTTGTTAGACACCTTTATGAATTCTCAACAATTGCACATCACAAACTACAACCTCAGTGGGATGAACACATTCTCTAAAGCTCAGAGAAGAGGTTCAAGTAACATCTTGCCTGAAATGCCTTAGAAAAATATAAGCAAATAAAGACATGTCAGATACAAAAAGAAGTGTCATTCAGCTTTTGTGACACTGGTCTTAGTAAATCCTACCAGTTAAATGATTAAAAAGAAAAAGCCTAAAAACCTGGAAAGGGTTCAAAAAAGAAGGGCAGAATTTGGAAAAATCACCAAAAATAGAAAGTATATATATACCTATATTTTTTCTCTCTTTTCCTTCTAGTTCATTAAATTAAATATATATATCATTTATCTAAGAGAAAATAAAGAGGTGATCAATTCACAGACTATCAGTGGCTCTATCAGGAAGAGAGATTTTTAACGCAGCAAAACCACCCAGCACATAAAACAGAATAAACCAATCATTACACCAAGTGATTGGAAGCAAAAGCTAAACAAATACATATTAGAAATATGGGACAAAAGTTAAAAGGAGAAGATAATTCACCAGGGAAACAGTTTTGCCTTCAAATATGATGATTTTTTAAAATGAAGATAGGCTGAGTTCCTGGAAGGGATGTGTTGGGTTTTCTTAAGCAAGACAAACAAAAGTCTAGAAAATGGCTCTGCTGAGATAACTGGCCCCACTGGGTGAGGACCCAACGGTGCCTCCTGAGGGTTTGCACACCTTCAGCTCAGTGTGCAGCTTGGTGTCTGTCAGCCAAGACTAACCTGAAGTGACACAGTAATGTGACTGCTGGGTAAAAGCAAAGCTCTGTGAAGGCTTGAAAGAAAAACAAAGACAAAAGTAAATCCCCAGGGAAGTGATGCTTTTAATTATCACTCAAAACACGAAGATAGGAAGCTCATGATATTAAATGCTGACCGGCTATGAGTGATATAACACACGAAGAGTGTAAGGCTGACCCACTTGGTACGAGCATCTCTGACCTTGAGAGTTTACCGGACCTAAAGCTTGGGGCAAGATGGTGTGACAAGTGTGTGATTAAAGCGTACCACATGTTAGGGGGTGTTTAATAAAGGCATGATGAAAATCAAATTATGAACAAAACCATGAACAAGCCATAAAACCAGATTTTTTTGTATATGATGAGAATCATTATTTACCACAGATGACTGTGGGGTGCAGGGAGGTGGAGACTCATGGGGCTGGACCAACAACAAACCACTATTTCACTTGTTACTTTCTGTGCTTACAAAGACAGGATTATTTGCGTTATTTAAATAAGACTGTCCAGAGATGTTTGTGATGGTTGAGGGAAGGGAACCTTAGACGACCTTGACGTGGTTGTTCAGGATCACAGGATCACAAGATCACAGAGCAGTGCAGCCAAGAGGCATAGGATTGGGGAAGAAGATTCTGGGAGAGCTCTCTCTGACTTGAGGATCTATTAATTTATGAAACAACTGTGAAGACTTTCATTGTTAGTTGCCGCACAACTTGCAGTTCAGGGAGATGGGAGAGAAGTAACACTAAATGAAATCTGTCCAGGATGGAAATTAAGTCATAACATTAATGACTATAAAATACTAATTACACCTGGAGCAGCATTTTAATAATGATAATTCAGATTTTGTTAATGTACCATTCTCTTTAAACATGTTAACTACCTGTTCAAATTGTAGAAGGTCAATGCAATGTGCGGCTGGCTCTCATTTATTTTTTTCTTATATGCTGGAATTCTTCACTGTCTTGGCTGAAGTCCATTTTCCTTTTTCAATCAGCAGTTTACATTTTAAATTCATTCATTAGGTAATAAAAAATCTTTAATTAAAAAAGTAATTTATTCTTAATGGCTTCAGGTCCTATAAACTGACAAAAAGTATTGCGTTAACCCATTTATTAAAGTCTGAGTGACACATTATCTACCAAGAATGCTAAGACGATATGATCGTTATCAGTTTTGTTTACTCAGCACACAGAGGACTCATGGCTGTGTGGAGATGCCAGTGTCTTTTATTACTTAAACACTGATTAGAAGACCTGCTTGGTAACTGTATGCACTAAAATGATGTTTGATAGTGGTTTGATTAACA
Organism: Larus michahellis; assembly: GCF_964199755.1. Classification (NCBI taxonomy): domain Eukaryota; kingdom Metazoa; phylum Chordata; class Aves; order Charadriiformes; family Laridae; genus Larus; species Larus michahellis. The sequence continues at coordinate 51,107,591 of NC_133900.1, read as the reverse complement.
CCCTTTTCAGCTCTGATAAGAAATGGCCAGCGTAAGAGTTAATACTTTAAAGGGCTTCTTTTGGTGCATTAGCTGAGATTCAAGATGCTGTTTGACAGACGCTGAGGGAAGGATGAGAGCAAAAACGGTACTCTGGCTCCATGGGTATGTCTTTTGCCAGATCTAAAGGAAGAAAGAATTGCTCAAAGATGGACTGTAAATATACTAAAATTAGGTGGATTTTTATACAGCATGGTCTTGTCTTATTTCTTTCATGTCCAGGGTTAGTGGTTTCAGTGCCAAGTGAATAATGCCCTAGTCTTGCATAGTAGGGTGGGGAGGAGGTGGGGAAGGGAAAGGAGGAAATAAATTTGTCTCACAGCTATATTTTCCCCCTGGACTTGATCCAAAGCTCAGTCAATGGAAGATGTTCTGTTAGTTTGGCAGGACATTGCATTGGGCCCTATATCCTACTGGGATACAGTTTTGTGAAATGCAGAATAAATATTCTTTTTCATAAAAGACATTTTTTCTAGTTCTTACCGCAGCTTTTCTTCCCTCTTACTTATTTAAAAACTGCAGGAGCATAACTGATTTTTCAGCATGTGTGCATGCTATCTGGTTTTGATGGTGGTGTTACCAAAGATACCATGCTATGTTATAATGAAGGTGTTAAAAACTACTTTTTTTTCTTTTCTGGACCAAAATGTTTTCTCTTTCTTATCAAAAGCTGATCAAATGATAGTGTGGTTTCAAGTTGCTATGGAAACCAACCTACCAGAAAGTAAAGCTACTTTAGAGATTAAATTTTCAATTGTCAGACTTATGATGTCTATATAGGCCTTTATAGTTTCAAACATTGGATAACATACTTAATTCCCACTGCTTCCAAAACATATTTAATACATACAGATATACTCAGCTCAAAAAGACATTTGTCAGTGAGGTCTATGAAGATAAAAATACAATATTTATCATTATCATTTGAAATAAAAAAATAAAATCTTCTTTGCAAAAGTATATTTATGCTTTATATGCATTCCTTCAAAATTATATCTCAAGCAGGTATCATCAGTTCATAAACTGAATCCAATACTAACTATAGCAAAATATGTAATGAGAAATAAAACACTTTTATTGCAGTAATCCCCAAAGACTTCACATGGTCACCAGATAGCGAAATAGTAACAAAACCAGTTGCCCACTTTCTTATCTGCCAGTGTTCAAAACCCATCTTACAAAGAACTTTAAGGAATATTGTCTTAGATGAACTGCAACTGCTTTTGCAATCAGGCCTTTTTAGATTAAATACATTTTGAAATGGTCCTCCAACCAACAGAAATGAACACGGAGAAAAAACCCCAAAGATCAGATACTGGATGTTATGTCTGTTTTCTGTAACTCAAATAGAGAAAAAACTGTAAAGGTAGCTGTAGAAAGTAGCATTAGGAAGATTTCTGTAGATGTTTCTAGTTTGTTTAAGAACAGAACTTACCAGGCTAACATCCTGGCTAACGCAAGGGGATACGGCTCAGTAACTCTGCATCTTTTCAGGGATTTGTACCAAGTTACTGAAGCAAAGACTCCATTTGAGGACAATTTACAGACAAATACTGGTTAAAAAGGTTCCTCAGACAACAAGCAAAATTTCCACACAGATCCTGAGGATTGTGTCATTATGAATTAAACCCAGTGCAGCAATTTGCACACATCATTTGGACGGGACACGAAGACTTCCCATTTCTGCATATCAACCGGGGGAAAAAGCTAATTATACTTAGGGTTGCATCTGTGATTGTCTACCTATGTCCAGTTAAATTATGTTGAAGGCTTTGCTTTTGTTTTTATATTGTGCAACACGGTCAAAGCTTGTTGGCAAGAGGTGACAAGAGAGAAACTCCTTAGCAGAGTGATAGCTCACGAAAACAGGAGCTACTCTTCTCCTTTGAACTTTTAAGCTCCATTGACTTGGGCACGATTTCAAGGAGGTGAGTGACGGGAATAATTTGATTAATTGTCACATACATATGAAATACACCACCTAACTTTTGCTGTCTACAGACTGAGTGTTTAGACTATGTCAGTCATTGAGCGCTAGTTAACTGAGACAAGCGCCCGCAGAGATTGATTTATCACATCCCCAAAATAATGTCCAAGACAGGTGAGATGAATCATGCCCTGAATAACTCACTCTATTAAATGCAGAGGGAATCCAGACAATAACTGAAATGAGATGCTAGCTTTCAGGCACAGAAATTTGCTGAGATCAGTCCCACTGCTGTTAGGAGAAAAATCCCAACTAATCTCAAGCAAATGGAGAGAACATCATCCCAGAGACTGTGGGATGTGCAGAAAACTTGTGCTTTCATAGCAGCCAGATCCTAAAAGCGTACTGGCAAGCAAAGCCACCTAAGCGTATAGGTGGAGGCTCTAGGATGTTTCTGGAAAGGAAGTACACAAATTCGAATCAGCCAGAGGCAAGAGGGCATTTAGGGAGATGATGCTGCCTGTTTCCTCCTGATTCCTGTGCTTCAACACGTAGCTCGGTGCAGGAAGATGTACAGTATCTCAGACCATGCTGTGTGCCAGGCGGAACACTAAGCAGTGGCATACACACTACCTAGTTTAAAACCAGCGGGAGTGCCTTTACACAGCGGCGCGCTCTGCAGGGTAGGTGTACTCTGTGGCACTCCATGCATTAATGTTCTTCAAGGAAACAGGATCATCAGACTTCCCTGCAGAGGAGCAATCAAGCGTACAACAGTCAAGGTGGGACCAAAAGGGAGAATACGTAAGATCTGCAGCTATTTCACTGGTTGAATCCGGTAATACACCTCTTAGCTATCCCACAGGAGGTAAAACAGCAATGTTTTGCTGGCCTATGAGAATAAAAAATATTATTTCAGAGCTGGAATTGATTTTTAGGTTATCAGCAAATCTGCTCAGGTTTACAGTGTGGTGTAGCTTGAAGCCTTGTTCACTTACTCTTCTTTGTAAATTTAGTCTGAGGCACTGAGTCTTTCCACAGGGTAAGATCTCTAATGTGGTGCAAGTGTCCCACTGATTCAAACCATGTAACTCCAGGCAGACCTTCATCCTTCCAAAATTAGATTTCTGCTTCTTCCCTCCCTATCACAACTCTGTGTTTGCCTTTTACTTCCCATAGCATTTATCTGCTAACCTCATGGCCTGTTCTGTGTTTTCCTTTTTAAGGTTGCATATTCCTTCTCTTTGTGGATAGCTTTTGTGCCCACCACATGCAAAGACCAGGGACTGCCTTGGGGTGAGATAAGAGGTGAGGCTCATTATTGAAAGCACTGAATCCAACAAAAGGTAAATTACCAAAGCATGACAGATTCACCGGTGTATTTGAGCAATTATCAAGGGCCTTGCAATTAATTTCTTCATGTCTCCACCTGCAGCTTGTTAGCAATGCACCTGTTCCAGCATTAGAGGGATATGGATTCATAGTAGAGGTTGTCATGCAGTTGTGTAGGTGCATGAATTTTTCACACAGATGCTTCTATGGTTGGGTGGTTACTTCAGCAGAAATTCTTGCTTCATTACTAATATATTAAATGGGCTTCAGGCACTAGCAAAGTATTGCTTGACAGAGGAAAAAAAGCAGGCACATGCTGCAGTCTGTCACATCTAAATGACAGCCATGTAATAATTATTGCCATGTAATAATATAGCTTAGATATGGTCTCAGAAGCCTGGCTGAAATGATCACACTGTAGCTCCCAGTGGTAAAAATGAACTGAAGGAGGGACAGGGGATATATCAGATATGGTGTTGAAGCTGCTTGCTGACCCTATAATATGTATATAATTCTGGAGTGCAGACTGTGTTTATTCTGGTTTTGTGCAGCACATAGGCCACGGTCCATTCCCATGTAGTATGAATAATGGGGTCAGAAAATCAATGTCCAAGAAAAAGGACATGAGTTGGAGTTAAACAGTTGAAGCGGTAGAGGTGGTGAGAGGGGGTGAGTGAATTTTGTTCCTCAGGTGTGGCATAGGCAGTAAATAAATGGAGAGACTGGATATACAAGTTGTTTAGGTGTTACATTGGAGACATTTGGCATTTCTACGCTCTGAGTCCACTTTTCCTTCTCTTCTATTATTTTCCAAATGAAAAATGGTGAAGCATTGCAACTACCATCCCCTGCATTAGCACCGTGTTATATCCGCCTGTCAATGAGAAAATTGCTACCAGCTAAATCATGAATTCATTCTTTTCTTTATTTCCTGGTAAAAATCAAAACTGTTTGATCCATGATTCAAGGTCAGAATTGACACTGCACTTCAGGAAGGCATAGTCATTGATCACTGGAGGATGTTTTTCGTAAACAAACCTTAGTAGATCAAGTCAATATCTACTTCAGCCTTTTCGCACACTAATGTTGTTTTTGTTAGAATTAAAATTGAATTGAAAAAAGGTTCCTTTTTATCTGCTTGTAAAGGAAAGTTGCTGGGTATTTTTTTCTGTGTCTTTCCAAAACAAGCCCAGAAGTTTGGCATGGTTGCATTGTTGTGGTTGTTTTTCTTTGATCACTTTTGCAAAAAACAGCTTTCTCTTTTCTATATTTACCTAATTTTGGGGAGTCACATACCTAAACTCTCTGCTTTAGACTCACCGTATGGACAACAGAGAAAACCAGGCAGAACCAGGATGTGATTCAGGCCAACTCAAATCAGAGTCTTCTCTACAACTACTTGCCTTCACTGACAGTATAAAGAGCGTGAGTTCTACAGCTCCTCTGTGTAACAAGGGACCTCTTAAAGATTGGCATTTCTGAAGTAAAGATCATACTGCTCCTTTCTACTGCCAAGAAAATTATCTGTTAACTGGGAAGTGAAGCCCACAGCTGGCATTTGATAGAGCAGACTTAGTACAAAGACAACACCTGAGATGGAGGACGTGGGTGAGTCTCAAAATTCTTATTTTAAAGCTGATTCCTCTCTAGCTTCAGCTTCCCAAGGACAACTCCATTACATACAGACTACACTTTTTTCCCCACAGTTTTCATATTTCACAGAAGACTGGCTACCTTTTTAATCTAAAAGGAACTTTATTACCTTTTAATTATCATAACACTTTGGTTATATTTTAGAAGGAAGTTGGTTGCATTTTATCTGGATACATAATAATACAAAAAGTCACAAAAGTTTACAAGACTTCTGTCGTGGCCAGATGAACTACCACCACTGTATGTCAAATGCTTTTTATTTTTATGCCGAGACAGCACAGATTTCAGTTTCAGTCACCTGCTCACATTACTCGTGTGCGTAGCTGGAACACAAATAAACCTTTGTATGGCTATACTTGTATCAAGACACAAGCTGGATGCCATTCTGGTTAGGCTTCAGTTATTTCCTGGCACTAGAGCTCAAACTTAGCTGTCCAAGGCAGATGCGGTTAAAACTTGGCATTTGTTATCTCTCAGCAACAGTAGTCACAGATTTACCAGACAGGACCACGGGGCTGTACTCCACCTCCTCTCCTGTTATACGACAGGGAAGGAACTATAGTGCCTTATTATCATTGTGTTTCCATCCAAACACAGACAGTTGAACTGGAAAACACATGTTGCTTGGCAATTGGTACAAATCTGATGCTGAGCATGTTTCATGGTAATTAGTCTGGGCATGGTGGTTATTGAAATATTCAGAAAGTCATGAGTTGTGTTCATCCATCCTAAATGTTTCACAGATTTTTCAGCACAAGCATCATTTGGTTAAATATTTGTTCAAGATGACTATTCTCTAAAAGGATTTCCATGAGAATGTCTAGACTCCCAACCAAAAAGTTTCCATTGGTCTGTTGGCCAGCAAAAATCAGTGACAAAAGACTTAGAAAACACCAATGAACAGCAAAAGAAAACACGTAAAACCTCCCAGTGCAACACATGAAAAAACTCTATGTCAGTTAATCATCCCAGTTATTAAATGAATATTTATAAACAGTCCATACCTTTAAAGACATTCAGGATCAGTTCAGAAAGGGATCAAATAAAATGAATCAATTTAAATATAACTGACATTCAAAAGAAATGTTTTGACTAGTGAGGTCAATGCAGAATTGATTAAACAGCTTGGTGTGTAGGGGTTGCAGTTTACTAGGTCTAGCTTCTGAGAAAATAAGACACTTCTCATACTACTAATCCTTCTGTTACATCGGTTTTATCCCAGAATGATGGAGTTATTTCTTGTTTAGTATGCTGTACTGAAATAAGACCATGGCTTGAGCTGATGCTGCACATATGTGCTATGCTCTGGGAATCTTTATTTAAAACGTGGACAAAGCAGCGTGTGCATAATATAGGGGTGGCAGAGTCAAAGCAACCGTATTTATACTCTCTCACACAGCAATATTTTAAGGTGGATGAAAGCAAATCACATGACCAATTGTGGGATTTGACCTGGAGAATATAAAAGAAAAATAATTATTTAAAAAAACGTTAAAATAATGTCAAGCAAGACAGCCAGTTCTGAGAAAGAAATATAGAATATCTGCTGTTTTTTAAAGGCCATAAATGTGAAAAATTCAGGCAGACTGAAGACACTTTCTGGGAATGTATACACTGCTATGTCCTTAGATAAGCATGATAGTAGGTGATTATAAGGCTGAAGCAGGGGAACGGCTGGGAGGAAGGAGAACTTTTTTCAAGATAAGTACATCTGAACTCAGGGGGAGGCTTACCTTTGTTGACAAGGTAAGCAAAAAGATAAAGTGAACTTGAAAAACTAGCAATAGGTGTACAGTTAAATTAAAAAAAAAAAAAAAGGCAAGCTGAAGTTTCAAATGGCAGTTTGAGAATCTGCCAGTTACCAAATTTTCAGTTAAATTCTAATTTGGGCACATGAAGAAGATCCAGGAAGCAAAATGTGATCAGTAACAGATTTGTGGATGCCGTAATTGAGGTGAAAAGAATGAATTGATCATGACTCTGCTGACTTACCAGGGTGCAAAGACAGGGACAAAAGTGGTCTTTGGCGTGTGAAAACAACCCTTCAGGTATCAGCTAAGGGCCGGCTATAGACAGACAGAGCGGGAAACGAGAGTCTATGAGACAACAGATACTAACCAGGATGCGGGTAGAGTTCCAAGCCAGCAATTGCCTCCCTTTTCTAGATATGCTCTTGTTCTGTTTTGACTAGATGGTAAAGCAGCTTTTCAAACAGTGCCATACACAGTGGTGAATGCAAGTAAGCAGCTCTGACTTACTGCTGGTATGCACTGTATGAACTGCATCCTCGTGTCACCGCTGAACCTCGCTAGGACACGGAGTACAGAGACGTAGCCTTTTTCTGGTTATTGAACAGACAAACTTATCCACTATTTTTATCTATTCCTTTTTACATCACTAATTTTAAGGAAGGGTTTGAAACAGGATAATGAAAGTATTCTTCTATTTCCTTCTATTGTTGATTCCAGGAAGTTCCTCTTAAGCATGAGTGGGCAGCTGGGCTAGTTTTTCAGAAGAGAGTGGCATTTTACTATGAATGACCAATATGAAAAAGCTCTTTGGAAAATGTGATTACTTATTTTGCAGTTCTAAAAGTAAACACTTTTCAAAATCTGTCCTGATTGTAAATGTCAAAAACTTGTTAATGAATACAAGTGTTTTCTTTGGGGGGAGAAAGGAGAACTGTGGAAGGGTGTTTGCTATGCACATTCACAGAGCTCAATTTCGCCCTAAAGACCAAATAAGGATGGCTTTGCTAAGTTTGATTGTTATTACTATATTTCTGATTCTTAATAGAGCAATATGCCTAGAAGAAATGGAAAACTAATTGGCTATATTTGATTGCTGAACCATCAATCATTCATCCACCCATCCATTCATCCGTGCATTTAATGAGAGACACTGAAGTTTCCCTCGGAAGTAATAAACAAAAATACATCCTGCAATTAATTCGGGCATTGAAAGATGTCCACTTAATTTTGCTGGGTATAGTAAATCAATTCTATGCTTCATTCAGTGCATTGCAAGGAGCTGGCTGGCAAGAACTTCATCTGTTATTAACTCACAATGCAAATGAAGATAATGCTTTTATGTCCTCTGCTGTTAAACCTGAAAGTCAATGGGCTAGTGGAATAGCTGATTCCTTTTAAAATACAATAGCTATATTCCATTTGTCACATGCAATCAAAACCTAGTAAAAGCTCAGACTTCCAGTATTCTTTACTATGCTTTACCTCATGTAAGAAAAACCTCCTGTCTCTGTTTCAGGCAAAACTCATTTTGTTAATAAGTTCTCTCCAAGAAATGGCACTATTCTTCAGGCAATAATTTCTCTAGATACAAATTGCATTAACATAGTTAAGAATTTTAATTTTTTATTCTTATGGATGACAGCACTGCACTCATCAAAATCTGCTCTAAACATGGAATTTCCTCTGCCTCCTTTCGTTTCTTTTTAAGTTACATTTCCTCAGTTGGTAAAGGGAGAATATTCTAGGGGGCAAGTTTGGGGATTTTTTTTCATAGCACTTTGGATTCAATTTTTTTTCAGTTTTATCTGGATTCAGTGTTGAATGACATCAGGTTTCATGTTATGTCAGGTTTTTGTTTTTTTTGTTTCAGTCCTTTCAGCATAACATGAGGAGCAGGTAAAGAAAATAAGCTGGAGGGAGGTAAACACCTGCACCAAATAAGACATCTAAAGTTCACTGGAGAATGAGTGACAATGCAACTAATGAAAAAAATTGTGACTTCTCTGTGTCTCATAATAATTAAATTGAACATTTCACCTGAGGTTTAAACACTAAAGCCATGGCTTATCCCTGTTCACCTAAGTGATAAGCCTATGGTTAACATTCATTTCACCTTACCTCAACCATATAAAATTTAGGTGTGTATAGGACTAACATAGTTAAAGGATTTCTATGTACAACATGGAGAGATATAGACAACTTATTTTAAGACTTATTTAAGCCAGGATGAACCATTTTCTGGAGATGTTTGTCCCCTGCATTAGACATAGAAGTCTTGAGGGATTTTTCTACCCTGCATATCTCTACAGGCTTCTGGTTCCTATTTTAAAGTGATTCCACTCATTAGCCACAGAACTTACTAGTGACTTACTGATGGCACAGAAATACATCCTGCTGCTCTCAGACAAGGGTATCAGACCTGCTGAGTAGGTCATCTGTTACAGTCCTGTCTCCCTTATCACTTAAAAGGTGCTTGTGCTCCCAACACTTCTCCAAGAGAGGATCTCTAGTATCTCCTGAGAAGAGAAATACACAGACTTAGTCCATAAAAGAACAAAGATTTTTGCTACGGACAAGATTGTGTCAGTTTTCTTTCAAGTAGCTAACCCTGGAATCTAGAGTCCTATCTCAAGTGCTAAAACTCCTTGTACAGTCTGCTTTGGGATCAGCTGAATGCCTCCCTAGACTCCATTAACTGTACTGACTTGGTCTGCATTTACCAAGTACTTAGATACCTTGCTCCCATGTCGAAAACCTCCTGTAAGTGTCTTAATCCTGGTGCTGAATCCACTCTCCGAATGACTACTTACATACTTCAAATCAAAAGAAAGAATTGCTAAAAAAACGCTGTTTGCTTTCTTTTTGCTTTGCTTTCCTGTCACTACCATTATCAGTCACCACTTCATAACATTAAATCTTGTCAAAAGTCTTTTAGTATGGTAATTAGCTGTCAAGACAAAACCGTAATAACTATACATAAAAAAAATATGTAACAGTACCATATCAATATTTATTACATATTAATGATCAGTTGCATCAGTAAAAGACAAACTGGGCTTTACATGCATTTTGGGTCACAAAGACTGCTCCAGCTTACATGTCTAAAAGATAAATATTTAAGTTCAAACTAGTCAATTGTAGACTCCTCTAGCAGTTAACGGAGGGGAACAATTACCTCCAGAGGGCAGTTCATAGTGCTGTGATGGATCATGTCTTTCTCCACGGACTAAAGGATGAACAGAGAACATCTAGATTTTTGACTTTTAAAATCATAAAACTTGTTGAGATGAATTCTAACCAAGATGTCAATGTCCTCTCTTTTTATAGGGATAGTACTCTTTACCCATTTAAACAATATTGGAAAAGTAGTATGCTAAAAGTTGCTAAAGAGTGCAATTTAATATATTCAGTATTAAAGCTGGGAAAGGAAACAGATATTAGAACATGTGAAAAGCTGTTAGCCTCATTTTTTAAGTATTTAATTGGCATATGACTATGTACGTCTTGCTATTTTCTTTATGCTTTAAATGAAACTGAGCCTGACCAAAATGTACAAAACCTCCTAGTTAACTTATTTTATGTTAAAGTTTTCATACACTTAGTAACAGAGCATGATTCAGCCCAGATGACTTATTTTCAGATCTGGTATATGGTAATGTAAGCCTAGGTTTTCTGGAAATGTATTTGCAGGTAACTGCAAATCTACTAGTGAGCACAGTCTGTGTTTTGTGTTTGTAATAAAATCTGAAGTGAATGTTACATGGTTTCTTGATGTGTGTGTATGTGGGCATACAAATGGTATATATGCCTTCCACATCTCCAGAAAGCATTAAGAAAACGCTGTACATCAGGGTCTTCTTATCTGTTGCAACATGGAGTGTAATATCCTTTTCATCACAGCCTTTGATAAAATTGGTGGCCAAAGTGCCATCACCTTCACTGGAGATGAGATTTATTTCCACAGATCCAGGTTCTCACAGTTTCCAACAAGTTCTGCATTATGGTTTTGACAGACCTATGCATGGGAGTACTATCTATCTCATTCATAATTTTTTTCTGGCTGGACAAAAAGAAACATGAAGCTTTGCAGAGGGTTTTTTGGAAGTTCATCAAACCAGTCAGAGCAATGCCAATGAATGGCTAGCCTAATGCTCTGAACAAATAAAGACAGACAAATCTCCACAACTCTTAGACAAGTTAAATTCAGGGAATGAAACTTTATGTCTAACTCCACGTGTCAGACAAACTGCATATTGTGCATGTACTGCCTATCTCTGCAGCATAAGTACAACGGAACTGATGTGTGACAAAGCTCCTAATTTCCAGGGTTTTTGAGGTAGAAACATTGGAGCCCTATGTAGAAAGTGTAAACATGAAGAGGAGAGCAGGCATTTGTCGAGAAGACACTCTGAGTCTGCCCAGTCTTGCTTTTGTCTCCCTCGGCATTCCTGGTGCTCAGCTCAGTTTCTGTACTGCAATGTTGGGAGCAGGGTCTTTTATCTTAGTGGTAGAAATAACAGTCTAGTTCTTAACACAGTCATAAAGTGAGAATAATGTAAAATCGCTGGAAATGCAGTGAAAAAACAATGATGAGTTGTCATCTCCATTTTTAAACATGACTGATTTTTTCTCTCTTCCAGAAAAATGGGACTGAAAATTAGTGGGCGTGGTTCAGTTGCCTAAATACCCGTGTGTACTGCTATCTCAGATGCCATAAATAAACAGATGTACTCCAAAAGTGCCTGGATCTTCCACAAGCCCTCTGTCATGTCTGTCAGGCCTTTCAGCGTATTTTACATACCCTGCAGTTCATCAGATGTCCATAGTTCCCTGTGTTTACAGAAATTACTATTATCAATGGTGGAAAAAACATGACACACACATAAAAAAACAACCCCATCTTTTTGTTCAAGTTCTATATATTTAACTGAAAGAGATAGAGCTGCTGAAATCTGTTGCCTGACCTAAAATGCAAATAATCCCTTGGACGATGAAGGGCTATTGGGATTTCTCCCAGTGTGAACAGTTATACACAGTCTTCAAAAAGAGGTCCTGGTTATTAAATATGATCAAAAAAGTTGTATGAGCAACTCAGAAAGGTTTTGTGTTACCTTTAGGGAAAGTGTTGGAAAAGTAGGTCAACCAAGCAAATCAGCCAGGGGAGGGAGAGAGGAAAGTATAACTGTTATCAGCATAGACAAGCTTTGGAGCTTATTACAAGGTAGGACATTCAAGTCTTTGAAGTGTTTGTAATTGTTTATGTTTTTCAGTTTTTAAATAGACAGATGGAATGGGCCTTATTTTCAGGAGGCATAAACCAGATCTCTTTGATTTAGTCTAATTTACACCAGCTTTGACCTCTGGGACATGTGAAAAGTGTATGGATAGTAGATTTACCTGTGGGTAGCAGAGGGGTCCACTCAGCAGCAGACAGGACTGACTGTCAGGTTATTTGTTTCTCTTTCATTGACTTGCTGAGAGGGTTAGCTCCTGGGGCAGGCAAAATAGACAGCTGTGTACTGCAGTAGGCAGATGGAAGCAAGAAAAGAGTAAGGCTTTCCTGTGTGTTTTGCCTCTAGGAGAGCCTCGGAAAAAGAAAAGGCCTTGCGACACCGTGAACAATTGATATAATGGCAGCTACAGCCCTTTCCAAAAGCACTAGTTACCTTTTCTCCCTCAGCCATAACATAACTGCCATATCCCTCATTTTTCCCCCAGTACAAACCCAAGATATGCCCAGGTTGTTATCTTTGCGGCAGCAAAACTTAGGCTGAGAAGCTCATCAGTTTTACCTGGTAGCTGTGCTGCCTACAATGAGCCTTCTTCAGGTTGCTCAGCCAACTAGTTTTGCTCAGCATATGAAACTTATACCTGAGTGCCCAAGAAGAATAATCTGTTTTTTGACTTGGTCTTTCCACAACTGTATCATGGGGAGTCTTATTTATCCGGTTTAAAAAGCGCTTTGAAATCTACAGAAGATGATTTGCCGTGGGGCATAGAAATCTCAAATTAAGGGCTGAAACCCCAAGCTCAGAAATTTTGGGGAGTTCTAGTACAATAATTTCCCATGAAACTTTTCTTTTTAGTGAAAGAGCATTCCCCCCCCCCCCCCCCCCCCAAAAAAAAAACCAACATGTATTTTGCAGGTTTTCAGAGATCTCAGTTGCCTGAGAATGGGCACAGAAATATATGATGAAGTAATATCAAATTTTTAGGCCAATATCAACACTACGGAATTGACAAAGCAGCCAAATCAGCCAATGAGAGCCAGTGGTTTATTACATTATGTGGATCTAATACTGTCAGTCAGTTGGACACTCATAAGTTGTACTCACTGATGTTTTCAAGTGCTCATGAGGAACACTGACCTTAAAAGTGCTCTCACTACTTTTAAGCAACTCATGAGTTTAGTGCTGCATATACTGACAGCACACCTGATCTGGCTTTTCCATTTCCAAAGAAAAGACAGGACAATGTCTTCAGCAACCTGCTCTCATTGATCCTGCCTTGAGCAGGGCTGACTTTTAGTTGTCCTGGATGATCTCCAGTGGTCCCTTCCAACCCCAACTAGTCCTTGACTCTGTGAAAATCAATCTGACAGCTATTTGCAAAAATTCTAGGGAATTTTATTTTCTTCTTATGTAAATACAAATATTTTCTAACTGAAAGTAAACCAAAAACTACAATGACCTCAAACAGCATCATAATTGTTTTGCCAACAGCTATCTTTAAAGACAGAAGGTGTTGATGAAGCAAGTATTGGGTCTATAAAAGTTTATTTCATAGGTTTTGAAAGTTACATGGCCGGCATTAGGGGTTGTTTCTTGAATGATGATATTTCTATGTCATTTCCTCTTGTCTCTCTCCTGGTAAAACCTTCTTTCAAGACTGCACCGCTGGACAACTTTGTTTTCCAAAGCTGGGCTCATGGAGTGTGATGAAATCAGACATGGTTAGGCATGTCCAAAATCAGAAGGTGCTGCTAGTTTACAATACCAATATGCGGGCATTTAATCAGTGGTCTTTAAAAGATCTTTTTTAATACTTGATTAGGATGCATACATGCCTTCATGTTTGAAAGATCCTGATTTCTCAATGAGAACCTGATTTCTCTGTTTGGTTTGGTTTGGTTGGTTGGTTTTGTTTTTAACAGTCCTGCCTTTTTAAGTTATAGGTGTGACCTAAAGGGAGGTATCAAAAGTCCTATTTGCTTCTGAATATGTCAGCATTTTAGATGAACAGTTTGCTCTGTTACCAACGGTTAATTTAAAAGCTTTTAGTTCCAAATACACTGTGGCCAATCAGTAATCAAAAAGTGCAAAAGTGCAAAAAAGCTGTTATGGAGAAAAGATAAATGTGCAAGTGCTAAAAGTCAAAGAAAATATGTTTCTTTGTAGCTGTATCTAGGGAGACATTGCAGGTAGAACATCTGTTTCACTTACTGTGATTGAGTGCCAGGGCTGATGGATTGGTTTAATGTAGTCCTTATTAACAACCAGCAAACTTTGCAACCTTCTAACAGGAACACATTTTGAAAATTCAGGAGAATACTAAAGGCAGCAAAAATGTCATTTGAAATAAATGGGAAGCTCCTCATTTTTTTTTTTACGAAAAGAAAATGTAAAAATCAGGATGTCATGTTTGTTTGAACTACAGAATCTTCAAGCTCTTAGGTAAGCTGAAAAGCATTCCAGTGAAGACTGGAGGAACACTTTTCAGGTTTATCTTTTATGAATGCAGAAAAAGGAGTACAAGACAAGAACTACAGAGGCAACATGACATGGTATGTATCCTGTCAGCCATTGGAATGTGTGATAATGCTGCAAATTTTCAAGATAATCCCTTGTTCTTCAGTCATTGGGGGGATTCCAATAATACATTTCCCCTGCCTTTTTCTTTTCTCTTCCCCATCCCCTAACTTTTCTATAGGAAAAAACAGTTCTAAATGCTGTTCTACGCTGGTAGAAATCGCACAGTTTTCAGCCAAAATTAGCCTCTATTTGCACAGCCTAAGCTTGTGGCCAGTTAACATGCTTTTTAGTCAATATTCCCTCATTGCTGGGTGGTCCTTAGATCATTTCAGCTCTTAGCTTCCCCAGTAGAGTATCAGTCCTTTAAAATCCTTCTGTTATGAAAGCTGAGGGGGTACCCCAATACTCGGTCATTCTGCTGCCTTTTATCTTTGCAGTAGCAGCAGCAGCAGCTACGCTCCTCTCTTTGCAGCTTTTCTTTTGATTGCGATTCTGAGAGAGCAGCTGGGAAAGTTTGCTTGTTATAGATTTCCCATTTTTTTTTTTTTTTTTTTAGTGATGATCTGCTTAGGAGTGCTCTGGAGATATCTTTCAGCAAATCAAACAAGCAAATCATATAATATCACACCAGATATTTATCTACATTTTAAGAGCCAGACTATTAAATATCAAAGGCATGTGCTTGTAGTTTGATCATGCTTTGCTCTACTGAGACAATGTTTACCTTTCTGGTAAGGGAAGCAATTTAATCATATTGGTCATAACAGCCAGACTGATCAATTGCATGTTGGCAAAGTAGAATATCTGTGCAGAAATTTAAGAGGCAACAGGAAGCCAGACCCATGACTCTTGTGTGTGAGCTGCTATCTCTACTTGGCTCTGTTCCCCCTGTTTTGTGCAGGAATGAAAGTCATAGTGGCTACAGTGGGTTTCCAGGTTTTCTGAAATGCCCTGAGCAAGGGACCAAAATCATTCAGAACACAAAGAATTCTGAAATTAGGCTTAAATAGTTAAAATAGTTAAAAAGGCCTTGTAAGAGTGAATAAACATGGGCACAGGGATGAGTTTCACCTTATGCAAGCTTTCTGTTTATTTGTTGTCTTCAAGACAACATCCTCATAGGGAAGCTTAGGAAGAGTGGGCTTGATGAATGGACAGTAAGGTGGACAGATAACTGGTTGAAAGACAGAGCTCAGAGGGTCGTGATTAGGGGCACAGAGTCTAGTTGGAGGTCAGTGACGAGTGGTGTTCCCCAGGAGTCAGTACTGGGTCCAGTCCTCTTCAATATATTCATCAGTGACCTGGACAAGGGGATAGAGTGCACCCTCAGCAAGTTTGCCGATGACACAAAGCTGGGGGGGGTGGCTGACATGCCAGAAGGCTGTGCCACCATACAGAGAGACCTGGACAGGTTGGAGATTTGGGCAGAGAGGAACCTTATGAAATTCAACAAGGGCAAGTGTAGGGTGCTGCACCTGGGGAGGAATAACCCCCTGCACCAGTACAGGTTGGGCTGACCTGCTGTAGAGCAGCTCAGCTGAAAGAGTCCTGGGAGTCCTGGTGGACAACACGTTGACCATGAGCCAGCAATGTGCCCTTGTGGCCAAAAAGGCCAATGGCATCCTGGGGTGCATCAAGAAGAGTGTGGCCAGCAGGTCAAGGGAGGTCATCCTCCCCCTCTACTCTGCTCTGGTGAGGCTGCACCTGGAGAACTGTGTCCAGTTCTGGGCTCCCCGGTTCAAGAGGGACAGGGAACTGCTGGAGAGGGTGCAGCAAAGGGCTACAAAGATGATTAGGGGACTGGAACACCTCTCTTATGAAGAAAGGCTGAGGGATTTGGGTCTCTTCAGTCTGGAAAAAAGACGGCTGAGGGGGGGCCTTATCAACGTTTATAAATACTTAAAGGGTGAGTGTCAGGAGGATGGGGCCAGGCTCTTTTCAGTGGTGCCTGGGGACAGAAAAAGAGGTAACGGGCACAAACTTGAGCATAGGAAGTTCCACCTAAACATGAGGAGGAACTTCTTTACTTTGAGGGTGGCAGAGCACTGGAAAAGGCTGCCCAGAGAGGTGGTGGAGTCTCCAACTCTGGAGACATTCAAAACCTGCCTGGACGCGTTCCTGTGCAACCTGCTGTAGGTGACCCTGCTCCGGCAGGGGGGTTGGACTAGATGATCTCCAGAGGTCCCTTCCAACCCTATGATTTTTTTCTTCAAAAATTTGAATGGTAGGCTTTAAAAGAAAAAGTTTAATAGTCCCAGGAGAAGTATAGGCAGTGAAAGCTATAAGATTTCTCCTTTAGCTCATCTGGAAGAATTTATGCATGTTCTGAAATTACCTACATTTTAGTATGCAAGCAAATACAAATCGTGATGAAAAAAATCTAGCCAGTATTAAATTGAGTCTCCCATGTACATAAATAAACATTAAATTTCTACCACCACGCCATCAGTCAGGTTTCTCTACAGATGTGGTATTTATGCCCAAAGGAATTATTATTGCATCTCTGAGGCTTTCCTTTATAAATCACTCACAGGAGACAGGCTGAGGAAAATTAAGCAGGAAAGCAATCAATGCGTTGCATGTGATTTTGGCAGAAATACATACAAGACTTGATCTAATTTCTATTTAAGTAAATATATTTCTTTGAAGTGGGACGGCTATACAAATTCCCCTTGTGACCACAATGACATGTTTTGTTGGAGAATCTCCTCAAAAGGAATTTAACTGAACTATAGGTCTTTAGTCTTTGATTGTTAAGTGTCAGCTTCCCCATATGCCGTTGTGGACCTTGGCACTGTATCTTCACCACTTTTTCCCCATCTTTTCTGTTTAGGAGCAACAGCTCTGACTGCCATTGGCTCTATGGTATTTTTTTTTCCTTTTTTTTTTTTCTTAGAGTTTATAATTTCTAATAGAAGCACTTCTTGTACTCTTTTAACAATATAATGCAGTTTGCTTTTGTAGTGCCTCAGTCCAGTGCTGAGACTTTCCTTTACAGAGCTGTACACACATGGTTAAGACAAAATATTTTACAGTCAAATACACAGCAAGAGGACAACATCTGCATCTCGTGGTTCAAAGCTGCTCTACAAACAAATTAAATTAGGTCTCGGATGAAGGGCAGTAATTAAAACATACTATTATTTCAAAGATCATGTCAGATTACTAGACTAACAGGTTTAGGAAAGTTTAATTTCTGTAGCCAACAGAAGACAAAGGAACAGTGTTATCAGTACCTCAGAAGCCACATCTAACTCCCTTATATATAGCTGGATGGATAAGAAACACATTTGTGTCCAAAGTCTGTTACAAGGTTCATGCTGACATTATTCCTTATTACAGAATTTCTCAATAACTCTGTTTGTCTTCCAGTCCTATCCTGTCCCCATTTTTGCAGTACTATGCCAATAGTAATAATTACACCATCCCTTTTCATATAGTTCATCACATACAATGGGCAATTTTCTCCGTAATGAGTGTAGATATGGTTCCTTTAATATAAATTAGAGAAATATAGTAATATGGACACATTAAGGTTCTATTAGAAATAAATGTTTTCCTTCTCTGTTGTCAGGCAATACATTCCCCTGCTTCCAAATGAATATGTATAGTGTGCAAGAATTGGAAAAAACAGCTTCGAAAAGAAAACGTTTTTGGTTTGCTCTCTAAACCATTTCAGTTCTAACAGTCTCAAGAAATAGTCATTGCATTTTTAGACAATCTTATAACTGCACATAGTGGAAATAAATTAGTACAAAATACCTTTTCAGGAATCATCCAATGGATGTGGAAAAAAACCCAACCACCAAGCCCAAGACAGAGGTAGAAAGCTAAATAAGGATGTGAATATTAATCATTCAACAGCTGAAAGATAGATATCTGTGCAGAGACCAAACTTCTCAGCTGGTATAAATCAACAGAGACCTGTCAGAGCTGTGTTGATTTATGTCAGCTGGGGATCCAGCTTCATGTTGCTCCTAAAGTAGGAGACAAGATGTCTGTTCAAGTCTGCTTGGATCACTAATGGGGGTATTTTAAAGAACAAGAGGACAATCAAGCACCAATTCCCATTTACACTCAATGGCAATTTAATATCCAATCCCCATTACTGGCTTTTAGAAATTTCTGTACAAAGCTACTACTTTACCATTTTTATGCATTCTAAGGATGCATACCTTTCCTGGAATGTGTGTCCAGTTAAACAATCATCAGATTTTTGTTGGAAAAAATAAGGTCTGATTACACGTGTAATAAACTACTGACTAAATATTTTTTCCTTTTTTTAGTTTGACCTTTTAACATAAAAGAAGAATTTATATGTTTTTGTTTGGAATGTAGCAGCAGATTTAGTAACAGAACTATAAGAACAATGATGGGAGTGAGAAATTCATCATCATGTTAATTTGATAGAACCCAGGAAGATTGCAGTGAAACACATCATTCCTAACTGTTAATTATTCTTCCATGAAAGCAACAGGGTAGTGTGGAAACATCGGCCAAGAAAACAAAGTAATTTTATGTTATGAAAAAATGTTAATATAAACCAGAAAAAGTGAATGAGAAAATAGCTGTTATTCCCATTCATTCATATGGTCAGTTATCTTCTATTAATAACCAACAGGTAACCATATATTTGAGCCCTGATGATACATGAATAATCACTCTTTAAGGCACATAGTTGAATATACCTGTGGAGGAAGCAGTCCCCCTTCAAAGATTTGCCCTGTGCTCAGGAGAATACAACATTTCCTCTAAGCAATTGGATTGCCTTTCATTTGGATCGTAATCCTTTAAATTTGACTGTAACCTTTCATCCATAAGTGATTGTGGATTGGGAGCAAATCCATGGAAGTCAGTGAAACTGTTCCATAAGGAAACAACAAAATCTTAGCTTAGACAATTTTGTTAGCCTTTGGCTGGCAGGGAGAAGTAGACACAGCAAATGTGAAGAAAATGAAGTTGACCATGTCTGCAGAAATTTTGCATGAAGCATCAAATATGTCTGGGTAACACAGAAGTTGTGGTGAAGGGCAAAGGCAGGAGGAAACCTCTAGGTCTCTAGTTCAACTTTCTTTTCTAATCAGGACTAACATCAAAGCTAGGGCAGGTTTATACGGACCTTGTCCAGTCAAGTTCTTAAAAATTTTGAGGATGGAGATGGGCCCACCTCTCCAGGCACATGTTCCTGTATTTTTGCAGCAGGACAGTGAATAAATTCATGTGAATAAACCTAGCCAGAATGTTCCTATTTGCAACTTGTACCAATCGTCTCCTTTCACAGTGCATATCCGAGAAGAGCCTGCCTTTGCTACCGTGAGGGCACAGTGTTGGCTCAGATGCAACCTGTTGTCCACTCTGACCCCAAGTGGTTTTCTTAAGAGCTGTGTCACAAGGTTGTACCACCTTGGGTGCGGGATTTCACCTTTGTCTTTATATATATAAAAAATATGTATTTGTTTGTTTATAATGGGAAGGGATGAGTTATTAATGCATTATTTCTTGTAATATATATGACGTGATAAGTTCTAGACAGATTGTCCAGCAGGACTTTGTAACAGTAATGGAATACTTCAGGAGATGAAGAATGCACTTGATGAATTTTTACTGGGATAGGCAAGTCAAGGGCTGGATTAGAACACAAACTTAATTTAATTTTTAATAGGCTGGCATTGCAGTTATAGACAATATTATGGCAGCAGAGTTCAAGGTTGCAAGACTCTCTGGGACAGGGATGTTCTTTTCCTTCAGCTGCTAGCGTAGCGTGACTCCGAAGGTACTACAGCAATGCAAGTAAATACATGGTTATTATTATTTTTGATGATATTGGTGTTGTATTACTGAGAGAAGAGAAAAGCTTCTGCCACTCATTCCATCTGCTAAAAACTATTTGTTTTGTCCTAACTCAGACCTAGATGGTGAGCTTAGTGAAGCCAGGAGAATTTTTCTTTTTGTGTCTAGTATGAAACACCCTCCATGTCCTTTAAATCAATGCATCTTAGTATAGAAAGAGGCACCTAAAAAGGGATTCCCATCATCTTGGAAATTTCTTTTCCTATCCTTTTCTTCCCCAAAATAAGAGTGAAAAGCCAAATGTCATTTTCTAATAACAGTGTGTTTTTAGTCCTTATACTATCCGGAATATGATGTCAACACTTCCATTTACTGTAGTGGTATGAGAACTCTTCTTCCTTCCAATGTTTCTTGATATGACTCAGAAGGATTTCTCACTATATGTATATTGGTGTAGATCCACTGAAATAACCAGTCCTAGAGTCCATATATACGATGATTTATATCAACTGAATTTAATTCAATAGTAAATTACTGAATTTAATTCAGCAGTAAAAATCCTGACATTAACAAGATAATCTTACGCAAATCTCCTTCTAATTTTTTTAGTTGACTTTGTTTTCTTTGATAGCTCTGCGGACCTTGTGGCTTGCTTTTTCCAAACTTAAATTTGTGATATTGTTTTAAGATATAGATCTTAATACATTTTAAAAATCCACCATAGAATTTGACTTGACTTTATTCCGTAAGCAAATTTTGAAAATCTTATTGTTAATAATATTTTACTGATTGGTATTTGCTGTTTTTAACCTGATTCCTTCTAGCTCTAGACATTAAAAAGCTCTGGGGACTTGCGTGAATTTGCTGTTGTTGTACACTGTATAACTGTAAAATATTTCTGTACTATTCAAAGGTAAATAAATCAGTTGTATAAAATGAATAAAAGCTATGAAACATCCAGATGGAGCTTTCTAACCATCAAAAAGGTAATCAGCGTTTTGCTTAGCAACCAAACTTTAATTATGCTAGTTAATCTTGGAGGTGGAAACACTAGTGGAAGACCTGATGTTTAACTAAAATTGATTGACTCCACGAAATGTCCTTGAATAAAAGGACAGAAATAACCTGACCTTTGGAAACTATTACACAAAGTGTAGTTAAAACAGTTTTGTCATCTTGAAGGTGTTTGACTGATCACTTTTAAGTATGTTGTCAGCAAGGTGATACAATTTTCTAATAGTTTTCATAGTCGTCTTTTGAAAGGAAACAATTTTGGGAGAGGGAATAATAAGGTTGCTGCTACTTTGAGTGAAGAAAAGGCATGATTTCCAATACATATGCAAAACAACAATATGGTGAAAACATCAAGCAGTTAACCAACCACTCTTAGTAGTAAAATTAGTTTTTCTAGAAATGTATACTGAGCTGGTGATAACCATGACTAACAGAACAAATCTGGACTGGAAATAATCAGATCAAATATAAACTAATGGAGTCATCTATTGTCCTACTACAATTAGTGGGAACAAGTCATCTCATGCCCAAAAGGTGTTTAACATAGCTCACCTGAAATATCTGTCCACATGCCTTCTTTATATATGATGGACGGAGGAAGGAAGTTCATCTGACAAAATGTGGTTATCTCCATTGGTACTAAAACAGTATGATTTACCACAATCTGAAGTGTTCTAGAGGAGTCTCGGTTTAACAATCTCTATTTCCTTTCACTAATTTAATTAACTTTGACTCTACAGCTCAACTGTAGAGACCTCAGGGTGGCTGAGATTTTTCACGGCCTTGGTTATTCAGATGGGGTCAACCCAATTGCTAGTTTGATCAGATTGGGCTAGAGCTTCTAATACAAAAAAATGATGACAAATTTTATTGGAGTCTTTGGAGTTCATATGAGAACAAGTGGCATAAGCATAGTAAAAAAAAATCAAAAATCAAGTTAGTACATTAAATCATCTTCTAAAATTGCTTCCCTGGGATTTGAAGGAATGAAAGCCATGAAAAACTTCTGGCATCATGTATGATGACACGCTAATGTGATTCCTTTTCATGTTTCCTGTTGCTTCCATGGAAAATATATATATGTATGTGTGTGTATATACATAGATATATATAAATCCCTGCAAATACTTGACTTATGAAAGGTCAAGAAATTCCTAGTGACATGGAGGCCTCTTTTACAGACAAAAAAAAAGAATAACACTGTAGTGGAAAAGTTCAAAGTTAATGAAAGTATTCAATTTAAAATAAGTAATATCTGCGACAGCTTGGTGCATTACTGAACTCCTGAAAAGAGCTGGAAGAAGGTATCACTGGTAACAGTGAAGAAGTATTGCACTAATCTGAAATTTTTTAAAATTGGTTTCAGTACCTTACTCTAGAGACAATTTTATAAAGAATGATGCGTTGCAGTTTCAGCATGAGGACTTCCTTGTGATAAGCCTGTATTCAAATCCATATTCTACATGTGCACAATGTGGCTATTAAAAGACTCCAGGTCCCTGAGTGACCAGAGAGGAGAAAAGTCAAAAAGATTGACTTCTACAGGCATTACGCTGAACATCCAGAAGTTAAGAAAACTTGCCAGTTTAATTTTCAAAAAACTGATTTCTATGCATTTGATTGAAAGAACCTGTATGATATCAAGATCATCTTCAACTGCACCATCTGGTAGCAGCTCATAATCTTGCAGTAGCTAAGTGTGATGAAAGCCAATTTAACAATTAATGCAGATGTCTCTTTAGGGGATTCATTGTATATCTCTCTTCAATACTGTCCACCAGCAAGCTTATGATGCAGAAGTCTTTTTTGGCCTTTTATCCCATTGTTACGAATTTTGAACCAGGACCTGCACAAATGATAGATCATCTGCATGTTAGCAGTAAAGTCATGTTAGGGGTGAATCATAGCCTTCCTTCTTCTGTCTAAGAAAAACGATCATAATTTTTCCATCCCTTGATGAAACTTAACAGTCTGCCAGGTGGCAACCACCATTTCAGAGACATATGCTTGAAAGGCAAAACGTCTATCCAGTCATCCTGAGACAATTGCCCTCACAAATGTGATTCCAGTGATAAGTATGCTGGATTTGGAGCTGTACAGCAAAATTAAACTTGTGGTCTCAGAGGGTTTTAAAAACCAATTGGACTGACGATGGAATCACTCTGTGCCAGAAAATGCTTTCTTTTTCTGTATTTCTTTCCTCATCTAAAGTGTCCCCAAAGTAGCTGGGGCATTGTTTCTTCTTTTTTAAAGATGCAATTGGTAGCATAGTGAGCAAAGATGCAGACATCTGGACCAGCTCTCAGCCAAAATTCTTGATGTCTTTTCTAAAACACTGCTTATCCTTCACAACTGCTGGAGGGCAAAAAGTAAGTAAAAGCAAACCAAAGGAATACTCCCTGCACACACACGCTCGTGAAATCTTGCATCTACAGGATCTACTGTTTATAAGCCTGAACCAAGGCAGTGAAAAAGGCCTCCTGAATTTAGCTGTGGTTACATTTAGACACAATGCATCGCTTCCTTCCAAACTTCTCTAACACCCAGAGGATAATCTGGACAGACTTAATAAATACATATGGCAGGTAAAAGCATGGCTGGGGCCATGCCTTGCTTCACGGTCTTCAGTCAGTGGGTAGGCCCTAAATAACCATAGACCCGTGGGAGCCAAGAGTAATCTTGCAAAACAAGCTTGGGATGGGGAGCTCTGGGAATCTGTGTTGTTGGATTTACTGCAGGTGCAATATAGTCTCTCCATGTGTACAAATGGGGTTTTGTTACTCGGTATTTATGTTGTGGCCTCAAGCATTGAGTACTCACGCCTTATAACAGAATTTGTTTCCCCCTTGAAGTCGCTCTCTCAATGGGTCCATGATGCTGCAGTCACCACAGATTTCAGTTTTCCCTTGGGTTAATGTTTTGCTTAGCTCTAACAAAGACAAGTTCAAAGGCTAGAAACTATTCCGTCGTCAGTTAAACAGATTATCAGCAATTAAACAGAACGATAAGTTTCTCATTCAAAAAAAAAAGCATAAAGAAAAGAAAATCTTGAACAAGGTACTCAACAGAAGAGTGGGAAAACAAAATATGCAGAGTTTTCTCATTATAGATTCTTTACTCTGAGATGACCCTGTCTCTGGGTTCACCTCTGCCTTCACTCTTCAACTTCATTTTTTGCAGTGCACAAAGTTAGTTGATCTTATTTGGGCTACTTCCTCCAAGCTAGCCATCTATGCTGCTTTTCAGATGAAGCCTATCTAGCTTTCTTGGGCTAAATAAGGGTGCATAGATGCTCTTCTCTCTGGCTAATTGCTTGAGCAATCCATTGGTTTTGGGAAAGGGAGCAAGAAATTTAAAATGCTTTTAGATAAAACAGAATCAATTGAAAATGATTGTTTTTACTATCATTCATATCACGTTGTCTAATTTTCGTGACATATAACACTCTTTACAGGCAAAATCAGATCACGCCGTTACACAGCGGTACTTTTAGTAGCAAAGTTTATTCACTGTGGCTTTAAGAGAAAAAGAAAATAAAAAAGTGAGAGCAGATGTTCCTGACTCCAACAGGTAGTCCCAGTAGAGGTACTTCATATTTTTGATGCACCCATCTGTGTGGCCTTACCTCAGGTGATTAGTGACTCTAAAAGATGTGACATTTGCAGCTTACTGATATTATACACTGGCCAGCACTATATCAATCACTGCTGCCAGATGCAAATGCAGCCTGTCACCAAAAGACATCCCTTTTCCCAAAGCAGTTTTATGTCAAGATGAGAGCAGTGTGTTCCTGCTTGAGCTAACACAGACCAATGCTCCTGAAGTCCATGGAATTATACAAAAGTTAAACTAGGTTACATTGACCTATATATGGTAAAACCTTCTTTCGTCTATTCCCTTGTAAACTCAGCATGACTACAGCAACCTCAGTGATGCTACTGCAGTGTTATGCTAATGCACCAGGGGGGTGTGTGCAAATTTAGCCCCATGTGTTACTACTGGAATTAACTGGATTTTTTTCCATGGACTGTTATTACAAACGGGAAGCATTGACTATGGGAATGTAATATGGGACTGCAATAATTTAAATGGCACCTACAGGACACTTCCCTAGAACAGCATCTGAAAGCGGTCAGGAAGCCTCCCAGCTCACTTTAACCCTTAGATATCCTTTTTGTGGAAGCTTAGACTCCTGAGACAGTTGGCTAACTATTCTGGAAATTTTAGTAGTATTGGCTCCTAGATTCCTGTATCTTTGGACTAACCCATGACTAAATCAGGAATCCCAAACTTCTGGTTTTCTTTGTTTGTGCACTTCAAATCTCTATATGCTCCATTGACATTCAGTTGACAGATACCAGCAGTGATCTAATCAGCCAAAAACGGAGTGATTCCTTGGGAGTGCCTCGCTGGAGAAGAAACCTGAGGAGACTGAATGTGCATAGCTAAGAATTTCAGGTGTCTGAATTTATGGTGGATGAATACTAATACTTTGTGGGATGCTAAGTGTTAGAGCAGATTCACAGCAGTTTCAGTGGGTATAGTCCTACCACAGTGTTTTATCAAACATGACCACAGTTAGTCCTATTAACTTCTGTGGGGGTCTTTACAATAGTCTATGGGATAACCCTCCAGGGAAACATGGTGCTAGTTCATCAGTTGCATGCACTTCTCCCAGAGTTTTAAAGCTTTCTAGTCTTACAGCTTTGAAATATTTATAGATGCTTGTAATTACTGAAATGACTTCTTGGGAAAATTTCAAGCTGTTTTTTTTTTAAATGCATAAGTATGGCTTGCTTTAACAGCTATTTCTGAATTCAGATGCAAAATATCCCTTCCTTTCACTACTTACTCACTCACTCAACCTTTGGATTGGGGGTGGGGAGCAGAAGAGAGCAAGTTTAGGCACTACACTTCATTGATTTGCCTTTGTACCATTAATACTGCAGCAGTGATTATGGTTCTTTTTTGTTAGCAGCAAGAGACAGGCAGAAGAATCATTGACCAGACTGTAATCCTTGCAGAGGTTTTTTGTTGTTGTTGCATTTTGCAGTATATGAAGCTCTCTCTGGAGACAAAAGTGGCTATCCTCTCTGCCCCTGCTCTTTCTGGGGCCATCAGTCTGAAATACTCTGTCATTTGAGACTCTACGGAAGAGGATGGTGGGAAAAGAGAAAGCTGAAATAATTATTGAATGACTATTTTCACATAAGTGGCAATCTTCCTAGTTTTGCATCTTAGTTTCAGTTCAGTTACAGGTGACACATCAATATAAAAACTATAAAATAATAACAACAGTAATGATAGCAATTTTCTGAAAATAATTATGATTATGACAGTATCAATAATACCACGTTGTACTTAGCAACTTTACAGCTTAGAGTATTTTATAAAAAGGTCACTATTATTATCCCCGTGGCTTTTTTAACGGATGGTAAAACCAGGGAGTAAAGAAGAAATTAATTTGTTCAAGGTCACTCCACAGAGCAATGGAAAAACTATGAATTGAAATCAGGTTTTCTGAGTCCCAAGCCAGCTCGTTAATGCAGGGTGACAATGCTTCTTACGAAGGATAGCAGGCACTTAAGAGAACGAAATACCACAGCATTAAATGAAAAGCACCACATTAAAGATTTTTGCTTTGCACACTTTATGGTCTATTCCCTTTTATGAATTCCAGAAATTCACATTTATTTACAAGACACAGAGGAGAAAGAAAATATGCCCGTGGCTATTACTATTAATAAACTTTTCAGACAGTTGGGTTTTCTTTCCTGAATAAAATGTATTGGGATGCTTTTGCAGCTAGGATGTATAACAAGGAATAGAGTATAATTACTATTGACGCTACTGTGTTCAGGTGGTGAAGATGTAGGCAGTACATGCATAGATTGGCTAGTAGACCTAAACACTGGCTTCTTGCCTGCCTTTGTCACAAAATATAACACTGACTGTGAGAAAATCTCAGGTTCATATGTTCTGATATGATCTGAGCAAGGCCATGATACTCCCATCTTGCTTTTCCACTGGGAGAGTCGAGTATCACCTAACACCATTAAAGAGTCAGCAGTTACCACTCATCAGTATTTAAATTTCTGGATGTATTTCCTATTCCAGCTTTGTACATGGACTTTTTCAGTATCACTTTGAGCTAGTGTGAAGATCTGACAACAAACAAACCAAAAACCAAAACCAGGAGGGATATCAAGAAGGTGGTAAAATCTACTTTTGTTGATGGCCTCATAATTTAAGTAGTATGTATTGGTGCCGGTAATACACTAATACACTAATTTGTGTGCAATGTTCTTTGTCCAGAGGCAATCCCAGTTTGCCAATTATTAACATTACTTTTGATTAGTTCAGCAAATCTCAAAGGGTAAATGCTGCATTAATAATGAGCTGTAGGCATTAGCAGGACGTGTGAAGATCTTTCTGTACTGACTGTGGGTATTCCCACTGAGAATATTTGTAGAAACGCAGTATAAATAAGGAAGCTATTAAAATGCTCTAGATTCTCAACGACTCAGAGAATTTGGGGCACTTAAATTTTTTAAGGTCTCTGTATTTTTTCTAGGGTGGGGGAAAAAAGGGGGATTTAAAGCAACTTAAAAAACCAAAAGATCAGGATTATGTTTTCAATTTTCTATTTAAATAATCTAATTTTAACACTAAGCTTGGTAAGTAAACATAGTGGGTCATATTTTCCACAGGTGTCCATTTTTCAAGATACACCATTTTTTCTGTAAGATCTATATATGTTTATCCCAATGTTTCATAAAGGACAGCAGATCCCTCTAATATGTAAGGACAACAGCTCTGTCCAGGTGCCACCTTACAGTTACTTCATTGTGGGAAATGCGCATGGTGGGACTGCATGAATAATTGAACTGCGTCGCCAAACAGCCAGAAAGAGACAGATTGGATGAAGCTGAAAAACCTAAATGTATCTGTGTGTGATATGAAATATTCCATTCAATGAAGATGATGTTTTAAATCGGAAAATAATAAAAAAGATGACATTTAAAATCAACTCCTTTGATTGTAAGGTATTTAAAAAAACAAAAAATGTTTAAAAAAGACCAGTTACCGTCATTGGTTTTGGATACTCACCTTAAGAATTCAACAGTTATCTGCTTGCTTAGACTGTGAGAGTCCTGGGTTCAATTCCCAATTATGTATGGAAGAGCCCCTGTATTTTGTAGATTGTAGAGTTTTATGGTTCTGAAGTCTTCTCAATTATTTTTTTATGATTTTACATTGCACAACTGTACATTCAAGGAGACAAGAGCCTGGATTTTTTACCTACTCAGTGAATATCCCAACCAAAACATTATATTGTTGAGCAAAACTACATCAAATTGTGATAGAACTTGAAAACAACAGTGCTTTGAAGACAAGACATTGCTATAGGTCTCTGCTTTTTGTCAGGAAGAGTATACATTTTTATTACGGATGCAAATGGTATAGTTTAAGACTGTACCTTCTATAGCCATGTCAGAGTACCTTCTCCTGTGTGAGCTGAAGACCACTTTCAACAGAGGTAATATGAGCTTAAGTCATTTCTAACAGATGGAAAAAGGATGCTTGAGCCTTCCTCCACTTGGTCTTAACCACTGACATATTGTCTCTAGCAAGGATATCACCACCTGACTTTTTACTTCTGTGAAATTAAATAAAAACTCAAGATAAAGTTTTTGAGGAATTGGTGTCTGGTTCATTAAATTTTAGGATAACTGAAAGCTGAGTCTCATGACAGATTTACTATTTTACTACTACGACTCCTGATAGTAGCAACACCAATACCAGCACCAATACATACTGTTTTCACTATGACCAACATGAGACTCTTCGCAGAACTCAAATTTATTTAGATTCAGGCGTTAAAATTGTTATACTTATTTGACAGCATAGATAAGTGTATGAAGAATATCAGATGAATGGAATTTATTAATGAGGGGTCAAGAAAAGAGAGATATTTTTGTCATTAAACATGTTTGAAAATGTTGTTAATTTTCCTTTTGTTTAGATTTTATTGTCCCCTTTGTGCTTGTGTTATTCTCACTTAGGTCATACAGGCCTGTCAGCCTCTACTTAAATCATCTTTATACTCTTTACATGATAGTAAGCAAAGAAGCTGTTCTGTGGCAAATATGCAGTAAAATGCCTGATTCTTACAGAATTTTTTCACTAGAACATCCCAAACAGCTGTTATGGAGTGCCTCCCAATATTAATCTTTAGTCAGTGGAAATCTTCCTAGTTATCCCAGTGGGGTCAGTTCAGGTCTTTGTGAGGAGAGGATAAAATCAAACATGTCAAAAGATTTACGTAGCACTACAAAGTCTTGATTACTGGGCTTGAGTCAAAATATGTCTGGATATCTAGTGGGGATAACAACAGTTCACAGAGAAATGGTGCTCAGGGATACAATTGAACAGAGTATAAGATGAAGACTTATTGCAATGTATTTCCCAAGTTAATAAAAAAAGGGAAATATTATTAAATAATTGAAAATGTTTCTCTCTGTCTTATTTTTTCATTATTTTTTTCAATGTTGTCTGCCATAGAAAACCAGATATTTTAATTAAGACCTGAAAATATTTGCTTTCCAAATTATTTTCTTCCAAATTTCCTTATATTAAAATGATGTTATTATTTGTTTCTATTTCTAAATGAAGTTAATAAGGTTTTCTGAGAAAATTGAAAAGTGTGGGTATAAATGAAATATTTGATTATTTTCAATTAGCCGAAAACTAAATGAAATTTTCTATGCAAAACCATTGAACTAGCCCTTCAAGCAGTTTGAAGAATGATTCCTGAGGAAAGAGGCAATTATATAAAAAGATTAGACCTGATCTTCCACTTTATAATAAGCAGCATAATTTAATCGAATTCATTGGTTTTCTTCTTATTCAATTTAGGATTAAATTAGGTTCTTCATTTCACCAATATATATCTGAATTAAATAAAAAGGTTGGGACTTCCCTATATACTAAATTTGCTATCATATCAGTTAATGCAGAGTTACAGAACACCAGTCAAAGACTGAGAAATGAGCTAATACTTTTTAAGGTTAAGAGGTTGATTGCTTTCTCTCTGTTTAATGTCTGTAAGTCCCAAAGTTTAAAATATAACAGGAGGGTAACACTTTGGTGTGGATCATGTGTGGTTTGCCATGCTGAAACAACCCTTCAATTAAAAATATACAAAATAATTTGATGATTAAATATAGAAAAAATATTTTAAATGCTACGAAAAGCAGTAGAAACAGCTTTAAGAACAGAATATTGCTAGAAAATGAACTCATAACTTTTGTGCCCATTACTTACAGTAGAAATACAAAATAACATTTATTTCCTTTAACCATTAAATCTACTTTGATGTCATGTAAATGAAATGGATGGATGAATGAATGAACCAATGAGAGTTCAAAATATTCCATTATAATAAGACACAGAATACAATATACTTATTTCATCCAAACATGTATACACATTAGAAGTACAGTATATGGTAGATTATAATAAAGCAACAATAAATCCATGGCTGCAATTATTCTGGTCAGTATTACTTGTCATTCTCTGTGGCCATTCTCCAAAGACTGTGAGATTCTCATTGCCTCTACTACACATAAATCAAAATATATATTTTTGCAGAGTTTTATACTTTGATTCTTTAAATAAGTCAATGCAGACTTTGTGCTCTGAAGAAAATAAAGGACATATACCTAGTGCCCCTCAACTGGGATACAGATATAAGGAGCAGACCAGAGGCTTTCAGCAGCACTTAGGTTAGGGCGGTTAGTCCTGCAAAACAAAGCTCTGTCACTGAAAACGAACCCTAAACCTTGATTCTTATTTTCCAAGAAAAGTTTTAAATCAAAATTTTTCACTGCCACTCATAAGCACATAAGAGAGACTTCTAAATCAGTTGAAGAAAACAGTAGCTCAAAGAAATACAAATTCGTACTTATACATTGCATACCAGGGTGTAGACTCCTGAAAAGTTTATCATAGCAAATTCCATAGCATGATTCTTACCCTGACTGTGTCTTATTAAGTTGTGAAGGCAGAATTAGGGATTTTTATATATTGAGATTTTCAAAAGCTCTTAACTTCCCAGGTTCCAATTAAATTGCTCTGCATTTTTAAACATATAAACATCTTTGAACATCTGCTTCAAAACCCCTGGTATTTGTGCCCATTGCGTACAATCGTCTTAATTATAATAGCTGGGCACTTTGCACCACATTTTATCCCTGTGAGACAGGCAAGTACTCCCACAGCTTTGATGCCTGAGAATGGCATACATAATAGATTTAGAGGCTTTCCCAGAGTCACACAGAGAGTCTGGGACAAAGCCAAGTGAACTTGGCTCCTCAAATTCAGTCCGCTGCTTTATCTGGCCACCCCTTCCTTGTTCCTGGAAAGGGCCAGAGTGGGAGCAGACAAGATGATGGCTTAAATACGATTCTGTCTCCTTTTCGTTATTGTCTGACTTCTTCCCTAATTATTTTACTCCTTGTGCTAATATGCAACAGATTGTCTTGAACATGACATGGTCCACTAGAATCTCGCTTCACTGCAACTTCATTACTTGGAAATTGTAATTGTAATGCTTCATTTGTCTTTGATGTTACTTCATAAGTGACAATTTTGAGACTCTGCAGAGAATAGCCTCATGTTTCTGCAGCCCCTAATGTGTCACATGGAAATACTGCACTAAACACTTAGAGTTGCTGCTCATGCATTTTTTCACAATGCCCTACAGTGAGAGATGAAGACTAAGTAAACAAATATCCCTCTGGACTAGGGTTCAGGCACTGAATTGGGACTCACTGTGGGAAAAAAGTTCAAGTGAGGCAAGATGAGATTAAGGCAATGTAAAAATAGAAAAGAACTAAAATAAAAAATTATTTTTTTGTTCTTTGGGAAATCTCAACATCATGGGTTTCCCCTCTTTACTTAGCACTACATTTTTGTATTTTCAGAATGAATCAAGAAGTGTGTAGGGAGATTCATCATGGTGGGGGAATCTGCACAACTAAGTTTAAAAACATGGAAATGTTCTCATTGTCATCTTTTGAATTATAGGAACGTACAGTAATCAAATTTAATATGACAAAAAATAGAATTTTTAAAAGTGCTTGATTTCTTCACATGAGAAGCATTTTAAAGCCCTTACACAAGTTTTATGATTATTACACATGATTTACAATTATTTTGTTGCCTCTTGTGGCTTTAAGCAGACAAGTCATCACCCATCCCAAATGTCATTAGTTTAAGAAAGAGGCTTAGATCTGATTCTACAGCTCCCCACTCCTGCTGCTTCTCCTTCAGCTGCAGTTATAGTGAGGTTTGTGACATCTCACTCACAGAAATATCATTAGAGAGAATTACGACCTCAGATGAGGGAGAAGCCATGGGAATAGATGAGATATTCAGGAGTAAGTCTCATGTTTGTGTAGAAACATTTGTGAGATCAAATTCAGAGATCAGTAAAAAGAGAAAGAAAAAGGCAGAAAGTACTACACGACTGGAACTTTCTCAAATGAACTGTTTTCCAAGTTTTTCAGTAAGCATCTGGGATTGGGACTCCAAATGCAGTCACATTTTACTTGCCAAAATATAACACGGGAAAAATTAAAATTGGATCACAGCACAAAAGTCTGAATTAATCTTTCTCTCCTCCTTATCTTCCTTTAACTTTCAGATATGACCTCCATCACAATAAAGTTTAAGAGTCTGGGCAAATCTACAGTGGTGTAAACCGATACAGTTTTTCAGTGAAGCTTCATTAATTTGTAGTGCTGGTGATATGACCCTACTAACATCACAGAAATTACATTTGATGCCTACTACAAATTCAGAAAATGGCTTTCAAAGACATGACTGATTATGCTACATTTGCTTCTTGTAAAGAAAGTGGATATTTCTCTCTGGAACTTTTTATCCCCCGTGACATTTCAAGTGTAACTAGTATAATCATAATCAGAATCAAACCCAAAGGATCAAGAAATGAAAAAGAGTAATTACATTATTAGATTAGAGGAAAAATTACCAGAGTCTTAAAGGGATGACAGAGGTTAAATTGCTATGTGAAAAATGTTTCATTTTTACGGAAAAAAGGAATCTTAATACGTACTTCGTTGTAACCTTCATGTTGCATTCTCTGGGAGGTGAATACATCA
Organism: Larus michahellis; assembly: GCF_964199755.1. NCBI lineage: Eukaryota > Metazoa > Chordata > Aves > Charadriiformes > Laridae > Larus > Larus michahellis. The sequence goes on along the minus strand of NC_133900.1, from coordinate 51,074,146 downwards.
GACAGCATAACCCACCGTGGGTTTCTGGGCAGAGTAGGAAAACCTGAACTTCGTTGGTCTGAGGGCGTGAAGGTGCAAGAAGAGCCAGGGTAGAGGAAAGGGCTGGGGCATGGTGGGAGAGGGGAGGGATGAGCCTCCCAGCTCCTCTTACCATGGAGGGATGAGATGAATATGGAGAATGACCAGTAACATTTAAAGTGTTATTTTTTCCTTTTTTCCCCAGCGATAGCCATTACTCCATGCCCCTGGCTGGAGTGGCAGAAGTGGCCAGCACACCAGTGGCACAGGCAAAGCAGGAAGGAGACTGTGGCCCTGTTGTTGTCTCTGATGGTCTATGCTTAGAGGTAACCACTTCTGTCTAAAGCTAGAAATGTCTTTGTCCATACAAAGGTTATAGATATGAAGTGGAATCCTTTCAGCCAGGAAATCTACAGATTTATTAACTTTTCAAAACTATAAAGAAGAAATTATTCTGGATTAAATTCCACAGGTCCTCATGGCAATTTCTACAGAATGTTATTAATATTTGAAGACTCCCTTTAGTGTTTTGCAATGCTCACCACGCATTTCTTGGTCCACAGACTATGTTTACACTAATCAATGAAGCAATGCCACAACAGGGCCTTGTAACTTTCTTGCAATCACCTACAAGTGTTCAGCCTTTGTCATTTGTCACTGGTGTGGTTTTAGGGTTTGCTGGTGTGACCCCACAATTCCCAGACACGTCTCAAAGGCTAGTACAAGCCCCCGATCTTTCACGAGACAGTTTTTCATCACCACCCTGTTATGGGGAAACATGAAAGTTTAGTTGTTTAGAAATAAGTGGTGCTGTACCAAGTTGACCTCGGGAAGAAGCATGTGCCCTAGCTGGTTTCCTAGACATAATGAGGCACCCTGTCAGGTGCAGACTATTAAACATCCTGTCCATCCTTTCTCAGAGCTGGATGGATTTGGTATCTCTAAGGCTAGATGTTAGCCACATCAGCATGGATCTGTTGCACTCATAACTCCCATATAGAGGCAGAACTTCCTAACTGGGACTTGGTGCTGTGTTTACTCAGTTTCTGACCATTTTCTAGTAGAGACATGTGGCCCTGCAGCTTTTTTAAAGTTCAGTACCACTATATTATTCTGTTAAAATCAATAATAAAAACTACAAATATGATTAGTTGCCATGACTTCTAGCTTTATTTTGCCAACACATTTCAGAATCCCAGTCATGCTGTCGTCTGAACTGTAGTGTTACTTTCTTTTGGTTCTCTGCTGTCACTATGGTGGTTTTTTTTGCTTAACTGTTGGCTTGCTGCTTTCTTGATGAAGTGAACAGGATGGGATGTGACACATTACAAAACTGAAAATGGGAGGACAGGGAAAGCGTACTGATTATTTGACTCAGAATGGATTTGACAATGGCAGCTTCTCCCTACCTGGCCTTGAAAACCCAGCAGATAAAATCAGGTACTACATATTACTTTTTGTCAAGTTATTTCAAATTATTTCACAACCTATGTTTTCATAACTTAATGTGCCATACAAAAATACATTTCTTCCATCCATCTGTGTATTCCACAATCTTTAGTTCCTGTTTCCCTGGTTTATCACACTTACGGTTCAGTCCTGGGAAAATCTTAACTTCATGAATATGTAATCTGCTTCAAGTACAGCCAGCAGGCTTTAATTGCTGATGTGCTTATGGCAGAAAAAAAATCTGTATGTTTTTAAAAATTTAAAGTTTTAAGTGTTTAATTGAATATATTACATTACCTATAGAGTTATACTACATTTGGGATTCTGTTTCAAATAAATCCAAAATTCCGTAGTTTTTAAAGACTTTCAGGCCTCATGGTGGACTTTTAAAATCTTAGTTAATTCTTAGAGTCTTTAAATATGGCCATTAAAGAAGCTGCTGTTCTTTCTCCTTCACAGACTTCGTAAAGTTGGTTATAAAGAGGAAAGTAAAGAACATTTAACCAAGATGAAAATCTGAAGAGCTGTATTTCAGAGTAAGTGTAAACATATATTTCTGCTCACAGCTCAATATATTTAAGATTTCAGAAGTTTTTATATCTCTGACACAATGACACAGCAGTGAGAAACTCAGGCCTGGGATAATAACAGAGACTTTGAGAAGTAGAGACTCAGAATGCAGCATAGAGGAGTGCAGAAATGGGATGCTAAGAGGTGAGGCACAGGCTGGCACTGGAGATTCCCTGGCTATAAACAGGTCTTCAGTGGTCAGTTAAAGAAGTGCAGACCTGGAAGTGGACAAAACTGTTTTTAGGGGCAACAAAATGACTAAAAGAAATAGTATCTGACATATGTAATGGACACCATATATATTGTAAATTTGGAGGTAACGTGGAGCTCCAGACCAATGAAGAAAGAAAGAGGTGTGAATGCATGTTAGCAAGGTTGTAAAGATGACGTCAAGTGGATTATGAGAGGAGGAAGAAGAAACCATCAACATGAACCATCATTCATCCTGCCAAGGACTCCAGAAATGACTCGGTATAAAACCACTCCCTCACCAACAGCAGAGTGAAACCACCAGTGTTAGACCCAGAGGAGCAGTAGCAGGGTGAGAATAACCCCAGAAGCAGGAGTAGAAACTACGTGTGTGTCATAATTTTAACCGTGTTATTACTATTACTGTGACTTTTTCTCTTAATTAGTACTCTATCTGCATTACTATTTTTTCTTTTTCTGTAATAATTAGATATAGATCAATGATAATTCTTGAATTAGACTCTTAAGACTTTCATTATACTAACAATAATTCTTAGCTTTATTTATATGCCTACATAAAGCGTGCTCCTTTTTGCCCATAAACAAGACCTCAAGTGTAACATAGTAATGAGAGTTCTGACCCTATCTTAGTCACCGTATATTTTAAAATTGCCCTAAATATTAAAGTAAGATTTTGCACTTTTACCAACTTTAGCCTAAATAGTAGGATTACAGAAATCTTGTTTCTCCAGATTTGTAGCTAAATTTATTATTATACAGTTCATATAAAGTCACCAGAATGCATGCATGTGATCACGAAGGGAGAGAGGGAGGGAGGAAAAGCCCTTGAAGCTGTAAATGAAAAGTCACTGTCTTTCCACCAAAAATCCATTGAAATTCAACCGAAATTTGTAGTTGTAGGATAACTTCATCATTAGCAGTGTTATAGAAGTTGGACAAACTGCAAAATCAAATTTGTGATATTTCTACATTCCAGTGAGCTCTGAGTTTGAGCTGTTGAAAGCAAACCTCTGAACATGTCAGTCATCTGCAGTTGTATTTGGAAAGAACTGATGAAAGTATCAGAGTTGTTCATAATCTTGTTTAAGTACTAAACTACTTCACTTAATCCATCAGAAAGGGAGTAGCAATTGGTGCCACAGTAATAATCAGTAAGTGGCATCTCAGGTGAAATTATTCTTGTGATTACACAGTGGTTTTCCGCAATTAATAGGGTTAGCTGGTCCTATGTAAGTAAAGTCTTTGATTAAACAGTGTCTTCTGAAAAAAAAAAAAAAGACAATTTAGAGACTTTTAGGTCAATTTAAGAAATTATATTTTTTTGTTTATCTGGATCCAGTATACTAATAAAGGTGGCAGCAAAATTTACTCTAGAACTCTTTGGTATTCTGTCTTCCCCAAGAAAAAAGAAAACAAAAACAAAACAACAAAAGGAGATTTAGAATTAGAACAACTACTCAAGGATTGCTGTTGTTCAAGACTACTCAATGTCCAAGGGGTGAATGGAAGTGATAAAACTGGGAACATCTTTGGTGCTGTAGCCAAATTATACAGCCAGAAAAAGTTGCCTAGTGAAGTCAGAAATCTCTGCCTTGTTACTCTATGTGAGGTATCCAGAATACATCTCTATAAATAGTTTTTCTCTAAGAATAACTCACTTAGGCAAAACAACAATTTATGCCATATCTGTCTCATTTAAAACATAAACCAGAAAATCTGTGTTGAGGCATGGATCACTGCCAGGGAAATATCAACAATACAAGGAAAAAGAATCAACGATATATACCCGCTTTGCATTTTTACTGCTAACACAATTGTTGACATTGTAAATTGACTCTTAACATCATAAATGGCTTCCCACACATTGTAAAGTAAATCCCGTAGACTTTTATTGGTATCATAAATGGCTTCTTAACATGTAAATAGCCTCCTTCGCATGGCAATGGAAATCCCATAGGGTTTATTGACAACATAAGTCATATAGTGTATTACATTTTGCTATCATTGTTGGCTTTCATTTAAAAACTAAATAAAAGTTTGAGGAAATAGAACAGAGGGATTTGCACATTTCCAATTGTGGCCACCCTTGGTTTTCCGCTCCTGTGATGAATGTGAAATGTCAAAGACTTGATAGTCTTTTCTTATGTTTAACTCCCCTTTGCAAAATCAAACAGCTGAACAAGAGTTCACCAGTCTTGATATTTCAGTAGGGACTGACAAAGCTGACAAAACGGATGTAAGAAACTGTAAAATGGTAACTACAGTCACTCCCATTTCCTTGGCACCTTTCACTTGCAAAGATTCCAGAGCACTTCAGAAATACACAAAAAGCATGTCAGGAAGCAATACAAGGAAACATTTTTCATATTAAAATTATGATATCGCCCAAATTCTTAACTGCAATACTGCTGTGTTGCTTGGCTTTACCCTGAAATGTCTGCGCCTCTGAGAGTGAACAGCAATAGCTGTTTAATAGCACTCAGTAAAACTTTACTACATTTTCAGACATAAAGCACAAACCCAAATATTTTGTAAATCTGGATGACCATGTGGGCCGTGCCCTAATTATTCAACTAATTGATTAATTTCTTACAATGCGATCGAGGGTGATGATTTCTCTGTGTGAGCAGACAAACAATTTAAGGACCATAATTTAACAAGATATTGCTCAGAAGCTACCTGAGTGGGATTTTGTTGGTATGGTTTTGGAATGTTTTGTTTCCTGTAGCTCACTGTACGTACAAGGTACACTATGTTTAAGTCGCTAGGAAGATGGCAAGTCAGACATTTGTGACTATCTGAGCAGAACCAAAATGCAGAACTGAGTAGAGTTCATCAAGATGCTGAAATGCATCACATCAGCGAATCCGTCCCATCCACCTAGGATTTCCAGACAACCAGCAGATGAGGGAATGCATCGTAGATGAGCTCACGAAACAGTCAGTGTGCTGTCAAGAGAGAACACAGCTCAGTCTTCACTGGATACCCTGACGAACTCCATTCAAAATTGAGTATTACTTATCTACAAAGATAGTGCATATCTCCTTCTTCTATAACAGAGCTAAAAAAATAGCTTTCATGTACGTGTATATCTGTCTACATATTTTTATATATAGTAATTAAAGCGCTAGAGTGTTTGCTGACGGTACAGTGTATGTGGGTTAATTTCTTGTCTTGCCCGAAGAACATTGCATGTGAGAGGATTCAAGTGTATTTGCTTGGATGACGACACCTTAGGTGAGGACAATGGTATTCTAATCACTATAATCGGAACAGCTCGTGTATTTTATCTGGGGCCAGTCACATTTGAAAATGGCATTATAAGCCCTAAACCAATAACAGGATTGACCCCTTCTCATCAGTCCAATCTGAAATTAAGCTACATGAGTTCAGCTAACCTTAGCGTCCCAGCTGGTAAGTAAGAAACCTGACATTTTAACCTGCTTTGGTAGAATAACAACTTTTTCTGCATTCATGAGCAGTACAGTTCCTTCAGGTTTGTTTGATCTTTGGGCTGTGCATTAATCACAAGGTCAGTAATCCTGTTTTAAAGGAATGTACTCAATGACACTTTTTGCCAGTAAAAAAGTGAACAACAACCCAAAATTTCCTCGGATACAGATCAGCTCAAATATAGTTAATAAAATCACGACTGTTTTTACCGAACCTGAGTTTTCCCAATATGCAATTACATTAACATACATATTACATTTCTGTTCACATAATGTAACTGGACAACTACATCTTATTTTTTCAATTTAAGTCTGAAAAGCAATTGCCGCATGCATTCAGACAGCACCAGCTTCAGAAGGCTGCTGAACTATTTAAATATTTAAAAGTTTCTTTAAAAATTGCCTTAGAGGAGAAAAGATTATATTGTGGAGTTCGTCTGACTTTCAAAGTCAGCTCATTAATCATAGTTAATGCTCCTTGTTATAGCAGATAGTAATCTGTACTTCTTATAAACCGATACTGCCCACAGCATGAAAATATTTCTGATCCATCTAATAAAAATTTATAGCGCCATTCCCTTCTAAGGCTGGTGTATTTATATCCTTTGTAGCAGGTATCTATGAAGTAAGGAAGTTTCAAAATGTACTTTAAATTTTATATATATATTTATATTTATTTTCTACATTAGTATGTTTATACATCAATATACAGGTATGATATACATATGTGGATATCAGGTTGTTCAGGATTTTGCCTAGACAAGCTCTGAAAAGCTGTAAGGATGGAGATTCATCCACATTGCTCTTCCCCTTTACTTCTGTTTAAACCAATCTTACAATGAAAAACTTTTCTCTTACGTGAAATCAAGATCCCCAGAAATACCTTTTCTGATTAGTTGTATTTCAATGGAGCTAAAGCGGCTCACTAGATTGAAAGGTCTGGATTCAAATGAAGTGAAGATCTAAATCTCACTTTGGAAAAGCTCTCAGACTTCAACAGGTTGTTTTATAATGAAGTGGAATTTAGTCTTTCTGTCGTGAGCTCTCTGACACATGACCACTGGGGTGAGGGAGAGTGAACCAAAGACAGTTATTCACTGTAACTCACTGTAGTTTCCTTTGTGGTTCAGTTCAGAAAGTGTCTTTGTAAGCCAGCTTGCTAATTGCTGATGCTGTTGGAAGTTGTTGATATTTCCTCCACGAGCACTGTCTCGTCCCTAGGTGATGCTCCTAATGGCTTGAATTCTGGACCCAAGGGGGACTCCAAATCTGAACCTCCAGTCTGGAAAGGCTCTGCAGTTTCATAACTGTAACAGCTGTAGCGCACTGAATTTGTTGCACGTTAACTAAGTCTGTTTACACACCTTCATCATCGTCATGCACAAGTGAGGATTTTGTGACAAAGAGACTTTACACATAATGCTCAGTGAGACCAAGAGGTGCACCATACTTTTAAAGCAGCCATGAAAGCTATTTCTTTTCAGCATTTTTTTTTCTTTTGTCTAATAATGACTATTTTATACTACTTGTTTAAAATCATTGGCTAGAAAATTGCATTCAAATCGGCACACTTAAAATTATCTCTGAGATGCCTTCTACGATGTGGGTTTTTTTTATTGCAACCTAATTCACAGTCTGGAAGTCATTGGTCATTCCTGCTGTATCTACTTGAATAAACAACCTGCCTTATCGCGACTAAACTTCCATTATAAATTCCTTCCTGGGTGTGTAGACAACATCCTGCACAATTTCAGCATTAGTATGTTAGTCAGCTCTTAAGCCAAGAGGACTCATGCCTTCTGTGGAACTTCTCCAGGTGACGGATGTGTTTTTCTGTCTCCCACCTCTGGAAAAGTGTGGTAGCATCTTTGTGTATGTCTTGATTTGTGAAAAGCTTGTGTAAAAAGCTAGTGAATGTGCATTCTCTGTTCTCCCTATTTATCATTGTGTCTGCCTGAGAAGCCTATGAGTCATGAGAACCGTCTGGAAGTGAACGCTGGCTCCTCATCTGAAGAAATAACAGTCTGGCATACATCGAGCAGAGCACTTGAGTACCTGAGATGCCCTTTTGATAAAGCTCAGAAGTCTGAGCTAAAAGAAAGATTGAGAAAAGTCCTACCTAACATCTAAGACATGATTAACACCTACAATTTCAGGTGCTGCTTCTTGGACTTCCTAAATTGCAACTCTTGATAAACTGGGTATCAAAATACTTTTCTCCTTCCAATTTCTCTTAGTGATGAAAAAGGACAAATTTCTGTTTCCCTACATGTCTGAAGGAAGCCTAACGTCCTAGGAATATTTAAACCATGCCTTATTCACTTGCACTAAAAAATGTTGAGCTAAAAAACTGCTGCTGGAAGTTCCTTTTATAAGAAACTCATGACAAGAATGTTGACTCTAAGGCTGGGATGCCTTGATCCCACCCTTGTGTGTTATTCATCTGAAACTGAGGGGCTAATTTTCATGGGAATGATATTCCCTCTGCTAATGCTGGAAGAAGGCAGGAATAGTCACTGCATGGCCTGGTATTCAGATTTGGGAATCCAGAAGAAAAGCAGAAAAGAGGGATTCATTTTCTAGTGTGGAAATGTCAGCATTTAGCTGCAGATAAAGGGACTGGAATTCTGACTCTTAGATTACTTCTATGTTGCAGCTAATGAGTGTTTAGTATGAAATACTTAAAAAGCTGAGGGAACAGGATTAAGGATTCATATTTCAAGAAAAGTTCCTTTTTGCTCTTGTGCTTGCACTCAAGGTCAGAGTCCCTTCTAATAACCTTTTTCTGAGGTTTTTCATTTTTTTATTTCTTGAAACACACTGGCCCAGCTTGAGCAGAAGAGGAAGAAAAAAACTGGAAATGGTTCATAGTACGGTCAGCAGAGGGGGCTTCTCTGGTTGTAAGAATAGTTAGTTAAAACCTATTCAGTTGAAGTATTTAAATACATTAGGCAGTTTCAGGCTCTGAGACCCCATATCATGTTGAATTATTGACTTCAGAGAATCTGCAGTCCTGCTAACCCCATTAAACAATTTTACATATAAATTTTAGGCATTGTTGTGCTGTAGATTATAATATCTAAGGACTTCTGCTGAAATGTTGTCCTCTTGCTCTGAGGCTTATAATCACGCCTCAGTACTAATGAGTGCAGACAAAAAGATGACTCTCTCATTGGCAAAAAAAGAGCAGATTAGCACTGGAAACTTTTCAGATACTAGGACCTCAAGGTCAGATTTGTTGTATCCTAAATGCCTCATTGGTTTTGTACACTGCCATTTGCTGTGGTCTGAGTGTTGCTCCTCACAAGCCATGCTGACAAGATGTCTTTTAGAATAATTTTTGGAATAGATGAAGGCACTATCCCAAGATAGGCATAGAGGAGGACAACTCCCACAAGCTTTCATTTAGACATGCTTCCAGGAAAAGGAAAACTCTTCCTGGGCATTTTATGCTGTTGCTTAATGCCCCTGACAGAATGTCACGTCACTCGTTTCCCAGCTGAGGACTGGGAACACACATTTCTGTGTTGATTGCAGGGAATTCCTCCCCACTCAGCATACAAACAGTGGGTTGTGTCTCCTTTTTTATGGACATCTTGCTTTTCCCCTTGAATATCATAACACAACCTTTATTTTACTACTTTATATAAAAGAACGTGGGTTACATGAGAGGCGAGCCAGGGTCATCAGGAGTTGGACGCTGAATTTAAAGGGAACCTGAGCAGATGGAGTTTCTGATGCTGTAGGTGATGCTGTAGACAGCTGGGAAGTGCTGGCTTCCAGACTGATAGTTCTGGAAAGCTCAGAAGAATAAGCAAGAAGCAGAATCAGTGTTAGCATTTTTGGAGGTTATTATATATACTGTATTGATGACAAAGTAATTGAGTTTTACAGGATTTTCTTGGAATATATTGAACACGTTTTTTAAGAAGAGATGACCTGATTTTTTTGATGTAACTTTTTCTCTCTGTTGGCTGTAGAGGAAGCCAAGACTCACAGGCAATACAAGTTAATTAAAACAAATGCCAGTAAGCAATAAGAAATTACATATGTTTTTCTACACTTTCATGGAAGCTGTCTAAGGACACACCACAGTAACTGTTTCTTGTGTGTAAGAGATAAACATTTTAGGTTATGACCGATATATGAAAGGAATCATAGAGTAAATTAAATAGATGGTCTCCAAAACCCTGCCAAGAAAAGTAAATTTTCTGGCTTATTTCACTTCCAGGAAAGGTATATTTCCTTGCAAATGTCTCCTGTCTCTTCAGCAATCAGGGTGATGATAGTCTCTGGTGAGACTATGGTGAGTCTATGTGTTCTTAGACTCTGCTTTATGAAAGTTGTGTCTCCTATACACTACCATTAAAAGCCAAATGTAAAAACAAAACACTGGGAGTTGTGTCTGTTTCAGAAAGAGACCTTTTGTTTTCCCTGAAAAATTAGAGAAAATATACTGTTCGTGGTCTTACTTGTTTTTCCCTTATTGTCTTTGAGTTTACAGTGCTGAAGTCAAAGGATCCCCAGGCCATCTCCTACAATAAGGTGAGAGAGTTCTAATGCAGAACTGAAATTTCAGAACTTAGAAGATCAGAATTCTCAGAGGAACTGCTTTTTCAGTAAGTGATTATAAAACAGACTGAGCCCAAATGATGGATTTTAATTTGGAGTCCAATATCTTCATATTTGTAATCCAAATTTTGCAACTAGAACTTGTCCTTATAGATGAACCCAAATTGCAAAACCAAGACATGATTATTTGAATGTTCAATATTTGGAACTTAATCTAAAATTTTCTGTAATGATCACATTCCCCAAAAAGTTACAAACAACCAACAACAAACATTCTGATTAGTTCCAAGTTTATTATACAGTGATCTTATTACTGCAGAGCAACTGAATTTCACATGAGAAGAAAACATAGGAACAAAATATATTGGAATTCAAAGGTCAAAACTTCAGCAGCAAATTATATTTCTGTGTAAAATGATGAATTGCAGTTTTTTGATTTAATGAAAGTTTTATAAAAAATAGAGTCTGAGACTTCTCCATCTTATTAGAGCATAAGCGAAGAATAACCCCTTTGATCTAATTTAATGTAAGCTATAATCTAATCCTCCCTTTTCTTTAGGAGTTTATTATCTGAAGGTGATTGGTGTTCTGCAGCATTTAATAGAACATTGTATTATCTATCATCAGTTTTCCTCCCTGAAATCAGTACATCATTTAGTTAAATATGCATTAGGAGTGTAGAGAGCTGTTTAGAACAAGGTCTCCTTCTTTATGTGAACTTTGCACTACAGTAGACTCATACATAGCTCTACACCTCCCTCTGCTAAGCGGAAGGATATTTGCTTAGCTTGGAGAAGAAATTGTTGACTTTCACAACTGTACTGAGATATGTATTCCTCTTCACCATCACCTTGCTACAACTCTGATGGATGGTTATTGCCAAACAGGATACTATAGATATCTTTTGTACAAGTCCGAGTATGAGATACGGTTGGAATTCACGTAAAATAAATCATACTTGGAAACCCAAAGAAAAGCACATTCTGCAGAGATACAGAACCAGTAGAGGTATTAGTTAAGTCTTTTTTGCTTTCAAATTAACTATTTATTTGGGTAAAATACTACTAGCTTCTCCAAAGAACTTTCAGGGTTTTTTTTTTACCCCAAAAGTCGAACAGCCACCAAGAGTGTAAGAAGCAGTATGCCACAATTAATGGTTCCATTGTAATGCTAGTAGAGAGTAGGTTTCTTTTTCTTTTTTTTTTACTTTTTTTTTTTTTTGCTAATCTAATTAGAATGCTAACCTACAACTTTTTTTTTTTTTTTTAGAAAACTTCTCTCCTTTTTTTCACAGAAAAAAAATTGTCTCAGGACCAAAAAAAAAAAAAGCAAAACTAGGCCTTTTCTTATCTGTCAAGTTGTGGGAACAGGCAGAAAAGAACAAGGTGTCAGTTCAACCAAGAGATGCAGTGAAATTCTTCAGCGAGTCTGTACAGCAGACTCTAAGGTGAACACCTGGAGAGCTGCTAGGATTGAAAAAAATGGATCTAGGATAGACGTTTTTCCTTTCATAGAAATAAGGGCCTGGAAGACTCTGGCTGAGCTGCTCAACCTGATCTCCTGCGGTCATCATCAAGTGTGGCAAACAGTCAAAAAGGTCAAAAGGGAGAAATGAGGAGCATCAGCAACACTGTAATAGCACTGACATAGCATTGCTGGAAAGCTCAAATGCTTAAAAAAAGTCAAGTCTGGAATAAATATGGTATACTAGCATTTCACATGGGCATAGCCTCTCTTTTTTCTTTCAAACGTCAGAACAATAGGTTGCATGCTCTCGTACTTTCATTTTTGTTCGTAGATTAGGTGAAATGGTTTCCTTTTTTATCTATAAATAAGTTTGGATCACCAGTGAACAAGGTTTTGCTCTGAAAGATCATGCCATGGGCTCAACATGGTACTTCTTCTTAGAAAGACTAGAAGCAGTGCAAAGGTGATTAAAAGATGGCACAAATGAACCATTACCTGAAGACAGCACTCAAACTTGGACAGAGACAGATATCTGGATGAAGAAAGGTATTACACTACTTGTTAAAAAAAATGATATAATGAAATAGTTGCTTGTTAAAGTGTAATGTGTAAAAGTAAACAATAGACTTTCAGATGAATTTATACCTCCACCCAATATTTTGAGATCAGAGTGAAACACTTATTTAAAGTGCATTATAGCTGCAATTGACAAAGGTAACCACGTTAGGTCTTGCCACTACTTTCGTTATTTCCTAGGGAAGAAAAGGACCTGAGACATCTGTAGCCTCAAGTTATCACCTCCTGGTTTTATATATTGTTTGTCTATAGGACAGAGAGACAGTCTTATCACTGTGGTCTCTTCTCTCACATGATCATCACACATGCACCCATCTCTGAATTCATACACGAACATGCAGACATCGTCTCGAGATGAAGTTTTCCAGCATCCACCTCAGAAACTTAAGCTTCTGCAAAGTTCAGATCAAAATAGTTCCACTGTATGTGAGAACAGACTGAGGGAATTTTATTTATGATCATAACAGTCTATTTTTTAAAGATCTTGCAATCAGATATGAAAATTCATCTGAGCTTCCCTTTTTCTTTGTAAATTTATTCTACAATGATGTAAAAGCATTAAAATTTTAAATGTACATGGGAAAAAATTAGGGGTTTTTTCTATCCTCACTGCTATCCCAAATCATCTTCACATCCATATCCTTCATCATTTCACTCCCTGAAAATTATTAGATGCTGAACACTTGAAACATTTACATATCTTTCATTATTAACAATTATAATTATGGGGTAAGATCAAAGCCTAATTGTGTGAAAGAGGAACAAAATCTTCATAATTTTTATTGCAAAGCATACACTACTCGAATGTATTAAATCTGCAAAACCAAGGTGTTCTTCGTCTGAGGTCCTACCCTCGGCCAAACATCCTGCATATAAATCATGATCAGGTTCAAAGTGAATGGAAACAAAACATAAATGTAAAATATACAGCAAATCCAAATTTGATTAACTAACTCCCCTTTCTTTGCCTTTTCTTGGTTCTTTGCTCAGACATTTCGTATGAAAATTTGCAAAAGTGACTTCTCTTTTTTATCATGGAGGCTTAGGATGTCTGAAAAGAAAAGGCTACGGGGAGCTGTATAAAAAAAAAATAAAAAAAAATCACTGCTTCACGTGATCTGCCATATTTTTCATGTTTTCATCATTGTTATGTGTCACTAAGACAGAAAGGCTCTATCGGAGTATACCCGAAAACCTAAACCCAAAATAACAACTTCAAACCCTGGAAACATATGTTAGAAATATCACAAGGGTATCTAAATGAAAATTTGGTTTATTACATGCCTCCAGATATATTCCAAGATATATTTCACTTGTGGCTTCTAGGAAACATTTTTTTCACTGAAATTGTTAGGATCTCAGTAATGCTATGCATATAATTCAACTCTCTTTCCCCAATTCCCTAACCCAAAGTTGTAAAGAGAACTCACAACACAAAAATGTAAACGAAATCAAACAGCAGGCAATGTGAGATGCAGTAAACTTCCTTCTTTTTTTTTCCCCTTTCTATACATAGGGGGAAAAAATGTGTTCAGAGGTGGTTTAGTGTATGTCCAGCCTCATTATCTTCAGATTGGTGAACTGGGTCCTAATGAAAATAGGAGTAATTTTTTTTTTATTTTATTTTTTTTTTCTCTCTGTCTCTCTTAAAAACCTTAAAAGTTTCACCAGAAAACTTCTGGCTGTTTGTGTAGGTCATCTTCATTTCATCTGTGTGCTCCTCATTAAGATGTTATGTCTTTGCCTACACTACCCTGATTATATTGTGTGCTTTTGTTTGAACTCCTGTGGAACTTATTTTTTTGCCTTCATAGATGCCAGTCTAAATTGCATTGACTGATTGTGTGTGACCATCTAGGCTGACAAACTGTGACTTAAATGGGACAGTGTCAATTTTTCTCAGACAGGGAAAGGTCATTTCAAATTCAGAAGCCTGTACCGAAATGATCCATTGAATCTGACTTATTGGTTTGAAGGTTAACATTTCAGTGATGTACGCTGTCATTAATATGATTAATATTTTCTTTGTGATTGTCCAGTAATGACTGCAAAAACAACGAGACTGAAGCTGGTTGTTGTTTTCTAAGCCAAAACAATGTTAGAAAAAAGCAGCTTTGAAAATAATTGTGAAATGGGCCTGTCTTAGAGTCAGTGTCCTCAGTCAGTACCAGGATTTGGGAGAGACACTTGATATTAAATGCAGAAATAGGGCTCTGTCCCTGACAGCCTTCGTCATCATCACAATTTCTTTTGACTTCAGTGGGGAAGTTTTGCTCATCTAACCTTGAAAAGCAGACTTTTTGAATTATTTTCTTTAGGATTGTCTTTAGGATTGCAAGAATGTCTTTTGCAAATAAAGGTATGCTTTTGTCCACGGATGGTCTGGTCTCTGTAAACAAATAGGGTTACATGCCCAGGTGAAGAATTTCTCAGAGCTGGATACTGGTGTTATCACCATTCACACTGCATAAACATTAATTCTCTCCTGGTTTTTCTTTCAGCAAGGTACAGAACAAATGTGGGTAGTTTTGAAGATTATTCACTCAAGGATCCTTCTCATGAACCATCGGTGTCAGGAATGTACCAAGTTTGGCTGCTTACGATCTAGGCAGTCTCCAACACTACCCCAGGATTTACTCATGTAAGCAAATGCCCCATATGCCTTCTTTCCATCGCAGGACACACAGTGTCTATTCTCAGTTTCACAGTATAAAAATGCAATTCTGATAGGCTGAAACAACCCTTACATTACATCATGAATCTTACTTATCAGAAAAAAGTATGAAGATGTAATTTTCTAGAATTGTTATTAAGAGAATAGAGCATTAAATAAGTCTTGCTTCAAGAAATCACGTTGACATCTGGAAAAAGTGTTTTTATGGTACAAATATCAAAACTAGGATTCCAAAATTTGTTTGTTGTTGTGTATGGTAAAGATTAAAAGACCAATGATTGCCTGAGACCTCATGAAATAATATGAGATTTAAAATTATCAGTCTCCTGTGATCTAATGAGGTTGACTTTCTATCACTGTCATGATTTTTCAAACCTTTATCAACTACAGATCATGATGTGTTTCTCTGCTGATATGTTTGTCTGCGGCCTGACAGAAACCTAATTCTCCTCCCAGGCAGGAAGATCATCCACGATAAAACCACTACAGTACAATTTGTAAGTCACTTTCTGTAAATATAGTTCTGTGGTTACTAGAGAATTGCATTTCATAGAAGTAAGGATACCCAGCAATATAGTTTGGGATTGGATTAAATTAAAAATATTTTATTATATAATGTCCTATTATATTTTACTTGTTCTAATGTGTATGCTATTATTAATTTTTGACTACGAGCTTGGAACAAAGTTTTAATTCCAATTCAAAAGGTCTTGAATTTCCACGGCTTAAAGGCAAAGCCCACATTTAAACTTTGACCTACCAGATATCTATTTCTTGTTACTGGGTGATGCAGCTCTTTGCTGTTGCTTGTGCCCAGTTTTTCATTCAAAACATTTTCACCTACATTTTACTTTCACAGTAATTTTTGCTTACACACTGGGGACAGAGTCTAATGACAGCTTTCTTCTAGAAGAGAAGGAATATTTTTTGACACTGTCTCCCATTAGCTTCGTGACTTCCCAGAAAAACATTAGGAGTATTTGATTAGCCATTCTTATAAATTTGCAAGAAAATGTGAAAAAAAAATTTCAGATTAAAAAAAAAAAAGTGTTTGAAAATCTATCATCCTGAAACCTCTGCTTTTTCTTGTGGAAGGTGGCTATCTGCTCCACTCTCCTGCCAGTCCTGCATAAGCTGGTAACTACTTATTTGACATCCTTTAGTGTATAATTTTACAAGGATTTTTTTTTGCCATAGATTTGCATGCACAAACTGGATTCCAAGCAAATAAATACATATTGATCACTGGAAGTCATTCCTGAATATTTTTCAAGTAATTAGGGATTCCATAAAGTTTTAGTTCTGACTTAGTTCTGTTTTCGTCTGATAAATCTGACGAAAACAAAAAAGGAACAAGAACAACAACAACAACGATGAAGGGGATTGAATTACATTTATACAGCAGAACCTTTTAAACCTCTAGTGATTTGCTGATATCTAATAGTGGCTAAATACAAATGATGAATGAATAAATCGTAGCAGATTGCTGTAGAACAGATATTGAAAACACAACCTTCAATTTGTGGTCATCATGTAGGGCTGTACATTTAAACTATTTCTGTAAATTCTGCTCTAAGATCATAAATAGATCCACAGGATATTCTACTGTCACTTGAAATGGTATTTATAGCTACAAATATAAAATAAAGAATACCTTTCTTGAATGTTGCTTCTAAATCTGTGAATAGCCTGGCTTGATATTCTGACCTAAAGAAAGATAAGGTCAGTTTTATTATCCAGAGAACAACATTTTGGACTTATCACTTACTTTGAAAGTCTGCCTAAATTCATAACAATTACTTCTTGAATGAGGACATCTTGGATTAGTGACTTAGGTGTGATCATCCTTAAATATGAATCAATTTTTAGCAGTAACTGGAGCAAGTTGGTTTACTGTTAATTAATTAGTTATTGCCGGAGCTCTATTATTCAGTGCAATACCATAACTGGATTTCTCTACTATAGGCTAGTAAATTAATTTTTAATGGACTGTATTTCAAAATCTAGTAATGAGGCAATATTATTTAATTATCATCTAAAGCAAACATGGAAAAAAATTGAGGACAGTACACAGTACTTACGAAAAACCAGCCATTTATCCTTCTAGAAACTTTATACATCCTTCTCGATATTGTAAATATTAAGCAGTGCCTCTGAAGGTCTGTCTTGTCTCTTTGTTACTCAGATTTTCACATTGTATCTCTTAACTTGATGGATTCTGTCTGTAACACAAAGAGAAAAAATCTACAAATAAACAGCTGACAGTGAAAATGTCTTAACCGGTTTTCTAAGGCAATGAAAAAAGATCTGAAAAGTGCACCCTCTTGCCAAGTATCGAGTGCTGTACTGGAAGAGAAGTTGAGAAAAGGTGATAGACACAACACGACTCGATGATACACTGCACAGAAAATCTGGAAAAAAAAACAGACCTCATATCAACGTTAAAATTTCTGAAACAGTTCAATGAGTAAAAATGTGCTGTAAAGCAATGGCAAAGCATATGTCTACAATCACTTTTAGGCTTCTGCCTAGAATTAGCATTCATCTGGAATTGTTCAATATATTCGTAAATGACCTGGATGAGGGGACAGAGTGTGTTGATGATACAAAACTGGGAAGAGTGGCTGATACACCAGAAGGCTGTGCCACCATTCAGCGAGACCTGGACAGGCTGGAGAGTTGGGCGGTGAGGAACCTAATGAAATTCAACAAAGGCAAGTGTAGGGTGCTGCACCTAGGAAGAAACAACCCCATGCACCAGTACAGGTTAGGGGCTGACCTGCTAGAAAGCATCTATGTAGAGAGAGAGACCTGGCAGTCCTGGTGGACAACAGGAGTCAGCAATGTGCCCTTGTGGCCAAGAAGGCCAATGGCATCCTGCGGTGCATTAAAAAGAGCATGGCCAGCAGGCTGAAGGAGGTCATCCTCCCTCCTCTACTCTGCTCTGGTGAGGCCACATCTGGAGTAGTGTGTCCAGTTCTGGGCCCCTGGATTCAAGGACAGGGAACTGCTGGAGAGAATCCAGCGGAGGGATACAAAGATGATCAAGGGACTGGAGCAACTCTCTTATGAGTGTTATAGATTGAGGCCCAATAATTGACAGGAACCAGTCCAATTAATCAAATTAGTTTATTAAGCAAGCGGCAACAAGCAAAACAGCGCTGGGCGGCCGGGGAGTCTTTGCTCCGCCAACGGCGCACACCCCTTCCCGAAAGTAGCTGATTATATACTCTTCTGGTTCCCGTATATGTGTCAATCCTGGTATATTCCGTGTCTTAGCGACGTGTTGCTAGGGGGTCGGTCTTGTCCCGCCTCCTGATGGTCGTGAGGCTGAAGGCTCCTCATCTTTATCAGTGTCCTTGGGGAGACTCTTTTCAGCTTATCTCACAACTTAGCTCTTCCCTTTGAAGTGTTAAAACACACCAGATGCCTGTGATTTAGGCCTTGAGGTATCAAAGTGCACCAGATAACACGCTGGATGCCTGCGATTTAAGTATGTGAAGAGTCGAAACAGTGTAAGTTTTCACCAGCCTTTAAGAAAGCCTGATTTGGTTAACAAACATGATTCTATCTATTACATGAGGAAAGGTTGAGAGACCTGGGTCTGTTTAGCCTGGAGAAGAGAAGGCTGAGAGGGGATCTTATCAATGTTTATAAATATCTAAAGGGCGGGTGTCAAGATGATGGGGTCAGGCTCTTTTCAGTAGTGCCCAGTGACAGGACAAGGGGCAATGGACACAAGCTGGAACACAGGAAGTTTCATCTCAACATGAAGAAAAACTTCTTTGCTTTGAGGGTGACAGAGCACTGGAACAGGCTGCCCAGAGACGTTGTGGGGTCTACTTCTCTGGAGATATTCAAAAGCCACCTGGATGCGTTCCTGTCCAGTCTCCTCTTGGTGAACCTGCTTTGGCGGGGGGGGGTGGGTGGGTGGGTGAGCGGACTACATGATCTCTAAAGGTCCCTTCCAACCCCTACAATTCTGTGATTCTGAGATTAGAAGTGCGTACCTGCGCTCTCAGTGTCTCTTTTTCTACATGGGCAATGGTAGAAAGGTGCGATCTGATTTTGTTGGTTCTCCAAGCTGGTGGGACTAGACATGAGCTCAGTCCAAAAGCTACGTGGATTTTTTAAGGTTGTATTGAGTTCTAAACATGGAATATATTGCCTCTGAGTAGGCTTCATTAACCTGAACTTGGCGTTTTACCTGTGTGCTCACATATTGTTAATGACTTGGAAAGTCAGCAGAGCTGCATGAATATACTCACAGCATAATAACTATACAGTGACACGAGTGTATGAGTGCTGACTCTCACAGTAGAGAGAACATCGATATCAGTATTTACACTATCAACTGCACCATCATATTCACATCTGGAAAAGCCAAAAATAGTTTTGAATCAGTGTTTATAATTTGTGAGTCCAGGTTAATGATCTTTGGTGTGTTTGACCTAGGAAAACCAAATAAGAGTACAGCTGGGTCATGCTGCTGAACTTTGCAGCCAAACCTGAAATGTCCACCCTATAGAAGACAGACTGCAAGCTTCTGCCCTGACACTTTATAGAAAAGCACAGATACGGCCCAAGAATGAATTTTATCAGAATATCTTCCCAAAAATGCATCCCAACACCATCACTTTTAATTATGCATTAAAGAGTAATTCAGTTTACTTCTTCTGTGTAAGTAAGGGTCGTGGTTTGGCCTCAGACGGCAACAAAGAGCCACGTGCCGCTCGCGCGGGCCTTCCCAAAACAGGAAGCATCGGAAGAAAAAAAAAAGGCAAAACTCTTGGGTTGAGACAAAGGCAGTTTAACAGGGCAGCAAAGGGAACGAGAAAACAACAATAAGGCGGACAGAGGAATGTTCAAACACGGCTCCGGACCCGCCGCTCGCCGCCCGCAGCCGGGACGCCCCAGCCCGCCCCAAGCGGCGACTTCCCGCCCCCTCCCGCGGCAGCTCCGGGCGGGCACGGCTCACAGGGCAGGGGATGCCCGGCCTGGGGAGAATTAACCCTGTCCCCGGCGGAACCAGGACAGAAGGAGAAAAATGTTACCAGTTCTCTCTGCTCCCACAGCACCCAGAGTCTATCTGTCCAGGATTTGTTTTCAGTTATTGTTTGATTCCCCTGGTACACTGACTCCCTTCTGGAAGTAAATATATTAGAGGTTCCTCTTTCTTCTACTTTCAGCTCCTCCCTCTACCTAATTTCTTTTTATTTTTCTTTTTCTTAGAAAACACAGTAAAATGGCATAAAAGTGCCTTTCTTCTCACTTTTGGGGCACTGAGGGTTTTGGCTGGTTTTGAATTGATGCCATTAAGCATTTCACAGATATCCCACAAAGTGCTGAGGGTTTTTTACAACCTGTTTTTATTTTTTTTTTTTTTCATCAAGGGTGTCCAGAAATTGGTAGGCAAATAATACTGTGTTTAAATGAGAATTAAATGTTGCTTGGGCTTATAACGAAGGCTAACTTTGCACAAATGAATTAGTGCAAGGACATGGACCTAAGCACTGTTTCACCTTTGTCCATAGTGTTAGTGCTGTTCTTGTCATGGTTTTACCCTATGGTACCTTTTTAACCCATGCCACCAGGACTCCATCAATCCCTGGGTACAATTCTTTGAATGCAGATACTGCTTCTGGAGAGTTCAGATGAATTAATGCGTTATCTGTCATGCCATTTTGCTGTAGAGAGATCAGGACTTTGCATTGGTTAATAGTATATTTGTATACTGAGGATACAACCATGAAGAAAATTATTTATTGAGGTGATTGGATTGATTAAAGAGAAATAAAAGATTATCAACTCTAGGGGAATAGTTAACTGATCCATTTATCCAATCTAATGACTTTGCACTGATGTGGTTTAGTATAATGTCAAAAGTACCTTTCATGTAAAATAAATTGGCTTTATTTTAACCAAAATTAATTCTTGAAGACTCTAGCATTTGGCAGAATGTAAAAAGAGCTGCAGACATTAAAATTAGGGGTGTATGTGTATGTATCCCTGCGTTTGTGTCTCCACATGGTAACAGCTAAAATTATAGACTTCGGTTTGCACTGGTTTCTTTGGTAACTTGCCCTGTATGTTCTGTATTTTTTTCCCCAATTTCTTTAATATTTTAATTATGCCTTCTAGGTCTCATAACCCTTAGCAATGTGTCAGTTTCTCTAAGTTTCTGTATTGCTATAGTTTTTGATTCTGTGTGAAAAAAGTCTTTCCCTTAGCTTTTTTCAGAATTTTGATTATAAATTAGGAACATTTCACTTGCAGCTTCACAGAAAAACAATGCTTTGCTATTACTACTACTATTATTAATAATATTGATTATTCTTTCACTAGTATCATCAGTCTTAAAACTGTCATATATATACATAGGATTTTACATCAAAAGACTTTTCATAAGGTTAAAAGTTCTTCACACAGTATTTCACAGAGCAGTAGTACCGTAATAGATATCCACTAAAGCTGATGTTTTACATCAGTAGCAAGTTTGTACTGCCAAAAATCAGGAGCTCACAGGAGCTGGAACTAAAGTTATTTTAATTCAACATTACAGTCTCCTTCGGTCTCTTCTGTCAGTGGTTTTGAGCTTCTGCATTTCTCTTATTTTCTGAGTTGAACAGTGGATGTTGTGAATATTCAACAGACACCAAAATCCATTTCCAAATGTTTCAAATAGTCCTCCTAGAAAATGAGCAACACAGTGACTGCTTGCTAGGAAGATTTTGTGTTGTTTTGTTGTTTGGTTTTTTTTAAATGTCTTTCCCAGAAATTCAAGCAAAACCAAAATTGGTAAATATCAAAGAGAAAACATGTTCCTGCTATGAATTCCCATCCCTTCCTCTCCATTTTGTCACTCACAAAACAACTGACAATTTTGTGCTGCGTTTGTACCTGTGAAAAATGCTAATTTTGATGAGGCTACTTACATGCACAAGGAGAAGGATATATTATTTTCAGAAACAAGCCTTAAGAACACAAGTTGGCTAATGTCTTTTCCCACAACAGTTTAAGATGCTGTTAACTTTTTTTTTTTAACACAGCTCAAGACTTTGCAGGACTCCAGTCAATGCGAGCTTCCAGAAAATCCATGAGGGACACTTAGCTCTCACTCTGAAAAGTCAACAGAAACTTAGACGTGGATTTGGCCGCTTGTCCAATGGGTTATTAGACTCACCACTATTTCATTTCTCTTTAGATTAGGGCTGCATTCAGTCCTACAGAGGGCAATGTGTTATCACGGTGTTCAACAATGTTGTGAGCAGTTGAATGTGGCGTCTGTTAAAACCTACATGCAAATTCTTAATCCTCCGCAAAGTAATTAAGAGGTTCCATATTAATCTTATTTTATTTTCTTCTGCATGCAGCTTTCATACTACTATGTATATAACAGTGTCCTATTGTTATCTCTGTAATACATATATCAGGTGTATTTCAATATTTTCTTTCTCCGGTAGGATGAGGATATATAAATTTGCTTCTAAAATAGCTTTAAAGTTATAAAAAATGTGAAGTGTAGTTAAACCGTTTTCTTTCCCCCGCATTTAACAATTGTTACTGAGCGGTAATTACAGAAACACTTCTTGAATGGAGGCAAGCAGAAGAGCAATAATTTATAATTTAACAAAATCAGCTTTGCTATTCTTCAACAAGGTTGCAAATACTTTTTCATTTAAAATGATCTCTTCTTGCACTGCATATTTTAGTGAAGACAGTATTATATTTTTATTATAGAATATGGTATTTTATTATCAGTAGAAAATACTGTTAATAAATTCACTTAATTTACTGCTTATATGAAGTAGTAGATGTACACCAACGGTGGATTTCCCTAGTAAAGACTGAGAACTGAGAAGACAAACCTGTTCACAGAATGAAATCATCACCTTGCAAAAGCTCAACTTGAGGCATAAATTGCATCTGAGACATGTTTCTTTTCACCTTTGAAACTGAATGTTAGAGACTTCAGGGTCTCCCTTACATGAGGGAGGGTGACCATATCACCTAACCATCCAAAAGTTAAACATGAACCTAAGAATAAGATAGTCCTCTGGTCTATCTTTTGAGTTAATACAAAGTTAGTATGATTTACTTTGACTGGATGCCTGACTCTTAGACACATGCAGCTGAGATTAATTTAACACTTTCTACCTAAATTGAAAAAAATGCAGCTCAAAGTTTTGACCTAATCTTAGCATCTTTACATGATAATCCCAGAGTTGAGACACTGGCCCAGGAAATTATACTCAGGAAAATCGTAATCTCGTTATTACTCTGCTATGCGAAAAGAAATACAAGGCTAAACTCTGTGTAACAAAAGCCATCAATCTCTATTTTATAAAGTGAAATAGTCTCTCAGTGGTGCAAGGGAAGGCCTGACTTGCACTTTTTGGTTTTTCTAACCAAAGTCTATTTAAAAAAAATGTGCAACTGATAACAGGAATAGAATTTTCTCTTCGCTTTCCTCCCCTCCCCTTCCCAATGTGTACCCTCTCCAGCCAAATGCAGTGAAATGTACTTTATTCTCTATCTTTCCTTCTCCAGCCAAGTGCAGTGAAATGTACTTTATTCTTTATCTTTCCTTCTCCAAGATTCAACAACCCCTTCCTGGAGCTCCTTTGAGACTCTCGTGTTTTTTCATGTACAGCAGCACAGTGGATAAAGTGTCTTTCCTATAGCCTGCGCTTTCTTTGGAATGCAACAGGTTTGCCTGTCCTTCAGTCACTTAAAAACCCATTCTGCCTCTTAAAGAACCAGTAGGACCACTGTTAATCTGTTCCATAGAGGACTGTCATCATCATCACCATCATCACCATCCTGGACAAATTCTGCAAGGAAAATAATGTATCAACTTAAGTTATTTAAGGGAGCAGAAGGAAAAGGAACCTGCTACCTACAAAGGGAGACTTTGAACCTGAAAGAAATACGTGTTCATTATCTTCCATCTCTCAAGCTCATATACAGTACTCAGCATTTTCTTTGGGTTGTTCCTATCTCCTCTTGCAGCACATGATTTTTTCCCCTCTGATGCTTAGATTTCTTATGGAGGAAGCTGCAATACCTAGTACCAAGCTTTTACGTGTTGCTGGTTTTGCTGGAAGCACCGAGCATTTATATTCTGCTCTGCCTTGCTTCAGATGATTCCGCAGCCTCTTCTCCTTCTTCCTCCAGAGGTTACTGACCCTTCAGTTTTTTCAGCATACCTGCATGAGTAGTAACTCTCTAAACTGATTAGATGAATGACAGGCTAGAAAACATCTGTATTGAAAGCATATGTATCATTATGATTATGTGGCTTGAACTTGCCTAGGGAGACGTCACAGAAGTCAGTATGCTGGAAGACTGGGAGGTGAAGAAAAATCCATTCCTGACACAGTAAACTGCAGCTGGGGAAAAATTAATGCAGCAACTTCCTCCCTTAATTCAGCTGCAGCCAGAAAGTGACACATGACTACAGCGCGAACCTTACTCATATCTTTTCTATGAGCAAAGCAGTTGTGTATAAATGGATATTTCCCATTTATGAAGACTGTGGAACTAGGTATCAGTTTTCTGCAAGCTGAAAAAGTAGTTATCTAACTATCCAGAGACACCCAGAAATGAAATTCTTGATTGTCATTCCAATGCCACCATGAATAGATCAAAATAGGGAAGAGTAATGAAAATACAGGGAGCAATCAGCCACTATTGTGAACATGACTTTTATAATCCTCCAGAAATATTATATGCAACATAATTTTAGCCAGATTAGCATTTCTCATTCTTTTTCTGTCCAGGAAATAATCTTCCAAAGTGTCTGACCAAGAGCGCCGGCTGACAGAGGGAAGGGAAATAGATTCAAAATGAATATAGTTAATATGTTTGTGTTGTTGCTTTGGAAGAAATTCAGTGTTAATGACATTATTCACTGTGAGGAATTGAATGAAATGAATCACAACAGTGAAACCCGATCGGCAGTGCTAATACAGCCACCACCCTTAAGTCCTTAACAGCGGCTTGTGGCCTCAAAACTGTTAAAACTATTGCATGTGCTCGATCAGCATATCGTTTGCCTGTGCATCTGCTGTGAATATTTTACATATCCTAAGAAAGATTTTGGCCTTTGATATCAAGTTAACCTCAGTTCAGTATTTACCATATTTGCTAAATATTAAAAGACCGGAAAAAAAAAAAATCATCAATTTTTCTCTCTTTCTGTTCATGAAAAAATGATTAAAGCAGAGTTAATGTTTCTAAACAAAGGGAAAACTGAAGGAAAAGAGGAAGTCAAAAGAACTGGCAATGAGGGATACGCTTAGTGGTGTCTCTTACAACTCTTGGAATGTCTTTTTTCATGGATGAGTTTCCCAAGGCTACGTTAAAAAATATATTTGAAAATGATTTATCCTTAATCCTTGCCTAAAACTTGTTTCTGCCACACAGCCAGCTGATATACTTTGATAGGAATATAGGAATCTAGGGTTTACAGTGACGTCCAAAGAGAGGCAAAAATATTACATTCAATAAATATTCTCATTTGCTGCAATTATATTGCTGCATGCTGAATCTCAGGCCAGAGAATTCTGTCTAAGTGTAGTCTTTTGCACAGTCATGTGCACTGAAATATAGCTGAAAAAGTTTCAAAGTCCTGTGATCATTTTTTTTTTGTAAAATATCCTAACTTTTTTTAAGGACTTTTTTTAACTCATTCTAATTCTGGAATTAAAAACAAAACAAAACATAACATTAAAAACTGTCTCCCAAATTTAGTACACCATTGTTATTTTTTTAGCTTCATTTGAAAATTTAAACTGACATTTTTATATGAATATATTTGTACAACTGTGGTTTTGCTAATCTAATATCAACATGGATTAATATTTTTATTTTTAAGAGGATTTTTTTTTTCTGTTTACTGTTAGCATTTCATAAAGTCAACCTAAAATAATCTAAAATTCTAGTATCTGGGAGATGTGAATTTTGCAGATAAGTCTGTTGGTGAAAGATGAGTTGAACAGCCACATGTAGATGTGGAGAAGGACATCTGTGCATAGTCTCCGCTTAAGAATGCCCATCTGTAGCTAAGGATAACACTGGTTCAATAATTATTATTTCCATAATTAGCAAATTTGCCTCCTTCAGACCAACCTTGCTTTATTATTCGCGGTGTTGATAAAACATTGTATTGCACCTTAAGGAAGCTCAAATCCAAATTAACATGCAAAGGTCACAACTTTACTTCTCAGAGTGATGTATATACTGCGTATAAAGAGGTAAAAGTGCCAAGATGTGTTAAAAATTCAGTGAGGTTCAGAAATGAAGTTCAGCCAGGAGAAGTGCGAAGTTCTGGACTTTGGAGTAACCCTAACCATCAGCACTGAATGAGAAGCGACTTGCTGAGCAGTGTCCTGCAGAAGAGGGCCTGGGCAGGTGACGGTGAATGTGTGTGGCTGAGTATGAGCCAGCAGTGCATTCTCACTGTGAATAAGACAACCGGCATTTTGGGCTACTTTACAAGAAGCATGATCAGCAGATAGGGAACTCTCCCACAGGCTTCCCAAACATGCTATGAAACTGAATGGGTTCCCTCCAAAATACCGTCAAGCTTGTGCATCCTCCAAACACGTTGATAATTAAGTCAAACAAGAAAGAGCACCCAGTAGTATTGTGGTTATTCCTTGTGCATTACATTGTCTAACTTTACAGCTTAATTCCTTCTTTGTCATTAGGTGAAATCTCAATCAGCAGCACTGTGGTTACTTCCTTATGCACAATTTGAGATATTTTAGTGCATCTCATGGCTTTATAATATCTCTAGGATATAATTTGTCTGGCTTGCAGCTGCTCCTTCAAAATGATCTGCAGCCACAATGAAGCAGTGTAACAGGTTGCCCAGAGAGGCTGCGGAATCTACATCCTTGGAAGTTTTCAAGATCAGACTGGATAAAGCTTTAAATAACCCGTTCTGAATTCATGGTCAACCTGATTTTGAGCAGAGGATCAGGCTGGCGACCTCCTGAGGTCCCTTCCAGTCCTGCGACTCTATATCTCCAATATCTTCTATATCTATATCTCTAGATCTCATTCAGTTATCCTAGGATTATCCAAAATGGCACTAGACATCTATGTTTAGACAAGTAAATAATGAAAAAATATCAGCTCCATTCAACAGGAAAAAAACAAAGGTATAACCGTAAATGAAAAAATTTTCTATGGGGCATTGCTCCTAAAAAGGGAAACCTTCAGGTCTAAGCCATCGTTTCAGGTGCAGCTAGCAAAAAAATAGACATGGTAGACTGAGAGGTTCTTTATGAAATCTGAGTTCTAATAAGATAGCTAATCATTCTCATGAAAATATTATTTAAAAGAAGCATGTGTTGTTTACCAGTGCTTATAAAAAAGACTCGGTTGGAAGAAATCCTAAAAAAAAAATGTGTAGCACAAAATTCCACCTCACACATATATTTTTCTTTCTCAGATCCCCTTTCCTGTAAGAAGGTTTGCAAGCAAATGCTGTCTAGCATTGCAAAAGTTGACAATCTCACTTGATGTCAGTTAACACAGAATATTGTAGGGCTACTGCGGCAGTTCATTATGCAAATTGCTGTAGTCCCAAGGAAACCAGCTCTTTTATGCAATTAAATTGTTTACAAGCCTATTTATAACTTAATAATGGTTTAGCCTGGGTGCTTTTTTGTTTCTGCTGGCACTAAGCATTTAAGCAGGATCTTTCTGTTATCCATATGACCCACACATATTTATGAGTTGTATGCTGTGGAAGTGATTGAAAGGCTCATTTCTATGCAGGGATTCTTTCCTGTATTCAAATGAGTTTTCAGTCCATGAACCACATTTCCAGGGTTTAAGAAAAATTAAAACATTAAGTAACTGCCTCATGCAATTTCATCAGCAATATACAAACGTCAAACAGCTCACTGCAGAAAATTTGATGTTTCCTTAAATGTTGCAGATATTTCTTCTATGTATTAAAAAAAATGAATGAATGAGCTAAATATATTTTCCAAATGAAATTTTTTTGCCTGTAGGAATTTTAGTAGTAAATGAACAGAACCTTTATCTAATAAAAAAAAATGTCATAAGAAAACTCAAATGTGCAAACAAATTGTGTTTTAATTAGAAGGGACTTCATTAGCTAATTCAACATTCTTGTAGTTTTTGTATAAGAACTAGTTGATAAGAGGCAAAGTCGATTCCTTTTATGTTTCCTTTTTCAGAAATCTAATCTGAACATTTTTAGAAAGAAAATGTCAAATCCGTAAACTGGATCTGAATAGAATGTGAAATAAAAACAAACCAAACCCAACAAGCATACACAAAGGAAAACCCATGCATACACACACACAACAAAAACACACTGATGCCCAATCCCTCATCTTTTCCCTTTTCCCATGTTAAAGAATTAAGTGCCACAGTTTGAAAGGTGCCTGGGTCATGAAGAAGATTATACCAAGGTATTTCTTCTATACTTACTCTCTCATTGTGTGTATTTCTCGTTCCTTTTGCTACCATGTCCTACCTTCAACAGAGATAATGTCCTCTTCACTTCTGCATATAATTCTGCTTCTTAGCTTGACTGGGACCAAATTTGTCTGAAAGGTGTGGGTTTGGGTCCTGTCAAACCAAGAGTGTCATAACCTTATACATAATATTTTGGTCTGAAGTTTTTAACCAGAGACTTTGTGGAAAAGAGAAATGACACCACTATTAATTTCCGTTAAAAAGAAAATGACAGTTACCTACTATCTTTAGATGGATTAAATGTTAAAGGACAGGAAATCATTTTAGGCTGTCAATCCTGACCTTGTACAGAAGCCTAGATCTCCCTGTTTAGTACATACAATATATTCATTGACTGTAGCTCACAATGTATGTATACTATTGATATGTTACATGAACAGCCAACAAGGTGCTAGGCACACACAGAAAGCCAAACCTTTAAGGACAATCATGTCATGCTTCCTTTTTTCCTTAGGACAAGGGAATACACCTAGGAAAATCTCAAGATATCTACTGACTTTACATGGTTGCAGACCAATATTTTTTTTCATTGTTCTTTTGTGCGTAGACTTCTAAACTGAATTAGACAGATAAATGTTTTAGATTATTTTTTTTTTTTTTGCACCTGACCCTTAATAGTGCACACCAACTAGGACAGAATAAACCTTGAGTCTCATAAAAAGAAGCCAAGGACTCTAAATAATCCCAAGAAAAAGCTAAAACTGAACAATTCCTGTAGAACTAAAATCAGAATTTGATATATGAACTTCTGTGTTATTCTGATAAATGAACAATTTCAAAAATATTGATTTATTGATTTAATCTTAATTATGACCTTAATTTTATCACTTCATTAATGCAGCTTTAATTAGCTGAGTAAAATTGCAATACATGAGCTTAGTATATTGCTTTCTGTAGTGCAGCTTGATCTTTTTCTGAATTCATAAAAATTAAGCAGAAATACCTGATCCCTTCACATTCCAACAATGGTAAAAACCTCAGAGTCATCAAGTTGCTCTGGGTAGGAATTAGTGTGACATTTTGTAATGTTAAATGTAAAAATAGGTAATTCAAATTGCCAGGGAAGAAGCAAAAAGAGCTGTGAAAATAAGTTCTTTGGCCCACGGATCTGAATTTCAACTACTTTCAGTCCATTGTCCCATCGACAGTATTTCTGCCTTCATCTTTGCAGTCCATGATGGGGTACGTCTGTTCCATAGTAATGGCAACAACAGTAATATCCATTACAGATTTAACTTTGTTGAGACATTAATAAGGTCCTGTCCATCTTTGTGGATTCTCTGTTGCCAGGTCTGTGCAGAAAACTTTTCTCCAGTTGATACAGAAATAGATTGTCTTGTCTCAATTTGCCTGCCCTTTGTCACATTTGTTGTAATTTAACATTTTTCGGATCTGCACTACTCATGAATTTGCTTGAAACTGGAAAATGTGTTCAATATTAACGGGGAGCAGAAGTGCCAGATGGACTAATAAAGAAATAAAGAACTCATAAACCTCATTTTTTAAGGGAATTGGGTAAAAGAATCCCTGTCAGTGTATTTTTTCTACTGTGAAGTCTACAAGGAGTGTTGATCATCTTAATAAAGACATTCGTGTTTGCTTGTATTTAACATAATAAACACATGGCACTGTGCGTTAGGCTTGGTGGAGCATATCTCTTTCTTCCTTACCTATTCTTGCATCTTGCTTTGCTCCTTGTTCTTTGGACATTCTCAAAAATAAAATTGCAAAACTTTTGATCAGAGGCTATTGCTGAAGTTGACATTTTGAAAAGCTAAAGGAAAACACTACTAATAAAAATAACTAATAGTGGAGCTCCTCAGTGATGTATATGGACAGAACTTAATTTTTTAAAGAAATAATTGAGTTCTACTAACTGAGTTTCTTCTTGTAAAACATTAAATTCTAACAATATTTAAGAAATGTCACATTTGTTTGCTTGTAGACTACCAGTATTGAGATCATCAAAGTCTTCTGAAATTAAGGTTATAAGTCAAGTCTGACACTTCATGGCAAATCTCCATCACTGGGTGTCAATAAAATTTCAAGTATTTGGAAAGCCAAACCATAAAGTCTAAACAAGTCTAAGCTGTTTCTTTTTGTTAAAAAAAATACCTTGTTGTTTTTTTTTTTAATCTTTTTTGATGGTAAGGTCCCAACGTACCTAATCATACATAGGATTAAATTAAATAGTAACTAACAAAGGAAAGCATTAGTACTACTACAAAGCCTGTCATAGTAAATGGTATTATACCAACCCCACTAACATCAGCTAATTCAAATACTTCATTCCTCCCTTTTTTCTCTTGGGACTAATCTAATATGACTTGATGTGCTGAATCAAACACATAAAGGCACTGATTTTCTTAGGTGTGTTGGGTTTTTTTTTGTCTGTCAAATCCACTTTTATTCTGCTACTTGTGAATAGGTATCATCTTATGTCTCTGTGCCCATGAAATACTTTCTCCCCACATTACAGACACACACGTGTGGGCACACACATTATCATAAAAGGTGGAAATGCAGAAAAAGAACTTGAGTGCCTCTCCAACTGAAACATGGATGCACTGTCCAACCTGTATGATTGGCCAAAGGCCAAAACTATTAGTATTATTACAACTGTGATCCATTGTTTCCCACTGAGCTGACTGTCTCTGCTTTCTTCTTTCTTCTCTAGCAGGGAGCTGGGAATTCAGAATGAGAACTCCTCCTAACTTGTGCTACTTTGTTCTGGATGCCAAAGGCTTTTTCCTCTTTTTGGAATCTTCAGCTGAATAAAGATGGTGATGAAAAATAAAGCATCTCTAAAATGATAGCGAACATAGCACACACCACTTGGCTAATGGAGCTCTCATGGAAGTCAAAGCATGGAGTGATTTTATTTAGGACACGTGCAGAGGTAACCAGCATCTACTTTTGCAAAACCATCAGCAGGGAGAGCACTTGTCGTGTAAGTGGAAGACCTAGGTTCAGTGCTTTTTGGTATTGGAGGGGATCCAAATCCAGTCCAGAGGGCTTTAATAGGAAAGTAGGCTGAATAAGGAAGCTTATCTTTGCCTCCTCTTCACTGAGTGAGGGAAAGAAGGACGAGAATAAATTTGACTTTCCAGCCTAGTGGTGAGGGCATTTACTATAAAGCGAAGCCTGGATTCAGTCTCTCCTTCAATTGAAACCATTGTTAAAAAATGTAAAAGGTGCAGTTCTGGGAGTAAGTGCTTGAACATTGATTTCTTTCCTCCTGGGGCATTCCCTTTTGAAACTACAAAGGAGCCTAGTCTGAAAGAAATCTGTTATAAATACAGGCACTTGAGGAAAAGCTATCACCTTATGCTTAAGGAATGCCCTAAAGTAGCAGCTGTCTGCACTTCCTTGGAGTGGTTGAAAATGAATTGGGCCTATTGTGCTTAAAGTTGACAGCAAAAGCAGACACAAAGGGAGATTATCTTGGACAATTCTCGGTCTAATACGACAGGATGTACAAAAGTCAAGAAAGAAGGTCCTTGGAAGTGACACAGCTTGTTAAAAGTCAAATAACAGGAAAATGGTGGAACAGGGTAACCACTCTTCTTGAGGTCTTGTCTCTGCCATGAGACTGCCTTGGAACCACAGTTGTTCAGAAAGCACAATGAACTCTAACTGATCACTTATTTTGATGAACTTAGGGTTTGAGTAGGTCCATGAATGTATTTTCACTGGGTTTAGGGAGAAGCAAAGATTCAGAGAAGCTGAAAATTTACCCCTTCAAATATACAGTTCGACACTAAGAGATTTTCAGATACTTTTTGTTATGTCCCTAGGGATATTTATCATAATGTAATAAATCACATATATGTTCTCTGCAGGTTAGGTTGAACTGGATATCCCAAGCTGAGTGACTAGTGCTTGGGAGTACGAATGTATTTGCACTGATGGCTGCATAATGTGAGACAATGTGAAGTACTTGGTGGAAATCGGAGGGTTTTCTCACTCAGCATTCACAGAATCACAGAATCACAGAAACTTCAGAGTTGGAAGGGACCTCTAGAGATCATCTAGTCCAACTCTCTGCTAGAGCAGGATTGCCTGGAGCACAGTACTCAGGACTGCATCCAGGCGAGTCTTGAAAGTCTCCAGAGAAGGGACTCCACAACCGCCCTGGGCAGCCTGTTCCAGTGCTCTGTCACCCTCACTGTAAAGAAGTTTTTCTGTGTATTTGAACGGAACTTCCTATGTTCTAACTTGTGCCCGTTGCCCCTCGTCCTGTCACTGGGAACCAGTGAAAAGAGTCCTGACACCCACAGTTGGAACAAAATCTAGGAAGTACTATGTCCCATAATGCCTCTGCTTGATTCTCAGGCAAAAAATATTGTAAAGAGAAAAACATGGCAATATATGCAGTCATTTTTGAATGTTTTTTTTCTGAACTGAGCTTACTGTACACAAGCTAATACTTAGGATTTCTACATGGACAATACTAGAATTTTATGCATTCAGTAATTCTTCACTGAATGAGTTTTTGAACATCATTGCTGAATTTATAACTTTATGACACCTGAAGAAAGATTACAGCTGACAAGAAAGAAAGTGGAAGTGGGTTCGCCAGCACTTTACATTTCGATTTATCTCAATGCTTTAACGTACTCTGTAGGGCAAGAGGGACAAAAGATTAAGATTACTGGCCCTCATCCTGCCTGCTGACTACACTTACACATCCGTCATTAGAACAGTGTACCCAGAGAAGTGGAGAGAGAAACAGAAAAGAAAAATACACTCAAGGACTATTTTGCCGGTATAGTCATAGTAACAACAGTAGCTTAAAATAGAACAGTGACCACCAGCTCCTGAGAACACTCCTTCAGGGCTGCCCAGCCATGTGTCAGGGGTGGGATATATGCCATCTCTGACATATCTCCACAAACTAATTGTGCTGTTTTCTAGTGTCACCTAGTAGTTCAGGGTTCTAAATACTGGACTTGACTTGAGAGGTATCTTGGCATACTGAGCTCCAATAAAAGGGGTTACAATAGCTTACTGGCCAGATAAAATAACATTGGGCAGATGCGGCTCTGTATTTCCCTTTTTGTCTCCTTCATATCACCATATATAAGTTAGTAGATGCAAAACGCAGTAGGTTACTGCGCTATGAAAATCCTCTTTCTATTATCTCTGACTAGAGTATCTTTTTACACCTAATAGTCAGCTATGGGGCCAAGAAAGCATATTCCTTAACACCAGTGGCAGGCTCCTTCTGCGTTTTTTCTCTCCTCTCTATCTAGAATACGTCACCTTCTAGCGTCATGCAAGCATATTTTAGTTTATTCCTAGATGAAGCAGGAACTTGTTGTCTCCTGCCCTCTCTCCACGCTGCCATGCAGTTATATCAACACTACCTTTGTATCAGTATCAGAATACGTTCCAAATTTCACAAGTGAAATGGTGCAGAGTGAAATGGTGCAGAGCAATTTCCACCCAATATATGTAAGGTCTAGAGCCTTGTGCTGGGTAGTCTCCAGCTGTTCCAGCTGTTTCTCTTTCTGAAACAACTGCCTGGTTCTTCTTGTGCAGATGCTGCCTGTGAAAGAATTTCTATGGAATATAGGAATCTCTATGGAATATAGGAAATCTACTTTACAATACTGAACCAAAGACTCTTTAAGCACAAAACTTGTCATTTTGACAAATTTATTGAGTTTGGTTTAGTTTTCTCCAACAGACTTTCAAGAGTCTGGGATGTTCAGGAGCTTTGATTACACTATCTCATATTTCCTTCTGAACTGCATTTCTCTGATTCTTTCCATGTAGTCTGTGAATACATGATGTATTTCAGTTTTCAGTCTTATCAATCTGACATTTTCATGAATGCTTCAGTTTAAACATGATATGGGAGTGCTAAGGTTATGAGCAACAAGGTGCTGGTGTGACTTCAAGCGTCTGAAAAATCTGCCTGATAACTTTCTCCTCAGACGTACAGAAAAACATCCTTCTCTCTTCACTTGTAAACACCTGCACTGTTCTGCACAGTCGTGTATCTTCGCCAGGGTCTCTGTCTGGGAGCTTCAGCTGTCAGACAAAATGTATTTCTGCAAAGGGAAGGGATTTTTGTGAAAATAGCTAAATCTATCCTGTGGAGCTGCACCTTGACACGTACAATGACTTAGATTGCCAAATAAATGGGTTTGATGATGTACAGTTTGAAGCTCCTTTCAGCAATGTAATTCATTTAGTCAAAACCTTTAATCCATCCC
Source organism: Larus michahellis (assembly GCF_964199755.1). NCBI lineage: Eukaryota > Metazoa > Chordata > Aves > Charadriiformes > Laridae > Larus > Larus michahellis. The sequence continues at coordinate 51,039,410 of NC_133900.1, read as the reverse complement.
AATGACAAAACTCCCTCTTTAGTGTATTGTTTAGGAGCTATTTTCACTACTCCCCACGCACTTCTGCAGGGGACACAGGGGGAAGACTGCCCGGGTTTTACCAGATACATGATACTGTGGGCAAACAGTATTTGTGTGAATCTGTCGTGGGTCATCTGCTTCTTTGCTCCAAGAGCTACAGATGATGTTTGAAAGAATTCTTACTTTCTGAATTTTTCAACACCTTTTAAGGTTTTGAAATTTGGTTTTGCTCCTCATCAGAGTAAAGACAATACTTTGAACTGTATTCACTATTTTGAAATGCTTCAGTTTCAACAAAGCAATGCATTTTAACTACATTTAATTGCCTCAAATATATTAGTTCAATTTTAAGCTAAATATGTCCGTTTATGTTATTTCAGAAGAATATAAGGGAAAAAACCTGCTAATTGCCCTCAAAGATAATAAGAATTTGTTGCCTAGAAACTACGCACATCTTTGAAACTTCTGTAGTTTTAAGGATGTCACCAGCAATGCCTAAATAACATACGCTTTTTCATGCAAGAAAAAAGTAAGTTTTGAAAAGGTGGTTTTGATGGCAGAAGTGTAGGAATATGGTATCATCGTGTAAGCGAGCACTACATCACTTGAAAGCCCATGGATTAGGATCTGGAATGGTAGTTTAGTCTTGCTGTTATTTCACACCCATTGACTTGAGGTGAGAATGTTTATATTGGCTTTGAGATGCAGGAGAGCTCGCTGGTTATCTTAGTAGCTTTGCTGATAGACAGGAACTGTACAGAATGATGCTCAGTAATCCCTTTTCAGTTCTCTGAAGTTTAGCAAAGATCTGTATGGTGGCTACTACTTGTGTTTAAGTGTTAATGCAACCCTGGGAAGGTCAAGAGTCCTACTGAAGATTTAGTGCTAACAGTTAATAACACAAGAAAATGCCTTCTGGAGTACCAATAGATTAAATATTGTGCTTAGTCCATTTTAGCCACACGCTGTACTGTACTCTTATGGGAGCATCTAATCCTGAAATACACAAGATGATAGCATAAAACAAGCGTCATATAGACCTGTTAACTCACTTAATGCCATTAACTCGTAGAATTCAATGCAACAAGATATTTTTAGAAGAAATTTATTTCTTTTTTAAAGAAATGCATAACTATATGTGACTAAGCGCTGCTTCTGCAGTTCTATGAGTTGAGATAATGCTAAGCATCCTGTTAAGCCTTGTGTTTCGGTGTTCAGAGGTTATGACTTTAGTCGAGAGAAGGCATTTTCCCTGGTTTAGCATTAGATGACATTGGGAGTTAGGAAGGGCTATTTACTTCCCTTAAAAATATTCATCAGAAACGCCAGATATTAAATGAGTCTCTGAATGTGAGAATTCAATTAAGAATTGAATTTTTAAATTTATTTTCCTTTTTTACCTTTATGTATTTTACATACATTTCCTTTATTACATTTATGAGGAAAATAAATATAAAATAAATATATCCAATTTAATTAAGAAAAAACGACATATCTAAAGCGGGGTTAAGATTGAGAAACAATGCTGTGAGGAAATCAAGTTTCTTCTCCTTGTTCACTTGGACAATCTGTGGAAGGTCTCAGTAGTAGTTTAAGATCTAATGGGACTTAGTCGAGAGCTTTGAACAGTAACCTTACGTTTTAAAATTCACTGCAGTGCAAGCACTGTCTACCACATGGAAATCCATACAGCAGGTACTTTCAGATCAGGATTTACCTGGCACCTGTTTTAAATGAGCGGTGTACATCCAGTATTTCTTCAGCTGGTCCTCTAACAGGATACTCATGATAACAATAAAAAATTTCACTTTCTCTTGTGGAGCAGATAAATGGAGCTTCACGAATTTTGTGTATCCACCTATTTACCTACTATTTCTCTCCTTTTCCTGTTAAAGGACAAACAGGGGGTGGCACCTGAGTCTGACTGCATTTTAAATAGACTACTGACTAAGGAAACATGCAAAATTATTCCACTAAGGACATATTTTATTGTCCACTGTTGAAGAAGCTGCATTAAAAGTAATCTATATGAAAAAAATTATAATTATGAATAGATATGTACAAAAACTATTTAAACAAGCAAAGAGAAATAGTTTTCTAGCATAGTTTGTGCTGAGCTGCTGACATACCTATATTTATATTCAGTGATATCTAAAAAAAAGTGATCTAAAAATAAACATTGGGGAAGTAATCACCTCAGATTTGACACTTTAAAACCGGTAGTTGAAATTAGTATTCTGAAGCCATGAGGCCATAATGTATTTGATTGAATAGCTGCTGTTATTGGAACATACTGATTTATCACCATATGCAAGGTGTAAAAGTAAATTCAAAAGCTGTATAATAAAATCTCATATGACAAAAAATAGAATTTTATTAGATTCTTTTTATATTTTAGCATTTAATATCAAGAAATTGGACATGAAAATTAGTTAGAAAATAATGTTTTAAATCAGTTTATCCAGGCTAATAACACTCCCTTCCCCAAAAAAGATCTGGACAAAACAGGTGTGGCGATGTTATTCTCTATGCAAATGACATTTTCAGAAGCCTCACAGCATTAGACTTTATTGTTGTTGTTGTTGTTATTATGGACATGTTTTTAAACACTTTAGGTAAGCTGTCATTTATGGATGCCTCAAAATAAAACTACTCACAGGCTAAGTGGGTTTTCAAAAGATTTGCTTCTTTATACTCAAGGGTAAATCTTTTTAATTTAAATTATTAAGTGAATGTAGAACAAATACCACTTACAATGACAAATTAAACTACACTTCAACCTAGGAATATTTACTTCACCAGAAGTGTTTTCATCTAAAGAATTACATTTATGAGGAAAATAAAAAGGTTAAAGAGTGTTCAAGTGCCGCAACATGCCATGATTGTCTTCTTCCTAATCCCAGAGTCAAAGAGTTAGACAACTGTGTATTTCTACACTCACATTTTATAGTTTTGCTCAGTATCACAATGGAAGGGCAACTGGAGACAAATAGATAAGATAGATCAGTCAACAGATAGATAAATAAACACAAAGACAGCAAGAAAGCTGAAAGAAGAAAAGAAAAATGTGTGATCTTAGAGAACTTTATCAGATATTGTGCAGTGGGTCCCTTCTCTGACAAATCTCCTAGTCATGTAAAATTATGAATATAAATCCTCCTGTCCTTCTCAGAAGAATAGGTGATGGGGTGATGGGGATAATTGTACATACACCCCAGATTTTAGAGTCATCCTGTAGTGATTGCAGGTACTGGGCTGGGAGACCTTGTGCGATGAAATTGGAAGCATTTTTGGTTTAGTGTAGATACAAACCAAAGCCCTACTAAATCCTGATGTCTTTAGCAAAGGTTGCAGTTGAAGACTCAGTGGTGAAACTGCTTGCCAAGTGGCTGAGGTAGTCAGTGGGAGGTTTATAACTAGAGCCATTGCAAAGTAGAGGAGAGACTGGAGAAAGAGAAGCATGTTACTACCCGGATCACTGATCTATGGCCCTCCATGCAGGCACACCCTCCTTCTCTGAATGTTAATGAAGAAAGAAGGGAACACTGTAGAAGTCCTTCATACAACAGTTAATTTTGGAAAGTGATATTTTTATGGCAATAAATAAGCAGCTGAGGTTCTGAATGCAGACAGAAACTACCAGCTAACTAGGGAAACACAGCATCTGAAACCCAGTACAGAACCTTGCAGCTTTATTCAAGACTGAGCAGAACCTTTGGATAAGCTCCAGTAACAGCAGAGTCAGTGCAGAGGGCTGCCAAGAGGTGAAATCACTAAATGAGACAAATCTTGCTGTGGACTCTGGTTTGTCTGCATAGAAGCTAAATTGGCAAATGAAACTAATCCCCAAATCTGAGGATCCTGCCCTGTAATGGACTATTTTACCTCAAAGTGAAACTAAGAACCTATATATTTTTTATCTTTTACTTATTCTTTGCAGGATTTTTGCAATTTTACTCTTTTATCCAGCTGAGGCAAAACAGCTCTTTCTTAGTCCTGGAAGACAAATACTGGAAAATGAAATGCCTAACTCTAATAGGTCTTAGCAACTAAGGCAGTTTAGCTTCCAGCCTATAGCATATCTAATACACTGTACATACATCCAAAGCTGGGTGTCACATAACCCTGGAAGTTTCGATAGTCGCAGCTCATTTCTTAGTAATGAGAAGTTGTTTCAAAGGTGTAATGGTCTGAGGGAGGGAGGTTGAAGGGAGCTCAGACTTTTATGCAGCTGTGATCTCTTCAGGTAGCAAATGCCCAGGAGGGAATTGACCTCTTGATGGAGAAACACTTGCTTGTGACAGTGCCCCCTTGCTGGGTCCCACACTCAGCTTCTCCCTGAGCATCCCAGCTTGTGGAGAGGAACGTAGCTGGGTACAGAAAGGCATGACAGGAGATTAAAGTTGTACAGATTCCTAACTAATGACAACCCAAATGCATGCTGGAGATGAGTAAGTTTCACAGACAAGAAAGGGTTCACAGATGTCAATTTTCAAACATCCTTGAAGCTGGAACTATGTACACAGGAGGATGGCTGTGGTAGGGTGAAGCCTTCTCTTGCATTTAAAACAAAGGGAGTGCTTGAGCTCACACTGAGTAGCTGTGATCAATTTTCCAAATTAAGGCTCTCAAACTAGCATTCAAACACCTCTGATCTGTTTCAGACCCACTACTTACTCCATCCCTTCAGTCTTTACTCAGGCAAAAGTTTTGCTGACCTTGAGGGCAGCTTTGCTGAGCAGAAGCCTGCAGAGAGAGGTTAATTCCATCCTTATTAATGCCACAAGACTTACAGAATACCTCCTTCACATTTCCTTCAATTAGACCAAAGCATGTAAAAAGAAGAGTTTCATTTTTTTGACACACACTGGTTCAGTTGTTGGTATGACAAGTGGTTCCTCACTGAAGCTCTCTAAAATACTATTGATTTTGGCAGAATGGTTAAAATGAGCTACTATCTACTTCTTATCGTCTGTCATAGTCAGATTGGCTTTGGAATCACAGGGTTTTCACTGATCATTTCAAATAAGGGGCAATACACACTTCACAGTTTAGGTCCAATTTTTATTTTTATTTTTTTGTCAAAGAATGCAGCTCTCTTCTTTTGCCACTTTAAATAAGATGACTCAAACTGTCTTTCCGTTTTCAGTTTCTCTAGTGAATTATTGCCAGTATCATTTTTGACCTATATGTAAATAGTCTCTGTATCCAGATGTGGCTACCGTATCTGAAGAGAAATGGAAGATTCATTTTTCACCATCTCATAAAATTCTTTTGTCTTTAGTAGAACAAACAGAGATAAAAAAATACTGTCTACTCTTTCTCATTTTTTGTTTTTTTGAGGTCCTCACAGTAGGACCTATTCTCTTGTGAGAATACCAAAATGAAAAATCATGGAAGTAAAGAACAGAGAACAGACCATCTACTTTCATCTTTGTGTAAACTTGCACGAGTAGCAGACAATGGAATCAGAGTATGAATTTCTTTGTCTGATAGGCAATTGCTTTATTTGGTTCTCTGTTTACAAGGTCTCCTTTATTTTATAACTGTAAAAAGGAGAAAAGGTTGACAGACAAATGGTTTGCAGCACAGGACTGAGCAATCTGTGTACTCTTCAGCAGAGGTTTTCCGCAGGTTCACTTAGATGGGAGTTACCTCCTCTTCTCTGTAGAATTACATATTTGGCATCATAATGGAGACATGGGACCTGGACAGAGACACGGCAGAGCATGACAGCAGGACCATTATATCTTACCTCAGCTTTGTATCACATAAGAAGCCAAGTTGTCACATCATCTACCCCTGAATATGAGAAAATATGGAAGAACATGGCTCTTTGGTACAAGCCAGCTATAACATGGTGAAAAAAAAAATTGCTCTCTTGACTTCCATCCTTAGTTTAAATCATGGGAGGTCAGCTGGGTGTCTCTAATACCCAGTTCTTAGAACAGACCCTGGGGTAGTTGGTAGGTAGGTGTGAATGACAGCAATAGCAATAGGAATCAACCATTCAAATCCTTTACAGTACAGATGAGACCTGAAGTCCATGCAGTCTTAAACTATATTAAGCACTCTGTAAGGACAGCGTAAAAGCGGGGTCTGCAATTTTTATAACTCTTTGATATACTTAAGATCACATTTATCCCTTGTCTTAATTCTGATTTCGCAGCTCGCTTACTTCGTAGGAAGTCAGGTAATTCAGAAAGTACTTACCAGCCTCAGGATGAGCTGGGGAATGTCCCACTGGGGAGAAATGATGATGGCTTGCCCTCCTGGCAATCCCTACCTGAACTATCATCTGTGATGTGTAACCAACCATACTTTTACTGAGTGAATAACAAAAAGTGGCATTAGTATTTTACTGAACAAAGAGTCTCCTTTCATTAAGTGTCATTATGATTTGATTTATTGATGAGTACATGGGAGTGCTTTCCAAGGACAGTACAGGAAAGTTTGCAGGAGACACAACAGCACTAGTGTTTAACAGGCCGCAAAACACCGTACAATAGCAATGCTCCAGTGACAATATTCTTTAGCTATAAGGCAATATCATTATGAGCAGTGGCTTATGAAACTGGATCAAGTCGGAAAAGCTCTTTTTATTTTTTTGTTCTTTTTGGGAGGTCAGAGGATGGGTGTCACATTACGATTTATTCTAACTTTTAATTTCCAACTTGATATGAAACTCTTGTATATTGTAGCACATCTGCAGCCATTTAGGACTTTATAGCTGCAGTTACTTTTCATACCTTTGATGTCTCCATGTCTCCTGTTTCACTGCAACAGTGGGGATACAGCCCAGATCACCTTGCTTACTGAGGCTATTAATATTATAGACACTACTGAAGTTCTGGGTGCGATGCCAGTTGCACACATATGTCCGAGCTATTTACTTCCATTACTGAATTGCAAGAGTGTAACTCCAAAGTCACTTTGCTGATCACACAATCAAACGTATTGGAGCCAAAAGGCACTGACAATTAAAAATTTGCATTAAAGCATATGGCAAATTAAACATCTTTTACATTGGTTTGTCAAGCTTTCTTTCTAACACACAACCACATACTAACACATGTAAAAGGATAAATTAATTACATTAAGGAAAATATGTAACCTTATTTATAACTTTCTGATTGACATATTAGAGACTGTAGTGGATATCTTCTAAAGAGATCGGTTGACTGATTAGGGGGAACTTTTTTGATAATAGTGTTTTGCATTCACTCTCTTTTGCCTTTACTTCTCCTTTATAAGCCATTAATGGGTATATCAGAGAAAAAAGTAGCCCCATAAGATTCAGTTTAGGAAAAGATAATCTGAGATCATCTAAGTTCATGTGCAATTAGTGTGGAATTGTTCTCTATAGCATAGTTTAAGAAGCTTTATTCAGTCTAACGTTAGGTAACTCAAGCACAGAATTATTTTTCTGTTTCTCCACAGGCCTCATCACTAACTAGCTGGATAGTTTAAAAAGAAATAAAAAGTTTTTTTCATTTTCATTCTATTGCTTTTGATTTTTGTATAACCTGTTGCCTGGGATGACCTGTAGCTTCTTTCCTTTAAGTGTGTTTATTTAAACAACTTTCCAACTATATTGTTGCAAACAGGGAATAGAAAGCTAGAGATTAGGGTGTGGTGTTCTGCTAAATTTAATTAGAAGATATCAGCTTGTTTCCCTGTTAATATTAGAAAATTCAAGCACAATTCTATTTACTTACATAGTTATACACAGAGACATATCTCTTCAGTCTGCTGTAATTGTACGAATCATGGAGATTAGGCCCTATTTTTATTTGAAAATCTGAAGAAATTATAAATTATAACATGCATATTCATAAAACTACTTGTGTTAATTCTTCCATCCACTTTCTGAGAAATATGCCATGACTGACATGAACATTGAATGAGAATGGACAGTCATGGAAATTCCTTCTGGCCTTAGAACCACAGGGTTCTCCTAGCAGAGAGAGATGTGAATTTAGATTCTAAAATACCTCCAGCTTGTGAGAATCACTTTACAGTCAATGGGAAAAGGGTAAGAAGAGCAAGTAAAAGCTTTACGTTACACTCCTGTCATGTACTGCCCTACAGTAGGACATCTCTTTCCAGGTTACACCTAAGAGCATAAGACCTATCTAGCATAAGATAAGCACATATCTCCCAATAATTATATTAATTATAACAATCATAGAAGACTCTGGTCCAATGTTACTTACTCCTAGTTTAAATCTACTACTTTTACTATTCCATTTTTATTTCCTACTTTTTTTTTCTTCTTTTTTTTCCACTCTAGCTCCATCTGTGAGAACCCATGAACTCATAGCCCAAAGTAGTAAGAAAAGTCCCTTCTAACCATAGTTCCATTTTCTTTTCACATTGCTTCATTCCTTTCCTGATATTGACATGGAAGAACTATAGTTAAACATATATCATTTGCTTGTGTAATTATGCCTTAGTCACTTACTAGGCCTCAAAAACACTACCAAGACTTTCGTTCATCATACAGACACCATGCACAAGCTGCTATCTATTGCATATTACCTGATATTTTTTATTAGTTTTTCTAGTAATATATTGTTAGTTATCATACCTTGAAAATTGAAATGCTACAGCATGGTTTCCACTAGAAAGACAGAACCTAGCAGAGGTGCTTTTAATTATATTATCAAATGAGATCTCTCTGGATAAGTTTAATACTAAAATGGAATGTACTCAGGTAGCCAGAGAATGGCAGAAAACACTGAAGTGTTGAAACAAAACAGGACAAGAAGGAAACAGAAAAGATAACTGTATATAAAATAATAGATGCAAGATGAAAATGGACGGGAAAGAAAAGTACACGACATGAAAAGTAGAAAGCACAAAACATAATGGGAAGTACAAAGAAATAAAATATGTAATATTGATCTGCTGTTCAGGCAGTGTTCTTGTGATAAGCATAGTTCATTTTCCAGCCACTGAATGAGTGGATGTAGATCAGCACAGAGCTGGAACTAGCTCCTCATGGATCTGATTTGGTGATATCAATGAAAATTTCAAGATATTTGTCAAGACATAATCAGGGCTTCAAAATCATAGAAAATGCTAAGGAGAGAATGAACTGGTGAAAATATGGGAAGAAAGCAAGAAAAGTTTGTCACGCCCAAAGTTTCTAGTGATGCAAACAAACAAGCTTCTCAGGCTTAGTAAGATTCTGGTCATATTTATTAATAGACAATCTCTCTGCAATGTCTACAATATTGTAATATTTGATAAGTATTGTGTTCAAGATGAAAAGATATTGGAGAAATTAAATCATTGAATAATGAAAGAGATGGTTGAAATGACTGTCAAGGTTCCAAGGTTTCTGGAAAAAAAACAAATATGGAAGATATCCACCCTTGGTGTCCATCCAACCCCAAATTTGGCTTAATATTTCATCTTTTTATGAAGCCTAAGTTCAAATATTTCATCTAAATTTTCTCCCAAACTCCTCTTCCCTCTTAGCAAATAAGACAACTGAAAATCACTTTCATTTGCCCGTTTTAAATAACTTGACAGTGCTGGTGGACATTTTTACCTAGGAATCTGCATTTCTGCTGTATCCTTTTCAAAAGATACAGGAAAGCCCGTGCTTCTAATTCTTAGATTAAAAAGCACATGATTATATGGCACGCTACAAGCGCGTAGTTATTCCTGATATAGGTTGCATACATGCAAGTAGATAATCACATTTCCTTTAAATGTGGTAGCTCCTGAACTGATAGCAATGTTATTACTTAAACATGTTACTCATTTCAGCTAATTAGTCCTGCAGTAAATGGGGAGGGAATTGCCAACACCTAGCAGTGTTAATGGGAGAAATGGAACTCCTATAGCAACTCCAGCTTGCTTGTGTGCATCTGCCTGCTATATACCAAGCTAACCTGTCTGTAATGCTTCCAGGAGACAAACTTATAAGTCCATATTGCTTGTACAGTGCCATAAATACATGCTAATCTGAGGGGATGGAGGATAGCTGTAGAATCCAGTTTAATGAGCACTTTTTTTTTTTTTTTTGGGCTTGATTTAAAAATCATCTCCAGGCTTTTTCTTCACCTTGTGGTTTGCAACAAAGCCCCATATTATTCTTGGCAATCCTTCCAGTTACATTGCATAAGTGATTATTTTATGCTACGGCTTCCTGCTTGTGCCAGCAACATGCCAGGCAATATCTGGTCAGAGGGCTTTCGTACCAAAACACCAGCAAAGTTAAGGGGATTTTTCTGGGAAGATTGACAGTATAGCAGAGCTCACTCTGAAAGTGAAAAACCACTCATGGGCAAAATAAAACATTACTGAAGTTTCAGGTTAACAGTTAATGATCACACAGCTCTTTGCAGGCAATTACTGCAGTCTTTTTAAAGCCCCTTCCGTGGCTGCTGAAGGGGCCCTGGGGGTTTCCTGTACTACTGATACCGTTTTACCAAGCAATGAGTTTGCTTACATCTCAAAATGCAAAGTTTAATATTCTTCTTTGGTATTGTGTCATGCGATATTCTCCCTCACAGTCATTCAGCTGAATGTGACTTTTATTTTTACCGTAAAGGGAAGCAACATCTGAGAACACTGGTACGGTCTCAGAGCACTGAGTCTGGTATCTCTGAACAAGTTTAAAATATATGTGTATCTCCAACTAGCAGGTGTGATTAAAAAAAATAATGTATTGATTTTCACTATTTTTGGGGTGTTTGCACTTCTCCATAGGTTCGTGGTAAGCAGAGAATTCTTTAGGAAATGACATGAAGAAAACACATAACAAAGACCGGTCCTGTCCTAAAGACTTTTTAATAGAAATGCATGCAATGAAAAAAGATTATAGTTATTTCTGCACATGAATTGAGACCCAGAATGAGCAAATAACTTATCTAAGGTGACAAGAAGTCTTTAGCAAATGTTCATTGCATATCTTATCTTTTCACATGAGCCATGCAAATGGGAGAAATACAACCGTTTGTAATACCCTGTCCTCCTAGTGTATTTTTTTTTCTCCTGGTGCATCACTAAATGGTCTATACTGTTTCCAGGACTCAAATGCACATCTCCATGTTACATAAAAAGAATTAGGTTATTTCATTCTAATTGCTGTGTTTTGGGAAAATATATCTATTCAGCTGAAGACAAGGAAGCAACTCAACTCATCTTGCTTTAGACAACGACAGTGTAACTATCTGCACCAGCCACCCTAAGCTCCTTTTGTTGGCAGTGGTACGAAACAGGATTTACTAAAGTAAAACTTACTTCATTCTAAAATGAGTATCTGAAATCAGTCAAACTATCGAAAAGCATCCAGCTTGCTGAAAATACTGTAAAGCATCCAATGATGAAGACTGGATATATTCTTGTCTATATTGTGTCCAAAGGATCACACGCCAGCTGTCCAACAAACGGCTTTTATCTTAAAATATGATCATTTACAAATCATGGGTTTCGTACTTGCAAAAGGTGAGAAAGACAGAGAAGAAAAATTTTGGAGGAGTGAGTTTCTGATGGTCAGCCTTGGATTAGAGCTACGACAATGACAATTTACCTCCTGGAAAATTTTTTTCTTAAATAAGAGATGTTTAGTTACAAATTGAATTACAACATCTAAACAAAATTTACAAATTGATATTCAGTGGATTTGAAAATAAGCATACCATCATTCAAGACCGAATGCTAACAAAACCTCTTTCATTAAATAGTGCTGAATTAATATGTATAAAGATGCATGAACATATATAATGAACAAAATGCCACCTGATACGAAGATCACATTGTACTCAGTTTTTCTGCAATCACTTTTTGAAACAGCATGAACATTAGCATTTGGAGTTTCTGCGCATGGACATATGCTACATTTATTTGTCTACATCAATAAAATATAGGATTATTTAGCTGTCATCATGCACCTAAATGCTTATTATAGGAATTTACAGCTTTTAAAGCTTTGCCTCTGGAAAGAATCAAACTATATAGGTCAAAATATTGCATTTACAATTCACTATATTTTTTCTTTCTTCTAAGCTTTTTCATTCTTCCACAGATTCTTTGATGTTCCATTAGCATCCTGAAAAACAGAGCAACTTTATTTGTTTCAAAGCAAGCTTGGGGAAGATTTGATTATGAATGTATTGAAGCAAAAATATGACTGACACATTATAGTATTCAACATTAATGTCTTAAAAGAGACAGACGTGTTTGTTGTTTGCATCTATGTGACTTTGCCGTTTCATTTTATATGATCCATTAGCTTTTCTTTTTTTTGCTTCCGGGTGGATCTCATGAAGCGAATACAGAGTCAGATGACCCATCCATCCGTGCATTTTGAATCATTGCTTTGAGTGAGAAAATAATGACAGTATCATAAACATAAGTGTTTACTGTTCAACCATTCCATATTACAAAAACCTTTGTTGTGACCTGCTGAGCTACTTGGAATTCTTATTGTGCTAGGAGAGATCAAGGAATGAATGAATGTAGGTACAGTTCTTTGGGGCATGGTAGTAAAATAATACAAGAAGTTTGGAATTAGCCTGAAATTATTCAGTAGGATATAGGAATAATTAGAAAAAGAATTCATTCAGTCTGGCCTTTTGCATAAAATAACAAAGTGAAATAAATGAGAAAAAGAACACCGTCTAATTTTTAAATCGTGCTTGGGTTCATGCACACAAGGGTTTGCCCTCTTCACCACATTCACCACCAGTCCTAGTGAAAGAAGCAGTGGGCAGATGACAGGTAGGAAGCTGAGCACCCAGATACATGTAGGCTGGACAGATGAAGAGCGGACTATGCCTCCAGGAGCTGTGAAGATCATTTCAAAGACAGCGTAGGTGTATTGTTTCTGCACTTACCTTTGCTTGCTTCCCAACAGCTGACATCGTCCTGGGTAATGCATCGCTACCACTACCTTCTCTTTAACTCCTTTGACGTTATTCATTTATTGAAAGAAGGCAGAAATACGTGCAGTCCGGTAAACCAAAGGTCTGCAAATATATTCACAGAGGAAAAAGTAAGTTCTTGCACAAGGAAGACCTAAGCCTGTCAAGATACTGTCTCTCATGAAATAGCTGGTACTCTGTCATCAACAGGCAGGATACGTTTGCTGCCACACTCATTCCTGGCTGGCCAGGAGACCTAGCCCAGCTTGTCTCCTAATCTGCAGTCTTTTCCTTCACACTACATTTTATCTCCTTCACTCTACATATTTTCTTTCTCCGTGTTCCACTCACTTCATCACAGTGCCTCTGTCTCCTTTTTTGTCTTTCCATATAATTTGTGCTCCATAAAAAAGTCTGCCTTATCCTCATCATCCAAAATAATATCATGGAACATGTCAGCACTCCTTTCACTCTACCTGCATCTTGCATCTCTTTCCTTGTGTCTGTTTTATTTTTGAAGATGCAAATTTTTAAGGATTTCTACCTTATACTTTCCCAGATAAAAGCTGAATAGGGCTCCTTGTTTCCATATTTTCTGAATTCATTGAAGGAAAGAGAAGCACAGCATCCAATTTATCTTGATTCATGAAGTATTGTTAGTTATTTGTCTGTATCTGAATAAGTGCTTTTCAGTTGCAAAAAGGTTTTTGAATCCTGAGGTGTTATTAAATCCAACATGTTGGCATTTTTTTTTTTAATTTAAAAAAAGCAAAGTGTATTATTTCTTATTCATTCCTCTTTTTTTCTTGTTTTTAATATCTGCCACCTAATTAAGCCTCAGAAAAATGTATGAGGGACTAACATAATAAAATGCATACAGAGTAATGAATATGGCTTGACCCCAAGTCCACTGTAGAATAAGTTCCATTAATACCAATATGTGACATACTGTATCTGTAGCACAGCATCTGAGAAAGCAGTTAGCATTTTACTTAAAAGTGCATTTGTTTGACTAATTCTTATGAATAATAAACTTAGTATAATACTATACTTACAGAGTGTCAAAACCAATTTTAAGCTATCTACTAACAAAACAAGAGAAGACATTTGCAATAAGGACTATCCACATAAATAATTTGTTTTTACTTACTACAGCACTGAATCCTTTTCATTGTGCGGGGAATACCACTCCACAGGCATATGTTAATGTATTTTCTACAGTTCAATTTTCAAGGTGTTAAGTCCTGTTATATTAGTTTTCTGCTGCAAATCTGGTTTGCAACAAATGCCTAATGGAATCCAATGTCAAGAAAACTTTCCCTTTAAAGAAATTTTAAGCACATCTCTCTTTCTTCCAAAAATGAATAAATAATACAGTGTGACTGTACTAGCATGAGTCGATTCTGACAGTTTCAAACCCTTTAATCTTCTGAGCTTATATAGTGCGCCGTGACCCACACAAAACCTGCACACTTTGTGCTTATTTTTCGTTCATCCACTATAACGAATGCCGGATTTCTTTGTGAAATGCAGAGTGCTTGTCTCTTCTAAAAGCTTACCTTTATATCTTGGAGGGAGGGAGAGGGAAAGGGAGACAAAGAGAGAAAAGTTATACATACATAAAGACCAAAAGACAGAATTAGGAAGCCATGTCTTAGCTATTGGCGGATTTCCTGTGCTTGAGATACACCTTCTAACGAAATTCCTGTGATGTTATGGTAAAGGTTGAACCAAGAAGAAAAAAGAAAAATTTGAATTAAGTTCATCAGAGTGTCGAGTTGTGTTATGCCAGATGACTGATGAATATGAGCTTATAGAAGACCTTATGAATATAAGCTATAAGAAGAGCTTATAAAGGTAAATTGTCTCAAAGTCAAAACCAGGCATACATCTCCAAACATATTTCCTTTAATTGTAATGAGACGTCAGCTCCACAATATCTTTGAAAACTTACAACTCCTTATAATATTCCAGGTTGTCTTACTTCCAGTCTCCTGGTTCTTGAAAAAAAAAAATCAAATACTTGTGCTTCTCGCAGAGATTCTTTTCTTTATTCAATGTCTAATTCGTGATTCTCTAAATCAATAGAAAGTCTTTAAAAAGTACATATTCTCAATGCACTCCAAATGTTCACTTGTATTCACTCTTACGGTTCTGGATAATATTATCACCATAACTTCTATTACTATGATCACCTCTTTCCACCACGGTTTCCTATGGAAAGGAACGGGAATGATTCCGTGAAAAAAAATCTAACATAGATCCAATCGTAGCTTATACAGTGTTGCCATTCTGTCTGTCATTAGGTCCCAAAAGATCAAAAAGAATTTGTCTTTTATGCATGTTTTTAATTTTTCATCTGTTTCTCAGATCTTGATGTTACTGACACATCTTTGCTAGTCTCAACATAAATGATCAAATGAACATTTTCACCAAAAATGAAAAGTCTATGATGAAGTGTGCTTTCTCCCTATTATTTTGTATTTACTGTATACATCATTTAGCATACACTTCATAAGGAATTGAAAGAATAGTTGAAAAATCCCTTTTTTTTACAGGAACATTTTTAAACACTTTCTTCATACTTATTTTCTGCCTCAGGTCCATATTTTAGGGAGAAATGCTTCTGACTTGGTGATGCTTGATATTGTTATCTGACAACTTCATACCAATGCTTGAGTCTGAGTATTAGTCTTTGCGTCTGGCTATCTTACCTTAAGAATCCTTTGTTATCCAGTGCCTTCGCACTACATATTTTAATATATCACTTTAATATATCTTGTGGCTAGTGTTATCCTGTGCCACTCTTAATAAAGTTTCAGGCGATTCATATCACCTGACTCGAAATGTCTACAAAAGTAGGTATCTACATATGAAGCAGGCATCTAAATTCCCTTTTTATTCATAAGGAAGACTTGAGAGCAATTAGTCTAGTTTAGATGTCTTCATTAGGATGAAGGGTCCTAGAAATGTCCATTTCTTTCCACTGGCTATAAATGGAGTGACTAGAGCTAGCTTACATGAAGCTATGCTTCTTGTAGATGTCTCAAGTTTAACAAGATAAATGTAATCTTTTCCATTTTCTATTGTTCTTTAACCATTCACTTTAAATTAGTTATTTTATTTTCCTTATGTAAGAACAATTGAAAAACAACCAACCACCTCTTTCCCACAGACACGTTTTTCCAAATATTTTTTCACATAACCTCTTCTACCTGTCTATCTTCTGGTTACATCCATCTAACAAGCGACTCTCAGCTGAAATGTACTGCTCATTTGGTTTTGGAACTTGATCCAAGATCCAGTATATTCAATTTTATCTTACATATATTTTGCTGTAATTATATTTGCATCAATTATAATTATACACCTATGTTTCTCAATATTATTGATTGCACTCAGCCCTTCCCCTCCAGCCTCACAATAAACACAGGAAGCCATATTGTCTGCAGTATCTTATAGATTGTTAACTTCTTCATCGTCCACCTGTCAGGTTTTTGCTTTAAGCATCAAAAATATTCAGAGAGTAATTCAAAGAATTAATCTCCACCTCATTCCAACCATACAATTTCAAGTCATTTGTATAAAACAGTTGTGAAATTGACCCCTCTCCCCTTGTTGAATCATTAAATAGCCTTCTCTTTCATGATGTGCAACTGAAACAGGAATATAATAAATTGCAAAAGTAACAAGCAGTCACTTTTGTACATCTCACATTGTGCTTTTATCTTGTTTCATATTTTACCATTATTTTTCTGCTGCATTACATGCTTTCCCTTATTAATTTGTCTACATTTCTCCGACAAAAGATGCACTTTTATCATTTCAGACAGTCAGAGTCCATTCATGTGATATGGTGTAAAACATTTTTGCTTCACCTACCCACTGTGCAAGTTTCTTTTAAATCTTGTGTGCTTGAAGAACTTTGATCTCCATCAGCTGATTCTCCACCCCGAAAGCATTCCCTTCAGCATCCTTTTTTTCTCCCCAGGAAACATATAATTAGTTTCAACATTTGTCCACTTTTTTACTAATGTTTCCAGCAATGACTCCAGGTCATATTCAAGGCAAGTTACATGTCTTAAACATTTAACATAAACCTTTTTCTCTTTTATTTTCAATTTAATAAACAAGGTCTTTTATTCCATTATCCAGTTAGTGGTGTCTTTCCCCAACATTTCTTACAAATCTATTCTGGCTTGTGAATGTGTGTGGCAAGGACTCTAGCAAGTATTTGTGAATTCCATCCATTCCAGGTCCTTTCTAACTTAGAGTCGTATGCAACCTGCTTTGCACATCCTGCAAATGGATGGAATATGCACTTCGGGCTTTCAATTAGATTGATTCTCCTTTTTGATGGCACTTTATGTACCACAGAGAACACTGGGCCCATAAAGCCTACAATATAAAAGTTGATTTTAAAGGCCAACCATCAAAGGGAACGGTTGTAAGTCCTGCCAGACTGAGAGACATAAGACTAGAAATCCATTGAAATGACTAAAAAGAATCCAACAAGCCTGGTCACATTTAAGACCACGGTCTCAGGTGCGTCTAAGTAAATATATACACATTTGTGTATGTAATGTTTCCTGAAAAACTTAGGTTTCTACTTAGGTGGAAACATCTTTTTATACTCTTTTAGTTTCAATAGTGGAAAATTGTATTGTCTTCTAGTACATAGAACATATGGCAGTGGAGAAGTGGTTTATGATGCTCTGAAGGCCTCCGGCATGAATATGGCTGTATTGACATTTTAGTTCCTGACTGACATTTTATTTACTGACAGAAATATTGAAAACTTTGCATCAAAAAAGTATTTTAAAAAATATAAATCAAGTGATGCCACTATAGTGTAGCATAAAAATAGTATCACTAAGTTTCTGCATGTAGAGAGGTTGACAGCTGCACTTTTATTTCAGAACTAGTCAATTCTCAGTGCAGAATGAACATGGGATGACCCACAGACATAGCTGACAAAAAAGTTACTTACTTACCTATAGGACAAATTTTATTTTCGTCCTACTTCTCACTTCTAACAGTAATTTTGGGAGACATAACAGCATCTTGTTATGACTTGTGATCCTGACTACTGACCAGCATTGACCAGCTGCCTAGTTTGGCTTTGACTTTTCTGCTTGCCAACCGAATTTCAGCTCTTTGGCAAACAAAATCTCTACAGTCAGGCAGGAGTGTTGGCACATGGAGCCTCTCAGTAGGTAGCATTTGGTCATAAGAGTCAATAAGCAGCTTTCAAGGAGGAAGTAAAGCTTCTGGAGGCTGCAGCTGTACTGAATTTTCCAGACATCTCTTTTGGGGGGCTAATGCAGAGCTTGGTCCCAGCTATAAACACTTCCGTAGTTACTCTCGCCCTAGGAACATGGGATTTGTCATGGGATTCTTCTGCACTGCAAGGGAGCTTGGTCCTGGCAGGTATAATTCTGTGTGTGTGGCAGAGCAGTCTAGCAAATGAAAAGTGTAGGAGTTCTGTGTGTGATGCTTTTGGAGAGATGCGTTCTTCAGGAGGAAGTTGGAGTGTGTGATAAGGGCACAACGACAAGCACTGCTTAGACATGCCTTCTGGGATGTGTGCAAGTGATCTCAGTGCATTCCTGGAATTGTACTCCAGTTTTTTATATGGTGCCATAAGGATCTCTGCAAGGAGGTCAGAATACTTGTCCTTTGGGACATGCATAAGGCTTATTGCAACAGGATGGTGTTAGGCATGGCCATTGACTCTAAATGTAAGTCCTGTAAAGGTGTGAAAACACATGCTAAATGGTTGATACGAACCAATTACAGAAATACAGATGGCTAACACAAAGTTGTGTTTGAGTTCTGTATGTCGTAACCTAAAGTATTTGGAAGTCTTCTTGATGTTATGCTAGAGCAGGTCCTGGTTTAGGAAAACAGTTAAGCATACAGTTAACTTCTTTGTTATCTGCTCAAGCAGCAATAGAGAAAGAAATTACATCTTATTCTAACTTCTGTGAGAACTGTCTCCAAGGTAAAACATAATACAATGGTTACTCTTACTGAGATGAACTCTAAACCACAAAAGCTTTTAAGCTTTTAAGCTTTTGTGCATAACTTGAAAAATAAGACTAATTACTTTGAAGTTAAGGGAGCATTCACATGCCTAAAATCTTTGTTATATTGAAAACTGAGAGTTCACCCATAGGATCATGGCTAAATAGCTGAGTTTCTTGTAAGTGGTCTCCATACGCATTCAGTCAGTGAGATTTCATGTCTTACAGAAAGATTTAGATAGGCTATAACCCTAAGGACTTTGCTAAACTTTGAATCCTTTATATTCAGTAAGTTCCTCTGAGGATAATTTAGCACCTAACATACGCCATGGTACAAAAACATTATTTGTCCATGTCATCTTGCTAGATGTTGTAATAGCTTTTGGCGGTAGCAACAGAAGTTGCATCTCTTGCTTATGGCAACTTAAGAACTTGGAAACCGTGCTCCACAGTGTTTAGTGTGCAGCCAACCAGAAGCCTATGACTCTTCCTCATCAAATAGACAATATGACAATAGCTAAATTGTCATTTAGGACTAGGAGGAACAGACTTGCCTTAAGAAATTAAGATGTGAAGCGCATTAAAGCTTGACCTATTTTCTTGAAATAAAGAAAGTCTAAAAAGGTAGCTGGAAATAAAAGTGTTATTCTGATTGTGTTATTAGACCTGCATTAGCAGGATAAGAAGGCTACTGAGAAACAGAGAGGTTCATTAACTGCATACATCTGGACTAGGGGGCTCAAGGATAATTGTCAAAGTGTCATTGCTAGACATGAGTTTTCACATGCAGCTAGAGGCAGCTGATAGTACTCTCTTCTTCTTGTTACAAATGGATTTTCATTGTATTTCTGGATTCTAAGCACAGACAACAATGATCTGATGCTGGAATGACTTGTATTTCTTTTTTTCAGCTTGATTCTGTAAAGATTGTAGAATCATTGAATCATAGAATAGTTTGGATTGGATGACCTTTAAAGGTTATCTAGTCCAACCTCCCCTGTAATAAGCAGGGACATCTTCAACTAGACCAGGTTGCTCAAAGCCCTATACAGCCTGGCCTTGAACACTTCCATGGAGGGGGCATCTACCACCTCTCTGGGCAACCTGTTCCAGTATTTCACCATTTCCATTGTAAACAATTTCTTCCTTATATCTAGTCTAAATCTTCTTTCTTTTAGTTTAAAGCCATTACCCCTTGTCCTATCACAACAGGCCCTACTAAACAGTTTGTCTCCGTATTTTCTGTAGCCCCCCTTTAAGTACTGGAAGGCTGCAATAAGGTCTCCCTAGACACTTGTCTTCTCCCAGATGAACAACGCCAACTCTCTCAACCTGTCCTTATAGCAGAGGTGTTCCACCTCTGTTCATTTTTGTGGCCCTCCTCTGGACCCACTCCAACAGGTCCACGTATTTCCTGTGCTGAGGTCTCCAGAGTTGGATACAGTATTCCAGGTGGGGTCTCATGAGAGCAGAGTAAGGGGGCAGAACCACCTGCCTCGGCCTGCTTGGTAATGCTTCTTTTTATGCAGACCAGGATATAGTTGGCTTTCCATGAAAATAAAATTATAGCCTTTGTCCTTTTAGATACTGACTTTGACATCTTGAAGGGTTTAGAGAGCAAGTCTTGTGAGGAGCAGCTGAAGGAATTGAGGATGTTCAGCCTGGAGAAAAGGAGGCTCAGGGGAGACCATATCTCTCTCTACAACTCCCTGAAAGGATGTTGTAATGAAGTGGGTGTTTGTCTCTTTTCCGAAGTAACAACTGATAGGGTGAGAGGAAACGGCCCCAGGTTGCATCAGGGGAGGTTTAGATTGAATATTGGGAAAAATTTCTTCAGTAGAAGGGTTATCAAGCATTGGAACAGGCTGCCCAGAGAAGTGTTTGAGTCACCATCCCTGGAGGTATTTAAAAGACATGTAGATGTGGCATTTAGGGACATGGTTTAGTGGTGGACTTGGCAGTGTTAGGTTTACGGTTGGACTCAATGATCTTAAAGGTCTTTTACAACCCAAATGATTCTATGAGTCTATGATCTGCTTTGCTTATCCCAGTCAGTGGCATTTTGTTCTTCTTAAAACCATTCAAAATAATGTTAAGAAGATCTTCTTTCTGGTTTACTGCTTAAACATATTACCATTCCCATTCTGACCACAAGAACTTTAAACCTCACAGTTTAATTTCCATGGTTATCTGGCCATGTCCTTTGTGACAGTTAAGTACCTAAAACCGATGAGAATGAAATACCTAGGTACTTTTGCGGATGGGAGGCATTGTGTTGTGTGCATCTGGCCATCCTTAAAGATCAATATCACAGATGTCTACATCTGAGACACTCACCTTAGAATCTCTATATTGTTCAAGGAGAAAAAAGTGTTTCTAGGGCATAGACCATCTTATTTTAAGGAAGATGTCTGAAATGAATCATAACTTAGAAATGTACATTTCCCTCACTAAGTATAAAAAGAACCTAGTGTGAAATGCTCAGATGTATTTACTCCTTAGATAGCTAAGGTTAAGGGAGGGGAGCTAAAAACATCCTTCTTCCTGTGCAAACTGCTGAGCTAACACAATTTGTAACCCTACTCCACCAGTTTCAGAATCTGTTTCTCTTTGCTCCCTTTTTATTTTCCTGATGTGTCATCTTGTCATGCATAATCAAACTTCATTGTCCACCCTCAAATCCCTCCTTAAAATTCACCTCCATCTTAATCCTTATAAAACTCTGAACAAAGGCTTAGCTGTTTGCATGCTGGAATTGCTGTTTAGAGTGCTAATCTTCATTTTATTGTTATTTTGTCATGTTTCCCCTCTTAAGACTGTTTCTTCCACATAGAGGGTGAGAGGCTTTTTTGAGCAGAAGCTGATTTCTCATTATATGTATAAAGATCTTCCAGCACAGGGGGATCCAATGGTTGACTTAAGCTTTTAGCTTCTACCAGAACAAAAACAACTTAATCAACAACAATAACAATGGTAACAGTAAGAACAATAATAATAATAATAATTAATAATAATAATAGTTTGACTTACCCTGTTATCCCCTGAAGTGCTACAAATAAATGTTGTCAACTAGCTGTGGTAAGTCAAAACATGATTGTACTCACCAACTGAATTACTTGAACTGTATTTCAAAAAATTGTTTTAAAATTTCTTTTTCATGTAGAATATACATACTAATTGAAAATAAATGCTCTTCATCTGTATGGCATTCTACCTGGAGAACGTTGGGGAAAGAGGACTCCCCTTACCCACAGTACTCAGGATGCCTCTTAAGATGCACATAAGTGCCTTGAAAATTCTTAGGATCTGTTGACAATGAGCCAAGGGCTTGAGGAAACCTTTGGTTTCTTGTTTTTTGCAAAGACACAAAATCTACATTATATTTTGAAGCCATCTCTTCAAATTCAGGTTTGCCCTCTGAAAGCATAATTCCAAGTACAGAGAGAGATGTTTTTTCAAATTCAAAGGACATGGTATGTTTGTCTGTTCCTAATGGCATAGCTCATCCACAGGTTGTCTGTGAGATGACTGGCAAGATTAGAGTGCATCCACAGCAATGTAGCACTTGGATTTGTGATCCCTCTGGGCTCTAAGTGACACCCTTGTAAGCTTATGACATAATTGACACACTTTGCGGTGTTTCCATAACATGAAACTTTAGGTGTTTAAGATGCATACCTTGGAAGTGGTTTAAGGGCATTTCAGGATTGTGGAATAAAGTCCCATTCGGTGTTGTCCTTATTCCCAACTGGGAAGGGACTTTGGCCTCTGCAATCCCATGAGACACTCCTTGGCATTTTCTTACTTGCTAGTTTGTACAAACTAAGAATTAAACAGCATGGACAACGGAGGATACCCCAGGTACGGTTTCATAAGCAGTATAGATATAGCCTCAAAGACTAGACTTTAGGAAGGGAACACAGTGGGACTTGCGCACCTCATTTAGTTGTGAAAGTAATATTTACTATCACAAAGGGCAGGTCCCTGTCTCCCATACTGATGAGATCCAAAATACCAGTCCAACCTCTGCAGTATATGTAGCAGTTCACTACCTCTGCAATGAAATACCAGTGGTGTCCAAAATGAGTTTAAAGTTAGACAAAATTTGCTCCTGCCTCAAAATTCTAGTTTCTTTTACAGCACCAAATGTAGCACTTTACAAACTTTGTGTACTGAAATTGCTGTTTTCAATGTGGACTGAAATGTCTGTTATATGTTTTAAAACCGCTTACGTTAGTGCTCTATAGAGACAATTTAACTACAAACAAAATAGCTCTTGATGTAGAAATGCAGTACCCATGTCAGCACAATGTTGTTCCTGAACTAATAATTCTGCTTGAATGAGGATAGCCTTGCTCTGCTCCCAGAACATGAGCTAAGATCTGTGCATAGCATTGAAATGTGCAGGTTGGAGGTACTCACATTGACTCAGAAAGCTTGTTTCTTCAACTCAGAGCTTCAGAGCCTAATGCAAATAGAGAATCATAGGTATGTTTGTTGGAAGGAACCTCCAGAGACCTTAAACCTTTTGATCAAAGTAGGACTGTGAGCAACTACAAACCATATAAATGGTAATTTCACCTAGACAAAAGGTAAGGTAAGCCAAGTCCAAAAAATTTGAGGGTGGAGATTTCTGTCTCTTTGAGTAGCCTTTTTCTGTGCTGCATGATCCTCCTGTTGGAAACAATTCTTCGTAATAAATAATCAGAATCTTTCAAAATGATTGTACCTTTGACTCAAATTCAATTTAGCATCCACTGTAACTCTCAGGTCCTTCTCAGTAGTGAGTTCCCAGGCTTTGCAGAGCTCTGTGCAAGACTTTGGAGCACTTCAGTTTCTCCTAGGTGAACTTTGCAAGTAGTCTGACTCAGTCCTCCAGACTATCAAAATTTCCTGGTCTGAAACTCCTCCTTTTGGTATCTCAACCTCTTCTCAAAATTTAGCTTACTCTGCAAATTTGCTGAAGGTTCACTCTGTCTCATCATCTAGACTTGCTAAGGAAATGAACAATGTGGGCATCTGTTGTATTCATGACTACCACTATTCCTAAATTAGCCACATTTTCCTTAAAGTTACCTAAATTGTCTCATGGATTAGTTAAATCATAAGCTTTGACATCTCCCATTATATTCTTCCCTCTTTGGGCAGTATGTTATATTAGGTTATGGTCATTGTTAGCTTTCTCCATCTGTTTTTTTTCTGCACCAAATCTCCACATTTCTTTGTGGTTCATAGTTTGAAATTAGCCCTGGTCAGAACTTAACAGAAGGACTCTCAAACCATTTACAAGTTGCAGTTCCAATGATTCAGAGATGTCATTCTGGTCCCCAACAATGTTTAGAAATGATGTAATGGTTGAACATTTGTTATTTAGATGCAGAACCATGTATTAGGCACCAAGCAAAATGGATTTATGTGGATGAAACAGCATTCTGTTCAGTAATGTGAGTATGGACAGTTTATAACTAGTTCAGCAACAGACAAATTGATATGTAAGCCATGCAAATTCGCACACACCAACAACTGCTCTCCCACTTGTACTCTCTTATTACTCCTTCTATTGCTGACTCATATTCAATTTATAACTCATTGCAATTATCTATATCCCTCTGTGTTTAAGGCAGATCTCATCAACCTGCAACGAAGACAAGCAAAGCATTGCCTTATGTAAAAGAAGAATAATTCCTGCCACTCATTCTTCACTCAATTTCTTCAACTGAAATTCTTTGATTTATTTGTATTATTAACCACACATATAATTTAGCTAAAATTATTGCTGATGACTCTCCGTAAGAAAGATTTTTCTGTTGCACTGCCCAGTTTTAAATTACGGAAATAAGATACCTTAAGGTATATCTAGGTTTATTAGCAACAGAATAAGAACTGGAACCTTAAAGAGAACTGTGGACTCAATTACATGTCATAGCTGTTATTGATCCTAGGAACCTAAAACAAGAAAAAAATGCATAGGACATCCACTGGGCAAACTTCATGATAGAAGTTACTAGCTTCAGCTGGTATTGGATTTAGTTCATATTAAAAAAACCCCAAAAAGTCAAAGTAGCAGTTGAACCAAATTTTTCCTCATTCATAGCAGCAATTCTGGATTTAATGCAATCTATGTGCCAAATTCTAGATATCTACTGTGGGAGTATTCTCACCTAATATTAGATGGATGTAGGCATTTGTATCAGAATTTAGCCAGCCAAGGTATCTGAAGTTAGCTAACCAAGGTTCCCTTTATAGCTATCTTATGCCCTGCATAAGTATATGATCTGGGAGACAATCTAGCCATTACTAGTAAGCCATCTCCAAATGCAATAAAGTTAATTTGTGAGGCTTGGTGTATACATGTCTTCTTATAGCACACAGCTCTAGTAGTGCCACGTGATTTCAAACTCCAGAGAGAAATGCCCTGTATCACCACAGGTAGTAGCAACCCCCAAAGATGGAAAAGACACAGGCAGATCTGAGTGACTATAAAATGGTGCAGCTCTTTACATGTCAGTTTGGGACCAAGGAAACTGAGGATGACTATTGTAGTCAGTCATAACCCAGTTGGCAACTAGGGCCACACAGCCTCTTGCTCACCCTCCCCCTGGGACAGAGGAGAAAATCAGGATAGTAAAAGTGAGGAAAAACTCATGGATTGAGATAAAGACAGTTTAATAAGTAAAGCAAAAGCTGCGCATGCAAGCAAAGCAAAACAAGGAATTCATTTACTACTTCCCACCAGTAGGCAAGTATTCGTCCATCTCCAGGAAAGCAGGGCTCCGTCATGTGTAACTGTTACTTAGGAAGACAAACACCATAACTCTGATCATGCCCCCCTTATTTCTTCTACCCCCAGCTTTATATATGGAGCATGACATCATATGGTATGGAATATCCCTGTGGTCAGTGAGGGTCAGTTGTCCCAGCTGTGTTTCCTCCCAACTTTTTGTGCAGTCCCAACTGCTGGTGGGGCAGTGTGAGGAGTAGAAAAGGCCTTGACTACTTATCCAAAACATCAGTGCGCTATCAACACCACTCTCATCCCAAATCCAAAACATAGCACTATACCAGCTGCTAGTAGGAAAGTTAACTCTATCTCAACTGAAACCATGACACTTGGGCAGACAGACTAGGTAGGAAACAATCATCTAAGTTTTAAACTGACAGTGCTGAATTTCTAGCACTCATGCTCTTACAAAAAAAGTGTACTTCACACATCCACATGGACAGTCCTCCTGAACTTCATCATTTCTAAGAGGTCACACTTCAGTAATGCTTAGCTCCCCATTGGGAAGTTAATGGACTCTTCCAGTTTACACCAGCTGAGTGCCAGTGTGATGTGATGTCCTGGGCATTGAAACACAGCTTGCAAAGAACATGCTGTTCTCAATAGAATTCAGCCCCTGAAGGGAGATATATAAATGTGTTTTCAGACCCTTAAATCAGTGCTATGATTTTCTCTATGCGTATAAGTCTCAGAGGGGCATAGGTACTGCAGGCAGTTCCAAAGATAAAAGCAAGTGGTAAGTTCTCAGGGCACACAGAAGTTACTAAGCATGTACATCAAGAAATGCCAGCTTGACCCTCTCCTGCCTTAATCCGTTCTGTTATTAAAAAGACGTAATAAAATTAATCCATTCATAGATGTTAAAAATCTTAAGCAGGTCTTGCTATAACACAGTGTAGGTGTGGTTTGTCTTATTAAAAGCTGGAAATTTTTTCTTATTAAAAATGCTCACTGTTGCAGATTTGGGGCCTACTGTATCCATATTAATAATCATAATGATATTAAATTCCAATATAAATTTCTTCAAATCAACTTGGCTTATTGGAAATTTGGAAACTATTAAAGTTTACGAAGACACCAATACACATAGTTTGGTAAGGCACTGTAATGTGTGAAAAGACAGCCAAAGTGAAATACTGATAGTGCCCATATTTACACTTCAGTAGCGGCAAGTGAAATAAAACAGATAAATAAGACTCTACAGCTGAAAGTGAGCAGCTTAAAAATTAACACACGTTGGTCTTTGTTATAAGCAAAGAAGTGAGGTAACTAGAAACTGAATGGCTAAATGGGCAAAAATTCCCTAGAAGTTAAGCATTACTGAGAGCATGCAGAGAACTGCTGGGAGAGTAAAGGGGAATGCAGGGTAGAGAAAACTGGCCATCATATTGATCAAATTAATAAGTTTTTTATTTTTGCCTCTGACTCCCGGAATGATAAATATGGGGCTTTGAAAAGTGGCAAAACATTGTCGTTTGCTTAAATGCAGCATGGGTAAAGGGTTAAATAGAAAGACCTCTTCCTGGACTTGCAAGGAATTCCATTGTAAGGAACGGCAATGAAAGTCCAACAACGAGAATTCAGGCTAATCATACACACTGCATAGCATTAAGAGAGATACCATGCACAGTTCCACCACATATTAGTCAGCAAGAAAGGCTGTTTTCATACGGAAAGCCCATTTTGGGATTTGGAAGATAGGGACTAAGCTTTTGGCCCTGCCGCTGCCATGTTACATGCTGTCTTTCTGATTTAGCTGTCTGTAAGAGGGAGATAATAGCACTTTTCCATCCATCCTCATCATTTCTGCAGTGACCTTCCACATAAGCCAGGACCTGACTTTAAGAATTTTTTAAATATGGAACAGATAACAGTCTCCATCTAAAGCAGATTCTAATCTCAATAGGAGACTAAAGGCAAGAAATGGCTATAACACAGATTGGAAAGTTCAGGGGAATATTGACTTTTTAGTGTTCCATAAGGCAGTCAGGGCTTCTTATACACCTGAACCTCTATCGAGATTTTTTATAAGTCTCAAGACACAGGTAATCTCAAGGAAGGTTTTGACCTGGGATGATGGAATGAAAGGGCAATTTCTTCCCAGCAGGAGGGAAGTAGTATCTCCCCATGGAAAAAACATGAACATACCTATCTGCAAATTGAGCAGGTTGGAAATGGATATTTCTGCAATGGGCAGCACAACAGTGAGAATCAATTTCTGAATACCTAATAATAGAGAGCAGTAGAATGATGGTAATGAAGAATTTGAGATAAAGGACTTGCCAGATGTACCAGAGACACATGGGGAAGTGTATATAAAATAGTGTGCAAAGGCCAAAATGAAAAGGTGAGCTGAACAAAACAAGACTCAAGTTGCCAAGGTCAGAGAAAATGGATAATGCAGATGCAACAGCTTTGGAGGCTGGAAAAGAGTTTTCTCTATCTGTTATTTCTAATTAGATTGTAAAATCTCCAGTGCAAGGCCTCTTCCTGTCCTTGAAAGGGGAACTGATTAGATGAAAACCTGGATCTTTTCGCTGCCAGGACTTGGATTTGAACTTTTTACTTGCAATATTTTTTTCCTTTCTTTAGTGCAGGCTAGTGAGGCACTGTCTTTTCTGGTAGCAGGGTAGGGGATGTCAAATGTAAGCTGTAAAACAGAAAGTTTGCACCCTGAGTGCTGATCATAATACAAATATGAAGACAAAGACTCTGGATGTCTGCATCCTGGAGCCTGCTACATTTTTTACCCTTTCTCTACATCAAAATCCTAAAAAGAATTGTGCACTGTGAGGCATAGGTGTCACAGGGATCCTTCCTATCCCATTAATTCCTTCCCATTTCAGTTTCTTCACTCCTGCTCCATTACAAGGGACAAGCACAGAAGAGGGCCTGACACCATCAACATCTGTGGGCTGAGGACTCGTAGGCAGGGTGTAGTAGAAGATGTTCTACTGCAATCCTTGATCTAGAGTCCAGGTATATGTGCCAAGCCATACTCTTTCCTTTATATGTTAGAAACACCTATCTTCAATTTAAATTGTCTTTTCTGCAGAAGGCAGAAAGAAAGAAAAGAAAACAAGGCAAAAGTAATGTAATAGAAGAGGCAGGGAGAGAAAGAGGGAGATTAAGACAGGAGGGAGGTAAAAAACAAGTACACAAACACAAGCAGAGATGAAGTTTTGTAAGAGAGGCAAGGTGATTGCAATAATGAACCCACCAGTGGGCAAAAACCTGCACTAGATTGTCAGAGTTACTCATAGCAGCTCCAGCTCCAGGAATTTGAGACACCAGACTGGGCTACTTTGTATGCTTCCTGGTACGCCAAGACTAAGATTGCACTTCAAGCTCCCAGCTGCTTCACAGCAGTGCTGGTGATTCAGTTCTGGAAGTAGAACCAAATATTTGGCTGTGCTTGTGTGAAATGCACAGTGAGTTCTTTTCTTTTTCTCTGTGTAAAACTGGAAAAAAAAATCTTAACTATTAAAGCTACCAACAAGCTGTCTTACTAATATTCTGTATTTTTTTTTTTCTGTTGGGGGGATAGAAGAGGAAAGGTCCTTACTGCAGAAATAGAATAGAACAAGTTATTATATATCGAGTTATGCAATGTCTGCCCTGCTAAATATGACTATAGCAAAGTCATAAAAATGATTAAGAGTATGTACATGTTATTGACTGGATGGAAAGCCTGCTTTTCTAGTACTGGAAAATAAATTCATGGCAACTAACTGGCGTTAGCAGGCTCAAAAGACTTAAGATGTAAAGCAGAAATGCGATCCATTTGGCCTTTGATTTCTGGATTACTCTCATTTGACATTTTCAAGCTTTCTGCTACAGCTGAGGGACAGAAAATTACACTCTTCTTTGAATGAAACAGATTCTTCTTCAGTTTGCTCAGTTTTTGGGTATTTTTAAATAGCTGGAAGTTTTAAGGAAGTGTAGAGAAACTCACAGAAAAATTACATGAGATGGCAGCATAGAGTTTCATCGATATTTTGTTGGTGGGACAAGAACGAGCCATTTCCAGTATATATGCCCAGGGTTTTCCAGTCAATGAGATTTGCAAACCCCTGGCATATTTTTAATGAGAGATAAAGGTCCCCTTGTAGCAAATTTAAGACTATAAATAACATGTTTTTCTTATTTATCTCCAGTAGATTCCTACTTAGTACCCCATAGGTCCATGGAGCACAGGCTGAATGCAACAGTTTTGGGTTATCTTCCCTTATAACAAAAAGACCTATCTTCCCTATAACAAAAGACCAAGAATTTCCAAGTGTAATTCCTCACTGAACAAGTCCTTATCTTTCCAATACATACTTACATATGCATTTCTTATACACATGCTTCTACAAATATCTTCATAGTTGGCCATCTTCAAGTTTTTGTAAAGAACAATGCTGGAGGATTCTTACTAGAATTCTTACTAGTTGTTCCAATGATTAATTATTTTTAATCCAAAGAAACATGCTAAAGCAACATAAAACTTCTAAAACAAACCCCAACAGTACAGCAACTAAATTGAACATCCTTTATGTGTCCACGGCATATAGACAACAAAAACATCAGAACCAAAGACTTAGTAAATGCCTAAGAAAGATCATTTCTCCCAGGAAGCAGTTCATAGATTACTTATGCTCATTCTGACTGTTGATTAGGATCTTCTTGTCCTTTTCATTATTTATTTTGTTTTATACTATAACACGATAAAGGAAAACTTTGGATAATGCAGCTGCATTCGAGGTAAAGTCTGCACTTGGCTGAAAATAGGTGCATGTTTGTTTTGAATGCTACTGAAGAAAGAACAGGAGGACTCAATCTCTTCTTAGTCATGGAGCAGTGTCTGCAATTCTGGAAACAAAACCAGAAATGAGTCCCCAAAATGAGGAAGGGAACACGGTGACTCAAATGCACCAAAGTCAAAGGATGCCTTTCCAGTGACTGAATTTGGTAAGACTGGATGTCGGTCTTTGCATTCAAACTTTAACCAAACAGAGCACATGGTTTTTAATCTTTCCTTTGGAAGCTAATGAGGAAAGCTTAATTATGCTTCTTATTTAGGTGGAGACTGAACAGAAATTATCATCATTGACTTAAAGACAGGTGTCTATTTTCTCTGTGCTGTAGGAAGACCACGTTCTTCTTTGTGTGGAGCAAATCAGCAGAAAGCTTTCGGCTTGTGGCCTTTCCTGCCTCCCAGCAGATGTCACAAAATGTGCAGATCTCCCTCTTACCAGCTCTGAGTTGTTGAAATTTGAAGGAATTTTCTTCTGACTCCTACACAAGGCATTATATAATAGATATTGTGCAACTACATGTGTCGTCTTCTCAGTTCTTATATCTGCTTCTTGCTGCTTTTTTTTTTTTTCATTCCCCTTAGAGCTGTTTGAAACATTTGTGGGATTTTTCAGAAAACACACAACTTTTTTTTTTTTTTCGGTTCTGGCTTCAGATGAAAACTGAATTATCAGCCTAAATATTTGCTGAAAAAGAAAAGGTGTTTGACATGTTTGTTTTCCCAGAAATATGCATTTTATCCCAGACATTTTATATGTCAAGCCTGATGGATGGTAATTTTTTCTGAGAAATAATAAAAAAATACACTGCAAATTAAAAGATGACAAGCTGTGTTTCTTATTTGTCTCAAGAAGAAGACAAGATCTCTTTTAACCTTACCAGATGATGAAGGTAGTTGAAGAGAGTCATTATTATTCTTTATGAGTTTTAATTGTTTTTTTAAACTGTTTCAGTGAGTTTCCAGTCTCATCATGAGCTGGATGACAGTGTCATGATAGTATAAAAAGGTTTTTATACCTATGACTTGATGAATATCTCTGACCTGTTATATTTCTCTCCAATAAAAAATATACTAATATATATTTTCAAAAATTTTAGAGTCCTACCCAGACCTATCTTTCCTTAGCTTATTATCATGTAATTCTTCAGGATGAGGGGATCGAGGGGTCTTCACCTTTTGGTTTCTTTTGTCTTTCCTTCCTATTTTGTTTGAGGTTTTCCAAGTTATGCCTCAGGCTTCTGTCTTGCCACTTCATTTGACTGCAAAACTTTCTCAACTGCATGAGTTGAGCTGCTTTTAGGCAGAGCAAAATGAGTTTCTTCTCCTGTGTTGGCAAGAGGGTTTGGAGTTGCTTTCTCATGCACAGGTGTAAATCTCTATGCAACTGGCTCATTTTGGAAACTGTACAAGGATGGGTATCTGAGGATCTGGAAAACCAAGTTATTCAGTCTGCTTTCCCTTGCCTGATATTTTATTTATGCTAATGCACATACAAACTTTTACTACGTTAGGTAAATAGCCAATCTAGGAAAACGCTATATCTAAGTAACTTTTTTAAAAAAATAAAAACCTTATTGTCTTCTTACTGGTTTAGCAACTACAACAGAGAGATCTAGTCCTTGTCCAGACCCGTCACAGAGATTATGACCCTTAAAGACAGCAGTGAGGTAAGAGTGAGTGGGACTGGGAAGGAAGTAGTTTATCCATGACTCTTTCATTTAAGATTTCAAAGAACTTTTTTTACAGTGAACAGGTCGGTCAGTGAAAAGATTTGTTAATTTTCCAACTTTCCCTCTCTTTTCATGTTCTATGTGGAAAATAAATTAAGTTTACAAAACAGAAGAAAACATAAATTTAATTGCAGAAATAGCAGAACAGCGGCTTGAACAGAATCACCCTCAAGTAAAAAAAAAACAAAATAACTACAAAAGCTAATTTGTCTTAAATTATGTTCGGATTTTAGAAATTAACATTTCTGCTGGGAACCTGTTTGAAAAGTCTTATCTGCTGGAAAAAAATTACAAAATAGTCACAAATAGATGTGAGTACTGAGCCACAGTCCCTGCATTTATTTTGTGGGCAGTGTGCTTTATGCTGTCAGAACCATTTTAAGTAACTTAGCTTCTTAGAGATGATACAATAGGGATCTTTCACCTGCTTAGTAATCTGAAGTCATGTTTGAGATGTTTTGTAGCACACTTAATAAGCAAGCCCCTTTTTTTTTTCTGTACCATTTTAAGAAAGATCCCTATTCTCACTGTTACCAGCTTCACCACCTTAAGCAAAACATTTTTGACAGAGATAACTTGATCAAAGCTTCAGCCTTGCTGAATTGCATGACCAGGGTAACAAAACTGAATTCCCTTTTATCTTTCAAACAGTGCTGTTCTAAGAATGCTCAACTTTCAAATATAATTTTCATATGCATTTCTAAATAACTAGCAAAGATCCAACCTCATCCCTTCATAAGCAAAAAGAGATTTGATGCTAATTTTGTTGGAGTTGGAAAGCCGGTGTGAGTTAACTCTGGATAGAGGACTAAAAACCCTCATAAATTAAAAAATGTGGTGGTAAGTAGTTATCCCTGTCCAGATTTTTTTATTGGTTTTTTTACACACCATTTGCTATGTAACAGTTCCTGACAGAACATAACACATGTTCTAAGATTCATGAAAACTTAATGGAGCTTGATTTCAAAAGAGCAGAGATAAAAATAGATGCTGGAAGAATATCTTAACACAGACTGTTTTGTTAAACCTCCTTTGTCTCACAAGATAATATCTTACAACATGAATTCTGTCCTTGTTTTCTGTTAGCTCCATCCTGCCACATTAACCTTTAATGAATCTTTATTCTATTTTTGATGACCTGATTAGCGACACTTTCATTTTCCAGTTTCAGAAGATTGTGTGGAAACAATCTGCAGATGACATCCAGCTATCCAGGTGACATCCAGCTGCCAGAGATCAAGAGTCAAGAGGACTCTCTTCTTTCAAAATCTTTCAGACTGAACATGATGACCCTCCACTGCCATTCTGGATTACTCCAGAAAATCACAGGTGATGTAGAAATGGGTGAAGATAACTAAATATTGGCACCTGTCAGTTAGTGAACTGGAAGGAACCAATCATCTGATCAGGCAAAAAAGGATAAAAGAAAGAAAGACAAAGAGAATTGTCCATGGTCACAAAGTTGCTCACTGACAGTAGTGATGGGTCAAGCCCCGTAGTATCCGTGTCCCCTCCTGCTCTGTTTTTATCTCTGACATCCTGCACCTAAGTTTATGTAAATTGCATAGAGACAGAATTTTTACTCCTCCAAGGGTGTGAAAATTTTTCAGATTTTACCATGGCTCTCCATCTTTTAATTTCATACTATGGTAACAGTATAATCTTCCGGATCTCATTTACTGTGGACACTGGAGCCGGGTAAGCTGTGTGCCAAAAGACAATTTTTACGGATAAGAGAAAGTACCACACTTCTTTATAGTGCAGTTATCCTAATAATAAAAAAAAATATTGACTCCACTTGAAATAATTAAATACACTATTTACTTAAATCAAATCCTCTGAATCTATATATGCTTTGAAATCTTTTTAAACAAAGACGATTTATGAGACATTTGGTATTTACAAGGTTAAGGTGTTTCTGCTTATACGTAGAATAAAACTATCACTCAGAAAATACAGAGTTTAAAAATCTCCAGGGGGTTATGGATCAGAGATTTTCTAAATTTAACTGCCTAGATCTCCCCCAAAGTCCTCTGAGTCTCTTTTAGGTCAGCCTAAGAACTTGGGTTTGTTTCTCTGCTGCTTCCCTGGAGCTTTAGAAGAAAACATGTTTATTCTCATGCCATTTCATACCTATTTAGCTGGATATCAACTTTAGAGGGCAATAGCAAGGGGAGGTGGTGTGATTTTCAGCAGGGGAAAAAAATTACACACAACAAAAAACAGTAGAAAACAATTCAAACTGGGTTAATATTTAGTCACCTTAGATGAAGGACAGTTTGGCATATAGTCCTCAGATTTCATAGTAACGCTTCATTTTATCTTTATATTAAGTGACAATCTCCCAGATTTAGCAAATGCGTGTAGGATAAAATACCATTTCATAGCAAGTGCCCTGGAGAATCAGCTGGTATTGTATTTTAGTTCATAATGCATTTATTAGCAGATTTTGGACAATTCACAGAGATGGAAAGATGGAAGTCAAGGAAGTTGTTTTCCACTGACCTAATATATGAACTTGATGGTAGCGCCTGGCTACCCTATTACGGGTCCCTGCCTGTAAAACTGATATAACGACAAGTATTTGCCTGTGGACACCTCAATCAATGCTTTTCCTCTGTCAGACACTTCATTAGCTTTAAGTCCCTCAGTCCCAACACAGTAGTTCTGGGTGGGAAACACTGCCATGGACTCTTGAAGGCATAGGAAATGTTAGACTGCCAACCTTTGTAAGATGGAGTTGCATTCTCATTTCCTTTGCCATAGTTGTCTTGTACTAAAGGAAAAGAATTAGAATTTAATACTAGGAAAACGGACATTTAACTAGCCAAATGACGTATTTCTTGTGCTAAAGATTTCCTCCCACCTGTGTCTACATTCCATATTTTTGTTTACTTAAATGAGAAAGAGAGACAAAAAGAAAGGAACTGAATTAATCCACAATTCACAAGATTACTCAGCAGAATTTTAAGGCCACAATTTTCTTCACCCCAAAACAGCTAAGACCCTACCTTCAATCTATAAGCTTTTAAAAAATATGTTCTTTTACACTGTTTTTTCTGTTTAGAGAATTTGTAAATGGCAAGAGCAGTCCCCTGAATTCAATAATTTTTGATCAAGACAGTAGTGTCTATTATGATATCAGAATATAAATGGATCTCACTTTTATTTTTATGGTTTTTTTCAAACAGGGAAACAGATGTAAAGACTTTACTGAGACTGGAGCATGTAATTTTTTAAAAAAGAGAAGATCTTCCCAAAGTAGCTGGACAAATGCATGTACACACAGCCCAACTCTGCCATGTATCGACACCACATTTTGTATTCAGTGTGTTTTGTGCTGATCACAGCTTTCAGTCAGGTCAACCTCATCTGCTTTGTTTAGTAAACACCACATGTATCATACCATGGCAGTTTTTATTGATTTGAATTTTATGCAATTCCACTGAATGCTAGAAAATGTTATGGCTCAGACTAGCACTTGAGATTAAAGCTGCGGAGAGCTGCATATAAACAACAGCATTTTTAATAAAAAAAAATGTATTTAGGTACTAATGTGACAACAGGCTGAATAGTCAATGAAGAACAGGCTCTTGTTCTTAGCTGATGCTCTGCATTATATGATGTATCGCCAAACTGGGCCTGGCCAAAGGATTAAAATCATTATCGAATTAATTAAACTCAATCCAGCATCTTTTAACATAGTCCTGTATCCTGCTAGCAGCTAAACTGCAAGTAGGTTAGCTGCAGAGAGGGAGAATAAAAAAGAAAACTAAAACTGAAGCTGTTAGCACAATAGATGCAAAGGGATTCACCTGCTAAGGACACCTAGTTCAAAGCCTGCAAGTGGTCATCACACCAGGGACATGACAAACAACTGCTTAAAGGTAACCACAGCTTTTTATAAAAGTTTGCAAGTTACCCTACTAATATGAGCTGTTGAAATTCTGTCACTCTCTGGATCGTACATAGTCCCTGGCTGCACAAAATCCCTTTATAATAGTTTGTTGGCTAAAAAGCATTCTGCCCTCAGAAATCGTG
Source organism: Larus michahellis (assembly GCF_964199755.1). Lineage (NCBI taxonomy): Eukaryota > Metazoa > Chordata > Aves > Charadriiformes > Laridae > Larus > Larus michahellis. The sequence goes on along the minus strand of NC_133900.1, from coordinate 51,003,129 downwards.
GAGACCAGCTTCAGTGCAGGTAAGGCCTCACTGGGGAAGGGGATCGCGGCGGATAAGGCCGGCAAAGGGCTCTTTTGAGGGCTCTTTCGAGGGCTCTTTCGAGGGCTCTTGTAGCCAGGAAAGGCGGCTAGCTCGTGCCGAAACCGGCAGCTCGGGGGCGGGCTGCTGACGCGGCAGGGGCGGAGTCAGCGTCACACGCGGCAGCTCTAAACGGGCGGTCCCGGAGCGCAGCGGCCGGCAGCTGTGCACCCAGCACGCGGGCAGCCTACGTGGGTCACCCAGGGCGGCACCGCAGTGCGAGCGAACGAACAAGGAGCAGCATTTCGTACGGTGGGTCACTGGAAGCCTTGAGTCTAAGGCAAGCAGAAGCTGGGCAACCACAAGCAGAGGAACATCGGCGTGCAAGGGCACCGGCTCAGGGCGCGAGGGAAGCAAACAGCAGAGATCCTCCATCTCCCGGTACGAGAAAAGAACATGGCCGCAAAACAGTCAAAAGCTTCTGCGAGGAAAAACATGGGAACTCAGACTGAGCTCCTCTGCAAGCATGTGGCTGTGCAGGTCTCGGACTGTAATGAATGCCTGAGTCTGGCACTGCTCCCACAGGGATCCAGAGACACTGTGTGCATACGGTGCGATCAAGTAAATGATCTGCTCAGGAAGGTGGTTGAACTGAAGGAAGAGGTAGAAAGGTTAAGAAGTATTAGGAACTGTGAAAACGAAATAGATTGGTGGAGCCATACCCTGAGGCAAAGGCAGCAGGAAGAGGCTCTATCAGAAGTGGATGACCCACTTCCCTCCTGTCACCAGGCAGAAGGAGAGGACTCAAGGGATAAGGGGGAGTGGTGTCAGATCCCTCCTCGGAGAGGTAAGCGAAACCTCTCACGGCCCCCCTCACCATCCCAACTGCCCTTACGTAATAGGTATGAGGCTCTGGAAATTGAGGACCAGGCGATTGAGGATGGAGGAGCTGATCCATCCAATGAAATGCACAGTGCTCGTCACTCACCCCCACGCCTCAGGATGTCCTCAACAAAGAAAGAAAGAAGGGTTATTGTAGTAGGTGACTCCCTTTTGAGAGGAACAGAGGGTCCTATCTGTAGACCGGACCCATCCCACAGGGAAGTCAGCTGCCTCCCTGGGGCCAGAATTAAGGACATACGGAGGAAACTCCCTTCCCTGGTCCAGTCATCAGATTACTATCCGCTACTGATATTTCAGGTAGGCAGTGACGAAGTAGGTACCAGAAGTCTGAGGGCAATGAAGAATGACTTTAGGGCCCTGGGACGGCTGGTTAAGGGATCGGGAGCACAAATAGTGTTCTCCTCTATCCCACCATTTGCAGGGGTAGACGAGGGGATAAATAGGAGGAGCCAGCAAATTAACTCCTGGCTCCGCGACTGGTGCGTCCGGCAGGACTTTGGCTTTTTTGAACATGGGCTGATCTACAGGAAACCAGGCATGCTGGCATCAGGCGGGGGAAGCCTAACCCGAAGGGGAAGAAAGAGACTGGGACAAGAATTAGCAGGGCTTATCCATAAGGCTTTAAACTAGGTTTGATGGGGGATGGGGACGAAACCAGGATCACAAAAGTGGTGCCTGGGAGCAACATAGCAGTGTTCATGGGTATAAGTGATAGCAAGGTCTTGCAGCCTGCCTCAGCGATGGTGGGGGATAGTGAATTGTGTGGCAGCATAGACACAAGGAGTAGTGATAATTTGGTAACTACAGTAGTGTCCGAGAATGACCAGGTGCAAATCAGGGCCTGTCCCCCCAAGAAAGTGGTAGGACAATTAACCCAACTGAAGTGCATCTACACTAATGCACGCAGCATGGGGAATAAGCAGGACGAGCTGGAGGCCATCGTGCAGCAGGGAAACTATGATGTAGTCGCCATCACAGAAACGTGGTGGGATGACTCACATAGCTATAGTGCTGTCATGGATGCCTATAGGCTCTTCAGGAAGGATAGGCAAGCAAGGAGAGGCGGGGGTGTGGCCCTGTATGTTAAGGAGTGTTATGAATGCTTTGAACTTAATGATGGTGATAATGGGGTTGAGTGTTTATGGGTAAGAATCAGGGGCAGGGCTAACAAGGCGGATATCGTAGTAGGAGTCTGTTATAGACCGCCCAATCAGGATGAGGAGGCAGATGAAATATTCTATAAACGGCTGGGAGAAGTCTCAAGATCGCGAGCTCTTGTCCTCGTGGGGGACTTCAATTTGCCGGACATCTGCTGGGAATACAATACAGCAGGGAGGGAACAGTCTAGAAGGTTCCTGGAATGTGCTGGGGATAACTTCCTGACACAGCTAGTGAGAGAGCCAACTAGGGAAGGTGCCCTGCTGGATCTGTTTTTTGTAAATAGGGAAGATCTTGTGGGGGATGTGAAGGTTGGAGGCTGTCTTGGGAACAGTGACCATGAAATGATAGTTTTCAATTCTGCGAGAAGCAAGGAGAGGGGTCAGCAGAACTGCTACCTTGGACTTCCGGAGGGCGGACTTTGGGCTTTTCAGGAGCCTGGTTGACAAAGTCCCCTGGGAGGCAGTCCTCCAGGGCAAAGGAGCCCAGGAAGCCTGGATGATTTTCAAGAAGGAAGTCTTAAAGGCGCAGGAGCAGGCTGTCCCCATGTGCCAGAAATCAAGCCGTCGGGGAAAAAGGCCGGCCTGGCTAAACAGGGAGCTAGTGTTGCAACTTCGGGAAAAAAAGAGGATCTATGGCCTCTGGAAGGAAGGGCAGGCCACTCAAGACGACTACAAAGAGGTAGTTAAGCTATGTAGGGAAAAAATCAGGAGGGCCAAAGCCCAGCTGGAGCTAAACCTGGCTTCTGTTGTCAAGGACAACAAAAAAAGCTTCTATAAATATATTAGCAATAGGAAGAGGACTAAGGATTATCTTTGTCCTCTAGTAGATGGGGCCGGCAACATAGTGACCAAGGATGAGGAAAAGGCTGAGGTACTTAATGAAGTCTTTGCCTCAGTCTTCAGCAGTAGGACCAGTTGTTCCCTGAGCACCCAGACCCCTGAACTAGAAGACAGGGATGGGGAGCAGAATGAAGCCTTTCTAATCCAAAGGGAAATGGTGAGGGACCTGCTTCAGCACCTGGAGGTGCACAAATCTATGGGGCCGGATGGGATCCACCCAAGGGTATTGAAAGAGCTGGCGGAGGTGCTCGCCAGGCCACTTGGTATCATTTATGAGCAGTCCTGGACAACCGGGGAGGTCCCAGCTGACTGGAGGTTAGCAAATGTGACACCCATCCACAAGAAGGGCCGGAAGGAGGATCCGGGGAACTACAGGCCAGTCAGTCTGACCTCGGTGCCTGGGAAGGTCATGGAACAGATCCTCCTCAGTGCCATTACACGGCACATGCAGGAGAACAGGGTGATCAGGCCCAGTCAGCATGGGTTTGTGAAGGGCAGGTCATGCCTATCAAACCTAATATCCTTCTATGATAAGGTGACCCACTTAGTGGATGAGGGAAAAGCTGTGGATGTTATCTACTTGGATTTTTGCAAAGCTTTTGACACTGTTTCCCACAGCATTCTCCTGGAGAAACTGGCTGCTCATGGCCTGGACAGGTGTACTCTTCGCTGGGTAAAAAACTGGCTGGATGGCCGTGCCCAGAGAGTGGTGGTAAATGGAGTTAAATCCAGTTGGTGTCCAGTCACAAGTGGTGTCCCCCAGGGTTCGGTGCTGGGGCCAGTTCTCTTTAATATCTTTATCAATGATCTGGATGAAGGGATTGAATGCACCCTCAGTAAGTTCGCAGATGACACTAAACTGGGCAGGCGTGTTGATCTGCTTGAGGGTAGGTTGGCTCTGCAGAGGGATCTGGACAGGCTGGACCGATGGGCTGAGACCAATGGTATGAGGTTCAACAAGGCCAAATGCTGGGTCCTGCACTTGGGTCACAACAACCCCATGCAGCGCTACAGGATTGGGGCAGAATGGCTTGAAAGCAGCTCGACAGAAAAGGACTTGGGAGTGTTGGTTGACAGCCGGCTGAATATGAGCCAGCAGTGTGCCCAGGTGGCCAAGAAGGCCAACAGCATCCTAGCCTGTATCAGGAATAGTGTGGTGAGCCGGACTGGGGAAGTGATCATCCCCCTGTACTCGGCACTGGTGAGGCCCCACCTCGAGTACTGCGTTCAGTTTTGGGCCCCTCACTACAAGAGGGACATTGAGGTGTTGGAGCGTGTCCAGAGAAGGGCTACAAAGCTGGTGAGGGGCCTGGAGGACAAACCTTATGAAGAACGACTGAGGGAGCTGGGGTTGTTTAGCCTGGAGAAGAGGAGGCTGAGGGGAGACCTTATCACCCTCTACAAGTACCTGAAAGGAGGTTGTAGAGAGATGGGGGCTGACCTCTTCTCCCTGGTGACAAGTGATAGGACGAGGGGAAACGGGTTCAAGTTACATCAGGGGAGGTTTAGATTAGATATTAGGAGACATTTTTTCACTGAAAGGGTTATTAAACGTTGGAATAGGCTGCCCAGGGAGGTGGTGGATTCACCATCTCTGGAGGTGTTTAAAAACAGGGTAGATGGGGCACTGAGGGACATGGTTTAGAAGTGGCTCTTGTCAGGGTAGGCTAAAGGTTGGACTCGATGATCTTAAAGGTCCCTTCCAACCTCAACAATTCTATGATTCTATGATTCTATCTAACCTTCTTCAGGAACTCAGCTGTAAACTAACCACATTTCCCTTCCAGACGCAGCTGGGAAGGTAATGAATCACAGGATACAATTACGAATATAAATTTTTAACGTAAATGTGAAATTATTTTTCCTCAGAGAAGCTGACATCTGAAATCACTCTGCTTTTACCCTGTCCTTCATAGCATTTTAAGATCCTGAAATGGCTTTTCACAACTGCTGACAGCGTGACCCAGTGAGAGCAAACCTCTCTTCACAGAAACTTAGCACATGTATACTGGTAACTATTTACAGAACAGAATGTGATTATCATGCCATTCTTTACTGTGAGGGTGGTGAGGCACTAGAACAGGTTGTCCAGGGAAGCTGTGGCTGCCCCATCCCTGGAAGTGTTCAAGGCCAGGCTGGATGGGGCTTTGAGCAGCCTGGTCTAGTGGGAGGTGTCCCTGCCCCTGTCAGGAGGGTTGGAACTAGATGATCTTTAAGGTCCCTTCCAACCCAAACCATTCTGTGATTCTGTGAAAGGTAAATGTAGAACAAATTTTAAAAAGGTAAATTGCATTACTACATCCCAACAGTACTAAAGCTAAAATTACTATTTTTATTCACCTATATCCTTCCTTCTGCTGTGCTATCTTCTGTAATGGCCAAGATTGATCCCTACGCCAGAATAATATCTCTTACACAATGTGAAAATTTCAGTATTTTAAAATAGCAGAGGTGTTTGTGAGAGTTATTATGAAACTCAAGGCAATCAAAAGAGAAAAGTTTATTTCCTTGTTAAAGCTGTAATTTCTGTAGGAAAAAAAAATGTTGTATGTGTTCAAAATTTATTATTGTGCTTGGAAAAAAATGGTTTGGAAGCAAAACTCCATTTTTAAGTGAGCATGAGCTAAATCTCTTCCAGTTATTATTTGGACTGCAGTCAGACATTACTTTCTGAAAACATGCTGAGTTTGAAGGAGTGCTGACACCCTAAGCCCCCTGCAATAATGGGTGTTTGCTTCTGCAAACGCAAGGGAGCAGACTGCGTTCAGCTGCACTCGTTGCATGTCATTGCCAGAGCTGGTTTGGACAAGATCCCTCCATGTGAACAGTTCCATGCCCATCACCTGTATCATGATCATAAAAATATAGTGGCGCCAATTATGATGTTCCTCCCATTTGGGTAACCTTGTGTGACCTTCAGGTGTGCCGTAGTTTGTCTCTATTTACATAGACCCGTGAAGTTACCTCCAAACTGGGTACCTGTGGTGCTAAGTTTAAGGTTTTACATCATGGAAAAACAGGCAGCTATGGAAGTAAAATGCATGGAGTTTCTATTGCACCATTTTTCCAAAGATCGGTTTATTTATTTATTTAGAGAAGCAAGGTATTGTCAGTCATCACCTGTGTAGTTTAATACCAGTTATTAGCATCAGCACACAATCTGGAAAGGAAGAATCAGAAGCACATTTCCAAAGTGCGCTGGTATGCTCTGTACAATTTAGTCATCTCCTGAGAGGCTCAGGGGCACAGAACCACCAGTGAGTACCCAACCCCCCTCCTGTGGTGTACAGTCTCCTCCACTGGAAAGTGCATTGGTAAGTATGTCTGAAAACATTTGATAATTGCTATCTTGATGTTTTGTTTGCCCATTCTTTTTAAACCTCGCAACCATTGTGACCAATCCCCATGAAAATCCTTATGTTTCAAATTGGAAGGAAGATAGTTAAACAAATAACACATCTCTCCAATGGAGCCAGAAAAATCACTTAATCTCTGCAGTTAAAGACAGTAGTCACTAAGATGCATGCCACATTGGACCCTTAGGTAGCATAATCACTGCTCTGAGATTTCTAGAAGCTATTTTACCTATATTACTCTCCAAAATAGACTTTCTTTTAGGATTATTAGACAGATCACCAGCCTATTTTCTTGTCTCATTTGCATGTGGTCTCCTGCATTGTGTTCAGTTACAGAACTCAGAGCACAGCTTTCCTGACATAAAAATGAAATACAGGATACAGGAAAGTGATTTTTTTTTTTTGTAGAGACAGAAGATAGTGGAATGGGTTTGCTTACAAGAAGCATCTCTAGGTTAATTAATGATAAACTAGAAATTGCTTTTCAGCTCAAACCCAAAGATTTCATTTCAAATTTCAGGTTGCATTAACCCCTTCATTTACTTAGTATTTTTAAATGAAAGTAAATTTTTAAAAAAAAATTTTTACAATGGCCACATGAAGTGCCATGCCATTTTTAATATACCATTTCAAAGATTTCCTCCCTACTTCTTCCCAAATAGTGGGAATAATTTTGCCTCCTCAAGTAAATTAACTTTTGAAAATATTTACTCATCTGTGTGTCACTAAAACGGACAGTTAAAAGTCCATGACAGCTGGGTAAGAGGAAAGTAGTTAGCACTTCTATTTGTCACCAAAAGATCTGAAGTGTTATTTGTATTACGGACATAGCAACCAAACAGTAGGCATCTCAAAAGAATGCAGTTCCCAAGAATGGTTTAGACACCAAATCTTGCTGGGAAAACACGGGTATATTTTCAATCTATTCCTCACCAGGAGAGGCTAAGTTTGAAACAAGAAGCAGGTGGAGGAGCAGACCCTGGATATGGACACAGTCATGAAAGAAGGAAAGAAGTTGAGGGATAGAAGTATTTGAGAACTGCCTATGATTTTGTGATTCTGTGATTCTGTGATTTTGTCTGACAGTGATCTGAGCTGCTAGTTATGCGATCCTAGCTTAGGAGATATCTTAATACAGAGCATTCCTTTTCCTGATTCTTACCTATTTTGCATTCTCAAATGACTGTACAGCATGATGCTTGGAAGGAAAACATGTAACAGGAAAAATCTGACTAGAATGAGAATGACACGTTTATCTGAAGACGGTTATTCTGATACTCCAAATGTAAAAAAAAAAAAAAAAAAAAAAAAAAATCTCCTAAATAATGTAGTTTTATGTTTTAGTTTTTATTTACCTATATTTCAGTAGATGGAGATTTTGATTTCAAAATAAGATCATGTAATTATTAATGAAGATACTTTTTCCCCCCATTTTGGTCTTGAAGATGAATTCTGTACCACTGAAGAGAAGAATGTTCATGATCACTAAATCTTATTTTGGCATCATGAAGACTTGAAAGTTAATATGACTTATTTAGGCTCACTTCCAGCTCTTTTTTAGTTACCAATTTCTCTTATACGCTCACAATTATTTCAAGAGGCATTTGCATTAAGCTGGGAGCCAGCAAAGCACTTAAGTTGGTGTACTTAAAAATAAGCATATAAGCATATGCTTAACTGCTCTGATGAATTACAGCAGATCAGCAGTTTTATTATCACTGAAGTCAGGAAAGGTCCTCAAGTTCGTTATTTCTTTCCTCCTTTTAGTTCATTGTTAAAGTGAAACTTTATAATTGGAAGGTTTTAGACTGTAATTCAAAGCTAGGCACAATCCATCACTGGAAGGATGTGGAACATGCGACCATTTGAGACAGTCACTTAGTTTTAACTTTTAAATAACAGTAATAAGTTTTTGCAAACAGTCTTTCCTTTGTCTGCCTGAGGCAGTGATTTCTAGGCCAGCAGTTGCTTTCATGGAATCACCAGTTGCTCTTTTTTTCAGCAGGTGAAAAAAGCTCCAAAGCTTTAAATGTGACAGTGACCTATGTATAGCTGATGAGTGCAATCATTCTTCATCAATGGTATATTACTTATTTTGCAGTAGTACCTTAATACTTTGCACAGTATGTTAAGAGTTTCATATATGTTAAGCTGACCCTTGTCCCTCAGCACTTCCAGGATGGGGGGTTCATGTTTTTGGAACAGAGAAAAGCAGATGATAGAAACCATTTGCCTTTCCAGAGCATTGTGAATTCACCCAAGCATAAGCTAGAGCACAACTTCGTGATGCTAAGAACCCTTTTTCACCTTGATTTATCTGAACCACTACTTTATCTCAGTGCTTTATAAGACTTGAGCAATACTAACGACATCAAGATCATTGAAGACAATTCTCTATGAAGATACTTATCCAGAATAGGACTTCCCTTAATCTCAGCCACCGAGAAGTGAAACAGAACTGCGCTTACTTGCTTATCTAATGTCAAAAGAGAGAAACAGGACAAATCACCGTCTGGAGATGTGTCTTTCCAGTGTCTATTGAGAGAGTTTATATAAAACACGTAAATCTAGACACAGCAGTGGTAAAATGAGTTAGCTGCAAGGCCAAGGCATAAAGGATGTTTAGATATTCAGCTTCTGGCAACAAGTTATGCAATCAGGTGTGCAATTATTTGGGCTTAAAGGCACTTTTGGAGATATTTTTCTTGGCAACTAATTAGACTAAAGGTAGAGATTACTACAGAGAGAGAGAGTTTCAAGGTTTTTTGCCTTTTAGTCATAAAATTCCATACACACCACGCAATATTTTTATACCATTACTCTTTTTTATGATGAAACATTGAATGCGACTGCTCTAGTGAGATTCTTGCCTTACAATAGATTGAAATTGAAAAACATTAAAGTTTATAGGAATAATTCTTCAAATTATAATTGCCTTTCCATACCAGAGATTTGTTTTTGTGTGAAGCTATCAAATATTTAATAGCAGACCTTTACATAAAAGCAATTTTATTAAACAAAATGTAAAAATACAGCTGCTTAAATTATTGGCATCAATCCCTTGGAAGTTTGCTGGTAGTGCAATTACTGCTTATTTCTAACAGAGAAGAATAGAATAACTTTAGGAAATATATTATTTTATATTTTTCAATGTCATATAAATGTAAATGTAAACAAATCATTCCTGAAAAATAACAGTATGTAAAGAACAAAATAGTAGTCTCTAGCTTACAGCTGAAAAATTCACATTTGAGAAATAATATTTGCTGCATTTGTTCACCCACTCTGGCAGTGGCTGAAGACTCTATAAGACAGAATAATTTCTATGATGGCCAAATATAATTTTCATATAAGATCAGAAAGCTGCTAAACCTCTGTTTTAAGGAGTCTGATGTCCGAGTCTGAGATTGGTAAGCTTTGAGGTCTCAGGAAAAAATGCTCTGCACTAACTCACCTTTCTAATCCTGAGTCACAGCAGACCTGTGAAGGAAGCTTCAACATCTTGGCAATATACCATTGCTCTGTAAACTTGCAGGTCAAAGCCAGCTTCTTTGTTGGAAGTTTTTCAAGTGAGTGTTTGGCAATTTTCAGCAGTGGTGCAGAAATAATTTTGTAGAGTGAATAATCAGTCATTCCATTTTCCTTATGCTTTTAAAAAAATCTGTAGACTTTTTCATATTTCATGTTTCAGATATAACACATAGGGAAGAAAAATCAGTTGCCTAGTCTGAAGTTTCCAAGTGTTTTATATTGAAGCCTTGGGTTCATATCTGTGTACCTAACTTCACAACCCCCCCCCAAAAATCAACCTGATAATACTACAAAGAGTAAAGTTATTCTGATAACAAGTCACTTAAAAGGGGAATTCTTCAATAGAAACTTGTGGCTAAACCCTAGGCTATCAGCATCTAGCAGGATGCAAAATACTTCAGACTAGATGTACTGTAGGACAAATGCTGAAAATGATAGAACTACATCTTTCATTGTTTATGGATCGACCTTCTTATCAGACATTTCTCTTTGAATTAGGAAGTTTTCCCTTTCCTTCTAAGCATAGAGCACACAGGTTGTCCTATTCACATGTCAGGAAATGTCCTCTGAGAAGCCTGGGAATGGCTGCCTGGTCTGGACTTTCGGTGTGTTTGGCTGTTTCACAGGAAGGGCAAGATGAATAAGTGGAAGGTGACACAGCACTGTAAGTTTGTAAGGGACAAAATATACCATGCTTATAGAGAAGAATAATAGCATCAGTGCTTGGACCAATTCCCAGGTTGCTCTATGTCTTTTGTCTCATCAGGAACAACTTGTTTTTCTTCTCTTCATTCCTGCACATTGTCAAAGCTGTGAGCAAATGGCTCAGCATTGGCTTGTGGTTAAGCAAATGACAGTGGACATGGAAAACTACTGGACATGACATGAAAAATTGCTAGATGTGACAGATAATACAAGATGCTGGCAGAAGTTACAGACAGGGCCATGAAGGATGACTGTATTTCATAGGTGGTTAAGGGAGAGTTATGTCAATAAATGGGCAAAATTCACAGTAGGGGACTACTGAGGAACTTTTGAGGAATAAAACCTTGTAAGAAAACCTAGGTAACCATGTAAGGTCAGATTGCCTAGATAACCATATCAGAAATACCAAATTTGGATATGGAAGTAGCAAAACTGGTACCGATGAGGAAAAAAAGTAATTAGAGTAGGTTGATTATTTAGGAAGAGACTGGTGTGGAGAAAGGGAGGTACAAGGGTGAGGAAAGGAAGCAAAGAAACATGAAAAAGGGATTAATAAGATATGCAATAATTTTAATGAGACCATCTAGGGGTAAACTAACCTGCTTTTCTGGTTAGGAGGACTGGGGCAGGATCCTGGCTAACAGAATATCCAGACAGATGGAAGGAGCAGTCCGGTATCACCGTGTTGGTGATACCGTCATTTTCTAGTACACGCAGTATGTAGTGCCCGTGTTAAGGCAACTGTCTTCCGAAGTGGTGGGCTGTGCTGAGCTGTGCATTTCACAATGCTCGAACCAATTCAGAACCAAGTGTGTTGCAGAATGCAAGGAACCATAGATGTGATAGCTATTAGGCTTTGTATGTTGATAAGTTTCTTTCTTCTCTTGTTCTTGTTATTCCAGTGCTTTCTATTGTTTCATATGGCAGCACTTCAATATTTATAAGCTATATTGATTGCTCATTTTTTTTTCTGCCATACATCAGAACCTATCACAACTAGAACATTAATTTGCACTGTCAAGTCAAATGTACACTTAGAAAAATGAGATATTAACAAAATCAACACCTCAGGCTGTATGTGCCTAAACTCAGTGTTGTGTAACACATTGGCAAAGTTGCTTGCAATTCTAGCTCTTCTTGCCTGCAAGATTGTAATTATTTTGTTGTTGTTGTTGTAGAGCGACAGTAGCAAGTATTCTTCCTAACGCCTTTCATAGTTCAATTTAATATATATATTAAAAAAAACCCACAAACTGGAGAACTCAAAGTACTGTGGGCAGAGACAGCTAAACTCATCTTATTTTAAATTAATTTCAAAGATCAAAGCTTGTAGACTTTCTGTTAGTTTTGATAAGCAGGGTCAAAATTAGTAAAGTGGTTAGGAAGACAATGTCAAATTGAAGTCATAATATCAAAAGGGCTGCTTAAGAGACCAAAACTTCTGTTGATGAGGTTCTGTGAATTTAAATCTGAAGGATGCAGAGTGCACCTGATTGTCTGAGACTGCTCTGTATATAGGGTAAATATTTTTAAATAACTCAACCAGATTTTTAAGATTTTGGAAAAGATACAAGACTTGGTTCCAGACTGAGATGTCTGTCAGTACCTGAGTTTAGCAGATCACTTCACTCAAACAAACATAGAGGAAAGACTTTAAAGGGGTTAAGGGCACTGTAGCTTCCACCCTCCTCCTTTATCCATTCCACTAGCATAATCTGAAGAAAGTCTGGGTCATTTTGGGATAGCTGTATCATTCGTCTTCCCTATACCCTCACCTTCTCTTCCCACCTTTCCACTTAGTTTAGCAACACTGTGCCCTAACAAATAGAGATTTGGCTTCATTGTATTCACATGGTTGAGGTTCATTGCAGTAGTTTTAAGTTTTCTTCAGATGGAAGTTTACCCTGCCATCACCTGCCTGAACAGCTTTCCTCTTATTGAGTCAAACTCTTTCTTTATGTCTAATGACCTGCCAGATGCACTGAAAGCTGTTATTGCTTTTAAGCAATAAGCAAGCTTTTAAGGTTTTGCATGCAGAATACATGGGGTGGTATGCATTGCAGTCAATGCAAATTTGTAATTAACTCTAAATAGAAGAATAGTGAAGTTCACTGTGAGTGAGAAGCAAATACTTACACACCATCCTGTTATATATTCTGAATATATAAACATAGCAAATGCATTCTAGGCACATATTCTCAACATATTTTAAATGGGATTTTAATATCCAAACTTTTACAATTGAAATATCTACTTTTCATAAGCCTTTACTTGGAAAGCTAAGTGTCTTAAGTCACTGTTGATTTGTCAGGAGCTTCACTTTGGCAAACAAGCTTCTTGGGTTTTGACATGTGAATATATTTTAAAATGTAGAAAGTGACACTAAAAATAAATGCAAAGTAAGCAGCTGATAACTCTTTGGATCCTGGAATATTCTTTTTCCTACAATTTTGCCCTGAAGTGCTCATATGTGAAAAAAATACAACTGCCCTGAGAGATGTGACTGGATCCCTTTGACACCCTCCCACAAGGTGGATGCTCTAACGAGCAGGCAAGGAAGTCCTGTTGTCTGTGGTCCAGGTATGCTGAAAGCACACATTGACATTGGAATACACACTGTTGTCTCACTCATTCTCCATTCCTTAATTAACAGGTTTATCAAAGGGAAATAAGGGAAGAACAAAGGACCAGTCAATGCTGTGCATGGAAAAGACTCTTCTCTCCAGCTGTATTTAAAAGGCTAAAAAGTCCTGCGCAACTGAAAGAAAGGTACCTTTTGCATTTAAAGTATACCTTACATTTATCTTTACAGGACTCCCACAGCAAATATGAAACAAGAAGAGGCACAAACACTTCTACAGCACAGAGTACTACACTTAAATCCCAATGGTTTCAGACGTTCATTTCCTCCCTTTGGAGTTAGCATTAATTAGTTTCAGTATTTTCCACCTACCATGTCAGGAACGTCAGATCCCGTTCCATGGCATCCAATTGTCCCTGTACAGTCCAAATCTCAGAATTCAAATATCTCTGTTAAGTCAAAATATCTAACTCTCTTCCAACATCTGGGCATCCAGGCTGCAAGCCAGCTCCAAACTGAGAGCGAACTAGTTCAACTGGTTCGCTTGAACTCACCACCCTGCTACGAAGCACAGCTAGTTAACAGGAGGCAAAGAAAGCCACCATGTTATCTCGATCAGAAGCACATTGGTGTGAATAACTCGTTTCCAGCTCAAAGATGACTTGTGCTCATCCTGCTTGAGTTTAGTCTGCCTCAGCCTACCAGTACAAAAATTACTTTCTAAGGCCATTATTGTTGCAGTATATCAAGTCCTAACTGTCACATTTTTTTTTTTTAGACAGCTGGAGAGATAGCATAAGCTTTCTAGCCAAAGAACTAAAGGAGTGAGGACAAAAGACTAATCTTTTGCTGAAGAACTCCCTTTTTGCCAGACCTACAGAGAATTTTCTCTGCTATTCCTGCCCTCAATCAAGAGGTCAACATTGCTATGACCCTATACATGCTGAGCTGTTCTCCTGCAGATTTAAATAAAACACCCCAAAGGAAATTCTGAAGTGGAATCACAGACCACAGTTGATTCTTCCTTTTTAAAGTTAGTATTTAGATAAGTACTGCAGACTTTAATTGTAAGAAGGTGAAGGTATTATTGTGAGGTCTTGACATGAAATAGCTGTCTATGGATTTAGAAGGTGACTTTACTGACATATCAACCAAGGATTAAATATGCAAAGAACAGTAAAGAATAACTCATTTTGTAGAACAATAATAAGAAGAGAATCAATTGTGATGCAGTACTGAACTTGAATTTGGAACATGGTTCATCTTTTAAAAATCTGTGCAAAGGTGAGACAGCTGCTGTAGAACAGAAGTCTGCCCTTTTGGAAATGCAATTAAGTCATCCTTACTCTATCCTCTCAGTTGTAAAATTTCCATTTAAATACAAGACATCTAGGCAGCACACACAGAGAAATAAAAATCCATAAGAAACAAGTCTGAGTTGTAACACTAGTATCTGCTGGACGTTTCAGGAGGTGAGTTTTATCCAGGTTGGGAAAGTTAATATAAAATGAGCTCCTGTTTTCAGAAAGAGTTCAATTAGCTTTCATTTTTAAACCTGACCCTATGTGATAATACCTTAATGATGGTTTTAGACTCAGTCATTCTAGTGAGGGATGCTGGTTTTATCCACAGCTATCAGAATAAAAATACAGCAGCGGAGGTGGGAGTCAGTGAAGTTGTTTAGTTAGAATATAGTCTATTGACTTAGTTAAAATATATGCTACTGATTTCTTATTATTAACAATCATACCAGAAGCAAGGTTTTTACGACAAACACCCAGCACTGTGTAAAACAGAAAAGATTATCTTACTGGAGGGACTTGCCAACAATAATGAAGGTACCATGGAATTACTTGTTGTGGCTGTTAGTTGAAAGTCCTTGAAAATGCCGTGTTTATCTTCCATTAAAGAGCTTAGTTAGGAAAGGTTTTTTCCTCTAGGACCACAAGGTCAGAATTTGCATAATTTTTTTTTTTTCAGCAGTTGTAATTATTAATCTTTTATACTTCAGTCATGATAAACATCAAAAAAACCTGTCAACCTGTCTGTAATACAGTGTTGAACTATGTCCATTATACAGAATTGTGTTTGGTGTTACATCTGACTACTTGCAGCACCCAAAACTGGTCACTTACAGCTGAGTCAACTAACATGTTATAAAGCATGCAAAAAAAAAAAAAAAAATTCCCTTCAAAAAGAAGAATAATGACAGCCATCACTGCTATTTCTGTCCAGCATGGATTTCATTCTGGTACAAATTAGCAATGTTTTTTCAGGGGCAGTGTTTGAAAGTAAAACCAGTGCACAAGATTTATTTACCTGACTGTAACAGAATTACTAATTGTAACACAAAAACATTCTTCTTCGCTTTGCTAGGGAAACAGTTTATGAGAAGCAGTAAAAAGGCCAGCGCAAGCAAGTACTGGAAACATGAGGAAAGAAAGTGTGGAAAAAAACAGTGACTTAGTACACATTTTGGAGGGACAAGAACATGAACTAACCTGATATCTCTTAAATCGCCATTGAAAACCATGACCAAAACCTCACTTTCCTAGCCACTGCTGGGTAAGGCACCCCCTCTGCTTGCAATGAGCTGTTTAAACATTATTCATAGATATCGTTGTCTATAGTTAACAGCCTCCTACAGATTCATTTCTGATAGTACTGTACATTCCCTTTCCCCAAAACAACTCAACTGCAAATATCTAGACTGACCAGATGTAACTCAATTCCATTTTTCTAATATGGGCACTACCAAAAAACCAACATGACTATGTTACAGTCAGTAGCCCAAAGACAGTTTAAGTTCTTTCCTTTTAATTAAGAAGCTGCGCGAGTATTAAAACTCTTTAATTCTGTTTTTGAATCAGAAACTCTACATTAAGGACCTCTAAAAAAGAAAATTTTTTGCAGCTGAAAGAGCTGAACCATGGCAATTCAGGACCAAAAATGATGTGGGGTCTGCAGTTATTGTTAGGTACCTAAACCAGAAATGACTGTTTGGAAAGCTCTGTGGCAGAACGTCCTGCTAACCTTTCATGTCATGAAACGCGCAGAAATAATAAAGGCTTTCAAGACATCTGCAGCTCTTGAGCTATGAGCTGTCTGTTCCAAACCAGACAGTACTAGTATAAGGCAGACGGCAGTGCACCACTGTTTTTAACCTAGGAGAGTGAGGAGCATTTGCTGAAAGACAGAAAATAATTATCTGCTTCTGCAAGAAGCCTTCTGACTAGCTATGATGGGCAGACAGGCCTCAGATACTACAAAGGAAAGTTACATACATACCCTGTCCTTTGTATTTCCTGTTGCCCAGCTCTTCATGAAGTTGTGTTCATCGGGTTGCATTTCTGTAACTCACAGTTTAACCGGCTGACTCTTCTGGATCTCATTTGAGTCATCTGCAGGGTTGTTAACTCATGCATCGTTTCTCAACAGAGACCGGGCTAGGTCCAGGTCAGAAAAGCCATATTACTACGCTTTTTTGCAAAGGGACATAGCTTTGCTAGCTTAGGGTTCAGGACCACATTAACGCAGCTTCTGGTACTAGCCTCACATCTCTACATAAGACTGTACTTTGTCATTAAGCTGTCCCAAATTAGGTTGTTGTTACCTCAGATATTTGTGCACCAGAACACATTTTACAGCCTACACAAGCAGGAACTTTTCGAACACTGTATGAAAAACCTATATACTCAACAAAGCATTCTGGATTTCATTGTGAGAGCCAGACACTTAGCAGTTTGATGCTCCAATGCACAGCTTTTCGGCACCAAAGCCTTTACTGGATTCAGGTCTAAGTAATTGTTTGCACCAAAAGTTTAATATTAAACTAGTTCTTTATCTATTGTATATACTCTTCATTCAAGTGCAAATCATTACCTTCACTGTACCTATTTTACAAAAGCAGAGAAAATATTTCTTATTCAAGCTTTAAGCAAAAATGCAAATTCAGGAACACCACCTAGAGTTCTTCCCAGCCTTAGGACTTGTTTGTTGCATAATGAACCCCTACTTCAAATATAACTTTTCATTTAGAGAACACTGTAGCCACATTTTCTTATCTAAAATTATAATATTTTTCATTTATAATACAAACCAAACCAAGAAGACACTTGACTGAAGTCCTGTAGGAATGCCAGGAAATAATTTTAAAACACATTTTGAATGAATGTTTGAGGAGTTTGGATTTCTTCTTCTGATTTAGTTGATATCTGTGCACCAATTTCACCATGAGAATGATACAATTATAAGCATTAAATTTCCTGATTTTGAGACCAGCAAGATGGTATGAGCATTGTTTTTAGTTTTAACACTTGTTGAAAGAAACCCATACAGTGTTCATTTGTAAAAATGTAAAAATGACATGAGTAAATCTGTGAAATAGTTTGAGAAGCATTTAATTAGTAGAGTATATAGGAAATTGTCTGACAAATACTCTAACAAGAAAAAATGGAACAAAAATTTAGCATCTCATTGACACTCTTATGTCAGAGTGACTAAAACTATCTTGTTTTGTAGCTAAGTTAAAGCTAATTTTATTCAGAACTAGGTAAAATCCTGATTCTATTAAACAACATGAGTGCACAAGATGACTGCCAGGTGGTTCAGGATTTTACTCTTTTAGGTTTCTGAATGTCCAGAGGCCTTTGCAAATTGTTATCTAAAACCATGTATTGTATCTACTTCAAAATGTACTAATTTTCAGATATGCTAAGCTACCTCATTTTCTACCAGTATGACTGCAACCTGCAATTGTTCAGATGCTCTGTAAATTGTTTGGAACACCTATTGATTCCTCCACATGCAGATAAAAGTAAAAAGCTGCCGCACAAGTCAGACCCCAAAATCTCTGTTTTTCAGAACTCCCATGGAGCGTGTAGGATTCAGAGATTTATGACATAAAATTTCAAGTCAGTAAGAAGAACAACAACAAAATTTAGACGCACAATGATGTCATCATAAAAGCATAGAATAGACATGATTTTCTCTTGGCTGTGGCCTGGATAAAGCCTCTTGTCTAAATTCAGGCTGGCAGGTGAAATGCCATTCTCCTTGGGAGTCTGCAAGATGAGGCTCCTTCCAGGAAATCTATTTACATCAGTCTGGGCAGAATGTGCTTATATGGGGTAAATCTGATGTTTCATTCAACTATCTTAAAGTAAGGGTTTTCCACTGTAAGTTTCATGTTGCGAACTGAGAAATCCAACAACAGCTTGTAACTGGTATTTTCACAGTACACTACCCAGACACGATGTATTCAGGGAGATAAACTCATGGAGGAAAGCCAGTGTGTAAAGGAAATTGGACCTTGATAAACTTGATTTTTATTTCAATTTAGTGCTTTGGAAAGACAAGTGCAGCTTGGTATTTTAACTTGCTAAATTTCAATAGAATCTAATTTCATTCTCTGCTTCCATGGGTCATGTCATTTTATTCCTTTTTCCTACCCCTTCTCTCCCTTCTTCTGCCATTAAACGTACACTTATATTTTGTTTCTAGTTGAAGGGATTATGTCCTGTACATATGTAAAATAGGATTTATTGTTTCTGTCTTTTAAAATAAGGAAGTTGGATATCTGAGCTCTGATTACAGACAACAAAGTCTATTCACTACAGCAAAAACCTATTTAAAAAATAAGACATAAATCCCTCCAAAAATTCAGAAGGGTAAAAGACACATCCCAGAAGTCTGAAGTAGTAGTTGTTTTTTCCGTGTAGACACTTCTAACCATTGCTCTGGATTATATAGTCTTCAATAAAAAGACTTCAGCTAACATATCTTATACCAAGCCCTGTGAGGCTGCTTGAGACGCACAAGAGCATGTAGGCCCATTCCAATAAAAAAGGGCAAAAAGACAGGACAAAAAACAAGCTTGGAGGACTATTTCCCAGCTGATTTATGTATACATTTTCTAACCCAGTGAAAGATGGAGAAATTAATACATTTCAGAAAGGTACTCTGGCAGAGGACAGGATTGGAGGGACTCTTTCAGGTAGACTGAGGGTAATGTTCCCCAGCTCACTGGGGATGTGGGGGGGCTTCCCCACCACAGGAATGGGGGTTTTCTGCTTGCTCCTGGGCAAACAGCAATTAGAGGGATCAGAAATAGTCACTGTGACTGGCTTGTTTTTGAGGAAGACTGTTTTAAATTTTATTGGAGGATCCTGGGACAAAAGTGTAAGCGAGCTCTTAAGGACTGGCTATTCATCATATAACATTTATAAATGACTCCATAGAATACTATATTTAAATGAAGCAAAGAAGAAATTTAAATATTCCATGTCAAGTAGAAAAAAAATCCCCTTGAAAAGATAATTTCAAGAAGAGCAAGATAATAAACAGTACCTTCGTATTCTTAGTCATGGCTTAGGGAGAATAGTGAAACATCAACAAAATATAATTTTCAGCATAGTTGTTACACATCTTGTTTAAAAGTTTATGATCTTAAAATCACAAGTTCAAAAGATGTCCCAAAGAATTAAGAATCTGTGGGTCTCATTTTCACATAACTTGGAAGACATCTAAACGAAAGGAAGAGCCTTATCAGTCAGGGGCATCCTATCTCTCATCTTTTCTATTGTTGAAGTCTTGGATGAAACTACAAGAACCCTTTAAAAAAAAAAAAAAGGTTTTCTGCCCTTCTCACCTCTTCTTTCTTCAAACAGTTGTGTAGATCTTAAAATATGAATAAAAACCCATGGGGCCAATTTTTCAAAACGAAGAGGCTGACTTCCACCTCTTGACTTTGCTAAGTCAGAGTTCAATGAGATTCTTCTGAAGACAAGCGAATCCTACTCTGACATGGGGATTGTGTGTATTATGGCGACCAGCGGCCTACACTGACAGACCATCTTCCAAGAAGCGCTTTATGCTGGGTCTTTCAGAACTGTAGAAAGTCAAACGCCTATCTAGTTTAAGGTAACGTAATAATGTTAGTTTCAACTAAGGAGTCACATCTTGCAGTAGCTGACTTGTACAACAGTCTTTTCTTTAACTAGCTTTTGATTTGTGTATAGATAAATCCCATTAATGCCACTGATTCTACACCAGCACTTGAAAGGAGGATCTAACTTGTAGCTGAATTCTGCACTTGACTTATAGTGAATTTATGCCCATATTCATCCTGCTGAAGTCAGTTCTGTGGTTCCTCAAACCTTCGATCTTTTATATACTTAAAATTGGCCACTTGAGCCAGAACTCTGTCAAATACTCTGCCATTTCACAAATGATGTTAGCTAAATTCAGTTCTCATTCTTCCATTAAACTGTAGTTTTAGCCAGCTACTGATTTTGTGATACGGTAAATTACCTTTAAGTTTGAGAAGCTGATATGTTAAAACACTAATCCAAATTAGTCTTAGGTTCACACCTGCTCAAAAAGTAAGATACTGTTTTTCTTATACTCCTGCATTTGCAGGACACCTCTATTGTCATATTAAGAATTACATTTGGAACACAATTTCTTAAATGGAAACAGGAAGCGGATCTATGAAATTTTCCTCCACTTAGGAAGAGTCTGTAAATTAATTAATTTTTTGGCATTAACGGGAGACCAATGTGCTTAAAGTGCTTAAATGTAAACGTATTTCCAGCATTTATTTGTTCTTCTGCAGGTACGTAGTAACTTGCATACCATGGTAACACAATATTATTACAATCAGAATTCTTTTCTCAAGGTCCTCACCCTCTGCCACAGAGAAGTCAACAATTGTTATCTGGGAATCATGAGTTACATCTGTTGCCTAAATGAATGCTAGTCTCTCACAATTAGACTGTTTGCATTCCTCAGAATTCCATACAATTTGAGGGTAATCACTACCCCTGCTTCCCCAAGTAACATATGCACAAATATTCATGTCCAAGTCATCCAAATCTCTCTGCTTTTGAAACATGTGTCATGTTTTTTCCCCATTCTGTTATATAGTGGTTGCACTCAAATGTGATATTGTTATACAACTTATACAATACATGCTATTATACATGTCATATGTATAATTGTATGTGTATAAAAATAATTTTATGTATAATAGGTAATTTATGTAATATGTATTATATGTATTATAGTAATCATTACCAACTTGCTAAATACTACATTCTTCATTATTAAAACTTTCCTAATCCTCCTCTTCTCACATTCTGCTTTCATCTCCAGTAGACTTTCAAGTACTTTCTTTTTTTCAATTGTAACTTTGTCTCAAAAGCAAACTCTACAAAAGAGAGGCAAAGCATTAAAAAGATGCTAACATTGAACAGTTAGTTGATGAACGGACCATCATTACTTTAATCCCAACTGTTGTCTGCTAGTATCTCAGATATGCTCAGCATTTCAATGGAAGAGAAGAAATTTACAGCACATTCCTCTGTTTTGCACAAAGAACTGGCTGATCAATACACTTATTAATTACCACAGCCAGACACTGTTTCCTAGGTGGAATATTCCTGATTGGACAATGAAATTTTACAGCAACTCACTAAAGCAGAAAATTTTAAGCTGGACTGATCAGTATTATGCCCCTCCCAATTGCAGTAAAGTTCAACCCTAATGTTTATAGAAGATCTGAAAGACCTGAATGTTGCATATGTTGCACCAGGAATCAACAGTTAGTGTCATTCGGGTACATGATTTACCATGTGCTATTCCCAACAATGGTTTATTTAGCCTTTAATGCCATATAAATCCCAATCCCTTACTACAAAATCTGTCAAGGGAAGAGAAGGTTAAAAACATGTGACTGATCAGGAGTAGACATGAATGACAAAAGGGTATTGATTGGGATTTTAGACCCTTACAATACATTATCCGTGAAACTGGTACTTGGCCCTCTTGGCTGATGAAAGAATTGAAGCTTTCTGGAATCCTTGAAAAATACAGTCTTTCAGTAAATCTGAAAATTTAGCACCACATGCGTATCAGTTCTTTAATTATTTTTTTATGCCCAGGTTTCTCTTAGACAAAGAGGAAGAGGTGTAAGCCCCATTACAGTGTATTCTGGTGAAATTTCTTTGAAGTCAGCAGAGGTATTGGTAGGGTAAGTATATAGCTGAATCTTAGTTATGGAGGTAGATCTGGGCTGCAAGAAACAGCATTTACAAATTCCTTTAACGTGCAATTTCTGACCGTATTAAGAAATTTAGGGTGAGAGCTGACATGGACCAGTGGAAAAAGAGTTTGAAAGCCTCCAGAATCCGATTTTGCAGTTCTGATTACATCACTATTTCAACAGGCTTCTCAAAAGATTGAAAAAAGAAGTAATTATGAGAGACAACTATTGGATAGACAAAATATCTAGGTAGACTATGCAGAAGTGAATTTTGTGTGAATTGGAGTAGCCAAATTTTGCTGGTATTTGCACTCTTCAGTTCATGTAATATAATATTTGCCCATTCTCCGGAGAAGTGGAAACGCTGACATCTGCATTGTCTGTGAATGTAATACAACAAAGCTCATAAATTGATTATGTGTCACTGGAGTCATTAGAGACCACACTTCAGCCGAGGCAGAGACAGTGGCTGTCCTAGTTCCTCACTTCTTAACTTTCTCTTCTAAAGCTGTACTGTGCGTTTTTTTGTTGTTCTTTTTTTCCTTTCTCATTTTCCCAAAAAGATGATTCGTCCCATTCCAGTGCAAGTCACCAGGTCAGATATTGTTCGCATTGTTCTCTTTTTCATCCAACAACTACTAAAAACGATAGAGTTTTTCTCCTATTCACAACCTACTTTTTACCTCATCCAATTCAGTTTCACTTAATGTAGCACTAGCAAGAACCTCATCCCTGTATTAAAAATAGAATTTTTCATATCAGACCCAATTTACCATAGGTGTGTAAATTTGTGCAGCTTCACTGATTTAGGGAGCTTCATCCACTATATTATCAGAGAGTCTGGCAGAATACATCACCTTAGAAACAAAATATATAATGCGCAGTATTTGCCCTCATATAGAGCCGGCCATCTAAGAGTCTCAAGGTTAACCGACAATTTATGGTCTGTTAGTTCCAGGGACTGGCTTGAGATTCAGGATCAGTTTTGAAATATACCACAAATTTTCCTAGCAAAAAATGTAGAGAAAAGTGGAGGGAGAGTATTCAAACAAGAGAATTTACTGCCGTTTTATCACCAGGCAAGATAGTACTTATACCAAGGCAAATGGTGTAGTAGTCATTATGCGACCTCCATAAATCCTATGAAATCACCTGATCAATATAGATAATTCAATACCATCTCATTAAAAAAAAGAACACAGGAAAATTACCCAGACCAAGGTCCCTTCTCTGCTGCTGAAGACTGGGGTATAAGCCCAATTTACATTCAGAGTGATTTAGCTCTTCCTTCAAATACATGGTAAAAGCAACCATATAGTTTTGGAGGATTAGCTCCTGGAATCACTGTCCCCTGATGCTTCCTTGGGAATTGCCCGAGAAAGTGCTCACTGGTGCCTAACATAACCCGTGTTAGAGACTGCACTACCAGCTAGTGAATTAGATAACCCACAGGTCTGCACTTGAGCCCACGCCCTGATCCTGTTTTATGAGCTAGCATGGACACAGTCTATGTAACCCAGAATAAATCTCCACAGGTTTAATCCACAGAGATATTCAACCACCTCAGTCACACACGGATCCTTCCAAACCCCCTACATACTGGCACTCCCTTGTCAGGAAAATTGCACAACATGTGAACTTCCACTAATGTGCATTGATATTACTACTTACATCTGTATATCAGGGCAAGAGTCTTAGTCCCAGAGCTCTGTTGGGTTGCCTTCTGGCTTTATTTGAAAATATTCACCTTTTGATGAGTTTCAGCATAGGTGGTGTGAGACCTGTTCTCAGATCTTACTCCTACTTGATCTGGAGCAAAACCTTGAACATTATCCCCATTGTATAGCTGTTAACCCATCCAGTGACAGCTGAATGACTTGCTAAAGGGTGTCCAAATGGCATAGCAGAGGCTGGTCTGTGTCTGCTGAAGCCGACACTCTGTCTACACAATCAGTTATACTGCCAAGTGATGCACCTCAGCTCTTAATGAACAAGTGGGGAAGAGATGAGTAACAGAAGGGAGTTTTGTTCTGACCACAAACCTTTTCCAACAGCAGCCATGGAAAGTGCACAAATGTGCAGAATTAATTGCATATGATAGTTTAAAAACCTGACCCTTCCAGCCACAAGAACCTCATGAACAGGAGAAAGGAGATAAAGCAGTATAGCTACAGATTTGTAAAATTAGTTTTTTGACTACTAAATAAAATAAATACACATGTTCAGGTATCATGTATCCTCCTTTGGAAAGTCGATCCCTCTGCATATCTTAAAATGCCAGTCTGAAAGTGAGATTATTTTTTTTTGTCTAATTTCAAGGAACTGTTTAAGTGGGATGAATTAAGTGGTTTTTTGGGCTTAACTTCTTCACTGATGCTCTAATTAAGGGCTGGAATAGTCCCCTGGTGTTGTGGGTTTTGATGAGATAACCAATGAACTTGATTACTCACGATGGATGTCTTTGTTGTGGAATTAACTAGTGAGAGTGCTTTGAGGGAAGCAGTTAATTCTTTTTCTTTTGTCTTTTTGAAAATATTACATACGAATCAAAGCACTTGAAATTAAACTTCCGTATGAAAGAGAAAAAAATCTGTGTGCTTAGATTTCAAAAGGAACTTTTATGTTGGCGGATTTATCCTTTACTTTTTGGTTGCTAAATGTGACTAAAGATGCCCGTCCTCATCCAACAACTGGAAATCAAGACTGTATGTCACACTAAGTATTGAAATATAGTTCCTTTCCCACCACCTCCAGCTGCTGAGAACCTCTGCTGTGATCAGAATTACATACCTAACCTTGGTTTTTAGCCCTATAACTTCACCTCTCTCTCTCTGTTATTTTATTTGTCCAAAGTAAGGTCAGGGACTTTTTCTGGCTCATTTCCACTTAGCTAAATTCAGAGAATATCTAATTCTGGGGATGATTGTCTACATTCATCCCGGAATTTCTAGCAGATAGATGTACAGCCTTTCATCTGCTTCTTCCCCCATCGTATTATAGCCTCATTCATTATTATAGACCATACCCTGGCACTAACCTAACATCAGCCTTGTTGAGCTCAAGGAATGGAAAAAATCTCTTCCAGTTCTATTAGACCACGGCACAGACTGATAGGGCCACAGGTTTTGTAATAAACAGGGTGGGATGGAGTTTTCAGATGGCAGAAACCAACATTGCTTTCTGGAAGTCAGTGCTATTGCAATAATAGTCAGCAATTTAAGAAAGAGCTTTCCACCTAGACATTTCTCTTCCCAGGATCCTGCATTTGGATTTCATACATTCCAAGTGGAGTCAGTTTTGTGAAGTCCATTAAAAAAAAACAACAAAAAATAAACAAAAAGTGCCCATACACTCTTATTCACCTAGATGTCTGTAACAAATGCCAATCAGACTATTTAAAAATATCTCAGACCTCTGAGATTATAAATCTAAACTTCTACTATTATTTATTAATCACAGCAGATTCAGACTTTTTCATGTGGATTTTCTCTGTATCTTTCAGCAGCACTTGACCACTTAGCCAGGAAATTTCTCGCTCCTAAATACCTTGCTTTCAAATGTTTTGAGTTAAATTGCAAGGAGAGACCCCAGACTGCCAGTCCCACCAGAAGATGGCAGCAGCAGTTATATTTAACAGCTTGTAGCATCAACTGTTCACTATCACCCTGTTCAACCTCATTCCTGCACACGTAGACTTCTGTAGTGCTCTTGACCATAGGCATGTGGCCTCTTCCACTCCAGAGCAAGTTGGTAACCTTCCTGGTTGGTTGGTTAATTCCTGTCCCTGGAATCCACCTTGAAGGATATTTTTCTCTCAAATGTGCCATGCAACAAAAGTGTGCAGATAAGACACACCATGATGACATCCACCCCGTCAAGACTGGATGTCACCCTCATGTCTGTACTGAAAAAAAGTTGGGAATGATTTGTGTCCCCAAAGCTGCCTTAAGTCCTGTTCATCTCTGGATGTCTCAGGTAAATCCCATCCCAGGTGGGAGGAAGCGCAGAAGGCATACATAGACCATGGGCAATGCCACCACCTTCTATCCCACACAATCTGCACCACCATCTGGGGCATTCACTCCTTCAAAGATCCAGTGGAAGAGCAGCCTGAAAATGTCCTCTCAGTTGCTGACACGGCTGATAAAGGTCAGTAGACCTCTGATGGTGAATAACAGATGCCAGGAGACATAACGCTGGGCCTACAAGAGGCCTATTGGAGACCTTCTCCCTTCACACAGTTCATCTACTCTGGTTCTTACTGGCATGAATCACCCATTTAAACTGACCCTTCAGTTAAATTTCCCCATGAGTTTTCCGTAAAATAAAATAATAGTAAAAATCTTCTCCATGGTTTTCCATTTTATTAATCGAGGAAAAGTTATTTAATTCCGGAGACAGAAAACTAGTGTTTCTCACCTCAAACAAAACTTCTCACTGTATTTAATGATTGTGTAAACACAAATGTTTATACTATTTGGATATAAAGTCCTGCATATTGGAAGATAACTGTAAATTCAACCTATTTAGTCATGTCTGTAAACAGTCAACATATTTTTAAAGTTGAAGAACTACATGTGAGGAAGGTTTTGGTAAGGGAATTAAATTAAAAAAAGAAAATATTCTACTTTGCGAGAACAACAGGAATTACTATACCAGTTCACTTTCTTTTTTTAAATCACACATTTTTCTGTGTTTTATAGAGGTATGCAAGGCAATTCTTATTAAGATGGAAATCCGTAACAAGGTGTTCGAGGGGAAAACATGGTCTGTGTTACCTAATGCCCTACAATATCTGTTGCAATAAAAGTGGAAGAGGCGGGGGGGCAGGGAGATAGAGGAGAAAGGCTGACAACCCTTTGGTATACTGTGGTAAAATATCATGTACAGAAACACTAAACATAAGCCATCAATCAGGAATCATTGAGGTGTCATCCTTGGAGGAGGACAAAGTACTAGATAATTTCTTAAGGTGTGCTTTACTTCTGTTTACTGTGATTTCCTGAAAATCAAGAGATTAATAGCTAGATGAATACACACTTCTGACATCAAATGGTTCTAGCATGCTATTCAAGATACAATATGGCTGCAATTTATACTCTTACATAGTTTCATAACATTCAATGTAGGATTTACTTACATTGATAGAGATCATAAAGCCAGGTTCTTTTTCTTATATCTTTTTCGTAGGTAATCTTATCTAGTAGTCAGTAAAACTCGTGCAAGCTGTTATTCTATTTTCGTAGTAAATTGGCTGTAGTTCCTTTAATTTTTCTTCCTTAACTTCCTGAACACAAGACAATAGAATAATTAATATTTTACAACGGTCATAGTGGTGTGGAATATGGAGTTTTCTTCTTGAAATAGTAATGTACAGATTATTTGACAGGCAGAAATATCATTTATACAGATTGTTTCATGAAAACTATAAATTCTAACATATCAGAAACAGTGCAGAAGTTTTTATTGGTTAAAGAAGTTTTTCAAAACGTTGAATTCAGTCCTTTTTTTCTTTGAATATTTTGTTTGAGTTTTAGATTACACCTACAAAAAATTCCTTTTAAAATTCGTTCTCCTCAAAGACAAACACCATGTTTAATTTTACATTGTAAATGACTTACAACGATGAGGCATATCTATTCTGTAAGATAGTATTCTTTATCACCAAGGAGATCTTTTCTGATGAGCTGTGATGAGCCTTGAAAGTATCTTCACCGGCTGTGATGAGCCTTCAAAGTATCTTCACCTGCAGCTGTGTCATGGTTTAGCAGTCACACAGTCACTTCCCTGGTTAGGATGGGGAAGAGAATCAGAAAACTAAAAGTGAGGAAAAACTCACGGGTTGAGATAAAGACAATTTAACAGGTAGAGCAAAAGCCGCACATGCAAGCAGAGCAAAACAAGAATTTCACTCACTACTTCCCATTGGTAGGCAGGTGTTCAGCCATCTCCAGGAAAGCAGGGCTCCACGATGCATAACAGCTATTTGGGAAGACAAACCCCATCACTCTGAACATCCTTCCATTCTTTCTTCCCCCAGCTTTATATACTGGGCATGACATCACATGGTATGGAATAGGCCTTTGGCCAGTTGTGGGTCAGGTGTTCCATCTGTGTCCCCTCCTAACTTCGTGTTCACGCCAAGCCCTCGCTGGCGAGCCGATGTGAGGAGCAGAAAAGGCCTTGATTGCTAAGCAACAACTAAAAACATCAGTGTTTTACCAACACCATTTTCATCCCAAATAGAAAACATCGCACTACGCTAGGTGCTAGCAAAACAGTTAACTCCATCCCAGCTGAAACCATGACAAGCTGACACAGAAATTCTTGGAGCTGTAGATAATTGCCAACTTCAGAAATGATATAATTAGTACTTTTAATACAGATTAAAGCATTTTAACTTCCAAGTGTGAAATTTGGGTTTCACCATTGTCAGTATACATTGTTCAAGAGGTATCTGTGAAGATGGTAGGAATACTACAACATACTTCAGCTGAGCTGATATTTGACTATAAGAGCATATTGACCATACTGAATTTTGGGTTGAAGCTGACCTGTGGTAAATTCTAAGCTTGTTCTATTAAATTTTAAATAATCTTCCATTTTTTTTAAGGTAGCACAATCATGATTAAAGCATTTTAATAAAAAAAAAATACCGAAATAAATTGGAAGTTGACCAAAATCTTGAAATCAACATTAAATGTCTATTTCTACTAATGGTAAAAATTAAAGGAAAGAGAAATGAATAAAAGGATGGTTTGAGAGTTCAAAAAGTAAACAGAAAGCAAATTAATATTTTCTACTTTTCAAAAGCAGAAGAAAATTATGTTTTCAATAGGAAAGAAAAATAGATTTTGCTTATCTTTGGTTTTTAGTCATAAGATGAAATTGAGATTATAAAACTTTTTTCCCTGTTTTTTTTTTTCTCAAGAGTTTGTCCCAGCTTCTTCACCAGCTGCAGGTGAACAGCCTCTTAATTGCGCTTACTCATCTATTTGTGATACATCATGAGAAAAGAGAAAAAAGAAAAAAAGCAGTAAGACAAAACAACACAACCATTCTTCTAATATAGAGTAATTAAAAAAAAAAAGGTGGGAAGTGGTGAACATTGCACACTTGCTCATATTTTCGTCTGCTTTCTGAGTGGCCCTTGTTTACAAGTTTGGTCTGAGCAGGAGTTGGCTGTTGGTGCATAATGTCGTGAAATATAGGGGTCTCTCTCTGACCTGCCATGCCCAACTGGGTTGGTAGAACAAAATAAAAATAGTGTTTCAGACAAAATTTGGCTGGTTGTTATACTAAGTACCCTCAATTCACTGACTAGAAGGTATGAGGTGGGGTATATCCAATTGGAGCTGGAAACAGCTAAGGGAGTGGGGACGGGCATTTTCTGTGGAACTATGTGAGAATACTATCACAGATAGCAGAGGTGGTGAATGTACGCCAGTGGACAATAGTCCATTACCTGGGGTGGAACTGCCACTGTCTCACGAGGTGCAAGTGGGAAGAGATGTTCAGCAACGTCTGCATAACATGACACAGGTATGGAAGTTGAACCAACTGTTACTCCTGGAGTTATTGAGTCATCCTACGGCCCCTGCCAACTCCTCCAGAATTTCCTGGTATCACTATGTTTTTTCTCTCAGCTTTTTTTGTTGTTTTTTTTTTTTTTTTTTTTTTTTTAAAGTAAGGTTATTAGCACAAAAATATTTGGACTAGTCTCTGGGGAATTTGTTTGTCTGAACATTTGACCTATCTTGTAGTATATATTTAATTTCTCTAAGAGGTTTCAGAAAGGAAAGACACATCCTACTACTCAGACACTTGTTTTCCACTGGGAACCATGAAAAAAAGGTCATTACTAAGGTTACATGTATAAAATGAAATGGAATAAAACCAAATCATAAAAATCCTCAGAGGATGCTTTAGAAGCGTTTTAAGGGATTATGTAAGTCAAAAATTCTAAAAAATATTGTCTACCAAAGCGAAGCTGAAACTTTACAAGTATATTTCAACAACTGTATATCAATTAATATTGAAAGCTAAATCTTTGGATAACATGAACTGGCAGAGCTCCAGTGAAAGCAGCGCACAGGGTACAGCAGCTGACATATCACTTATGGATCTAGCCCCAAATATTTACGCACAGATTACAAGTTCTGTTTTAGTGCTTTTAATGCTCTTGTTTATTTATTCTGGAAACTTCATTATGCTGGGTGTAATCAATATATTCTCTTTTATCTTCAAATATTTACTAAGTATCTTAGCATGTGGTTAATACTTTGCTTCCTGTTTCCTTTTGATCATTAAGATATTCAGTAAATTAGCTTCTCAAAGTTACTAGAGAGAGAGCTACAATGGAAATTTGAACAAAAAAAACCAGGAACCTTTTTGTTTATTGTCTATAAACAGAGAAAAATAAAGTCCTATCAAGTCCAAAGATGCAAGCAAAAATGTTCGGTTCACTGAGACAGTAAAATCAACTTAACTGGGAATTATTAGAGATTTTTCTCCTATTTTTACAGATGTTTATAATGAAAAAAAAAGTAGCTCCACTGATCTTATCATAATTCATTCATGCGTACCACTCTTATGATTGAGGTCTGCCATAATTATGCTTTCTTAGGATAAATTCATTTCACAGCCTCACAGCCTTCCAGTGCTGACTTTTTTAGACCAACAAGTAAGTGAAAGATGAATCTTGATGACCAGCCCATTTGATCCTTTTTTCTGAGTAGCCTTTCCTGGTTACCTGTCTTGTGGTACTGTTACAAGGAAAGGATTCCCTTCTCGATTATTTTATTGTCTCTTCTGCATTTGAGACTTGTACGCTTTTTTTTCCACAGGTCTTACTGCCTACCTTTTATCATATCATTATCTAGCAAAACGTTTGTTTCAAGGAGTAAATGTTTTAAGATAATTTATCACAGAAAATGGGGCAGGATGGAATTTCAGGAGTCTCCATTTCTGCTGTCTGCAACCTTTTGCACAGAGAAAGGATTAATTAATCATAAAAGTTCATGACAAACATTGTCTAAGTTGTTCTTAGAAACACGGATCTGCAGACTGCAGAAGTTCCCATGATGTCCTATTCTAGTGCTTTTTCTGCAGATGAAAAGCTCTTCTTGCTGTGTAACCTAGGCTCCCTTTGTTGCTCCTTACACTCCACTCCTTCTCAGTTTCTTCACACAGAATATGAAGAATAAGTTCACTGTCACACCACAAATGTCGAGTCTTGTTATCTCTCTCCTAAATTGTGGTGTTATAATTTGTGAGTTGAATACTACTTTTTTTTTTTCTTGTTATTCTACGTGCACGAGTCATGTTTTGCATCCCAGCAAGAGAAAAACTATATAAATATCATACTTAGCAAGAAATCAAAAGGAGAACAAAATGGGTGAATGGAGACTCAAATCCACAGATTTATGAACTTAATAGTACAATTTACGCAGTGTCTTGACTTCCATGTTTTATTATTGCTTTGTTTATCTTTTTGTTGTCCAGTTAATCTTATATTCATTTGTGCCATAGATTGACTCTGGATTATTAAAATATGAATTGGATCTGGGGACATGCTGTCTGAATAAAATAATATCTGTCTTATACAAGCGGACACATACCCAGGCTAAAATCCAAATATTCAAGCATTATCAATCTACAGCATGGTTTAACAACATAGCCTAAAACTACTAATCGTATTACAGGATTTAAGGGGGGGCTTTTTGCTAAATAGCAACAGCAAATAATGAAGTAAACAATTTAGCAAGCAGAGAATCTCTAGGGCTGTATCTTAATGTATTGCTGGAGAGACTCATGAACTTTTGTTCAGAAAGTTATGAGAACTCTTGAAAGTAAAGCCTCCTAAAAAAGGCATGTATGTGAGATATCAGAACTTCTGAAAAAGAATTGAAGCTGATTAATGTCTGAAACGTTTATTTAAAAAGTTGCTTAAAGTACAGATAAGGGAGATAACCTCTATTGCTATTGCAGTAAAATTTGTATGTCAGATTGTGATTAGAAAGCAATGTACTATATTTTTATTACCATGCTAAAATTAATGCTTCATTCATTTCTTCAATGCAATAAATAAGAACGATTCAATGATGAAAACATTTTATTCTTGACCCAGTATCATAACACATGGCCATGAGAAACCTGCTGGAATCAAGTTTGATTGTCAGAAAGATTTATTCTTCAAAAAAATCTGTGCAATCCAAATAGATTTCCATTCACTTCAAAGTGCTGATTTCTGAACTGCAGGGAGTATTAAAAGAAGTATATTTGCTTTTTATAAGAGCTTATCTACTTGCTCCTATGGATCACAAGCCACATCAGCATTTGGATTATAACTGAAGAATGAGCCAAGGACATCCAGAGCTCAAACGCTGAACCGCAGAGTGTCCAGCAAAATGTATTACGATGGAAGCTGAGGGAGGAATCTGTTATTGATCTGTAACAAATTCAGCTCTTCATCCCTCCTCACTCTAATTATAGAAACAATCCTATCACACTAGACAAATTGTTTTAAAACTTCCTTTACTTTGAGGAGGATAATTATATTTCCCAGAGTCTTTGGGCATGGTGTTTGATATAATTACAGACTACCTTTTAAAGGTGGAGAAATCGTGATGGGAATTAGAGTCTTCAGTGAAGAATGAATAACCTTCTGATTGAACAATGATCTGCATTTCAGGCAGTTTGAGTTAGCCACAGCTCCTTTCTGTGCTTGTGTCAATATCCTATCAATAAAAAGTGACTTCTTTATCTCAGGAAGGTTTGGTAAGGGTGTCACAATATAGACATATACATGCACCAATCTTGTAATACAGAACAGAAGCAAGGAAGAATCTAGAACCTGTTCATTTGCTAAACACAAGATGAGTCAAATATTACATACTGTTCAGAGTGTTGTGCAAATGTTTGTGATATCAAGGGAGAATTGAAAGCACGATGTCTCAATGTAACAGTGAAGGACTTAGATATACTGACCATGGTCTTCCTGCTTCTGGATCACAGTATGGGCTGATTCAATTAACAAAATAAAACAAACAAACAAACAAAAGAATACATAAGGAAAATCAATCGCCTTTACTAACTTGTTATTAATTTAGACATTATTGAAATAGTAACAATGCATTTTTCAGAAAGGAAGAAATTGGAAATTACAGCATACGCTAGGTATTCAGCTTTATACCTTCCAATACAGCCAAAACTACAAAAATAAAATCCCCCAAATTATGAAACCATTTAAAAATAAGTTATGTATCCTTGCTTTTCCAAGGCAATGGTGAAAATGTTATTGCTTATTAAGAAACAGTAAGAAATTAGTCTGTATTATCCAGAGTTCAAAACCATCGTACACACCCGGAAGTGCATTCCAGGCTGATTATGGCAAATCACTGTGCTATGGTCCTTGGTTTGCAAAAGCCATTGCACAATGATCTGTAATCACACAGATATGGACACACAGGCTGTCATGTCATATTGTTTAATTCAATTATCCAATACGTAGGTCACTCAACTGAGTGCATATCTCTCCTTTGGAGATTAGCTACACAAACAAGAATCAGAGGAATAAAAGGAGAAGAAATAAAAATAAGGCATTAAGATTAAACTCTAATGAGTCATTTAAGCACAAAAAACAACAAAAATCTAAGGTGCTAGGAAAAATCTCTACACTTTCCACTCTTTAAAATACAGGTGTTCTGGTGACAGAGGAGTAACACACAAGTAGTTTATACAAGTAGCTCTTAAGGTTCCAGCGGAACGGTTTCAAAGTACTTGTCCATACTTGACAAATCCAGTATGAACATTGGTACTGGATGTTCATACTCGTTTGCCAGTTCTGAACATTGACACTAAAACAGCTTCTGCGTTCCTCAAATATTGAGACAGGACATAACCTTGTAATTTTTGCTTCTGGCTTTGTCTTAAAGCTACGTTTTGTTTAGATAAGATAGATAATGGTCCAAAAAGGGCAGAATAACTCCATGATGTCCCAGTGGAGTTCATCTACATTGTATTTCAAAGATTTTACTTGGGTCATGAAAAGGATGATCACATACCTGTATCTCATACAGGCAGAACTTGTTTTGTAGAAAAAAACATGTGTGACATGACTCCTATTTTCCCATGCCATTCTCTTCAAGATGGTTTTATGCTATCAAGTCTAAAGGAACACAAATCACGTGAAAAAATTGTAATGAAATATAATTTCCTTGCTGTCTTCTCCAGAGTGTGATTTTATGCTTTCTTGTTCAGATTACTTGCATTTTAGGATATTTTATTGTGCTTGTTAAGCTCAGAACAAAGAACCAGATGGGAAATTTTAGGCATAGTTATCTAAATCTCATTCTGCCACTAGGGTAAAGTGACCTGTGAAACCTGACCGATAAGCTCTCGTCAGGTCAATAACCTCGATAGCAAATTCTTGTGGGGTAGAACCACTCCTTTTCTGAAAGAACGCACACCCCACTCCCTCTTCTTTTTTGCCTGTCTTTCCTAAAGAGCTTGTATCCATCTAGAGCAGCATTCCAGGCAATAATTCCAGTGACCCTCCAGATCTTTTACTCTGAAGAGCCTTCTAATTCCTCTTCCTTGTTTCCCACGCTGCTTTCTCAAGGACAGTATGAGTGCCTCCCCACTGTCACTGTCCTCCACAAGCTCCTACCTAAACTTCTCTTTGGGCTTTGGTCTCCACCTCAAGGCTAACCTAGGCCTACTCACTAGATTAGCAAGCCTGCTAGCAAAGATGCTTTTGTCTGGCTTTTTCAGATTCATCCTCTCTTTCTCCAGAGGTTTTTATTCTTCAAAGACTGTCCAACAAACATATGAGCAAAAGTTCTACCTGTGACACCAGATGCACAGCCAGATAATGGGTTAGAGTTTCTTCATGGGAGAAGAGGGAACAGAATGACGATATTTTGCTTCTTGGATTCATTACTCCTTTGCTAATAGCTAGAATATGGACCGGGAGTCACCAAAGTCTCCCCGTGCACTGCAAAAGGAATTCCAAGAGGGTACTATGAACTCCCCTGAGCTAGACCCACAAACCTAAAAATCAGCATTTTCAAAACCAGACAATTTTGTTATGTGTTAATGTCATGGGTTCAGTAAGTTAAGAATTTTTAGGGCCAGGAAAGTGATGCACTGCATGCTTGTTTAGTAAACTGAAGCAGTGTAGATATGGCCTGAATCTACTTTAATTTAATTCAATGTAGAGAATCCCATTAATTCGAAATAAAATGGGTTTAGGATTTCATTATAATATGCATACTATTTCTATTTCAAAGAGAACATAGGGAATAATGAAATAAGATAAAAATAAATGCTCTTTCAAAAACCTTTTTATTTTTATAACTTCCTGCATCAATTAAGATATTAATTATAGACGTAATATTGCAAGTTTTCTTTTGTAATGTAATCAAAAGCTAGATGATTGTTGTCTGAGAAAACTTAGATATAATGTCATTAATTCAAAATTAGACATCAGAAAGCAATCTGTTACGCTTTTATTAACTTATCAGGCATCTAGTTATGTTAAAGCATATTGCTGGCATTTCAAAAACCATTTGGATATCAATAAAAAGGTAGCTAAACTGTGCTAATTGACACTTTGGAAGTGGGTTGGTTGGTAACTTGTAGTTGCTTTGAAGTATCTCAGTTTAAGCCTAATCATCTCTTTTAAGTAGATTCCGCTTAAAATATTTAAATGGCTATAATTAAAACTGAATTGTTTATGAGAATTTTTCATCATAATTGGCAGAGAAACTAGATATGGATCTTCATATTACTGTTTAATAGGTGTTCTTCTTGTTATCAGTTGGCATTAAAAAAATGTTGCCATCACTGTTCTTTCATGTTTTGAAATCCAAATTGAGAATTAGTGCTTTGGAAAACAAGGGATTAATATAATTGTCCAGATTTTACGTAGCAGTGGAATTGCTATACTGAATCAGACCTACAGACTGTCATCTTCCCTGACGTTTGCAAGTACCAGATGTTGCAGAAGAATGCATAAATCCTCCCATCCCCTGTCAAGAGATGTGTAATCTGTCCTCATGAAGGTCTCATCGTAATCCCAAGGGATTTAGTTTAAACCATAAGTACAGGGTTCATTTTGTTTTATTTTGTAAATCTCTGACAGTTTTAACTACTTTATGTCTGAATATTTCTTCTCCTTATAAACACAGTCTCTGCTAGAGCTTCTTAATTCTGTCTGTTTCTTCAGTGAAGACTACTAACTATGATCGAGTGCATTATAAGGTGGTAAAAAACAAGTGTTTGCAAAAAGTCCAAAGAAAATCATATCTGAAAATACAAATACAGGTCTCTGCTCCAGATTTGCTATATGCTATGAGGAACTGGGACTCTAGAAAGAAAGTAACTAAATAGAATTTTACAGAAAAGGTCATATCTCTAAATTTACTTGGAAGAAAATTATGCTATAAAAATTATAGCTATATGCTATGAGGAACTGGAACACAGAAAGAAAGTAACTAAATAGAATTTTACAGAGAACATTCAGATCTGAATATTTACTTGGAAGAAAATTACTATCCCCTAATATTCTTGCTAAAATGAATAGCTTGAAAAAATAAGAAACACATAAGAAATATCAAGTCTTTGTGCTAGAGAAGTCACATGTGCTCTCCAAGAATCAGCAGCAAATGGCTAAAATTGGCATGATTCATGACAGTATTCGTTAGAAGTCGGCAGGACCATATATTTGGGCAGCTCTGTCCTAGGGACATCACAGATTTTGCACTGCTGGGCTACCTGTCTGTCTGGCCAGCACGAATTCACTGATGAGCTGACTCCCCGTTCTCCTGAAGTCTGGCAATATGAGAAGCCAGCCGACCTGCGCGACTGGAAGTCCTGAGCAGTTCACATGTAAAAGCAATGGCTTAAAAGCAACGCAAAGTGTATCCTGCTTCCTAGAAAGCTTTCAGAAAGGCTGATTGAAAACCTCCTGGTTCACCAAAACTGACATAGATCTGACCACTCATTTATGAAATGCAGACACATTTTAACTGAAAATTCTCAATCAATTTTATTCTCTTAAAATGTTAAATTCAAAGTATGATTCCCAAGGAAGAGACAGAGCTACATCTCAGGCTGCATTGAATAAGCATATCCACGTCCCCACTGAATTCCCAGCTTTTCTCTGCTTCCTCCTATTTTTCCTAGACATTGCTGGGAGCCTTGAATAAATGTTCATTCTGTGCCATGAAGCTGTCTGCAATGTGGGCACTTGACAATGGAAGATAAATTCATATGCACCGTCATATTCACTACCTGTAGAATACATACAATGGTAGGAGAGAGACAGACTTTCAGCCTTAAGTAGGAAGCATCCAGAATAGGATTCAAAATCTGATCGCACAAGTCACCAATATAACACAGGGAGAGAGCAATGTAACTCAGTAGAAGAACCAAAGGAATCTGAAAAAAAATCCCCATGACATGAACAAAGTCTTGGGTAAAACAAGTGGGAAACACTAACACAGGTGTAAATATAAACACATTTACTATCTGGTTCCTAAGTCTAGAATCCATTGTCTGTTACAGATTTTAACACATATATTTTAAAAGAACTGAGAAGGAATTAAAGAGATTAAAGCTTCTACCTTCTTCTTCCCAGGAAAAAGCTCCTAAATGCTGCCCTTTCATTGATAAAGTATACAAGTGGGTAAAGTATACAAGAAAATCTTAGCCTAGTAGTTAGAGATCTCATCTAGGAAAAAGGAATTCAGGTTTAATTTCCCAACCTATTTGCAAACTTATACTGGACCAAAAAACACCCGAATGAACCCCTCAGAACAGGCAACATAGCATCCATCTCGTGCCTAAGCTTTCTGACCACCTAGGTGCATGAGGAAGGTCATACAAGTCTAAACATCCCTTCTACTCATGTATCCTCTGAAAGATAGAGAGTTCTTAGGAAAAGATTGTAAAAATCAGGGAAAGAACTGATAGGCAGAAGAGAAGAGTATTAAGCTGCTTCTTGCTCTCCTTCTGACCCTATGACTCCTCCTTTCCTTCCTACACAGTGACCCAGGGTTAGGAAAAGTTACAATTCTCGTGGAATAACCAAGGACACATTTTCTTTGCGTGCAACATGAATATTCATGCTGTAATAGGGACATAATCTTCAAAGCCATTTTCAGTCCATCCATCCATCCATCCATCCATCCATCCATCCATCCATCCATCCCAGTTCAAGGCATAGTGAATGCTATATTTAGTCTCCCACTTCCCAGATGTAGCATGTAGAGCACCAGCAAAGAGGGAGAAGAAAAATGGGCTGTATTGAAACTGTAAAGGGAGGTATTACATAGTAATTCATGAACCTGCTGTAGCTAATGCTGCTATCACGAATTTACCGCTATTTACACTGCTATGGTATGCACAGAAACGTTCAGTTCAGTTTTACATATGTAAATTAAACATATAAAACTGCACATTTATCCTTATTAGACTGTGAAATGTTATGACTCAAATGTGACAAATAAGTTATTCATAGGTAACAGTGGCCATCTATTTTATACAATTCCCTGCAGACCACAAATACCTTCATATCCTGATGAATTTCCTGACTCTCTGGCAGAATAAGCCAAGTAGATTTTAAATATTTTAAAGCCTTTCTGAATAAGGTAGTGGGGACTCCAGTCCAGATCCTATTATATTCCTCAGAGAATAAAAGGCTCTTCCTCCTCGTTATTCTCTGGATTCAGTTTGTTTGCTTTTTGACTACTTGAAAAAATAATTTATTGTCTTTAACAGAGATAAAGAATTATTTGAGTTACAGGCCGCACTGATGTCTGCCACACTCCATCTTCATGCAATGATACAGACCTGAGGCAACCAGATGTAAATAAGTTGGTGCATTTTGTCAGTCATTAACCTGGGATTTGAGATCGCAAGACTGAGTCCCCTGATTTGCCATAGACCTTGTTTGCAACCTAAAGAGGTCCCTTAATTTCTTTGTATCTTGTAGTAACATCTGGAAATAGCAGTATATGTGTATCTCTCAGTACATCTGGATGAAAAAAAAACAACCATGCAGCCGCTGGCAATGTCCCAGGGATTCAAGGGCTTATCCTAGGTAATGGATAACTTCAGGAAAAGGAAAGAAACGGGGAACTGACATCACAAATCTGTCCCTCAATTCAGAAGAGCTGACAGAAGAGACACTGTGATCCCTCAAAGCTTTGTGAAAGCAATCAATAACTGCTTTCTGGAAGTCCAGCTTTTCCCATTTGTTCTCAGCTTGGGAAGCTTGGCAAGGGAGGAGTAATTAATTGAAAGTTACTAAACAAATAGAGAAATTAGATACTCTTAAGTAGTCACCTCATTTTTTTGTAGGTATTTGCTTATGGCCACTGTCCCTAAGGGAATACTGAGCTTGAACAATCTTTCATTCAGCTGAGCATGGTCATCCTCTTAATCTTATGACATTGAAGAAAAAGCTATTCTCCCACAAGAAATAAATCTGAAAAGTGTAATTTAGAACTATTACAAAGGTTTCTCTTCTATAAAGTATTTCATCGCATTTGGGACATTAGATTGTGCTTCAGTGCTCTTTGTAATACAATGTTAGCTAGCATATGCTGCGACACATTACTATTCTAAAATTTAATATTAAGCTAACAAGATATAGAAATCAGCTGGATAGGATTTACAACAGCACTGCCAAATATTTTGACAATGTTAAACCACGATGTTTTAACTTTTCTCCCCCATCAAAGATGTCTCATGGAATGACTTCAGTGAAACATTTGGATTTTGATGAAACTTCCTTACATGATAGTAAACTGTGCCATAAACTCTAGTCGAGACAATGCAGGCCCTAAGTGAGCATGTGCCTGCTGGCTATACAAATATACCTGATTTCAACATTTGGTGGGGAAATCTGGTTCAGTATTGTGATAGAAGCTGCCAAATCTAGTAGCACAATAGATATGAATCTGCTGCAGCTCTGTGTCCCCAGGTCTAGCCTGTAGGGAAGCTGAGCATGGATTCCCAGTAGGCACATACACACACACACACACGCGTGCCCACAGGATAAATATACACTGCTGGCCCCACAGAGCAGCGCAGACATAAAAGACAGCACTCTTACAAGTGTGAATGGCACCAATGACCTCATCCTGTTCCTTCTCTCTGCTTGACCTAGATGAAAGTCCACTAGCGGACCATGCCAATGTGTGTATATACATGTACATACACATCTATAAATACACACACAAAAATGGGTCCCTCTCGCAGCTGGCCTCAGACACCCATCACAGCCAGTAGCTGACCTCTGTGTCCCACGTCTCTCCAGCTGCTGGCACCCCGAAACCTGCAGCCCCACTCCAGCTGCAGGTACTCAGACTTACACCCACACACACACACATCCCCCGCTTTGGCAACTGGTCCAGACCTATGTTCTTTGCAGTAGCCAACCCTTGAAATTCCTAAGCTCATCTCACTTTGTTTGGAATTCAGCTAAATTATTTTATACTTTATGAATTCATTGATCCTAGACTATCATCTCCAACCTTTTGA
This sequence comes from Larus michahellis, assembly GCF_964199755.1. Classification (NCBI taxonomy): domain Eukaryota; kingdom Metazoa; phylum Chordata; class Aves; order Charadriiformes; family Laridae; genus Larus; species Larus michahellis. The sequence continues at coordinate 50,962,440 of NC_133900.1, read as the reverse complement.
AATACCAGACCTGCTTGGTTTTGCCATCTCTTTCCATTATCCAATTAACAACCAGTTTTCAATTGGTAAATTGCTTGCAATACATTTATTTCTGATGATGCTTCGCATTTTGTGGAACAGAGGGTCATACCTTCAGCTTGTGTAAATGGGCACAGCTCGAGCAGAGCTGAGGAATACACTGATGTCAATGGGTTTAGACTTCTTTTTACCTAGTGAGGATAAGATCAAAAGATGTCAATTGTTTTTTTCATGGAGAATAACAATGATCCACTCATTAATCAGAATACATTGCCATTTTTTTCCCCCATGTTGTTCTTAACTATGTTTCCGGGAAATTTTCAGAGTCTACCACCTCAGTGAATCCTAAACGTTACTAGGATATATATAATCTATATTGTAGTTGGCTTCTGTATCAAATTCTTATCTTGGTTGGAGAGATTTTCATGATAAATAATTATACAGATATAGTGATCTACTCTGTGGAACTAGGAGAATTGATCAGAATATTCTAATAAAATTTTGGGTAAAAAAATTAAAAATCAATAAATACCAGAAGGATAAAGTGACAAAACTGTGTCTGATACCTGTTTGAAAACTATTGCTGTTTAAATTAAGGAGGTAGACCCGTCATCACGAGTTTACAGGGTAAAAAACCAAACAAATTAAAACTGTAAAATTAATCAATTTCCTCCATACTGAAAGACAAAGACAAAAATAGTCATACTTTAATATGTACTTGTGGGAGAAATGTATGACATAAGCGACAGAAATAGCCTTTTCGGAAATCATGAGAACGCAGTAGAGTGAGGGAAGTCCTTGGAGCATGTGTATTTGAAATACGCATTGTCTGTAAGGATTTATTTGTAGCTTGTCTCTCACATCTGATATGTCTGTCTTCTCTCTGAGCTCCTTTATTTTTTTTCCTGGTGTGCTTGCAGATTTTTTTATTCTTTGGATATTCCATGACATATCTGACCTTTAGAATAACTCAATTATTTTGAAGGTTGCACTGTATTTGTCAAAATATGTATGAAGCACTTAACATTTAAAATAAATTTTTACTTTTGATGCCTGACAGAAAAAAAAAAGCTCTGACTGTTATATTTATCAGATTATTCCCAGGGAAAATGTTTTCCCATTTTACAAAAATGTAAAGTTTTTTATGTACTAATACTGGAGATGAAGACATGGCAGTAATGGGACTAGTTAGCTTTAATCCATGGAAGCTTGTAATTTACATAGGTTTGCATACTCTGGTGACAACATAATTTGCCGGTTTGTACTGGAAGGAGGTCTGAAAAGAACTGAAAATTGTGGTTAGTTACATGAAAAAAGAGGATGAAAAACAGGCTGCTTTTCTAAACAAGATTTCCATAGCTTTGTAATTGAAGTAATGATGATTTTAACTAGACTATCAAGGAGGTAAGTCAATGTTGTAGGGTGAAACATTTAAAAAAATGATGCAATTCATAATTAAAAGATTGCATACTTCATGTCAATATCAAAATATAACCTCAGATTGCACTGGGTAGCCCACCTATTGTAACTTGAAATATATTTCCTTGAGGGATTCACTAATAGCACTCTCACTTGAATGTCTCTGCCTGGATAGATGTAGTGGCTTGTTATGATTTTTGAAAATCATACCTTTACCTTTTCAAGTTTTGTATGTGTAAAGAAAACCAGCCCTGTTTCCTCAGGCGTATTTTTCTACTTCTACAAAGCTAGACAGATCTTGGTTATATAATTTAATATTCTGTCAAGCTTAATATAACATAAACTCCAAATCTAAACCTGAAAGTCCAAACAGTAGAATAGGAAATAAAATAGGAAACCATGAAAAGCAAACAAATACTTTGAACGAAAAAAGTAAGCGTGTCCTTAATTTTAAACACGCTCGTAATTTCACCATCAGTCAAATGTAAGTATCGAATGGGGCCTTTCATAAGCAATATTAAACAAACACTGTGTGTGCTGGCCTGCTTTAATCAAGCTCTGTAAAACAACAACGTAACAGTAACTGCCTCTAAAAGGAGGCAAAAGCAAAGCACTCACTCTATTCCAGAGAATAAAGAGAATTACAATGCCACGTTACTAACTCCTGTAACAAAAAGTAGGAGAGACATGAAGGAATCTAATTGAGATTTGCTCAGCTTGTAAACCAATGTCAGTATCACTGGTCTTCCCAAGGAATGTTTACTAAAGGTCACTGTCTCCTGGAGCATCAAGTCAAAGGTGAAATATAGGTTAAGTAGCAAATCAAACAGCCAACATCAGGGAATACTTATTCAGTCTCAGAGCAATAAATGTTTAGGACAGCCTACTTCGTGTCATTTTCTCTTTACATATGCACCAGTGTTAACCCAGAAAACCAGAAACATTTACTCAAGGGAGAGCTACGTATCGCCCTTTATCATGGCTGAGTTCTCCATGGCCTTTATTCATCTTCTGATTTTATTATTTCTGTATGTAGGTTTTCAAATCACATTTCCAGCAAACTAAAGGACAACTCAATCAAAGAAGACAAATCTCTTAACAATTTTATGTCCTAGCAGCCAGTAACTAAGAAAACAAAATGAATGTCTAATCATGAAACATATTTTGGTGCGTAACCACAAAAAGATGCATTCTTTACAGAGCAGTACTATGTTAAAAATCTAAATTACCTACCTCTGAACTCCCATCCAGCCACTCCCAGAAATGCTCTTTTTTGAAAATGTCAACAGTGTGTTTATTTAAAACTGGGAAAATTAAAAGCACAAGTAAAAATCTGCACAGATTTTGAAACAGCAAATTAAAATTAAATGGACACTGCATGGACAAGAATTTATTTCAGTGTTATTATTGTATTAATCAGTTAAGAATATTTTTATAATTGCATATGTAATAAATCAGAAGAAAAACTACCTAAGTATTACAAATAATACAAATTTTCAGCACAGATATTGGCAACAGGATGTTCTGAGCTGCACTTGCTTTTATAACTCTCATTTTTATAAAGGAATTATCCTGCAGTTTCCATTCTGGACAATGAAACATTTATGTGTCGAATTTTTACTACATAATGATAAAAATTTGATATAGATTATACCAGAAATGAAAATATCTCCATTCACTTTATGAGACTGGTCTGAATAACATGGAATTTCCTTACTGAGTCCTTTGGGTTCTCCTCTGTCTGTATCTGGTGGGATCCCTCTGGCTGGATCCTAAGATGCAAGATCTTCCTTTAAACCTGTTCAGCTCAATTCTTTACTTCTGTGTCCTCATTCAGGGGTGAATCCTGCCTGGTTATTGACTACTCCAACCTTCTAAAATGTGTTCAACAGTATTTGGGGAAAACCCTGCCTGAATGGTTGCCTGGGCTGTTTCACAACCATGGTGAGAAAAGTACCTGAGAGAAGAGGCAAAGAATGTTCTATCAAACACCATTTACTCCAGGACAAGAAAACAGTTATTAAGACCTAGAAGCTCAGACATCTGTATTGCCTCTCATTGTCCTACAAGGACCAATGGGATGTGACCCCTACCCCTTCAGTGCATCTCCACAGCAACTTGGGAAGGGGTAAAGTGGGTCGAGTGTTTTCCAACTCCTAAACCATTGCAAATAATGGGTCCGGAGTGGGAAAGGGTGAGGAGATATTCCCAGGAGTTACGTCCAAATGTGTCAGACCAGGAGAACAGAACCAATAAAAAATGGGCAGGAAGACCTGAAATCAAGGGAATTCTGCACAAATGCAATAGCTTAATTTTATTGCTTGTTTAGCTTTGCTTTAAGTAAAGATTTTCCTGCAGTTCTATTGACTAGAAATGACATCAGAAGATAAGGTCATGAGAGGAAAGTAAGCAGCTCTTTATTCCTTGAGAACTCCATCACAGAACAGATTAAGATATCCTGGTGTGGGAACCCACAGGAGACATTTGGAGGTGATTATTTTCAGAGAGGAAAAAGAACTGAGACCTGAGTCCATCTAGAAGCAAATCTTCATGGGTGTCTCAAAATAATAAGGAATAATATTCCAGGAAGTCACAGATAGCTTAGAATGGATTTGATCTATTTTATTCAGCAAATAAACTTCTAAATATGCACATGCATATTTACTTGAGCTTGTATTTAATCTCCATAAAAAATTTAGCTGAGGATGCTTTCCCATTTTGTTGGTTACAGATTTACTGAGCAGGAAATGAGACCTGTGCTCCTATCAGGACTGGATCTCACCTTGTGCAGAGGCCACCAGTGTGTTATCACACTGCAAAGTCAGGGTGCTGGATGGCAAGGAAGAGTTGTTGGAAAAACAAGCAAAACAAACCAACCAACCAAATAAACAAATAAAAAGAGCGAAGAAAACTCCATCTTTCATAAGGATAACCACAGTATTGTTCTGTTCCAGCCATCATACCCCAATATGTTATAAATGAAGTAATTTGTACCATAATCTAAAGTGCTACTCCTTTTATGCTACTTTGTCTCTCAGAATATATTACAGCAAATGTTCCTTGTTACATTAAATCTTGCCTCGCAATCAAAAACAGATGCGGCAGTTCATGTAAGGTGAATAGCATCTGTATGTAGACAAAACACATCAGGTTCATTGACCATCACTGTAATTCCTCTGGCATCAGTGCATGTCCCATCCCTGGAAGTGTTCAAGGCCAGGCTGGATGGGGCTTTGAGCAGCCTGGTCTAGTGGGAGGTGTCCCTGCCCATGGCAGAGGGGTTGGAACTAAATGATCTTTAAAGATCCCTTCCAACCTGAACCATTCTGTGATTCTGTGATTCTGTGATCTTTAATTCCTAGTGATACCTAGACCCATAATGTGTTTTTTCCTTTGTTTTTTTTTTTTTTTGGTTGTTGTCATTGTGGTTGGTTTTGTTTTGGTTTTTTTTTTTGTTCTGTTTTTTTGGGGGTTTTTTTGTTGGTTTTTTTTTGTTGTTGTTGTTGTTTTTAAAGTTATCACATATATTAGTGGTCTAGCTACTCTTAAAATAATCATTATCACCCCTTTCTCAGAGCTTTTTGCTGATAGGCTCCAATCAGTTATGAAACCCATTAGTGGTGATTGTGTTTGTGAGCAGGAACTTAGAATATCATTATAACAGACAGCTAGGACATTTACACTTTAAAGCAAGTTATATATTGTAACAAAAGCAGCATAAATTGGAATTGATTTCATTAGAGAAATTTAACACCAGAAAAATAATGGCACTGAGTTTTCTTCAGGGACACTATTGCATTACAGTGTTGCTTCACTAAATTAAAAAATGTTATCAAGTTGGCAGTAAATTCTGGAAAGCATTACTGTGCAAAGTATAAAGTCTGTTTAATGGCTGAGAGCTCATTTATAACAATGCAAACATATAAGCCAAAGTATTTTTTAAAAAAACCCAACCAACCAACCAAACTTTAATTCCAGGAAACTTTGAGAGCAAAGAGTATTACAAATGAAAGAAAGAAAAAAAAGATATATACATTTTGTGAGTAGTTTAATGATCCAATAGCATTGCTGCTGCTGCATTTAGCTTTTACTGTTACTGGAATTGTTTATTGATTGGAATATTGAAATGACTGGAGCATTCATGTACTGGACTATAAATATTTGTAATTCTATCAAATGAAATGTTTCCCTCAAATGTTTAAATTGTTCTTTTTTATTATTATTATTTTTTAAAGCACATAAAAAAGAATAGTGGGGATCTGCTAAGACCATTCTGGAGCTCATAAAATCCTCAGTGCTGGAGTGGGGAGAAAATAGTCACTGATATATTAGATTTTAGTTGAAAGTGAAAATCTATTTGACACGTTCCTGTTCTCCTTCATTGGATGGGCAGTATAGGGAGATGAGATGCCTGTCAACAATTATCCCAAAAATATATCTTTGCATGAGTACCAGGAACATATCCTGAGGTTTCTCCTCTTTATCAAATTCTTCCTTAGCAAGTGAAATATAGATGCTGATACATGAAAAAAATTACAGCATTACATTTGTGGTGGAATCCATCCTATTTGAAGTGACCATATTCCTCTTTATTGACAAGCTTCAGAGACACCCCTAGCTTTTAGGCGCTCAGATGAAGATCAATAAATTAAATTTAGATACCTAAACAAAAGATATCTGAGGAGAATTCAGACATGCTCAGCTGATCAGTTGGGCTTCCATTTGCCATTCGAGAAAGCTAGAGGTCTCCTATAGATGCTGTGTTGTATCTGCCAGAGACGTATTGCAAAGACGCTGGATCATCTCAGACACCAATGTCTAGTCACCTGAATTGCTTGTTATATACATGATATAAGACAGTCTTGCATTCCATCACTATAATTCTATTTAGTATCTTTTTCTATTTAGTATTACATATTCATTAGGTAACCTGGCACATTCTATTATAAAATTCTGCTTTCAAATATTTACTGTCCTATTCGACTTTAGCCACTGGAGCTGAAATTTTCTATTTCAGGCTTTTTATGGAAAGAATCTACAATCAGGGCACAATCATACTGGAAACCAAAATAGTAAGTAGAGATGTCACTTTGTCCATATTTTCTAATTATACTTTGAGAAACTCTATCAACGGCATAACTTTGGATGTGACATTGTGTCTCTAGCCAAACGAAAGACAATTTGGCCAAGTTAGACTTTTGCGGGGCGGGGGGGGGGAAGGAAAAATAATATTTTTGCATACTTGTAATAAAGTCTTGTAATGCTTAAAAGAGATTGTCCACCCTGGGCATGATTCAATTCTGACTTCAAAGTTAACCTCTCTAGAAGATATAATTTAATCCAGATCTCACAGTTCAGATGAAGCAGATTTTTTGACTGCATTCCCAGTTGGCAGTCGGGGAAGAGGAAGGAGGAGTCTACAGTTTAATTTGACTTTTAAGGGGTGTGGGAATAGGGAAACATGGGCTGCTGAGAGGGGATAAAAGCACCAGCAATGTGACAGAGGAAAGAACAAAGAGTTTGCGATGATACATAGTAAAGTCCAGAAGATCGGTGGTGAGACCTTAGGTTCAGAAAATGTGAGATGACTTCTTTTTTTTTTATTTTTTTGATAAGCAGCTGCCCCAGAAGCTACGGAACTCATGAAGCCTGTTTCTTTCAACGTCTATATCCAAGATGCCTCCCAGCTCAACTCCATCGCCTTGTCACACTCTCCAGATCCCTAAGGCCCCTACATTTGTCCTCACCTCTTCTTCAACCAACGCCCTGCACTTCAATGCCAACTTCTACAGAAAAAGCTGTGAAAGAAACTTTATGTGTAAGGACCATCCAAAATCACAAACACTCTAACTGTCTAGTCAAGCATGATAGGTGAGATTTGTTCCCTACCTTGGTTTTCCCTCAAAAGGGGAATTACCTCAAATTCCACATCAATTTCTTAACATTTTCTCAAAACATGTAGCAACTTAACAATTTTTTAAAATAATTATTGGAAATTGGAGAATACATTTAAAATTTACAAGAATAAACTCTCTGGAAGTGGACAGACATAACAGGTCCTGCCAGCATTTTTTCCTTGGAAACCTGGCTTAAAATGATGGCATGTTATACATATTTCATCAGTATAAATTAAAATAGAAGTTATAACTTCAGTACTGTACTGTTGCGATATTTGGAATTGTTATGACTTTGTCTAACAATACTGATATTTTTTCTAATTCTTAAGTTCTGAATACTCACCTTTCTAGAGTGGCTTTTCTTTATCCTTATATCTTCTGCATAATATGGCTATATAAAAGCCCACTAGGACAGAGGAAGTGAAACTTTTTCTTATATAGGAGATTCATTCCCTCAGAACAGAAGAGAGTTAAATAGAATTATTTGCAGAAATGAAAGGAGGAAACTCTTTCAAAGATTTTGCTAATATCAAGGCAGCTGAGCCTAGAATTTGCTGCCATGAAGCACTTTGAGTACTAAGCATGCACTTATCTTTAAGCACATGAATAGTCCCAGAGGAACCTTTGTTGTTCTTTGATTGTTTTTTTCTGGATTAAAGTCACAATTATGAGCGCTTTACAGCCCTGAGCTCTGAATTAATGTATCTATTGGCGGGGGTAGGGGGGTGGGGGAACAATAAACAGATACTCCAATCAGGGGAATTAGAATAAATCTCTAAACATAATTTAGTTCATGTCTCATTTCCCAGTGCTGCTATAAGTAATAAAAAGAGCAATAGAAAAAGAAATAGGAGGAAAGGGGGTGGGGGAAGGGGGAGGGGGGTGGGGAGAAGGACAAAAAAGAAGAGGGGATAAGAGAGAAGAGAGAAGAGCAGATGAGAAGAGAGCTGGCAGATGTTATCGCTAGACCACTCTCCATTGTCTTTGCAAGGTCATGGGGAACAGGAGAGGTGCCTGAGGACTGGAGGAAGGCTGACATCACTCCAATCTTCAAAAAAGGCAAGAAGGAGGACCCAGGGAACTACAGGCCGGTTAGTCTCACCTCTGTCCCTGGGAAGGTAATGGAGCGACTCATTCTGGATGTCGTCTCCAAACACATAGAGGAACAGGAAGTTATTGGAAGTGGTCAGCATGGATTTACCAAGGGCAAATCATGCCTGACCAATCTGATAGCTTTCTATGATGTTATAACGGGTTGGCTGGATGAGGGGAGAGCCGTAGATGTCATCTACCTTGACCTTAGCAAGGCTTTTGACACTGTCTCCCATAACATCCTCATTAGGAAGCTGAGGAAGTATGGGCTAGACGAGGTGACAGTGAGGTGGATCGAGAGCTGGCTGAGTGACAGAACTCAGAGGGTTGTGATCAGCGGCACAGAGTCCAGTTGGAGGCCTGTAACGAGTGGTGTCCCTCAGGGGTCAATACTTGGACCAATTTTGTTCAATATATTCATTAATGACCTAGATGAGGGGACAGAGTGTATCCTCAGCAAGTTTGCTGATGATACCAAGCTGGGAGGGGTGGCCGACACTCCAGAGGGCCGTGCTGCCATCCAGCGTGACCTGGACAGGCTGGAGAGCTGGGCAGAGAAGAACCTAATGAGGTTCAACAAAAGCAAGTGTAGGGTCCTGCACCTGGGAAGGAAGAATGCCAAACACCAGTATATGTTAGGGGCGGACATGCTGGGAAGCAGCTCTGAGGAGAAGGACCTGGGGGTCCTGGTAGACAGCAAATTATCCATGAGCCAGCAGTGTGCCCTTGTCGCCAAGAAGGCCAATGGCATCCTGGGCTGCATAGGGAAGACTGTGGCCAGTAGGTCGAGGGAGGTCATTCTCCCCCTCTACTCTGCACTGGTGAGGCCACAACTGGAGTACTGTGTCCAGTTTTGGGCTCCCCAGTTCAAGAGGGACAGGGAACTACTGGAGCGAGTCCAGCGTAGGGCAACCAAGATGATTATGGGACTGGAGCACCTCCCTTATGAGGAAAGGCTGAAAGAGCTGGGACTCTTTAGCCTGGAGAAGGTTGAGGGGGGACCTGATTAATGTTTACAAGTATCCAAAGGGTGGGTTTAAGGAGGACGGAGCCAGGCTCTTTTCAATGGTTCCCAGCGACAGGACGAGGGGCAATGGGCACAAGCTAGAACATAGGAAGTTCCGTTCAAATACACAGAAAAACTTCTTTACGGTGAGGGTGACAGAGCACTGGAACAGGCTGCCCAGGGAGGTTGTGGAGTCCCCTTCTCTGGAGATTTTCAAGACCCGCCTGGATGCAGCCCTGAGGGATGTGCTTTAGGCAATCCTGCTCTAGCAGGCGAGTTGGATTAGATGATCTCTAGAGGTCCCTTCCAACTCTGAAGATTCCGTGATTCTGTGATAAGAAAGGAAGAAAAAAGAGCCCAGAGCACCCTGCAGCAACCTCTAGAGGGCATTGCATGGAACAGAAGGAAGAGCTCCTGAACAGCCAAGCCACTGTTACAGCTGAGTTTTCCCGTGTTTACTAGATAGGCTCCTATTAGAAAGCTCAGTAGATAAGGTAAGGAAACCAGGCTCTTTTGTGACCTCTGCCATGCTGCGAGGGCAAGGGTTCACAAATGTGTAGGAACTACGTTGAGACATTCAGCTTCCTGTTCCCTTATGTGCGTACAAACCTACAGAATTTACACAAACTTGCAAAATCCAGTGACAATGTAAAGTAAACAACAAACTGTTTTTTTCTCCATGTGAATATATAAAAATGGAAAGGGGAGATGTCCCTGGGAAACAGTTTATTTTCTAACCATTCATCACTATGTTAAGCTTGTCTTCGTGCAATGAAAGAAATCCCTTAGAGTCGAACTGGGCTGCTAATGACAATGGTATAGGATTTATGGCCAGGTATTGACAGGAAGCTCTAAAAATATCTAAAGCTGCAGATGATTTATGATGCATCATTCCCCAGGAACTGCAAATCCAATTTATATAGACTTGTAAGAATTATGGTAGGTAACAGTACTTTAAAACAGTGATTTTAAATGGTAGTATGCTAAATGTATTTCTTTAATGAACAACATGCATGAGACAGAACACTGTAATGGAAATATGCTAAATATATAGTAGAAACTGCATAATGGAAGGAGAGGGAAAAGTTCAATATTTGCCAGAGAAAAGCACGGTGAGTTAGGAACATCTCTTGTGCTTCCTCCTTATGGTCAGGTGCGAGCAATGACTGTGGTGGCAACAGTCCTGGTGCGTCTTGGGTTACCTGATGCCTCAAGGCACAAGGACAGAGGCGTCTTTAGGCACCACCCTTGTCTTTAGGTGCCATCCTTGGTCACCTCTCCCTGACCTCTTTGTTAAGTAAGCCCATGTGTTGGGGAGGAGAGTGCACCCCCTCCTAGGTTGTCCTCACCTGTACTCAGGGAAAAGCTCTGCAGGCTCAGCAAAGGTTCATGTCACCTCTGTCTGAAGCTTAGTGGTTAAGATTAAACTGCATGGTCAAAGGAGAAACAGAGATTCTGTGGAATCACATTTCTGTGGATGATTTATTCCAGCCAAACAGCTGTTAGCATTTAAAATGGGATGAACTGCTCCCTGTAGTTGTCACTTTCTTCTTGGGTTAGAAAGGAGCCTAGATCACTGGTTAGACTAAAACTCTCATCTTTTAGAGGGCGACAATCATGTAAGAGGGATCCTGTTCTCAATGAAGACCTCCTTATACCAAAGAAATCTGAAACACGGTGATCTTTCCTGTTTTCAAACATGTTATAAACTTAACTATGTTAAAGTCATGAAAGAAGGATTTATTTTACACAGGCTTATTGGAGAAAATTGGTCTTTTTTTGCACAAAAAAAAAGGTTTTTTTGATCAAAACTATTTCTGACAAAAGTTTTCTAGTGGAAGCAGACTTATGTTAGGAATGAACTTAGACTAAACACACTTGAAAAAAACCCAAACCCAATAAAACAGGCAGTCTAGTAAAACTGACTTCCTATGAGTTGAATTTGTATTCAGTTCTAATGTGCTAAAAAAATTTAAGGATAACTTAGTTGAAAATCAATGTTGAAAGTTTCAAATTAGTAAAATAATTTAGGTGCTACTCTGTGTAAATAAAGCACATACACTGGGATAAATATTAGGAAAAAAAGGAAGAGAATATGGAAAGTGAATATGGAAAAGTCTTCAGCCAGGCGTCAAGGTTTCTGAGAAAAGCTTGAATATTTTATCTTCAATTTATTTGCCTGGTCAGGGCACCTTAACTGAATTTAGCAAGAAATTAGACTGTCAATATTCAGGCCACAAACTGTGTATAGTGTCTTAAGGCTAAAGCTGTTTTCTTCCCCTGTACTTAAGCAATCTGTTTGAGTTGCAATATACACTGGAATAAGTTTCAAAACTTTTTACTTTCCATTATTCAAAGCGATAATTATTTTTTCATTTCCTGCCCTGAGGTGTACGGGTCTGAGGTCACCACCCAATTTTTCCTTACAATCATTTTCTTTAAAGACTGGGTGCTCTGAGCCAAAACACAGAAAACAATGGAACATTGAAAACAATGCAAGTATTTCTCAGGTCGTTTAAGGCATTTGTTTCATCTATGATCAGCTCCAAAAAAGTTAGAAGTTTAGTTGACATCAGCCATTTAATGTCCAACAAATGTAATTGAATAAAGATATCTCCAGGAGCAAACTTGTTCCACCCTAGACCAGGCACCTACAGGAAACAGGATTGGTAACTTCTAGAGATATTTCTTTCTCTCCACTGATGGAAATGTTTTGACATTTCTCTAATGTGTTCACAACAACCTATTGAAAATTTCAAGATTTGGAAGTTCTGTGTTCAACAGTTCCTCCAGTTTTAAATTTCTACATAAGAGCAGATAAAAAACAATTGGCTTTGACTTTCCTACATACTAGAACGCGCAATTTATTACAGAAACTTTAAAAAGACCTAGTGCAAAAACCATTTTGAACTCAAAAATGAAAACATTACTTCAAAAATGTCAAAACTGTGTTTCATTCTGTTTGTAAATCCTCTCTTTTCCTTCTGTCTCGTGTGGGTTTTTTTTAAGAACATTTTTTCAGGGCAAAAAAGAAATTTAACAGCATTTTCACAGAAACAGATTTTAGCAAAATACTACTCCACAAATTTTTACCAATCACTTATCCCTGTACGTGATCTTTCACTCATGAACTGTCATAAAGTCATTTTAGTTCCTCGGGATTTCTGTTGTGTGTATTCATAACAGCTAAGCAAATAAATACAGATACAGACTTCCGCTATTTATCTTACTGATCTGTTTGTGTCTTATCTGAAAGCCATCTAGTTTATACACACAGCTGGCCTTTGCATATGAATGGTCCTAGTGCTATTTCCATATCTTTTGATTTGTGCATGTGCTTGTTTCAGTTTAATTTAGACAAGACAGAGCCCCTTTGGTATAGGAACACTCTGTTTTATAATTGTTACAGAATTTTATACAACAAACTACAACGGATATGTGGAGGAGAGCCTCTTGGCTGTCTTTTTCAATTTAACTTGAAGTAGAAGAAAGTAAAACTAATCACACAGATGAAGGTTTGGGTCTCTTCTTTGGTTGGTATTACCTGTTCTTCTGAAGCTAGGAAATAAAGTTAAGGGCAGAGAAGTCTGATCTTATGACATTATAGACCTTATAGATATTATCAGGTCCTTATCTTGTAATCTAATAATATGGAAGATCTGCAATTCATATTCACTTCCAAAACTTCTTTTTTCCTTTTGTCCTTCCCATTTTTTCATCTCTGCTTCTTTATATGTTTGTCTATGATACTTGATTTCCCCATGGAAATCTAATACTTACCACAGACAGAAAACAGAGCTCCTGTTTCTGCTTTGTTGCAGACATCTGTCAAAGGCATTAAATGGACTTCACAAGAACTATGTCACTCTGTGCTGTAGAAATGCAAATAATTTTGGAGTTTGGGGTACATGGCATTTGGTTTTTAAAACAATGACCTCTATGGAATGGAATGTCATTCTAGTATATTGGAAACACAGGAATTACAGCAAAAGACACCCTGCCATGTTACAAATAAGTGCATTTAAATGGAGTTACAGCAGAGAGAAAGGCTTTCAAATCCCTTGTCTCAGTTCCCTCATCTCCCAGTGTCCCTGAAGAATATATACATTACAAACAAATACATCCTATCGTTGTTTTGAGGATCGGTCTTTTGGAACATTTCCTCTAACACATCCTGCAGGACCCAATTTAGCATCCAGCTCAACTAAGAAGGAGATAAAACACCTATTCACTGATCTTGTTAAAGGGCACTAGAAACCTGCACCAGGAGTTACTTGTATCTGCTGCCTTACGGAAGAGGCCACAGCTCATGAATAACATCAGGATGTAAAAGATGTGGGACTCATTCCAGTAAGGTATTGAAGACAGTGCCTTGTGGGAAATTATTGGTTCAGATAGAGAATAAATGAGATTAAATTTAATAGTACATACTAAAAATGCATGCTTTTGGTAAAGCCTCTACTATAAGGTGCAAAATCAGTTGGAAGTAATAGAAAAGGAAGATGGCCTAGATACAAAGTGATCACAGGATGCCTAAAGTCTTCGGTGTCAAGAAACTTGAAGACCTGTTAGGTGAGGTACCTTCACCAGCGATAAGAAAGCATTGATAAGATCTTGTTAGGAATACTATATACAGTTCTGGTTACCTACATTCAAAACTGTTAAATATAAATGGAAACTGGGAAATGGGTAATCACAAGTCACAAAGACTACATTTTGATTTATACCTTTAAAATAAAGGTTGAGAAGAAATATAGTTGTTGCTAGTAAGCTTTGAAGAAAGAGGAGATCATTCAAGCAGCACAGTAGTGTGGACCCGAGAAATGTACGTGAATAGATTTGAAACAGAGATTGGGTGAGATTGGAAGGGATCTCAGACACTCCTCTATCAGGAATGGTGACATCTGGGAAAAAACAAACAAAAAAAACAAAACCAAAAACAAACCACAGAAGCTCTATATAGTTTAAGTCTATTACTTGCCATTGTCCTTGTCAACAAGAAGCTTGAACCACTGATCCATTCTTCTGTATGTACATTGTAGGGTAAAGTGTTCTAGAAGAAAATTCAAAAGCCTGTCAAACAGGAAAAAGAAATCCTGTTTAGCTTGAGTTTTATGCTGTGTTCTCATTGTTTCAATGGCTAGTAAAGGCAGAACCTGTGAATGGACTTGTGCACTAACTCCATGTGCACATGTGCATGCATGACTTGTGCTAGATGGGTAAAATCTGTCTTTTTTCAACAATTAGTTCTGGAAAGGATGTGGCCAATAGCTGTAATAGCTGGAAAGGAAATAATCATGCTAGCAAATCCAATTTCACCTTTCAGAAATGCCAGTACAGTGGTGTGATGTTTCATTTGAAATCAGACATTACACAGATTGAGAATGGGGAATGAAAAAGTTTCTTGTTTATTCAGAATTCTTTGAAAAACAATAATAATAAAATAGACCACATGTCTGGGATTTTTCATTTCTTGTTCAGCATCAGATGACTATGAAGCTGTGCAACAATGAGCATCAAAAGCCATTTCATAGGTGATATTTGGTGTAGTTTTCTTTATAAGTTTGATATAAAACACCATACCCCCCAAAGGAAACTAATCCTTTTATAAAGACAAAGATAACAATTAGAGTTTCCAAAGCTTATTATGAATATCTGCAGAGGTATGGCAATGGCCTGGGGTAAATCTTTAGATTATCTGAACTCACAAAGGTAGCTGAACTATTTTCACTACCTATACTCCTTTGCACACCTATGTCATGTACAAGCAACTATGAATACTTAAACCTGCTCTTAGCTGATATTGAGCTTCATACTGTTATAGCAAGGCATGTTTCCTCCTAGGAACATGACCTCTAGAGAGAAACTCCTTTTACTGAGCTAAAAGTTTGGCAACCCAAAACGTAATAGATTTCTGCAAAACTTAATAGATTTCTGGATTTCCCTCAGGCAGGTGATCAGGGTTTTTTTTCTTGACAAGAAATTTTTAGGTTACAAATATAACTTAAAATAATTTAAAACTTCTGTTTGATCTGTCATGAGTTATATAGTTGCTTTGTACATGTCATGGATGTAATGCCATATATTTGATAGATTGCCATTTTCTTCTTTTATTTAAAAATGAGAGGTAGGTACTGGAAAGTAATTATAACTTAAAGTAGAGAATTTTGATTTATTTTTTTTTTTAATTTTTATTTTAGGAGTTTTCCACACCTATGACTAGGCCGCTGAGAAGCATAGACAGTCACGAAGTAACTATATTCCATTACCCACAGGTCTCCATTAAGCATTACCTGTATCTACAGGGAACTGAAACAGATTTTCTTTAAGGCAGGAAAAGCCCTTTGGAGTACAATTAACCTCATCAAATTGAATTTTTATCTATTTACTTTCACAGGATCTGCCCTGTGTATATTTACTGGCTTGTGTTTCTTTATGCTACATTGTTTTGCTTTAGAATAATATTGTTCACTTCAACTTTGTTACAAATTACAGCCCTTCAGGGGGATTAGTCAGGAGTTTTATGCAATAAACCTATAAAGAAGTGGAAGGAATATCAGCCAGTGATTAATCACATATAGCTCTTTAAAAGAGGTGTTTTTTTTCCTTTTATCCACATCTCACGTGCAGTCTCCAGCCTCCGGAGACAAAGCTGAGTTTATCTGTGGACTGGCAATAACAGCATACACTGTGGAGGTGAAGAGAAGATAAGCCAAGACTCTTTATTAAACTGCTGCTGGCAAAATGAATGCCCTGAAGGACTTGAATTGGCGGTTAACTCTAAGCTGTTCTCTTCAGAAGTACAAAAATAGCCTTTAAGTTTTCCAGCAAAGAAATAAAAGTGAAACCGCTGCATCTGGAAAAGACAACATCCTTTCAAAATTGGCAGCAGAGAAGTATTTTAGGTTGCTGGGGTGTTCTTTTCATAACGATTGCAAGGTTTGTGCCCACAATGGTTACTCAGCAAATAACAGAGCAGCTCTAAGGTTGTATTCGGGGTCCTCTAAGCCTTGGGCTCAGGACTCAAAATGACCCACTGTATACCTTCCAGTTTTGCATGTTCTCTTGAATCTAATGTGGATGATTCTGGTTTATCTCAAATTCTCCAAGAGATGTTCTAGGGAACCAAGTGACTCATTCTAAATTCTCACAGCCTCAGACTGCAACCCAGTGTTGAGAGCACACCATACCAGACCTGCCACTTAAACACGCCATCTGCAGAATTTAAGGACTTAACTGATTTATTTCAGGCAGCATGGTGGACCAGAGAGGGAGAAAGTACACACCAACTCCACAGTTAAAGTAGATACGTGAACACTCTTTGTGATGGTGTAGCTAGCATCCACAGGGATGTCCATAAAAGGCTTGTTTTTATGAAATTGGTCTGGGTTGATCAGGTTCCCAGTATCTGGGAATTACTTGACAGGAGTGGATACTCACAAAGGTACCAAGCTGTTGCTGCAGAGATAAGTTCACATTGTCACACAGGATCAGGAATGTGACCATGTACCTCTGAGCCAGCAATTCAGAGATAAATATGCCACATCTCAAGGTTCCACCACCACATATTTGCTGATTGCCATTTATAGCCAGTGTGAGACACTGTGTTTATAATTGTTAGTAATCATCATGAATAACTGAGAGTTTCAAGCAAACAGTGAATGCTCAGCAGAGTTCACTTAAAAGCCCTTGCGAAGACATCAGAATACCAACATGAATATCCAACCACCGCACTCCCAGGAGACACAGAGTTGGCTACTTAACCATCGTAGAGGTTCTGTAGAGCCCTCAACATGGACTGATGCCTGTCCTGCTTCTTTCTTAGTATAAGATCAGTGTAAGGCAAATTCATAAATTTAGTACTGTTAATTTGGGTTAGACTGGACTAGGTTGTTGCTCTGCCATATCTCATAGGTCATAGAGTTAATGTTTCTTCTATGAGACCAACATATGAAAGACAGGCCTTTGCAAAGGGACATGGGGACACTTGTGTTGCCAAGGCTGGGACAAGAGCTAGGTAACAGGAAACAACACGGTCACCTTGAAGGACATTCAGGGCCTGAAATGTGGGCATATATAGAGGAATATGCTGTGAGTCAGCATTATATGGTACAGTGAGTACTTACCCCTATTTCTGCCTGGAGTGAGGATATTAAGCAGCGAGCAGAACTCCTAGCCAGTATACTGTGTGTCATCACTATCCTAATTAAACAACTGGGATTTGCTCTAAAGCTCTCTGAGGTTACATATGTCTTAATGTCCTTGTGGAAGAAAAGAGACTGCATGACTCAAACTACTCTAATAACTAGTCAACTTGTACTCACACTAGTTTATTATATTCTGCTCTGTACATGACAGTATCTGCTTATTTACGTTGATTGTTGTCTAGACCATAGAATTAAAATCTTCTACAGCAAGCCATTAACAATGTCTATCCCCATCGAAGACAGCAGTCCAAGAGAGATCGCAAAATGGAATTTTCTGGCTAGTGTCTGCCTCAGCTCTCCTGGCAGGACACTGTGTTGGCAAGTGTGACTGAGTCTGGTTCCCACATGCTCTGAAAGAGGCAGTTGGGTTGCATCCAAGCACATGTGTGAAAGTTTCATACTTATACAGGAGGCAGGTCTAGAAATGACATAATTTTAGGTTTACTCTGATGAAGAATGTAGACAGCATTTGTTTGGGATTTTTTTTTAGTTTATGGGGTCTTATTACAATGCCATTCTTGTTCCTTTTCTAGTCTTCTTGTAGTGAAACTGAACAAACTAATTAAAAATGTTCAGGACTCGCTATTACTCATTTATAAAATGGGAATGTTCTGTTCATTTCTGACATAGGCATGTGCAGAGATTACTTGCTTGTTTTACAAGCATTATGTAGCATACAATCCCTTTATTCCAGAAGTTAAGACCTCCTCTATAGACGTTTTGCTTTGGACTGAAAATTGGCATGCACTGCTTCCTTCAGAAGCATAATTCTTTTGGCATATTGCCCTTTCGTATTTCAACAAGTCTTCCTTCTTGAATATGGCTTTTTACTCCCTGTTTTTTTCTTCTTGTTAAAAAGCCTTTTTTTTTTTTAATAAACTTGAACATAAACTTTGTACTTCATAGAAAGTAAAGCAAGGACTCTACTTTATTATTCCTTAATGTATGGTCCAGAGAAAATGGTTCTTCTTGTTTTTTAATCATTCTCAATCTCTATAATATTTTTTCTTTCCATCTCTGATTGAAATACATGTAGGTATAAAACCCTGCATTTAAATAGTACACAGTCATGTTTTAATCCCTCCCTGTGTCTGAATAAAAAAAATTAAAAATTAACGAAACATTATCCCTTGATAAGAGCCAATTGTGTATGTCATAGCTGGGCTGTATGTAAGATTGCCTTTATTAACAGAAGACCACAGAAGAGACTCCGATAAATCCACGGCCAGTTAGTAAATTTAGGATTGTTAAGGCTTCCCTGTTGCACAAGGTGAATACATGACATTTTTGAGAGCACTTTGATCTTTCTAGAGACAAAGAAGACTCTCTATTGGAGAGTTTCTGTACTACACAAAATGCAGTGACACTGGTCCTTTTCAGGATAAAATGTTAGCATTATGGTTAAAACAGCTGGCTAACATGAGTTTCCAAACAGCTATCAAGTTTTAGAAACAACACGCTGCCTCTTTACTTTGCAAGGAAAGAGTTTAAAGTAAGTAACTCCGGGAGAAGATCAGTGGTAAGGCACCTTCCCATGACCCATGAAGCGAATGAGAGGCTGTAGCCTTGGCCCTGTTGCTTCTATAGATGAGGGCTGCGTGTAGGTTATAGTCTACAACCCCAGAGCTGGGGACAATTCGAGACATCTCTTTACTAACCTCCAGTTTAGATTCATTCTAGGGAAACTCTAAGCTGGTACCTCATGACCATGGTTCGCACACAGTACAGGCCACCTGCATAAAATGGAAAATATTTAGTGATTTTGGACAGACTGTGTCCTTTTGGGCTCCATGTTTCAGTTCCTAAAATCAGTTCCTGTTATCTTCATTAATAACAGACCTTTCTCTCCTCACCAGGATGTTGAGAGGATAAATTAAAGCAGGATTCTGGGGCACACAGAAATAATGGTGATGTGGTCCATGAAACAGCCTACAATAGAGAGACACAAACTGGGATATTTCCCTTAACACAGCAGCCAATCCCTTAGCAGCCCTTATCACACTTACGGCAGTATGATATTACAGAATTATGCATAAACTGGGGAGCAGAAACACACACCAAGAAAGCAAGTAATAGTGTGGCACTGTTTTTCTCTTCTTCTGTCAACAAATACAATCATAGACTCATACTTTCCTGGTCAGAGTCCAAAGACAGTTATAATTACTCTGAGTTTCCCAGAAAGAGATTTTAAAGAGTGAAGGGAGAAATCAATCTAATCCAGAGTCATCTAAAAGTTAAATGTGTAAATCTGAGCTAGTTAGCCTATATTTCCTTTGTAATCATTGGAAAAAATATAAAGAACCCTCAGAGGGAAACTCGTCCAGGCTATGTAAAAGATCTATGATAGTGTGTGATGGACCATTCACTGGGGGAACCCAAGTCCTAGCATAGACTCACATCTGACTTTTAAACAACAACAATAGAGATGAACCCTAGCCTGGATTTAAGCTTTATATTAAATTCCCTTCAGTATTTTTTCCCCATAATTTTACTTCTCAAGTGTATTTACACAACAGAATGGACAAGAAGGCCAATGGCATCCTGGGGTGCATCAAGAAGAGTGTGGCCAGCAGGTCAAGGGAAGTCATCCTACCCCTCTACTCTGCCTTGGTGTGGCCACACCTGGAGTACTGTGTCCAGTTCTGGGCTCCCCAGTTCAAGAAGGACAGGGAACTGCTGGAGAGGGTGCAGCAAAGGGCTGCCAAGATGATTAGGGGACCGGAACACCTCTCTTGTGAGGAAAGGCTGAAGGATTTGGGTCTCTTCAGTCTGGAAAAAAGATGGCTGAGGGGGGACCTTATCAACACTTATAAATACTTAGAGCGTGGGTGTCGGGAGGATGGGGCCAGGCTCTGTTCAGTGGTGCCCAGCAACAGGACAAGAGGTAATGGGCACAAACTTGAGCATAGGAAGTTCCACCTAAACATGAGGAGGAACTTCTTTACTTTGAGGGTGGCAGAGCACTGGAACAGGCTGCCCAGAGAGGTGGTGGAGTCTCCGTCTCGGGAGACATTCAAAACCTGCCTGGACGCGTTCCTGTGCAACCTGCTGTAGGTGACCCTGCTCTGGCAGGGGGGTTGGGCTAGATGATCTCCAGAGGTCCCTTCCAACCCTGCGATTCTGTGATTGTGACAAATTGCCCTCTTAGCCTGTGTATGCTGCTTGACTTGTCAAAAGATGCCATTTTCATTTTACACAAGACTAGCTGATAAAATTTGACAATCTCGCATTGAGTGTGAAATTATTCATATAACTCTAGATTTTACTGCTTCTCAACGCCATTTTTAATCTAATCACCTTTACATATTTATTAGCTTCCTCATCTGGTTACACGACTCAAAGTATAGAAATCATTGCAGAACTGAGGACTCATTTCACCAAACACTTACATGAAGTTCAGCCCAGTATCACTCTCTTAGTGTCAGAACAGCACCTCGCAGTTTAAAGTAAGGGAACACAGGAAGACAATCAGACCTAGGTCTTTTCATGTGGACCCGAATTTGTGTGGATATTTAAAAATGTTTCTTTCAATAAAAATATTACTCAGCTTTCATACATCACCCATCAAAACCGATGTCTTAAACTATGTGTTTGATTACCTATTCTCATTCCTTTTACCTCTACTGCAGGCTGTAAATTTCTCCACTATGGTTTTTGCCCCACATATATTTACTCTCGTGTCTGAAGAACTGCAGGTAAGGCCAGTACAGTAAAGCATGTTCAGGAACACAAACGCATGCCTGTATGTATCTATTGTATATACTCTTTCCCATCTGACTGTCTCCAAGCAAATGAGATATCTGTTATACCAGGCAGGAAGCCAGGCTAAGATTTTAAAGCAGAAGGAGTCTTAACACTAAAATAATTCTTAAAAAAAAAAAAAAATAAATGCACAAAAGCACAACAGCTGTAATCACCAGCAAAACCTGAAGTTAGGTGTTATTTAACCAAAACATAATACTCCAGTGCTAGACTGTTCAAGTAATGAAAGAAATCCATCTACATTGAATATTACTTAATTATAGATGCTAAAAAGTAGGGTTACAAATGTCTAGAAGCTTTTGCAGGTTAATTGTGTAGAAAATTAATAACCTGTAAACTGTTTTTTTATCTTATTTTCTTCTTTATATTTCAAACTACTACCAGCATTCACACAGCTGACAGAATAGGATTTAGGCAACTGCTGCAGTATGAGAAAATGTTATAAAAGCATGAAACAGCCACCAGACTGAGTTAAATACATACGGTGTGCTTGAGGACATGAAGGACCAAAGAAGACCACTGAGGTTATACCAGAAATCAAACTTTCCCCAACATAAGAGCTAACCTCTCCTTTCCTCCTCTATGAGAACAGCAAGCATAAAATGAAGTATATGTACTCCTAAAATAATTCCCGTGTAAGCAAGATATCCAAAATGAAGATGAGCTTAGCTATCTCCAGTTCTACCTTCTCTACCTACTATCATTGCTTTGCTACCTTGAGGGGGCAGGGGGAGGGGGAAGAAAAGGGGGGAAGAAAAAAAAAAAAAGAGAAGAGAAAAAAAATATTGAGTTAATTTGAAATAATAGCAGCTGAGCATGGGAGGAGTCTGAGGTCTGAGTTGAAATGGGTGAGGAAGTGCCACAGTTGCAAGATATATTCTGTATGTTAACTTGGTAAAGTGAGATATGCACAGATGAGAAGGACATAAAATACTGCCTAGATGTTCCTGTCTTGCATGCTTTACTGTTTTGGATCCATTGGATTTCTGGTTCTTTAACATACATAGTTCATTCAACATACATTTTCCAGTAATTACTGACATGTGTCCTGAATCACGACTACTCTCTCTAACAGTGGAATATCAGCTTGCTTTAACCATGTCTGTTCCTAGTTGAAGAAGCTAAATTAAAAAAATAGTCAAATCAAAAGGGCTTGTCAGCAGCAGAACCAGAAAGAACTGAATAAACTTTAGGTCAGAAATATGCTCAGAAATTTACTCCGATACTTACAAATGCATATTGTTAAAATCCAAATCAGATGTGAATTATTAGTGTAAAGAAAAGAGGATGTAATAGAAATAAACTCTATGCATGATACTTATTTACCTTGTTTTACCATTTAACTGCAAAATAGCATTGAGATTTCGATGCTGCTATTTTCCTTTGTCATGTTATTGAACAGATAGGATGACTACATTAGGATTTCTACTCAGAATAGCTTTTAGGAGTGTGATTAGATCCCAGTGAAACTTGAATGACTGAATAAAGTTAACTCTTCCTGAATCAGGATTAAAATAAGCTATTATTTTCTGTTTGAGAAAGCTTCTATTAACAGGCAGTAATAATTTTGAGAGATAAAAAGGACCTGTCAGTCTCAAATAATGCTGGCCTGAAAGGATGCTAACTTAGCTAAATCCTGGATTGGCAGAGATCTTGCACAGATTTCCACAGAATTGAATACCCATCCAAATAAATGGAAACGGCCATTTCAAAATCTCTCAGAATTAGCCCCAGATTTTCTGATGTTTTAATGCAAAATCCTTACTTTTGTTTTCATTTTTGTTGTTTTCTTTTCTTTCTTACATGACGAAATGACACGGTAACATACAAGCCTATTCAAAACAGACTGTTTAATAAAGCAATAATTGAATTGTGCTTTTAACACAATTAAAACATATGACACATCTGTAAGAAGGACAAATTTCAAACGCTATCCAGGTTGTACAGTGAAATCTTCAGGCATTGTAATTTGTCCAGCCAGGTCTTTAATCCTCGCTGTTTTCCCCTGCAGCAGCTCCACTGGGGAACAGCAGACCCTGGTAGCTGCCAGTGCTTTCATCTCGGAGCCAGGTCTTTTTGAAGTCAGGTGTCAGAGAAGCTAAACTCTCACCTGGACCCATTATTTTCATGTGTCCTTCCTATCCTGGGACAGACTTGTAGGCACAGCAAAGGGGAATAGTATGCCAAAGCCTCTCTTCACACAGTGTGTACTTGGTGATGCATGAAAGATGCATGGAGAAGGCAGAGCCCAGGCAACACAGGTAGTTTGACCATTTAGAAAAAAAAAAAAAGCAAAACGAGTGAATAGGTCAGAATGCAAACTTTTATATCAAGTTAAGGAAATCAAACCATTTCAGTGTCAGGCATTTTTCGTTTCATTTTTTTGAAGCTTTCTGGATTGGTAAATTGTGAACTTGGTATTGGGCACAGAGATTAGAAGGGAAACAAAACAAAACTAACAGGACTGCCAGGTTTGTTAATGCCAGGACTCTACTCCAAACAGCTCTGCAGCATTTGGCAACAATCAATTCCATTTGTGAAATGAAAGAGAGAGAAAAATAAAAATAAAAAGACTGAGCCATTCAGTAATTACCAGCTGAGATTCAATTTGTGGAACAGCTGAAAGAAGTGAGAGAAGGTCACACCAAATTAAAGGCCAAAACTCAATGCTCTTGATCTTCTGAGCACCTCTGATTTTCTGTGTTGAAACCACATTCCCCTTGCCTTTACTTAGAACAGGATCAGACCCATTCATTTCAGTAGTATTTGAGATTTTTTTCTCGGAAAACCAATTCCTAGTGCTGGTGACAAGAACCATAGGTAATGATGAAAGTGGTTTGGCTACCATTTAGAAAACAGTTATACTATTTCCAAAGAGAATGGAAAGCTACAGATCTGAATCATCTAAATTAACAGGCACTTTGGAAAGAAGTTGAAGAAGAGGTTAGCCAAGACCTTTGCTGTTAGAAAACATGAAGTTTATGGTTGTATATAGCCAGCTGTGTGTGTCTTTAAGCCTTTATGAGGTAGTCTGAAGCCAAGGGTTCATTTGCTGCAAATTTAAATACTAAGAAAGCAGATTTAGGATGAATATAATCTTTTGCAGCATTCCTGCTTACACTAGCCAAAATTAAAAAAAATCCTCACCAAAAAAAAAAAAAAAAGGAGAAATCTGCTTTAGCTTACTAAAGAAGTAACAGAACATTTATTCCTGGAACAGCAGGGGGTGGGAATGAGGGGGAAGAAGAGAAATGAGAGCTGATAGGGAACATTTGTTGTATGCAAAATTGACTACAGTGTAGAAAGTACTAAAGTGTGTGACTATAGCATATCACATACAAAATGTTATGTGCCACATCTACTAAATCAGTGTTCCTCTTTGCCTGGTAAATACAATAGCTAATCCCAGTGTTTAGGTATTTTATCACTTTGACGTGTTAAAATAAACCATTCCTCCTTAGCCTGTTTAAGGGAAGTCTATTTAGAGGGCCTTGCCAAAGCTAAATTCTGGGTCAGACCTACATTTGTGGTTGCAGCTGAATTAGTCTTTTTAATTCCCTTCTCTATCCCCCTCAGCTCAGTCTGGTGCCCTTTACTTTAAATTGGAGTCTGGCAACTTTCCAAAGACTAATAAAAAGTTTGCTGAGACTACATTGTGAGCATTTGGCTGCTTATCTAAACGATGTCCCTGCTTCCTCCAAATAGGAGGACTCTTACAAGGAAAGGATTCAAGAGCTGAACATGTTTAGATCAGTGAAAGGCAGTTATGAGGGTATTAAGTCACAGTTTATGTGTACTTATGAGCGATGCAAGGCACTAGGCGTTGCATTTTTATACTGCAAAACACACAGAGAACTTCTTTTGTCAACTTACCTTCAGTCTGACCGTGATGAAATGCAGGATTAATGTCTACCCAAGCAGTCAGAAAGGTAGGCCAGGGAAAGCAGCAATACTCGCTATCATTTTTAAACCTTTTCAGATGTACATGAAATAAAACCTATAAGTAGATATTGGGATAGATAAATTGTATAGCAGCAGATAGTGAAACCAGAACACACCTTTTGCCTGGAGAGCTTTTTAGTGTTTAGCGCATCTAATCAGTCAATTGAAATAGAAAGAAAATAACAATGCAAAATGGTTTACTTTCAGTTCCAGGCCATTGGCACCATGTTGAGAAGCAGAAACTGGTACATGGAGTTTAATGGATTTGAAAAGCGTCTGTTGTGTCCCTTTGCCAATTAAAGGTTTTCACACACCTGAAATAAGTAAACAAACAAACCATGTATAATTGCGCAGAGGGCAGTTACTTTAAAGATGCAGGCAAGTATTTCAGAAATTCTGTGACACCAGCACCTAAGTCAGCACCTAAGTCAACTTTACAAGTAGTGAAAGAGACAAAAATTTTGCAAATGGCTCTGTAGTTATGCTTGTCGTCCAAGCTGATACACAAAATACCTGCTCAAACACCAAAGTAGTGTTCAGAGTGGTACGTCCTTCAGGCCTTCTCACCTATTGTAATCTGTGCTGCACGATGGATTTATAACATTGTGTTCAATAGCTGCCAAGGGAACTTTATTCCACAAATGTGTCTGCTTTTGAACACTTTTATGTCTCTGACCTCTTGAAAATCCTGTGGCATTGAATCCCACAGTATAACCATATACTGCATGAAAAAGTGCTTCATTTTGTTAGTTTCAGACCATGTAATTTGTTTTTCTGTTTCTTCGAGAGAATAATGCAAGAACTTTCTCCTGACCACTCCTCATTCTCCTTCTCCATGCAGCTCATGATTTTGCGTGCCTCTATCATACTCTCCCCCACTTTTGTGATCTGAAAAGTCCTAAACTACTTGCTGGTTCCTTGTAGAAATGGCTCTTCATGATTTTGCTCTTACCTGTCTTTTTTTCATTCTGTCTCCTTTTTCAGATGGAGAAAGGGATTTCTATACAAGCACAGAGATACAGGCACAGAATTTTTTTTTTTTTACTTTGTTCTTAATGGTTTTCTTGCTTTATTCTCTAGTGTTTTTAACAGCAATGCTCTATTTGCCTTTACGACAGCTCTTTATTGCTGAGCGGAATTTCTGAAGAGACCAGGAACAGTGACTTTTAGATCCCCTTCCAGACTGGCAAAAGCTAATTTAGAGGTTGCCTCTATTTATGTACAGTGAAAATTTCTCTCCTGTGTGTTTTGCTTTACATTTAACAAGAATTGTCTTCCATCTGCGATTGTATCTCCTTGTCACTCAGCATCGTGAAACCCTTCTGCAACTTTTCACAATATATTTCAGTTTGGAATGTCCTGAATCATTCTCTGTCATCTGCAAATTTTGTCACTTTGCTACTTGTTCCCTTTTGTGGATCACTTATGAATATTTCAAAAAATGCAGGTCTTGCACAGATTCCTTTCGTGAGAACTGTGAAAACCAGGCCTTTTTTCTCAAATCTTGGAATAGTTATTATTCTTTTTCTCTTATTCCTGACACCCTTTTTTTGTTTTTTTTTTTTTGTTTTTTTTTTGATACCCTCAAGTAAGTAGTTTGTGGTGGTTGTGTTTGTTTTTTTTTTTTAAATTCCAGCTGTACTATAGAAACCTCAACAGTTTTAGTTTTGAATTTTATTTATTTATTTGTTTGAGGGGTTTTAGTGTTTTGGCTTTGGTTTTGGATTTTTTTTGAATACTGGTTGAATACTGATGGAGGTGTGAGAAATAACATTTATACAAAATCTTTTTTAACTCTTTTCCACTGTATCATAGTTAAACACATGATTATTAATTCTATTATTTTAAATGCATTTTAACAATTTACCCAATTGGCAATTTAACCTGTTTGTCTAGTATAGAAGTCAGGCCTACATATCCATAATCTTGCTAATATTTCTCAGTGTTACTTTTCTCTAACTTATCTTTCTGGGATGCTCTTTTTGATCATTTCTTAATGTTCAAAGACTTAATTAACCCCTATGGCATGGTCTAGCTGGTTGTACAGGCAAAAAAACCCCCAAAACCCAAGTTTTTTTTCTTTCTACTTCTCTGGATTCCATGATACACTTTCTTTTGCTTCTTTCCTTAATTACCCTCTCATAACCCATTTGCTCTATGAAATTACAATTACCATCTCATTCCATGGCTCAGCATTCCTCCTCCACCTGGCATAATTGCCCCCTTGCTGGTTCACACTCTGGTATTACATCTGTAACCACTGGCTCTGAAAAAGAAATATTTGCTATAGTTTCTTCCTCCCCCAAAGAGATAGATAAGCTAATATTGATAGGCTTATCTTTAAGTGGCAGGAGCAGTAGCTGATGCGAAGTTCCCAAGGAATCAAAGGGAGGCAGAAGGCATAGCGGGAGGTGTTACTTATATAGCAGCTGCCCTCAGTACTCCCAGGGAAGGCTTTGAGCCTTCCTCGTCTGTCCCTTCTGCTTGTCTCCCGCTCTTGCAAAATAAATTGAATACATCATGCATTTAGTTAGCTATTTTATATCCACAATGAACTAGGCTTTCTTCAACAACATAAAAATGGGAAGTGACACAGCTTTGATTTTGCTTTTTGCAGTTTCCTTTCTTCTTTGTCATTATACGAGTTGTACGTTTCCCAACTCACGGCCATTTTCTAGCTCTGGTGTCCGAAGATCTTTGAAAAAGTGTTGCTCAGAAAAGGACATTGGTCCATTTCTTTCTCAATAAATGTTTTTTAGTTCTGTATGTTTTCTCCTGGTATAGATGGATGGATTTCCCTTTCCGCAGGGCATTCACACTTCCCTACCTCTTTTTTTTTATGTGCATAACTGCATTTTAATAGTCTCTGTGGGATGGGTAAAAAAGAAACTATGTTATGTCCTAGCTATACATTGTTCCCAGATGGTGGAAGACCCTGAAAATTCAGTAAAAAACCTAATTGAAGATATAAGAATTACTTGGACAGACAATGAAATTTGAACTGGTGTCTGAAAATAGAAAAAAAAAAAGAAAATCGAATCCTCTGTCAGTAAGCTAACAGTATAACCCTATTAATCTCTTTTCTTTCTTACACACAAACAGTTCTCTAAGAAAAAAGTACTTTTTTGATATTTATATAGACTATTAGATTGCATAGACTCAATTTTACTGTTTTCAAAATGTAGTTACCATTTCTTTCTTTTACTATAGCATATTGCCTTCTTTTATTTGATATCTGTCAGATTTTGGAACATTAGGAAAATATCCTCATACTGAATAATATTATATTCCTGTAAGGAAGAAAGTGAACCCACATATCATTCTGAATAGTCAGGCCAACATGAGAAGGGATCAGAATCTATCCTGAACTGTAAAGAATAGCAAAGCTTCTGGTTTATCTAGGAATTAAATTGTCCTTCAGGAGCTGAAAATTCTAGCATGTATTGTGTTAAACAAGTTCACTTCAAGATTACTTCCTAGTGTCTTGAAAGATTTTGGTGGTTTTTTTTTCTCTTTAATTCTCTGAGTTGAGATGATATGGATGAAATCATCTGCAGAGATTATGGCTCTGTAGTAAACATCATTACTATGGAAACATAATACAAAGTTCATGACAAATGTCAAGAACTATTACTTCCTTTTACTTTCAAAATGAAGACTTCCACTGGGATGAAATATTCATAGTGGGGTGTTTTTTACTTCCCAAAGACAAGGCTCATTTTCATGTCAGTAAATGACAGGGTTACAGTAAGTACGGATCCTGTATTTTATAAAAATCAATGAATGCAAAAGATATTTGTAGGAATTTACTCTTTAAGGAGAATTCTAATCTTCCTCAGCTGTATTTATTCTTTGTTTCAACAACTGAGTATCTCAAACAGCCTTTTGCATTCACTAAAAGTGAAATTTGATTAAAGCAATAGAGTAGTTTGCTTTCATGATCTAGGTTATCACATTTTAAACTAGATCAATTATACTCCATACCTGTTACAGTCAGTGCATTAACAAACCGCACAATATCACTGATAGCCAGAGAGAGGAATGAAACAGACCAGGCTTCACGCACCTTTCCAAGCGAGGGAACCAACAAGTTATAAATAAACTCACATTTGAAATGACTGATTGGTCCTCTTACTCCAAATTTGGTCAATGATTACACGAAATTATTTTTGGAGCGGGGTGCAGATGTATTTAGGATAATTTAAGAATCAGAAAGGCAAGATAGCTATGGCACTTGATAATTGAATCTGGGTAAAATCCACCATATAGCATACCTGGTGGCGTAAAGGAAAACTAAACTAACTGAAATGAAGAATCTAATGGGTTGACTAATCTAATGGGAGAAAATGGAATGTCAAATCCCATCTCCTTAGGTGAGATACAAACAGAGAAGAGAAAAATAAATCATTGTACATTTCAAGAAATTTAGGAAAATGTGACCAAACTTTGTATGGAAATAATCAACATTTCTTCCCAAATCAGCTATTTGAGCACTTTTTCCCCATCCTGGAAAGATCTCCTAAGGTACTTAGTGCTCATCAGAAATGATAATGCTACCAAGAGAAAAAAAATCTCAATGAGGTACCTCAATGCAGTTCAACTGAAGGAAGTTTAATATTGCCCCCAGTATAGCATTTTATTTCCCTATCAAAGTAAAGTTTACCTTCCTGCCTGCCTGCCTTCCTTTCTTCCTTCCTCTTTAGTTCTACTCCAGGGATCAAGTGTTAACCTTGAATATTTTATTATTTTCTTAAAAATATTGCTTAGGGTACTTCCTATCATAAATACATAATGCATGCCAGTCCTCCATATCCTTTCTAATAATTTTTATTTTTTTCAAAGGAGTAGGAAGGTACTGATAAACCAAGATCTGAGAATCCAGCTGTGTTTTTCCTTTCCTGTTAACAGGTCATATTGATAATAAAATTTACCGAATCACCATTGTCATCAACAATCCTAAATAGTTAAATTGTTGTGACTTTATAAACATTATAAGAAGAAGACAAAAGTAGCAGACAGACGAGAACCAAGAACATCTCATTTAACTTCCTCTGGCATGCAATTCTGAAGGAAAAGAGAGTTTCTTTCATCAGAAGAAAGAGACCTTCTTTTCCTCAACTGCTGGAACTTGAAATTCACTGTGTTACTCTCCCCACCACCAAGTGTCATATTGTTGCACAAGAGGCAACAAAGGGATAGCTGTAGCCTGGTTGCAACATGAAGCAATCCCGCTACTGCTAAGCAGAAAGGCTAACATTTGAGTTCTGCCTCCTTCCTTTGGCCAAATTAGTTAATATTGTTCTGGCTCTCCACCTGTCCATCTTCATAATGCTTGTCAGTAGTCGATTATCTACAAAACTTCTTCTTTCAAGCTTGGTGAAATTGGTCAACAGGTGCAGACATTAGTACCTAAGGAAAGACTGGCAAATGAACAGCCGTCACAATCATGTCAGCAAAACTTCTTTAAGGACGAAAGCTAAAAGCAGTAAAAAGCTGCTAGCAATAGATTAATGGCAATAAATTTAGACACCAAAATGGGAAGCTGTGACAAGTCTTCTTACTGAAGCTGATCCAGTTTTAATGAAAGAATTAAAGATTCATCAGGCTACAGGGAAGGAGCAAAAAGAATCATGATTCTGTCTAGTGGTTAGGGCACATGCCTGGCTGAGGAAGGATGTGAGTTGTAATTGCTTGAAAAGCATCAGTGCTCAGAAGATAAGCAATGAGAATTGCTCTCACCGTCTACTTTTCATATCTGATTGGTTGCAGCATTCATCTGTGTTGTGTGATTTGTCCCTACAGGTGAGGAGCAAACTAGATATGAATTTTTTGAGCCCTCGGCAATGTTTTCCTCATGTAACCACTGCTGCTGCAGCAGAGCTTGGTTGTGGCCAAGGTTCTGTGCGTTGGGCATCTTCCAAGGCTGCCTCCTGGATCAGGCTCTGTAGGTGAGGTAAGAGGAGGGACAGTCAGCAGGTAGTGTGGGCAGGGCTTACGCAGAATTCAAAACCACTGTGAAGACAAGGCACTTTCAGGCTTGCTCAGAAGCAAAACTACAGACTGCAAGGAAAAATTTTTGTTGAATGACGGTTGATGTTGAATGATGTTGAATGACACTGATGACTTTACAGTTCCTATCTGCAGCTGGAATTAAAACAAGTTAAATGCCTTTACTGTTTTGTGAATGTACATTCCTAAGTTAGATGAGCTGTGTAAGGCCCCACCAGCTGTAGGACCACATACGTTTCTCCAATACAGTCACACACTGGACTCTTCTAGCAATCAAAGAATAACTATACAGTTACTAATTTCTAATTATAGGTAGACTACTAATGATCCTTTGTCATCACTGATTTGGATTGGCTTTGCACCAGAAGTAAACCAGAAATGAAAATTTATTACTTGCTCTCAGCAAAAGAAAAAATTACCCAGTGTGAATTTTGCTGCCATTTTCATATTAATTGTAGATTATTCCCGTGTGATATTTTTGTATCTTTGTACTTTTTGTAGCCAAAAAGTAACATTTTTGGCTATAGATACATAGATGAAAAACATGCGTGTATGTTTGCGTAAAACATAGGGGGAATTAAAGTCTATATAATATCTAATTTAGGAATATATCTTCATATGGCAACTCAGAAATCACTATAACCTGTTAGTACAGAATTAATTGCATACTGTTGGCAGAACAATGGGAGACTCAGCTGGCTAACTCACATAAATTTACCCCGTTAGCTGCACAAAGATTTAACACCACGTGGATTTGTACCATCACACATTACAAAATCATCATTTATAATTGATCAATATGGTTGAACTCTTCTGAATAGTCCTTACTTTCCCCACAGCAGTGCACAGGGCCAAAATCAGACTACAGCAGGTTAGTGAGGAGCGTGAAGAATGACTCAGTAAATGCCATAATCCACCCTGGGCCTGCTTGCTACCTTCTTATGTATTAAGACAGAATGCAACCAAATTCACAAGGCCAGCTTCATTGAAAATTTCATGTAACTTCACTTGTGCTTTTTAGTCCTTATAGGATTTAGAGTGGGAATATAGTACTTTACGCACATGATTTAAGCAGGGTCTATGGTAGTAATCTGACAAGCACAGGGCTTTGCCCTTTTAGTTGCTTTCACATCACTGTACGTCACTCTAGCTCTGAGTGTCAGGATGCTAGCAAGGGGTAGGCTAGTTGGAGTCAAAAGAGTCAGAGAGATTCAAAATCGGCATTTAAAAGTGAGCTTCTGAAGTAGTGAAAAGACCACAGTATACCGCAAAAAAATAAAGAAAAAAAAAAGAAAAAAAAAAGAAAAGAAAAAAAATCAAAGCAGTCCTGGCTTCAACATGTGCCAACTCAGGTGGCACATCAAAATGGACATTTGGCAGGAGATGGATGCTAGAGGAAGCAATCCCCCTAATAAGTTTTGCTTGAGCATCTGCCTGTGTAATAAACTTTCACCAGAGAGAAGAGTATGACCCTCTGATCCCTTTTTATCAAGGGCAACAGCTTTGCAAGAGGATGGTGTTTCACGGGGGAAGCAATGTCAGCTTGTGAATCTGTTTCATTACCACCACGCCTGTTAGCTGCTGGAACAGAGCAGCCCATCTTTGATCTGCAAGAAGCTGGCTAGGAACACTGCCCGCACATCTCATTTTAATTTTGCAAAATTACAGTTGGTAACTCCAATTTCATACCCTGTTTCCCTCACAACTTCTCTTCTCAGTGAAGGTCACAGCCTACTCTGGATGCGCAGAATGGATTTCTCCTCCAATCTTGCCATCAGCAACAAAAGAAAGACAGAACAGGTGGTTTCTGTGAAAAGTCTGTCCATCTCGTGGCCATGCGTGTGCCTGGGGTTTGCAGGATACTCAGGCTAGCTTTAGATTAGCTGGTTTAAATCCTCAAAATATTGTAGGCAGTGGATTGTGCAACTGAGGTTACAAAACCCCCTTTGCCATCCTTGAATTGCATTCAGGTAGACTTGTGCTGAGTTCCTGGTAGCTCCACAGCTATCACTAGCAAAAATTGTCCTCAAAGGCTAGCAGGCGTTCGTCACTGGGTTCTTATGGATGTACCAAAATCAGAGGCCCATTATTTGTGCAAAGTCCAGCTCTGCATTGTGTATACTTCTGTATACAAATTTCCTGAAATTTCCCTGCCATTACTTTTCTCTTGTGTTTTTCCTTACTAACCCACCACCCAGTGGTAATGCTTTACTACCACTAGAAGCAAGAAGTAGATTGCATCTTGAAGTATCTAACCTTAGGATGGGAAGAATAACTTTCTAGACTTAATGGACTTTATTCATTAGGGATATGAGTTAATAGCTTAAACATAGTTATGTACCGGCATTTTAGGTTCTGTGGAGCATCCCACCTGACTGCGGCTTCAGCTGCTGCTTGGGAATGGCAATAGGCCAAGGTATTCTTTTAACTACAATTATATTAATTATTAAAAGGTAACTTCAACTACCTACTGCAACAGTTTCTTTACAGGGAGCCACTGACAGAATTCCCTGCCTAACTCTCAAGGTCCCTAGCAGGAAGACAAGCCTATAAATTCTGAGGCAATAATTGAAAACAGCTCACCATAGCAGCCAAGTCAATTATATTGGCTCTCAGGATGAAAGATTCAATTCATTGGATCAGTGGGTGAATTTTTCCATGTACTTCTTGTAGTTTCAAGGTGCACAGAGAGAGCAATGTTTGCTGCTAATATTTTACAAAAAAAACCCCAAAAAACAGAGTGCACAAATGAACAATAAGAGCTGTCCTTAACATTTCTCTGCCATGGGTGGCAGAACTCTTGTCTCTGTAAAGGACATGGACATCTGCTTAGGAAAGCTTTGGCATGCTCACAGTTCCCTTCAGGTTGTAGACATATACTCAACACCGACCTAAATTTGGGCAGGTCTAGTCAGTTTAGAGGATAAGAGGGTTATGAAATATCAGCGAGGGTCGTGGATTAAGACTTGATCCTAGAGTGCACAAATGTGATACAGTCAAACATACACATGAGGAGGTGGGTATCATCTTTGAATTATTCACAGCAATATCATCTGTGGGTAGAACAATCCATCTTTCTATTAAAATAAAAATCACAATGAGCATGATCTCTGAAAGGATTTCTACCTTGGAAGTGTTCTTTTAAAAAAATATTTTTATATTTTTGGTGGCAGAGAGCCACCCAGATGGCTGGGTGCTGAAGCATGGGGCCCATGAAGAGAAACTGAGGAAACTGGGTTTTTTAAGCCTGGAGAATAGAAGGCTGTGGGGGGATCCGGTAGCAGATGAGTCAATGAGAAAATACTAATCAGACTCATCACAGAGGTGCTTGGAGAGTGGATGAGAGATAACAGGCATAAGCTGAAAGAAGAGAGATTCAGACTACACATAAGGAAAAAAATTTCCTTATGTGGACAATCACACGGAGGTGCAGGTTGCCCAGGAAGATTTTGAAATCTCCACCCTTGGAGGTTTTCAAGTCCTGACTGGATAAGGTCCTGAGCAATACAGTCTGACCTCAGAGCTGACCTCACTTTGAGCAGGACATTGGATTAGAGACCTCTTGAAGTCCTCTCCATCACAAATTATTCTATAGTCCTATAATACTTTGTCAAAAACAAAATTTACGTTGCTTATGTAGGTTCCTCCTCCAGGCAGATTGCCTCCCAGTTTTCCAGAACATGCCCCCAAATCTGAAAAATGGCTGGTGA
Organism: Larus michahellis; assembly: GCF_964199755.1. NCBI lineage: Eukaryota > Metazoa > Chordata > Aves > Charadriiformes > Laridae > Larus > Larus michahellis. The sequence continues at coordinate 50,927,378 of NC_133900.1, read as the reverse complement.
AGCTAATCTGAAAATAAAAAAACAGATGGAGCAGAAGACAGGAAAAAGAGTCATTAGAGTATACAGGGAAACCTTGATATAAAAGCAAAATTGTTCTATTGCAAGAAAGTGGAGACATTTTGATTTGCTAAAGATGTTTGCACCTAACCTAACAGAATAATAGTGTTCTTAAAAATAAATATGGTCATAACAATATGGTGGGTTTTTTTGGAGTGTAGCATAATAACAGAAGATGTTATTGTTCATATACAACACAAAAAGAGTGAAAAGCATGAAATAGGATCCTAGCCCAAACCACATACTTACTAATAATACTGTTTTCTGAGTAATATTTCTAAGTAATATCTTTTTCCAGATTTTCATTTCTGCAATAAATTTTGGAAATATGTTCTCATTCTTAAGTAAAACACTTACTGACATTTTCTGGAAGTAGGCAATTCAGCATTTCAACCATACCTAAGAAGCACATACACAAAAAAGAAATTTTGCTTAGTCAAATTATGTGTTCGAGAACTATGTTTGCCTTAGATTGTTACACCAGACTATGGGAAGCCTATTATTTATTACTAACTGCTTCTTTTCCAAAAGTATTAATCACCCTAAATATCAAACAAAAACTTTTACTTAGGACTTACATTCTCTTTGGCTGTGTGATTAAAAATAAAATTTCCAATGAAATATTGAAGAAAAGCTGGCTTTGTTTTAAGTAACCCTTAAATCTAGTTTATTTCAGATCTTTCATAAAAAGATAAAAATCATAATAGTTTCCATCTAGTATATGTCCAGCTTTTGAGTTGTTTGTCTGTGGGTTTTTTATACCTCATTGAAAAATATTTGCTGTAATTTACAAAACACACTTTCAATCTCTGGTACAATTGGATGTACCAGGCAAGGAAGCGTTCTCATACATTTTCCCACTTATACTTTGTTCTTTAAAGCATTTTTATTTATTTATTTATTTTTATTTCATCAAATATAGTTCTGGATCTCTATGGGTCCAGCTAATATCTCAATATACCTGTATTGCAATCAGTGACTCTTCATTCATTCACAGCTACTGAAAATGTGTCACATTATCCGTAAAATCATTCAAACACCTCTTCCTTTTGTAGAGAGCTTAGCAGCTCCTGCATTCTATACTGAGTGAAGAAGAAAAGACCATCCTGCCTTGCACAACAAGAATCCTTACACTATCCTTTCTCGGAAAAACAAAAATCAGGTGGGCTCAAGTGAAAAATGATGTCTGCATCCCTTTGGCCCTAATCACGTAGAGACGATTGGCTATACTTAGATATTTCTCTCATGGAAAACCTAGAAGATCCATAATGGGGTGAAGACACGTCCCAAAGTAGTTTTTCAGTACAGCATTCATACACTTTTATTTTTTTAGGAACTGAATCTATGGGACAAAAATAAAAAATAAGAAAATGAAATCAGTTTCAGATTTAGCAGTTTTTTCCTACTCAAGATTATGAACGGTGTGATCCAGTTCCTTGAGTTCTTGGTAGCTTTGGATAAGACATTTATTCTTCTGTTTAGACATACTCTGAACTGCTTTAACATTACTGAATACAATATTCCTCTTCACTCATCATGCAAAATTGATAAATAGCCACCTATCTGACGGTACTTTGCAAACATTAATTCATTAATCTACAGAAAATGTTCATTGATTAGGTAAATTGCATATCAACAGATTAAAGCTCTCCAGTTTCTTTGTTTTTCTTGGAGGCCACCCTGGAGTGGAATTCAGCTGCTCTTTAAAAATGCATAGCAAGGCTGAATAACCGTTAGGAACAGGTATCAAACAGAAATTCTATAAATAGCTGACAATGTGTTTAGAGTATAATTAATTATGCTGCATTTTTTTGATGTACAAAAATCAGAAATTATTCTTCTTTGAGACTGCCATAGGATTTTTAATGACTACAAATAACCAATATCTTGATTTTATGTCTCACTGAAACTCATGCTTGTAGTAGTGTTATGCTATGCTTAAAAAAAAAAAAAAAAAAAAAAAAATCAAGTCCAGAAACTACACCAAAAGTTTTAGTTGTATTTATAACATGGAAATCAGAACACCCAGTTGCAGGTTACTCTTCACCTTTGTTATTTGTTAACTTTGGACAAGAAAGCTCAACACACAGACTTAAGTTGGTTATCTACATCAGGAACACAGTCATTTTAGGCATCTTCCTTAGTGAAAGGTATGAGTAAACATGTCAGTGTTACCACTCTTTCCCTGAAAATGGTGTCACTCAAATTGTGCTGTATTTCACTGGGGTCTAGGAGTCAAAACTGTGGCTGAACACAGACTGAATCAAAACTGGTCTGTGACTGAATATAGTGTCAGTCGCATAAAGCTACACTAATGATCACTCAGTACAATGACGGTTTCCTAACAGACTAAACTCTGTACATACCCAGCATATTTTCTATGGATGTGAAAGCTACGTCCAGAAACATCTTTTTTTAATTTTATTTCTGCCTTAATAGATTTCCTACGGTTTTACTAAAATGCAACTATTTTGTTAGATGACATAATATGGTTTTTAAATGTCTGAAAGAAGTTTAAGGCTTAAACGTGGCTTTTCTTTTATATGCATATATTATTCTTTTGTCTATAGTCAGTTCTTAGGGGACTGACATTTTTAACTTCAGCATGCAATGGGCTGGCTTCTTAATACTACCATAAAGGCTTCTTTTACATAAAAATGAAGAGTTAAATTCTGCTGTCAGCTATGCTGATGGAAGTCTGTTGGCATCAGTGGGATGGCACCAGAATGATCTGGCACTACTTCTGTTCCCTGAATTTGACAGCCCCTAGGAGTGTGCAGCTCTTTTTAAGATGAGGATGGTTTTCTCTGTCATATTCAATAATTCAGATCATTTGAACTTAACTGAACAGCATGTAGGGAATTTACTGTAGATGCTTAGAATACTGGAAAGAACCCTCTGGCACAAAAGTTTATTTTGCTGTACATTTTATCAGCAGTCAGTAGTTTGGAGGAGAATTTTTGTTGGTGTTTTTCTTTGTCAGCTACTCATGGACACAAATGTGTATTTCTTTATTGGGTCAACACAGTAGATGACTTTTTGCTGCCTTTGTACTCCTATTTCATGGCAGTGGAAACTTCCAGTCAGGGCAAAGAATGAAGCAAGTCTCAGTTTTTGGCACTGAAAACTCCCAAGACAGTATTTTCCCCATCTTTACAATAGCAATACAAATAAAATACTCATAGCGATGTTGTAAATACATTTCAAAAGGGTTGTGCAGACTTATATTTGCAATTTTTCCTCAACTGTTTTCCTTCAATGTGTCTTCTGTTTGAGTTCTTTTATATCACCAGCCTCCAATAATTTTGCACAGATACTATAACCTTACTGCATTTCTAGACATAGTTAACAGTATGACATGAAAAGCAAAGGTCGACTAGAAAATTTAGAAGTTAGAGTGCTCTGTTGGTACATAGCAGTAGAGAAACCTTTGAGAATTGGCAATAATACTCAAAATTTATCTTCTTCCAACTACTTCCTTAAGTCCAAATCATGCAATCCAACTTCCAACCTGACAAAGGACATACTGGGAGTTTCAGCACAGAAGCTGAAGACTGATTACTCAGCCAGCCTTTTATTACTCAATTTGTGATAGTATGTAAGAGCCTCATTTGCCAAGAAGACTCCTGTTGTGCTAGAAAACTTTTTTTTTCACAAATAACAAACTGAAGATGATGGGTAGACCGGGACAGGTGAACTACTAACCCAATTGCATGTGGAATAGCCATTCCCAGGATTAACAAGAGATAGTTAACCTATCAAACTGGCATATTTTAAGAGCTTGCGATTCCTGCTGTAAGGAATTGTCTTTTTAACTGAACCCTAAGAACTGGTCTGCCTTGGCTTCAAGTTGATAACCCAAATGCCATTCAAAACCTGACAGATTTAGTGTAATGCTGTGTCTGAATTTAATATACAGATGTCTGAATTTAATATACAGGTGTCTAAATTTAATATACAGATAAACTGAGAAAGTCTTTGCCCCGAAGTATTGTGGATGCTGAGTGCTTACATAAATTTAAAAAAAAAAAGGAAAAAAATTATGGAGGAAAAATCCGTAAGAGGAAGTCTTCGAAATACAAACTGCTGGAAATTGAAGCATTTTGGGAAAGTATCTCTTCACGTTTACTTTGTTCTTACACTTGTCTTCAGGTGTCTGCTACTGGATATTTTGTGAAGTTTTGTTAAATGGACTGATGCAATATAGGCGGTATTATAGTCTCATCCAAAAATGAGTTCTGAACAGGACACACTGAACAAATGTCCAAGGTCTGAAAGGAGCATTGCTCCCTTTATGCAGCGCTAATATTTGATAAAACAAGCTATATATCTCTGATGTCAAAGCCCTGGTGGACAAAGGCACGGTGGCTCAGAAGCATTCTGCTCCCAGTGACAAAGTGGAGGTCTCTCTGCATAACGTTCCCCAGTGCTTCTGGATCCGTACCTCTCACAGGGCAAGATCCCCGGTGTGTAAACCTGTCCCGTGTGACTTCCAGACCAGAAGAGCTTTTCACATGACTAAAGCAGAGCAAAGGCAGAAAAGCACAGGTCTTTCTATAGACATGCCTTTGGAAAATAGACACGAGTTAGAGAAAGAAAACTACAGACTTTTTCAGGACTCTGTTTTTATTCCCATTCACCTACTTCTTATAACTAATGATCTAGACTGTACAAGTGTCAGGATTATATCTGTTCTGGGTACTTCATATAGTTATGCTGTATCAAACTGCAATGAATACAGCTGCTCAGAAATGAAATAAGCAAAATAAGCTTGTGTGCACTACTCCTGCACTTGTTTAGTCTTCTCTTTACCTTGAATCTCCAAAAAAAGGGTTTTCTTTTTTGTTTCCTTTTAAAGAAACTGCCACCACATCTGTTACTGTTATGGATGACTTGTCATTAAAAACAAATTGAGTCCATGAGTTCAAGCTAGAAAATTGTATTTTGGCTGAATGGGTGAGTCTTTCATTCTTTAGAGGTAGAACATTAAGACACCAATGTCTAGGGGATGTATCTGTAAAAAGCATATTGATTTTTAATAAATACAATGTACCAGTCACTTCGTAATGGCAAAGACACATGCACCACAGTGGCGCACTTCTGGTCTTTCTACATACATTCATATATATACGCTGATGTATATATATTTATAATCCAATAAGAATACTTTGCACAAATCAAAATTGACATGCACAATATGTATAAACACACACGCACATATATATATATAAACATATGCATATATATGAAAAGGTGCTCTTACCCTTTCTTATTTCTTCCTGTCCTTTAGGACAGATTTTTTCTTTCTGAGAGGGAGATGTTTTCAGTTGTATTTATATATTAGATATTTCACATGTAATAAAACAAAAGGAGAGTAAGGACAGTGTTGCCAAACACTTATTAACACATTTTACACCTTTTTCTCTGCCATGGCTTTAACTGGGAGATTCTGAATCTTTATGACAAAGACCAGAAGAAATTTTAGGCACAGACGTCTCACAAAGGGAACTCCTCCTTTAACACTGTTACATGTGAAATGTTACTGCTCTGAGTGAGTTTTCACAAATCTCATGATTACTGTAATGTTGGAGGAATAAGCATAGTGCTGAACTCGATGATAGCCGTCTTCACTTCAGCTACTTCCCCCTTCCAGTGGGCTCTAGTGTTGAATATTTCAATTTTTGGACAGTACTCAGGTAAGGTGCTTTTCCACTATGCTCTGCAAATTGCTTTTCATTTAAGCACAAAATAATTCAGGACTATTGATGCTGGGAATAAGCTAGTAAAACCAGCTGGACTTTTGCTAACTCCACATGGAGCCATTTTAGGCATCTTCACTTTTATTACAGAGTTTCTTCACAAACCAAATAGTCTCCCAATAGATAACTGCTAGCACTCTATATTTTCAGGAAAATTTTCAATCCTCTATAACGCACTGAACAGATGAATGATTACCAAAAAAAATCAGTCTACATAAGTGTCTCCACTCAGCTGTACAAATGAATAAAAGACAGCGGTTTTCTATGTCCACCGATCTGTAAAGAGATAAAGATAGTTTTTGGAGTTAATGTTTACTTCAACATGTTGTAATAATTCAAAGGAATATTCTTTGATTACTTCACACAACAAGCAATTGTTATGTCCCATATTATGTTGCAGTGATTCAGCATAGCTGATAGGATCAATGCCAATATGTCTGCAATAAATAAGGTAAAGGTAGCATATTCTTTACTGAGAGATTAGTATTCATTTGGCAGACTGCTTTCTAAATGGAAAATACTGTGTCATTTAAGATTAAGTACCTGTTTTGGTATCATAACAGATGTTTCAAAAAACCTATTAAAAAGAATCATAGTGCTGTTTTTGTCTAATAGCAAAAATATCAGTCACCTTATCACTACAAATTAACAAATTATCCCTTAGAAAGTTTCATTAAAATACCTTAAATCAACTTTCATATTCCTCCAACTACTCTTGTCTTAAAAGTTTTCATTTCATAACTCCCATCCACGGATTACTTGGATTAACGTCACCGTTAACGGGTTTCTATGCTCTTCAAACATGAGAGTATTTCGCATGTGGGTTCTTGTCCTAAAAGAGCTGCTCCTCCCATAACACCCCTTTTGAGGCATACATGTATCACTGTCATCACTGATGAGCCACAGAGAAAACCAAAAGGGCAATGTCAATGGTTTACGAATGAGTGTCAAAGTTAAAAATTTGCAGTTAGCTTTCAGGAAGCTGGTAGTTGTCAGACCAGTCACTTGTTTATTTAAGAGTTTGCACTCTGCATCTAGATCTGCAAAGATACTGTGTATCCACACATCTCTCTGAGTGCCTTGATTTATCATTTTGACACTGCTGAGATCTTGAATATCATTGGGCAACTCCATGATCACCAGGATTCCCACTGGTCTCCAAACACAAAGCTTCATGTTGATGATGTCAATCTACTCTCACAGCAGTAGACTGTGGCCTTATTGCGAGCTGAAGATGTTGAGGCTCTCCATCTTGAATTCTTTGGTAACAATAATTTGATTTCATTTCTGTGTTATATAGCTACTGCACGTACAGTCTGTGGCCTGGAGGCAGCTTTTGCTCAGCCATCTTATCTAAGCATGTGAGGAGAAAGGTTATACAACAATTTGTACCTCCCATGCACATCGAGTTACTCAGCCACACGTGTCTGCTCCTGTCCCTCACAGTTATGCCCATCAGACGTTTTATAAGTACAATTATTTATGTTTCTTTTGTCTAAAGGAAATCATGGATTTACCATCCCTTTATCAATACTCTTACAATGTTTTTCAATCCTCAATGTCCTGCTGACCTCTCTTGAGAGGTATATTGGTATATTATCTGACAAATAAGGAACAGATAAATATTGGCTCAGGGTTCTAGGACTGTGATTTGGAAGAATGATTCACTTAAAACCAAAAGTTTCTGGTTTGATGACTTTAAAAGCATTTGAGATTGTAGCTCTTAGAAGGAAGAAAAGATTGAATTGTTTGATGTCAAAACACAGATAAGTGGTTTGGGAAACTCAGAAGAAAAAAAGCATTAAGATCCCATGTTCTACTTTTTGTGAATTATAAGAGAAAATTTTTCAGAGGCAGGCATCAGTTAGAAGAGAAATTTGGCTAACAAACATTCATTTTTTTTTTTGCATCATGTTTCCAGAACATTACTATTCAAAGAAAAGGAGAGAAAAGAAATGGTAGTGCTCTAACAAAGAGAAGTATGGCTACACGAAAAAGGCTTAATCCTTCAAATTGTTGATCACTCTGGCTATATTCCACTTAAATTTCCATTAAATCCTTGTACTCTGAATTAAAAGATTTAGCACAGAAGAGCCAAAGTATGTAGCATACTTTGGGCATACAAGGATAAAGGAACAAGAAATAGCAGGAACAGGCAAATCCTAAAACAGAAATTCAAGCTCTGACTACTTTGACCTCCACCCACAAAAGAACTTAACACTCATTTAAAGTCTTGTTAAAGCTAAGTCCAGCTCTCAATGCTTTACTGAATTATGTCCCACAGCCTGAAGATCTAGAAGGAGCAAGGGTGTACTGTGTATTTCATCTGGAAAAAATGAACTATTTTCACTTTAACTAAAGATTCTCTTTAGAATACCTGTCTTTCAGAAATCTCCTTTTGAGACCAAAAAGTGTGTGCCGGTGTGTTTATTTATTCATATTTTAAATAATTAAGTTTAAAAAAAAATTAAGAATTATTTATGCTCCACTTGTTTCTAATGTTACTTATTCAAGGAATTTCAAACTTTTCACTTGAATCCCAAATGAAGACTCTGCCAGACTCTTTTGAATTTTCAAATGCCAGATGACAAAATTACAAACCCTCCGATACTTGGGGATGTGGAAATCCTTTCCAAATCTCTTTCCTGCCAGCTGTCTTTCACCTGAACATTTCACAGTTTGCCTGCTGCTCAGATTGATGCCAAATGATCTGCAATTACAGTGTGTTTAACCTGTAATCTGTTATTAGCCCTGAGCTTTGCAGAAGGCAACATTTATGTCTAGCAAATTCTTTACCTTCAAGGAAGACTTTCACACCAGTGGAGAAATATTGAAATGTAGATGACTAAAATGCATACCCATTTAACCCATGCATCAACATTGTGCCCATTTTCCCTTACTGTGTGCTACACTGCAGTTGCAACATAAAAAAGAGCATCCAAGTGCTTCATCCCAAGAAGAGACCAGTATCAGTCATGTCCTCCTTGAGTTGTGTGATCAGAACTCCCACCCAAAGTGCAGGACAAAATCTGGATACATTATCAGTCTTCAGAAACATGCTGGGTGAAAAGCTGCATAAACAAACCAGGAGTAAAATGTAGAGGACGGCAATGATCAGATGCCTAACTGAATGACCTAAACAAAGACAAACTCTCCATGGAATACATCAATATTTTTCTATGCCAGAAGAAGTTGTCACAGAATTATTTTATCTTCCGACATTTCCCCTTTGTAAAAGAGTTATTTGGCTTCGTCACTGTGCAAAGAGAGAAATTCTTCTTGATGAACTGACATTAGAGATGTAGCTGGAATTACTTTAGAGCCAGGGACTCCCAGCAATAGCAGATCTGCAGACCTGTGGGTACTTGCATTTTGGAAAGTTTCCCCAGAAGGATCAGTCTTTTCAACTTGCAGTGAAATTAATCTAATTGTCCTTCTTAGCTTGTTTGCTTTTCTTTGGTTTTAACTTGTTCTTATTTGTGTTCAAAGGAATGAGTAACACTTGAAAAAAACAGCCACAATTTGCCAGGATTAATTGTAAATCTATTTAGGATAAATATGTGAATCTCAAGGAAAACTGAAACATACCACTACCTTTCATGTTGTTGTTTTTTTTAAAGGATTAAGGGAATGGAAGTCATCAAAGAGTTGTGAAGTCGGCCTTCACATTCATTTGCGCAGGGGAGAGTAGAACACACATACATGGCATTGCTCTGATATCTGCGATGACTTCTTCATAAGGAAATATTAAAGGATGGAAAACAAACCTTATTTTAACTGTCGGATTGATCTTCTCAATCGCTGTAATTAATCACAGTTACTGCTATAAAGGCACTGAGAGCTCTCTCTTAAGGAGGTTATATGGTAATGAAACAAAGTTATTCTCCCTCATGTTCCTTTCATAAATTGTCAGCAAATATATATGTATATGAGCTGTCTTCCAGCTGAGCTTTTCAGGAGTTAATAAGCCATTTAAAACTATTTAATGCAGGAGAAGCAAAAGCATAAATGACCTTTGAACCCTGCAAGGGTGTTTTCTCATTGAGCAATTTATTCTTTGCTTAAGGATGGTTCAGTCGTATGCACAGAATAACGTTTCACCACTGAATGTCATCTTAGACACAAGCAGAATTAAATAATTAATATCATATCTGAATTTGTATTAGATTACATTGCAGCAATTGATGTAACACGATACTATAAAAAAGTGTAGGCAGAGGGCAGTATGATACATTGATAAAGGAGATTTTTATGAGTTGGTTGCTGGTAGAAATCGACTGTCATGACAAAGTTTTTAGGTCATGTAAAATAGCTTGGGTGTTGCAAAACTATTCCCAGTATTTACACTTATAGTCCCAAAATATGAAGTGTTTCACCTTATCTCTGGCCTGAAGGGCTGTTCAGAAAGTTTATACTGTTGTTATTAATCTGTGTCTGCAACATGAACAAATTTTATAATCATGAGAGCTGCTCATTTCTGGGTTTTGAGTAATACGTCCCAAATTCAGCACATGTAACTGCAAATTAAGGTTACTCTAAACACCCTTGCACCTCACTTGTAACTGACTATCAGAATAACACCAAGAGACCTTTAAGAGCGGAGATGAACGAAATCTTCATACTGCTTGGGATTAGGACAACAAAGGTTTTAAGGAGATTCGAGAAAGTACTGCAGTTATCTTTGCTCTTCTTCCCTTTCCCTCTCTAGCAGGTAGCTGAGCACTGCTTGGGTGAAATAACAAATACGACTGCGTTTCTTTGAACAGTGTCCAGATGTACATTTCTGGATCCCTATTTGTATGGACACACACAATCTTGATGCTACAAAGTGCTCTTTTTGTTTTTCTAGAACTTTTAAACTTGGTAAATGCACTCTTTAGCTTGATTTGTCTCCCATTTATAGGAACTTTACTGCTGGGAAAAGGAGCAGATGGAACATTAAATAATGAACTGGACAGAGCACTGAAAGATACCTCTCTAAGCCCCATAAGTGTTGCACAACCATAGCTGATTGCTACCATCATAAGGGAAGATTCTTCTAAGTCATCTGTTGTTTCTGGAGATTATAAACTATCAAGGTTTCTGAAGTTTTATTTAAAGGGCAGACTAAGGAGACTAGTCTTTTTTTCTTAGAGCAAATATGTATTAATCTCTGAGCAACAATGCATCAAATTTTAATGATTTATTGCTCAATTTCAAAGGTAATTGCAACCTAGGAATTTGCCAGATCTTGCTTTTCCTTTGAAAATTCTTCCTATATATTTCTTCTACACATGCATAAAAATCATAGGTTGCCTCTTTCTGACAGTGCAATGCTACCTTTTCACTTTAAAAGGCAAAGGTCAGTGCTACATGCTTGCTACATTTAGGTAGAATTTCTGTGCCGTATTCTATTTTCTAAATTCCTGCTGTCAAGAGAAGAGGACAAGGTCCTCTTTTTGTGCCTGTGTGTGCCGAAAATTACTACTTTATATATATCTAGAATAACTCTTGCTGTGCTAGGAGGCAAGATACAGAACCACTGGGAGCTCCCACTGGTCCTCACAGCATGCAATGCACAACACAGTAGATATTTTTTTCTAAAGTACCTGAAAATAACTTCAGAAACTCCAAGTTTGGTTTTCTATTTTTCTCCCCAAATCTGACAAGGCTAGCATTTCATAGATTTACAAGTACAAAAGTTTTTTTTAAAAAAGGAACTTATAAACAATTATATAATCAAGGGAGTGAAGGAAACGGTATTGCAAAGCTAGAAGTACCCCAAAATTGTAGTAAAAAGTGCTTTTGACAGACTACAGAAAGGACTGTTGACAGATTACAGAGTGAGCTGTGTCAAAAAGTAAAGTTGTTGAAAGGCAGGTAGAGAATCTGTGATAGAGATATTACCAAATACTATTTTTTAACAAGATTAGCCTCACACCGGCAGAATGTAAAACCCTCTTCTGACACTCCCAGGCATAACTGTACTGGCCAGCTAAGTTAATAGCTACATCCAACTCTTCACCATTTGCACTCCTGCAATAGCATGTGCTGCTTGTCACGAAATACAGAAGAGCCTGCACAGACTTGTTATTCAGATTGCAGTTGCATCTGCCTTCAGTCTATCTCCATCTTCCTCCATCTACCTCCATTTTGCAGTTGCAAAATGTCAGTCCCCATGAAGTTTGAAAAAGACAATTCAGTACATGGCTGCAGTGTTGGTGCATGGAGAGTGAAGAACAAACAAGGCTTTCACATGGAGCGGGCAGGGACAATCACATTCCTGCTTCAGTGTCTGTAACATTCAGCCTGTTTCTCAGGAAAGAGGGAACAGCTGGAATCACCATGAGTCCAATTTTAAATATTTTGAGCAGCACGTAGGGTTAATGAGGGACCTGTGGAGAACAAACAGCACTTCTCTGAAGGAAAGAGATTATGGTTTACACTACCCCTTCCCTTCATAATTTATATGAGATCTTTGGTTAGAGTTAAATGATGAGGTTTTCCAGTACTTCTTAGGATCTTTTCTATTTTTTTAAATGCAATTTTAGCTGAACTCAGAAAACGAGATCTTCGGAAAAAAAGAAATTTTGTGCAGAACTACCATTGCAGAAGCCCAGCCAAGCAGGCTTTCTTTTCATTGTTACTTTGGTTGTTCAGTGAAATTGATAAAAATATCAATTCCACTAAGCAGCTGCCTTAAATCATTGGGTTTGGCACTTTGATTAGAGACTCTGAGTGTGGGGCTCTGAGGCTTCCAATACGAAGCGGGGAAGCCTGTAAATCCCGTTATCATTTGCTGTCTTGGCACTATAGACCTGGAAACCCTTCATGTCCAGGTTTTCCAGGGATAGTCCACCTGGCAAGTCCCCCTAAGATTCACAAACTCATAGTCCCTTTTCCAGGTCGGCCTACTCAAGGGTCTGCCTAGAAGCCCAAAATCACAGTCAGAAGGTAATCTACGAATAATCCAGGTAGGACTGCATAGGAATAATGTCTGGGATTCACTGGAGAGTTGTATGAAATACAGCCTGGTTGCAATAATTAATTGATTTTTTCCTGAAAAAGATGTCTTTCATATGAATATTTACAACCTTTCAAGCTTTTCAGAGTGTCTGCAATGACAGTCTTCCTGAGTGACATCTGGGTCTTAACTCACAGGTTAGCCGAGTACGAATATGTCTTGGCCTTCTTTTTTCCTCCCTACTCACCCAGCCTCCAGGTCCAGGTCCTCACCTTCTATTCGTTCATGTATATGTAGGAATATGTGTTTTGTTGAGGAAGGTCTTAGGTTTTTTCCATGGCTATAGTGACAATTGCAAGAGAATTTATCTTCCCATCGCATGTGACTGTGGGAAAAGGATTGATGGTTTATTGCCACTTAAGTCACCTTTCTTACATCCTCGTACAAAGCTGAACCCAGTAGCAGCCAGAGGTAAAAGTACTTCATGGTCTTGTGACTATCAACTGAACTTTACTCCTTCTAGAGACTATGTTAAATGTTTGGGTTTGGGTTGTTTATTTTTTAAAATTTATTTTCTGGTATTTGACCCAGCTATGCAAGCTTTAAAGGCTGCAATTCAAAGGCTTGATTCTCTGTTATCCTTGGCTAATTACTTACTTTTAGGCAAAGTAAGTGTTATATTCTGCCCTAGAAGCATTTTGCATTTACTTTTCATTGAAGTGATTACAAATTGAAAGCCTCTGTATTTCATGTTTACAAACTGCTGATTATAGATTAGAGATATAAAGAAAGAAATCAGTCACCTAAACCAAAGAAGCTCAGAGCACATTTTGTCACATGTGAAAACAAAAAACACACAAAACTTGTAAGACTAACAATTGTAGCTTGTCTTCCTTGTGCAATTACCTAAGAAAACGTTTCCAGTTAGATAATATGAACAGATGAGGGGACAAGTCTATCATCCTATGTTTAATTGTCCATGGTACAATGTAATAAATCTATATTCCAAGGAAAGCTTTGGAATACGATCACTGAATGTATTTCAGAGAGTTCTGAAATTATTATTGATTTAAGGATGTTTTCGCTGAATTGTACATATGCAAAGAATACTCTAAATTGGAAAGCACCCAGCTGTAATATAATAATCTGCAGAATGCTATCAATAACAGCCTTTAAGGTTACCCTCCCATAATTGAAAAAATGTGTCACGTTTACAGTGAGAGTATTTATTACATTCTACTTCTCAATGATGCATGCAGACATACATATTGGTTCCCTTCCTTCACTGGATAAAGGGGACCTTCCCGTCCTGTTAGAGATTTGATGATAGATGCTGCAGTGATTTAATTCATTTTGTCTTGATGCCACTGGAGTTTGTAAGCATTTGGCATCACAGAGAAATATTAGAGCAGGATCTGGCTTCAAATTCAAAAAACCAATTGGGTTGGATGGTTCCTAGATCAGGCACCAACTTGGATTGTCTTAGTCTTCTGTTGAGTTCCTCTCCCAACAACATATATCTCTTTGTGGCACTTACCATAGTCATATACCCAAAAGCCAAAGTAATCACCATGATTACTTTAGTTATTTAGAGTGCATGTTGCTTTTCCACATCTCTGCTAAGGTGTTTCAAGGTCTTCCCCACTCTCTTTCCCTGAGTCCTCTCCCTCTGTCCTCTGGGATTCATCTCTCTTCTTAAGAAATACTCCATAGTAATGGCAGTGTATTTCAGCACTGCCCACTACGTGCTACATCAATCCCATCAACTCAATTCACAAAGGCAATCAAACAACTATCTGACAGTAATAACTTTTCATCACTGATGACCTGGACTACATTCAAACTGGTTATTTTGTGATGCTTCAGGACTTATTACTGACATCCTGAAATGTGCAGCCCTGTTGAAACTGTTGTGTCCATGACTGTGAAGGTAATTTCTTTGTCACTGCAGTTATATATGCCCCAATTTCTTTAAAGAAGAGGTTACCTCTGGTACTTGCCAGAAATTATTATAGAATGATGTGCCTTGAAGAAGGAAATTTTCCACTTAAATTGTTGACAACAGCTAAAAGTTTTGTAAAAATATCACTTTAATCACAAGTATTATAAAAAAATTCCCCAAATATTTCACTGAATTGAGGCTCTATTATACTGTGTCTGTGGTGGTTGAATGCTTTCTGGCAAATTGATCAAAGTACTTTGGTTTGACTTAATAGCACAATTTATGTCACAAACTGATCTGTGAGCACTTCATTTCACAAGATATGTAACATCTCTCACATTTCTAGTTTGGTATGTAAAGAATTGTGGAATCTTCACATAGAAATGAATTTTCAAGCTGACACTAAGTGGAGTTACAGAAAAAAGAAAAAACTCACTTAATTTCTCCCAAAAGGAAATGAATTAGGGATCATCTTATTTAATCCCACTGCAGATACAATTGCCACAGCATCTTATATGGTCTCTCCACATCGATACGCTCTTCTCAACTGACAACCATTTTCACAAAATCATTGAGCTGACTTTTTACTTATGCCTCTTCCCAGCCACAACAGCTTCCACTACCTTTCAGTGATCCTTCTCTTCTGCACCTTTTACATTTCTCTATTTTTAAATGGTGCACATAATTTTAGAGTGGAAAGACAAATGGCACATCCGCTGTTGTAAGGATGCTGTGTAAATAATTATTTTGTGCTGACCATGAGAACATGTGCTTTGACAAAAGCATATAGTTTGTAATGTTAGATTTATTTGTAATATGATAAAGAAGGGGAGGCAAAAAAGAGACCAGACGTAAATCAAATAAACTGACCACTAATTTGTAATTAATATAACTACTATGGTTTCGCAATAAATTGAATATAAGAAATGTACATGAAGAGGTGTAGCAATTACTGTAAAATCATTCAGGCAGGATCAGTATTTCAGAAGGAAACTCCAGCATAAATGTGCAATGCAGAACTGCCACCAGCTAACTACAGAAATCCCATTCATGCTTCATTGGTTTCAGATATATTTGAAATGACAGAAATTGACTGGCTCCTGGGTTAACAAACAGAATAACAAATTACATGCCAGCTCATTTTAGACAAGGAAAAGGGCATCTTTACCTTAAAGAGGGAGATAAAAAGTTTCCAAGTACAATATAGACAACCGGCTGCTTCATGAGAGCAAAGTGAATGCATATTGTTAGATGTTTTATATGTCATATTGCTATGCCAGCAGAGACCACTAGTACCTGCTTTGGATAAGTTATGTAGAGCAACTCCAGGTTCACGATCATTTATGTAAATGCAAATCAGGTTATGATGAATGCAATCACCATTTTCTGAGCTTTTGTTTTCCAAACCAGCTAGTATTTGTATTTCAAGGATGAGGATGTTTGCTGTAATTTTCACTTTCTTAACAGGTGGTTTTAGCTAAATGTTAAATTTGACATAGATCACTACAGTTCGCCCAACACTGAAAAAGTTATCACCTACAATATTTAAAAAACAATTTATGGAAAGTTTTTTTAGTGTGTATGATCTGTGGAGTTGAAGGCTTTCTCTGATGTGATAAAAGTCTATTCAGAATAGATCTTTCTCCAGAGAAATCATTCAACAACTTGTGTATGAGCTGGGTTTCCTTTAAGGGACCAGCAGATACTCCACTACGTATAATACCTATCCCCAAGGAAAACCAAGATGCCTCATGCTGACAATATCAGAAAACAGGAAAGCAGAAAGAAATTCCTAACTTGGATAGTTTGATTTTCCTTAAGTCTCTTTTCCTGAACCAGTCTCCCATCAGTAATGTAATGGAAATAAGAAGAGTGTATTCTTCTCTTAAAGCATATTTACGCTGGGACACAAAATACGGATGTTTATGTTGCTGCAGGATTTTAATTTTACCTTTCTGTTCTTTAAATATTTATTTTCTCTTTGGGCAAATATTTACAATATTTTTTATTTATTCATATTGCATTCTTGAAAGCAACTCTTTTTCCTTTCTTTCCAATATTTTTCTTACAAAACTAAACTTGTCGTATTAAAAAAAAAGTCTAGTAAAAA